>NC_051188.1:94384426-95031684 GCF_015220075.1 Falco rusticolus | reverse complement strand
TCTTATCTGGCAGGTGCAAGGTTGGAAAAACAGAATTTAATTTTTTCTCCTGATTTTACATTTCCCAGTAAGTAAGGAATATGTATAGCAATAACATTTGTAGCAACTCCATAGTGCACCTGAAAATCAGTTTGTTTGCTCATTTTACTGATCTATTTACTGTTTTTAAGATGATAAATAGTAGCACATAAAGAATCTTCATAAGGATGTAAAATGATTTATATAGCTTTGTTGATATAACATCAGTGCAGGAAAAAATACTTGATTTAATGCAAACATCAATAAATACAAGCCAAACATAAGCTGAATGTTAAACACATGCACTGCAGTTCCAAGTGAATGATAGATATGAGATTAGCTCCATCACTGCTTTCCTCTGGTTCTGACCACTCTTTTCAGAGAGCCTAGGATGTGCCCATAACTCCAGCACTGCCAGTCTGCCCACAGTTACTCATGCCTGTCTTTTCCACATATCAGTTCCTTTCACTAGTGGCCAAGGCTGGAGTGAGCTTGGAAGGAGGAGCCCACTTTGCAAATGAGAAACACTGTATGAAAAGTTTTGACAGGGGTTATAAACATGATAAGCAAAGAAAAGAAGACTCTTTCTTCCAAACACAATCAACACCATGGTCTACATGAAATACCAGATTATGCCCAAACTCGGTGTGTGGGTCTTAATGTGTTGGGGTTTGGGGGCAGTGGGGGGTGTTGGGATTTTTTTTTATATTATTTTTTATTATATTCTATTAGCCAATTGCCAGAGCATGTTTTCCACACAACTGCTGGCAAGACTGTACTTTCTGACGTGTGAAATTTTTTCTTCGGAAAACTTCTTTCCAAACCTCTGAAAGGCCAGATTCAGTCACACTGGCAACTGTAATTTTATGGAGTGCTGCATCAGGACAGCAAGTTTTGGTACTGGCAGCTGGGTAGACCAATGTAACATCAAAGGCCAGTTTACACCTTGCTTTCATGTAATTTCAATGTAGAGCCTTAGAGGAGGCTCTGAGACTCAAATCTTCACTGGAAGTATAAAGTCCAGAGTTTCTCCTCCAGCTCCAGCTCTTCTTCATTGTACACAAGGTATTACCATCTGCAGGACCACACACTGGATAGCTCAGATAGACAGAAAATGGTAAAGACACCACTTTGGAGTTCACCTGAGTCAGTGAAGACATATGTCTCCTAGCTTGTTACTGTGAGTTTCTTTTGTAATCATGGCTAGAAATGGACATTTCTAGGTATTATTCATCTTATCTGTAGAGCAGCCGTCTGAATTAGGTCAGATGAATCACATCCTAGAAGATGCTGTGGAAGCAAGTAGTGGGTGACTAGCATACACAGCCAATTGTACCATACATGTCTGATGTAAGCTGAGTCCTGTTTGTGAGGGTTGTTGCCAAGATCAAATGAAGCTGTAGATCAAGAGCATGCCTAGGTTAGCTATCATGTAGAAAAATTCACCCCTTTCTTACCCTGAAATAGGGTTCTCAATATTTCTATTTTTTCCAAACTGGATTTGCCTATCATGCTACTTAGTAATTGTCCTATGGTACTGTCGCCATACATGACCTACTGATTACTGAAATAGAAACTTTTATGTATTGAAATGTCATCAGAACTGAGTCACTGACAACAAGCAAAGTTCTAATTTTTTAGTGATTCTTATGAAGTGGTCGTTAATCTTCTTTCTAGCAGCACAGTCAAATTGGCAACTTATCAGCAATATTCTATGTATTCATTTATTTAGTAAGTGTGCCTTTGGCTTTACAAAATGGTATTGACACCTCATCCTTAGAAACCATGTTGCAGACAGTGGAGTGAAACTGATGTAGAGTAAAAATAATTGCTTAGCTCCACTCTAATGTAACCAACTCAGGTGAGGCTTCAGCTTGCCTCAGTTTAGATGGCTGTCCTTACTGTTACGATGGGATTTATTGGACCCAAACATATCTCTATGAAGCTGAGACGCATTACATCCTATAGGTGCCTTATTCTGTTCTTTGATGATTTTGGAGCCTTGAGTTAAGGGGTTAAAAGTCTGGACTTGGTAAGATGGGTCTCATTCTTCCAGTTTAAATGGAAAAATGTTGGACATGATAGTCAGGGAGGAATTAATTTTGTTGTGAGTTCTAGGAACACCGTTAACTGTGGGTTTAGTTGATTTTTGTCCTTTTTTTCAAAATAGAATGGCATGTTTTCCAAGGTTAAAGTTAGACGTGTTCATCTCGACAAAGTCAATCGTATTAAAACCAAATCCTGTACTGGAATTGCCAGTTACATAACCTATGAAACCCTTTATTAAGGACCAGTTGTCGTAACTTCTAGTGTATATTAATCATCATTGCTCTACTGGTTTCAGCTTGTGTGCATCAATTCATGCCAGATGAGCATCTGGCCCCTAATGTTCAGTACATTCTTCTCAAGATGCTATTAAGAGTGTAGTGAGAGGAAAGGATTATGTTAAATGCTGGCTTATTTCTGTATTGGTTCATTCACAAGAGATGTACTGAGAAAAGCAAATAAATTAACATATGTTGGGTTTGGGGTATTTTTTTCTCCCCCGCCCCCCCCTTTTTTTTTTTTTCCTCTCCCTAGTTTTTCCAGTGTTTCTCTTGCTGGGGTTTTACAACAGGCGACAGGGGAGTCCGTAGTAAGGAAACTGCTCATGTTGAAGTCTGGCTTCTGGGACCTATCTGATTTTGTATCATGTTATTTCTAAAGGGGTCTACTGAATTCTTTCAGAGCAAAGAGTTTGAACTCAGTGTCTAATGGTACATGAATAACTTCAGCCACTTAATGGTACATGAATAATTTCAGCACTTGCCTTGTACAGTGTGGAGGAATAGCCAGGCTGCTATGCAGAATAAAATCTGAAACACAAGTAAGGAAAATATCCAGTTAAACACACGGAATGTGGAGAAAACACAAGTGTAAGTGATCAGATCATCTAACTTAACTGCAGACGAGAGGAAACCATATGGGGTAACTACCTTCATCATTCCTCAGGCTACTCCACAAATACTCCCTGAATAATCTTTTATGTATGTAAGCTTTTACCCCTATTTTGGAGATGTGAAAACCAACACAGCCTAAACAGCTGCTCTAAAGCCTGTCAGATTAGTGGGAAATCTTCAAAAAGCACTCGATGAATTTGAGGTAAAAATTTGTATTTTCAAAAGTGGCTGCTGATTACAGCAGTCCAATTAGTGATAGCTTGTACATGAGCTTTAGAGAAAATGGTCATCTGTAGCCAAACCTTCAGGATGAAGCTCACTTTGAAAACACAGCCCTGCATGTCTCAGGCTAAATACTGAGTATCAGTAGCTACATTTGAAGAGTTGTCTCTCCAAGATCTGTTAGCAATTTGCCCATCACCAGAAATCAAATTAGTTTCAGCTCTAGGATCTGACTTTAGAAATTATGCCCAACCCCTTGTTTATACTATACTGCACCTGGACTATTTCACTACCCTAGAGTTTCCTTGCTCTTAGAACATGTACTCAAACCCACCTTGTGAAAACAGCAACTACACTTGTGATAGGTCTGTTTAGCCTGAGTCAAAGCTCATTGTAGGAAAATAATCTTGTCTGTTCTTTGCACAAGTGGAGAAGTTCACTTCCCTGGTGATCCCAAGAGGAAAGTCAAAACATAAATTTGCAAATAGACCAGAGTGTTCTGCTGGTGTGTAACAGGCCCTGCAGACACTGCCATGTCAAGAAGGCTGGTGCTGGTTGCGCTAAGCCTCTGTCCTGAAAGTTTAGACTCTGGGATCTCCATTGGCACTCTTTAATTGAAGTCTTCAGAATGGTCTCTGTTTCTTTTCTCCACTGTGTGAAAATATGAGTTGGGCAATACAACAAAAACCCAGCAGTTTTCAGTTTGCATTTGCCATGAGGCTCTGCAGCCCTGGCATGGATCTTCCAGGTGTGCCCTCCATCTGCTGCAGCCACTGTGCTCCCCTCTCTCTTCTGATGTCTTGGTCTTCTTGAGGCCTGCAATGAAATGTCCTTGGTTTTGATCATTAGAGTTTAGCTAAAATGATCTTTGCTATTCATTATCTTCAGCAATGCTAGCAGTGTTTACGATCCAGCCGTCTGCACTTCTGTTCTGGAGGAGTTTTTCCCATCACTGGGAGAGACTGCACTTGTTTGTAGTTTGGTCCAGCCAAAGTGAGAGCTGCAGGAGAGAAGACGGGTCTAGCTTGTTAGAAATGAGGGTGCCATTTAACTAACTGCTTTCAGCACATCCATTTCCACAGCAGCTGCCTTTTACACCTAAACCCCACATCACTGGTATGACCAGATCCACCACTTTTCCCTCTCATTTTGCTTCTCTTCATCTACTTGGACACAGCGGTTCCTGTCGGCCACCACAGCCCAGTGTAAGGGCTGGTGTGTTCTGGCACGGCTCCCCACAAGCCAGTCGCCCCAGCCTCACTGTACCGCCTGTCCTTGCGCCTTCCCGGAACAAAGCTGAGCTCAGTGCTACGCTCTGGAGTGGGGTCATCAGGGGCTGGAGGGAGGAAGGAGAGGGAGTACCCACTTTGATGATGCCATCAGATTTACTCAGCTGAATGTTTCCTTCATGCAGGATCACCGGGGAATAATTTGTTATTCCTTCAGCAACTCTCTTACCACGGTTGTGTTTAAGGTGCAGTGCAGATCGGTAAGGAAAAGTTGTCTCTACATAAAGACACTGTGTTTTTCACAGGTGCTTGTAAGATGCTCACAAGTTTTTGAGGGGTTTAAAGAGGTCTTTAAAAAGACCTGCTTATCAAAAGCTAGAGGCATCTTTTTCTGAAAATCAGAGGTCTTCATCTGGGCAGAGGAAAATTGAGGCACTAAAAATTGTTATGTTGTTGTTTTTGAAGACCTTTTTGAGCTCAATGGATTGGTTTGTACTGTTCATCTTGTGATAGTTAGTTGATAAAGAGTCTTTCTCTTACACTTCTTTTTTGCATAAGTAGAAGAAAACTATTTCATCACAAACCCAAAAGTCATATTTTATTATATGAATACTAATCCCAGCACAGGTAAGGAAAATGAAGCACAACTCTGCCTGTCCCTCCCTCAGAAGTCACTGACACATCATTAACATTAGGCTGAAATCACATGTCACGCTTGCTGTATTGTACAATAGGGTGCATAAAAATACCTTTTTGTGTTTGTTAAGGTTAATCTCAAGGCTTGTTTCAAGGTGAAGCTACACAGCAGCTTTAAAAACTGTCATTAAATCATTACAGCCCAGACCATGGGACTGCAATTTTCACATTGATCCTCCCCTGTCAGTGGCATCGACACGAACTGGCATGTGGGAGCGTCACTGCAGCAGAACCCCACCATGTCCCCAGCCACTGGCCAGTGCCTCTGGTAGCTCTTAACCAACAGCAACATTAGCGGTTTAATAGCTGATCTGATGTGGAGAGCTGAACCGGGTGAAGCCAAGCAAGACGTACAGAGGAGGGCTGTATGCATGCATGTATGTATGTATGTATGTAAAGGGTAGAGCAAGAGAAGAGGCAGAGATTCGCTGACCAAGACTGCTGGGTCCCGGGAGCAGTACCCTGCCAACTTTGTCATCGACTTTAAATACAATGGACGTTTATGATAATCCATTGGGAATCTTTACCGTGATTCAGTGAGTAAGCTAATACATCTGTACTTCATATTTTAAGTTAATGGGAATATAAATATTTAAATATAAGCATACTTTGCAAGGGCAATATGATTTTAAATACTCACAATTCTGTGCCCTTAATGATAAGACATGTTTGGGAATGACAGTTAAACACTGAAAACAGTTTGACCTTTGAATTAAACTAATCTAAGTATCATTTCAACAAATGGTAACACAGACATCCTAAGTAATTTATTGAAAATGCTGTAGAACTTCAGTGAACTTCAGAAAGTGAAAAAAGGAATTGGGCATTTGCTTTCTCCAAAGAATGTTGATCCACTGAGAAGTTTTAAGAATTCTTAGCTGCTTTATCAAGCATGTATTTATTTCATAAATGCATTTGAAAGATCCTGAAAGTTATGAAAGAAATTTTCCATTACACTGTGTGGTATGTCATCTTTAAAGAATGAACTCATATCTTAGATAAATTATACAAGATTTCATTGTATGTATGTTGGGTCATAGCATAGGAAATGTTTGTTTAAAGTGTGTCTTGCTGCGTTTATTTGCCAAAAGAAGCTGTCTAGAACTTAGGAGGGCTGGGATTTGGTAAGCCTCCATTGTCCTTCCAGTGCCACCAAAGACACCTCTTCAGCCAAATACACATTAGCTAGTTTTTTTTTGAGTCTGTCTTTTTTCGTCTCCAAAACCGGTGTGAAACTAGAACTTACTGAATAGCAGTGTGGAAGGAAACTTCAAATTTGCATTATCTAAACCTTCAAGAATTGCAAAGCTTTGGTCTCAGCTGGCTCCTTTCTACTTGACTAGAAGTGTCTTTTCCTGTGGAACTGGACTGCAGCTGAAATCTCCTCTGGGTCTTTCAGTAATGGGATTTTGTGTGTGTGTGTGTGAATTATTTAACTTTTCCCCCCTCTATTAATGTTCCATAAATGAGACAAAATAAGATAAGCCCAAAGATATCTGTATGTTTTCATTAACCATATAATCAAAAACTTTGTGTATTTTCCTTCTGCATTTTTTCCTTTTCATTACTCTTTGTCATCTTCATTTATCATGGCAAGTTTTAAATCTGTGCTAGAAAACCTTTTGAACCGGGACCTTGTCTTTGCAGTTCTCCAATGAATAGGTTAGCGTATTCTGGAGCACATTAAAATAAATGCCAGAATCCTGGATAGGTTTTTTTTATCAATGTAAAATTCATCCTTCCTGCTCTCCTTGCACCCAAAGGCAGATGAACCACTGCTGTGGGGTCAGCTTGCCCTCTCATTCTGGATGCTGCAGGTGAATACAGGAACTGGGCAGACTGAAAAAAGCAAATACAAACCCGTATTCATAAGTATTTCCTTTTCCATGCCTTCCCCTCTCCGAAGACAAGAAAACAAACCCAGCCTGGAATAGACAATGCAGCTGGAATTCAAATCAGCACATTCGCAGGAGCAGGGGAGGGACAGACGATTCAGCTTGAAGCACACAGGGGACCTACTTGGAGCAATGCCATTGTCCTTGGTCTCCCAGAAGCTCTGGATACTTTGCCTTTGAGGCCCGTTGAGCTGGTATGTAAAGCAAACCAGCCACTGCCAGTTTAATGGGGCATAGCAACTGAACCACTGCAGGAAGATTTTCCAAATAAATTGATGGAAAGACAGGACCATCTTACCATAAGCTCCTTCAGATGTCAGTAGGCCTGAAGTGTGTTTGCAAATCCCTATTTTTTTCAGTAAGGGTTAATGGCACCCTAACCCTAAAGACTGTGTACAATGGATGCAGTTATTAAAATTCATATGCACCAGAGTTATGCTCAGCAAGCTTAGAACTGCTCATTAAATGTTTGGGGGTTTTTTCCAAGTGTAATTCTTCAAGCACATTACGTCAAAACAAAAGATGCTTGGAATGAGTGGGCAGTGCTTGTGCAGGCTCCACAGCAGAGCCACGAGTAAGAGGGAGAGATCTCTATTCACCTTAAAACATGAATAAAATTGGCAAGTCCTGCACAAGCATAAGTAATACCGATGAGGAATTTGGAAGCTTAAAATGAAAGGATATATTCAGATACAGTCATTACACTCTCAGTTCTTTGATTATCTGGATGAGGAGTGCCAGGGATAAAAAAGGGATACAAGTGAATTAAATGAGGACTCTTGTGTAGTCATCAAGCCCCTGTATTATCTATTCAGAACCAGAATTCAGTCATTAGAGAGGTAGGCTGTGCTTTTTCCAGAGAACGCAGCTATCTCCCTGGAAGTCAGTAATATAGCTCCTTAACCACTTGTGAAAAACCTACCCACAAAGCTTGATTAGGCATATGCTCCTTAATATAAATGGCTGTCTTCATCACTGTGAAAGCCATTTATCTCTGTAAACAACTGTGCTTCATTGCATTCAGAATGGAGACAAGAAAAAAAAACCCCAACCCCCAAACAAACAAACAAAAACCAACCCCAAAGCAAGCAGTACATCTCACCAGCTTCCTCACGACAGTTGAGCAGTGAGGGTCACACCTGTATGTTAGGGTGTTTTTCTGATTCTGTTTCTGACACTTCTCTGAAAGCCTATCAAGCTGACTGTAAAGTGAGCTTGCAAGAGTTTAAACAGAGGAGTCAGCTTTTTGGAAAACAGTGCTTGTGGTTTCTGTGATTTGGCAGAAATAAACATCTCCCCTATGCAGCCGCACAGTGCTGTCCCCTGAGTACTACTCCTGACTCATGAAGCGTCATAAGAACAGGTGTCTCTCCATGGACATGCTTGGAAGATGACAATCTTTGGCAGTGATGGCGTGAGCTGAATACACTTTAGAAGCCAGTCAGCATCAAAGTGTGACAGAAAAGGCTCATAATGTCAAAGGACTTCAAAATCAGTGATTTGTACCGCTCAGCTTTAAACCTTCAAATTACAGAAAGGCAGGTATTTCCAAATTTGAAACTCTGAGAGATTTAACTATGTAACAGAAAAGCAGGCTGTAGTCCTGCCTTTTCCAGTAAAGAAGGAAAAATAATTCGCTATCAGGCATAGTGGCTCATTGAACTTTAGTCTTGTGTCTAACTCTGTACTGACAGTGTGAGCAGAAAATGACAGTTTTATTAATTCTACAGCCAGAACCTCTTCCTACATAAAGGATTTCCCTGGACCAAGACCACTCCTAAGAGATCCAAAGATGTGTTTGCTTTAGTAACACAGTTCAGATCGAGAGTGTACTTGGGAAATCCTGTTCCATTTACTGTACTTGCATTCTCAATGTCAAGTGGTCTTGCAGCACACAAACTGGATGTCCCTCTGATGAAACCAGGAGATGGGCTCTAGCAAGGCACCTGCTATACACCAAACATTGTGTATGGGATTCTGTGTAGGGCCTAAACCAGAGCTAGTTTGAAGTAAAATCCTTAAAAATGTGTACAGGGTGGCCCTCATCTCCTCTGCACCCACTGTTTTGCTCTATAGATCCACTCCAATGATGCTGTGTTACTTGCTAATGCAGAGATGCCCTAGACTTCTAAGAGGACAGTCAAATTCAGGCTGGCATTGAGCCAGATCAGCTATTAGCTTGCCAGCCTTTGCAGTGGCTTGCATTGAGATTATGGAGAGGTGCTGAGCAGGAAATCTATGACTGCAGTGTGAGTGGTGTTTAAAGCAGTTTTTAGCTTTAGGTTAGATGAGGGTTTCCAAACGAGTGGTCTTAGTGACTTGTTTTTGCTGCTAGAAAAGATGTATTTTTCTCTCTCTCTCTCTTAATTTTTAGATTTTTTTTTTTACACTATGCTCATCATCATTATGTGGAAGGTTTTGTCAGGATAGAGAAAGTTCTAGACAATGCCAGAAAAATGGCAGCAAAAAACCACTGTCACAAGCCATCAACTCTGAAACAAAAGCAAGGTAGAGCAGTGTTACAAACACCGCCAGAGAGATCATCTGGGTGATGTAACTGGATCGGTGACCTTCCTTAACTCAGGGGATCTTTTCTGCTCAATAGGACCCTGAAATAGCTGACTTCTGGATAGATTTAAATAAGCCACTTGTAAATAATTTTGTCATGTGTACTGGGAGGGAAAAATTCTGGCTGCAATTGATTTTGTTCCTGTACTTTCACAGCATGTTGTCACAAGCCCTCAGTATTGACAGTCTTCCCAGACCTACAGTAAATTCACAGTGGCTGCCCTAAATGTCTCATGTCTGCTATTTTCTCTTTTCCTGCATGTTCACGTTGAATAAATGTTGAAACCATTCCTGTCCCTGAAATATTTGCATACAGTGGTAAAGTCTCTGAAAAGGCAAATGGATAGATAAGATTTTTCCATGACCAACTCTGTAAAACACTTTACTGAGAAGGTATGGTTGGGAACGAAAAGCAGCTCACTGTGCTATGTTTCTGTCTACTGGAAAGTTCATTCATTTTAAGTGGTTGGATATTGAGATTATGGAATCTTCTGGTTCACCCAGAAATTCCAGCCTAGCTAAGAGTACTGTAAGTGATCATGGTTATCATCTCACATCGGCCCATTGGCCTGTCTTTGTGGAAGGACAGGGTGACCTCAGACATAGGCCACTGAACTCTTGTTGAATAGGAACACAATGGTAGTCTTTGAGCTGGTGACCTACAATTGAAAGCCAAATAAATCATTATGACAGGTGCTAATTTTCTTGGAAAAGGCCAAGGACTGACAGACTTTGAAGAAGGCCACCCGGCAAGGTGTTCAGTGTTGGCTCTGCTTTGAGCAGGAGCTTGGATGGGAGGCCTCCCAAAGTCCCTTCTACTCTGAATGACTCTGTGATGGTGACAGCACAGTGGAGAGGAAATATGCTAGAAGTAGCTTATGCAAAATAAGTTTATGTGCCTCTTAGAAGTCCTAGATGTGTCATTTAAATGTGAGCCAAATACTGGTTTACGATGTTGATGAAATCAAGAGAGCTGCAGGCAATTGCAGTACAAGCGTGAAAGATTATATTAGTGAATCAGATACATGGTTAAATTGGCAATAACACATTTTGGCTCCTTCTTCTGTGATGTTCTTACTTCCACCTTAATACCCAACACTTGACAGTGGCAGAGTATGTAGTGAGGACTTCAGTCTTTACAAAGTTAGTAAACAGAAAAGGCTTTTTTTTCTTCTACACTGAGAGTGACCAGCTATTTGTCGGTCTTTCGAATTAGGAGACCCAGCTGAAATTTAAACATGCTTAGTCGGCACAGCTGCAGCAGAATATCCTCAGATTGTTCAGTTTCAGTTTGCAATAAAATCTCATTACCAAAGCTTGCCCAAAACCAGCTAGCTCAGCCTTGCAAGGGTCTGGATGTGCCACAGAGGAGTTTAGTGTGAGCTGAGACATCCTGGTCTTCAGCATGACAGACTAGAGCTTGCTCAGAGAAAGCAGATGTAACTCTCCTCTGCAATCCACGGTGTAAACATAGTTGCCCCTTCAAGTCGTTAGCATGTAGGTATTTTTTCTTAAAGAGTTGCCTGGCACCTGCCATGCATCATGGCCTGGAGGTGTTTTACACCCGCAGATGTGGTGCTTAGCAATGTGGTTTAATGATGGACCTGGCAGTCCTGGGTTAACGGTTAGACTTGATGACCTCAAAGGTCTTTTCCAACCTAAATATTTCTATGATTCTATGATTCTATGATCATGAGTCACCTTTGGTAATGTGCCTCTCTGAGCCCAGTTTTCAGAGGTATTGATTGCTGGTGCTTCCACTGACAGTGAGTCTGAAATGGAGGGCTCTTATCTGCAGTTCTGCAAATCGGGCATCAGATGTTTCTAGTGTTTGACAGCAGATTCAGTGGTCATTTTAAAGGGTTCTTGTGTATATTTGTGTGATTTCATGGTAGTTTTACTGCAGAGCTGCTGAGAAAGGAAAATATTCATTTGCATGCTGCAAAGCATAGGCAAGGAGCCAGCTCCGTGCTATTACAATATCTGATCTCTATAAGGCAAACATCCTTCTGAAAGGAGGTAATGTTTATGTCTATTCAATTCTGATTCACAGTTTGGCACTTTCTTCACTCAAACACCCTGGGGAAGATTGTTAACTGTATTTTTCTCTTCTCCTTTTATCTTTATGCCTTGATTAAGTGAAGATATTATTGGTTCACATTACAGTCCTTTTTTCCCCTTGCAGTAAATCTCCTGCAATATTTTTTGCTATTGGTATGCTGCATGTCACATATACCACTGTTAATTTCAGGCTGAAATTGTGATTATTTGCATGAAGAACTCTCATGTTGCATGGTATGAATCGTACCATAGGGGGTACATGTTGTTAACTGATGTATATGTGCACATATCTTCAAAGGCATTAGAGTGTGCTTTTCATCAAAACCAAAGAATCGCTCTAAAACATTTCATAACAAATGTACTTGATCATTTTTTTTCTGTTCATGAACACAGATCGTAATATTTAATATAGTTATTAGTAGAATCTCAGCAGTAATTTTTTATCTGCTGTTCATTTGCTGCCTATGCATTGCAAGCACTTTACAAAAATCAGGTGATGGGTCACGAGGTGTTTTCTTCTTTCTGAGAGGATAGGAGTGACTAGTAAAAGGGGCTTTTCCTCCGCGAACACAAACTTTTAAGTTATTTTTCTATAAATATCATGCAAAACACAATTCATATTTATCACACGTATTCCCACCAGAAAATGTAATTGCTGTTAACAGAGAGCAAGTATGGAGAAGCAATTTCATTTAAATATTTAAACCTTTCCAGCATATGCTTTATCTGGAAAAAGCCACCTCACAAAACTCCTATAATTGGAAGAAGCTTTGCATTTATCAGCACAAAGGCTAGTCATGTCTTTCTCATCAGTCAATCTGCTTACGCTTTCCCTAACACAGCAGTTGCCCTCTACACCTGTAGCGTCCGTATGGACTCTTTACCTTTCCAGATGAAGAGACACAGGAGCTAATTATTCTTGCGATGATTCTCCAGGTAAAGTCTGGGGAGTGTTTTGGAAGCACAGCACAAACCCCTCCCTGCTGAACCAATGTGCCTAGCATGCTGAAATGCTGAATAACTAAGTTCCCTCCAAAATCAATGCATGTTACATATTGCTCCTCCATTTAAATAACATCCTGTTTATCTCAGGGCTTCAGGGTTAGAGCTGTGTAATGTGAAGGCAAGTTATCCCTGCATGGTTTCAGGCTTGTCTGAGCCCAGCTCAGGCAGCACGGGCTATTCAGCAATCCTTTTCTTCCAAATAGTTCTTCTTGGAACCACTGTGGCTTTGCTGACAAATTCACTCCATGGCGAGTGCCAGTCCACAGCGGTGGCAGGTAGGGAGCTTCAGGCCTTACCGGCCAGTCCTTCCTTCCAAGGGGAGGTCACAGCCGCCATGGCTGGTCTAGAATCTTTCTACTGCAATGGCCTCATGGAGCTGTATCTGCTGAAGGACCACCATGCTCGGTCTGGGGAGGATGGGGTTAAAGAGGTTCTGAGCTCCTGGTCTGGGGCTGCTGCTGCAGATGTGGCTGCCCAAGCAGAGGCAGCTGAGTGTGTGGGTTTGTCTGTTCTTGCTCCACCCTCCATCACATCTTTCAGCACTGCTGGAGGGGGCTTGTACAACAGCTGGGTCTTGCAAGCTCGGATTCCCAGGGTAGGAACTACCAGATTAAAAGCTTCAAGTTCTTTTATGGTGCTGCAGCAAAAGCTTTTTGCAGGAGGGACAGCCACTTCTAAATACCAAATGTTCCCACAGATACATTTTAGCAAAGAGGTCAGAGCTGCATAGCTTGCCTGGGGTCTTACTGAGATGCTGCCATCAATGCCTGGGATCTGGAGTAGGGGCAACGGGCTGCATTCCATTACATGCTTGTATTTCAAATGAGATTTAGTTTCATTTTATGGCAAAAATCCAGCATTAATATTTTGTTAATGTTGATATATTGAAGCTGGAAGAGCACAGCTTAATGGATACTAATGAACATTGTATAAATGGAAAAGACATATAGTGCACATATAATTCCAACCTTGACCAGCTGCACCTGGCAGCGTACGGGAGGTGCGCTTGTGGGATATGGAAGGGTAGCATCAGCCCTCTCCAGAGAAAGTGCTCAACATCCCTGCTTACACTGACACAGGAAAACATCTCTCCAGCTGTCAGTCCTTCAGCCCCCTACAAGAGCAAAAAATTGCTGTGGTTTATTGTGACTACATACCAGTTTAACTGGTGTTTACAATGAAATATTTGACCCACTTAGAAAATTAATTTCAAATATAATGTTGAAATGAAAAAATACAAATGGTACTAGGAAAATTGTATCCTTTCCTGTGTAAAATCAGCAGCAGCAGAAGGGAGAAAAATGTCTCGTGCAATTTTTTATTTTGAAAGTTGCTATTTACTTATTTCTCAACAGTTAAGCTTGCTTTGAAAGGATACCTTAAAACATGAGGAAAGAATGCATTCTTTTGAAGATTTGCAGTTTTATTCCTTGCTGAAGGTCATGAATTTTGGCTCTGTAACTCATTGACCTAGTCAGAAAGAGTTTAAAAAAATCAAGCAGTACTCAGCTGTCAGTGTATCCCATCCACATAGGAGGGAAGGTTTCTTATAAATTAATTTTTCTTTTCTCTAAGAGGCTTTGCCACTCATTCATATGGGTCAAAAAAGTTCCTCATGAAAACAATTTAGAAAATTCAAAGGTAATCCAATTCTAGGCTCTCTGCCATCCAGGTGCTTGTACCCAGCAGGAAAAAAAATCTCCTTAATCCTTTTTTGTTTTTATAATTACTTGTTTTTCTGCTTCCCAGCAGTTCTTCTGTTCAGTGCAAAAGTTACCATATCCAATTATACCTTTTTGTCCTTGCTTTTAAAATCTTCACATCTCCTCAGTTATTTATTAACACAAGATTAATCACTTGATTAATCTCAGATTTTTTTCTCATCTTGCACAGTGACAGCTACAAGCCATTTGGTGGCATGTTCTTAGTTTTTTTGTGTGGCCAATATATATGTGTGACTGCATGGGCAAATAAGAGGGTAAACTAGAGAGAAAGCAAGAGCAAGAACACTAGTATCACATTTAGAGTGGTAAATGCCGTGGCATTTTGGAGAGCAGCTTCCACATATGAACATCTAATAGCTTCTAATCTACGTTGCTGTGTATTTCAATTTTATGTAACAGAGGCCGACAGGAAGGGCACTTCTTGGCAGTTAATGATCACTGTCATTGACCCAGCCAATCAGTCAGTAACTGGAAATATCTGACCTTTATGTCTTCCTTCCTTTGATGATTCTCTTTTATCATATATTTTTTTAACCTTTCCTGTTGGATCTAAAACTGTGTGCTTTGATATTAATGCAATGTGCCATACTACAATGAAGAGATTTTCTTTCTCCAGACTGTTCCTGACAGTTATTGTAACCAAAAGGAAAGCAGGATTTCATTCTGAAGGCTCCATCATATTTACACCGTCTTCTAATATCTTCTCGTTCTCTCTTTTATCTTTGCTGCAGCTGCTATCATTTTGTACCATCCACAGCATCTAAACTTCATAGTTCAGTTCAGAAAAAGTCCTGAATTTGTCAGTGCTTGTTTGCTTAAGGTCTGCTACAATATGGGTACTTAATCTAGGGGATTTAAAGGTGTCCACAATTGACTTTCTCTGGCAAAAATACAGTGGTTGATGAATACTGTAGTCTTTCTTTGGGAAGAGGCTATTAAAATTTTAGTGTTCAGATTACTTAGTTTTTATTTTTTAAGCCATTGTGAGTTCAGATGTTGGCATGAACAGAAATTGATTTACTAGAGTATATCATACAGTGATGTTCAGAAAAGAACTTTGCTTTCTAGGCCATTTTTTGAATAGCTGCTTTATTAGAGTACATATTTATACATTTGTGATCAGGGAGAAACACTCTGATTTCTTTAAGCACGTATGGATACAAAATGGAATCTCAAATTTACAAAGTTTGTTATTATCTCATCATTTTCTTAAAAATCGTATCTAGCCAGTGAAGCACTGAAGGCCATGCCTAACTTGGTAACCCTCAGTGCTGAAGCACAGCGCTCAAGTCAAGCATGGGTGCTATTGCTCTGACCTTCCAGAGCCGGAGAGAGACAGATTTGCTCCCCGTGACTGAGGCTTGGAAACACATTAGCTATGCAGCCAAGCACAGCAGACACAGGGAAAGTTCAACCCAGTGACCAAATTGATTTCCATGGTCATATTTTGTTTTGTCTTCTGGTTAAGCCTGTAATACTATTTCATTTATAGCATAATATACACTGTAATCCACAGGAAAAAGCAGGTCAGTCCAAGGGCGCTGAACCAGGCCCTTTGTAAATGAAAAGTAGCACAAGTCCAATGATTTTAATGGCTAGCAGTCTCTGGTATACCCATTAACGTAGTACCTGTAGCTGGAAAGATGCAGGAAGGTTAATATTTGTTAACATATTCTGGTCTTCTTTTGGTGAAACACAGAGCTACTCTGTCCTGCCCAGCGTGGAATCTCTGTATTTGACTCAAGCATCACAGAAAAGGTTACAGTTGTTTATGAATAGTATCTTTAAGCAACAGACTTTATGTATTATAGAATTCAGGTAGGTTTGGCTAATATTTCTAAAGTGATATGAAACTTACTTCTTGATGCCTTTCGAATTATTGTTTGTGAAGTGTTTGCTGAAACCACTATGCTTCGGTGAATCAGTGAAAAATCACCTGTTGCTGAAAAACCTGAACACCCAAGCTACTAGTAATTTTCTACACCAAAACCAATACAATATTGGTATAGCACTCTATGAGCATTGTGTTTAATTATCTACAATAAGGTTTTGCCCTCTCCAAAGCACCGCTGTCTGGCCATTAGCATTATGAAAAGAATAATTAAACAATTTGTATGGCTTTTATTAATAATCTCATTCCCTCATAGGAAAAAAAATTGCTAATAAACTCTACTTAATAAAACAGTCAAAAAAGCTTCTCAAGATTGTATAATTCACATTTATTAAATTATATTTTCATCTTATTTCCTGTTGTTTGCATTAGAGATTTGACTGTCTATTGTATTGGTTTCTGTGCTAGCACATTTTTCCAGCTTTCCGATGAGTCAAGACTTCTTTGAGCGTAGTATCAAAATGTTGTATATATTTTATATCTAGACACAACTAATTATCCAGGTATAGCATCACTAACTACTTTGCACATGCAAAAACAGGAGTGAGATGTATATTCATGTACATAAACCCAGATTTTTTTGAATACTAATTCATTGAAGAGTCTTGTGGTTTTTAACACTAAACCTGTCTTTTTTTTTTTTTTTATCTTGTAAGTTTTCTAAGAATTAAATAGCCCTTTCTTGACCTCACACTTAACCAGCTGTTTGAGATTCTGCTGAACCACTTGCATTTAAACCGTGGTCTTTGTCACTATCTGTTATACAGATGACACTGGCAAAAAAGCTATCACAGCTCTGTTAATGTAGAATGCAGCATGCACTTATGTTTTATTGTCTAAGACCTTCATAAATACTTACACTTGGTCAATATAAGTATCTTTAATGAATCTGTACTGCAGGCTGTACATGAGTACATTTAGAATTAAAAAAAAAAAAGAATTAAAATATGTGAGATAAATATTACAATAAGCCTCTTTATATTTGTATCGTGACGCTGAAGTTAAACCTGCTTTCTGAAGAACAGGATGCCTCAGCCAGGCTTCCTAAGAAATACCTTGGTTTACAGAGGGAGATCACAGCATTTGTAGGGTAGAACAAGATGGATAACCAAGAACAAGGATTTGCTGGGGGAGGATTATAGCCAAGATAGAGTCTCTAAAGAATGACAGCACAGTAGAACAAAAATGACTGCAATTTGTTGGAAATAAGGGTGTTGTATGAGAGGACTGTGTAACTAGGAAATTCATGGTGGTCACTTCTATGTCACCTTTCAAGCTGAACTCAGCTTTGCACAGACTGAAATTCATGTATAGAAGGTGAGCTGGCCAGCCTGGGCTTTGCTCGCTGTGTGATGTGCTGGACCCTGGAAAGGCTCGCCCAGCACGTCAGGCAGGTGTCTGGAGAAAGATGAGCCTCTGCTTCTTCCGTGTAGACCTCACTCACATAAAACTCATTACTGGACAAAACCAGGCTGTCTAGGTTAGTTCATCTTGATAGTAGACTGTTTTCTGCCTTTGTGCTAACAGTGGTAGGGAAAAATCCATAGGCACCCCAGAGAATATTTGGTTGGTGGGCCTGCCCATGACAGTGGGCTCCCCTTCCTGGCACCAAGCATCCAGTGAGCAAAATGAACTAATATTGGAAATGCCTCAGCTCTCAAAAATCAGGGAACACAGGCTAGTATTTTGTTCACCACCCAGATCCCACCTTGATTTGCTTGGTAACCCAAAGGAAGATGCCTATCCATCCCTTGTCTGCAGTGGTGACACTTACAGTGGTAACTTCATGAATTGCCTTGAGACTGGCTGGTGAAAAAAGTCACCCGTGAGCTGCTGCTAGATACCCACACCAAAGCCTGCCTCTCTGCTCATGCGGGAGGGCAATGCGTGCTGCACTGGGCTAAGGGGACACTGCAGAGCGAGCCTTGGTTTGTGACTCAGCTAACTAAATATTAATGAAATCCTTTCAAAAAAGGGAATTTGCTTCACACTTCCGTACATTTAAATCCAATCTGTACAAGTTTGTTTTTCCCATTTTAGCTCTTTAATTTATTCCTCAATTTCCTAGCCTTCAAAATGATAATAAAATGTACTAGATTTGAAATAGAAGTCTCCAAACAGTATTTTGGCAATCTGTTAGGAGTTGCGATGCCTATGGATTACCCTGTAAATCTAAAATATTGGCACTCATGAGAGATTATTTCCATTTATTTTGTTTTATTGTTCAATATTTTGCAGCTACGGCTGCAGTGTTGTTATTAACTTGTCATAGTTCTAAACCCTGGTAGGTGATTAGATCATTTACTATGTAAAATTTGGGCCTCCAAAGTAAGATGGTGCTAAGCAGTGGAGACATGGGAGTCCCAGCTGCTCAGCCTCTCCAAGGATTTGACCACTAACTTAATGGATAAACCTCAACAGAACTTTAGTTTGCTGTTAGAAACAGTTACTGGATTTTATTCTTTATTGACCGGCTATAATAGAGATAAGATACAGAAAGCATTTCCACAGCACAGGATTATTGTAATTTATACAAAGAAGTTAATGACAGGAAAACAGTCTTTCCAGACACAAAGATCATCTACTCATTGTAAATGTGGTTTCCACCATTTGGAAGGAAAGTCTTTTTCTTTGTTGAAGTTAATTCCTTTTCATAATAGCATGAATCATCTCTGTATCCTAAAAAATAAGATACCTCTCTGTATTAAAAGGACAATCAGCATTGGTGAAGGATAATCTTGCAACTTGGGCATTCAGGAGAGAGTGTTGCCACAAAGACACTGCTGATCCTCAGGCAAGTCATTCTATTAGATTTCTTGTCTGTAAAGCAAGATAGTTCATCCTGCATAGCTAAAGTAGGATTTTTCATTTTTTTATCTTTTTTTTTTTTTTTTTTTCCCTCTCTCCACATTCTTGTGGATTAGATGGATATGAATTTCTTCACTTCAGAAAAGAAGTAAAACAATGTGTTTGTTGATGAAGCACCCGAACAGATTTAACCCCCAAATCCTGAGAACTGCGAAGTCCAGCAGCAGTTTCCACAGGGAGGAGAAGAGGACAGACATAAACTCAGTCACTCACTGCAGGTTGTGGAGATTTTTCTTCTGGGTGGCTCGAACGAAAATCTTTCTAAGCCCAGCTGCAGACACCGCTGATGCAGGCAGTACTTACTGCTCTGGACAGCTTCAGTACTGATTAGGGTTGGTAGTAGCTTCAGTTGTAAAGGGTCATGTCTGTACAGAGTTTTATAAATGCAGATTGCCACCGTAACTACACACACAACCAACACCAGATTTTTCAGTTAAGTCAGTGATGAAGATGGAAGACGACCCCAGAATTGCTGGTTCTAAGTCCCGCATTTAACAGACGATAAAACCTCTTCCCCTAGACACTCACAATATTTGATTAGAAAGTATAAAAATGTATTACTCCTGCTGTGCTATGTCTATTTGGGGCTCGTTTAATGCATTTTTACTGCCCTAGCCCAAGTGATCCAGACATAATTGAAATAAAAAAGTTGTTTAGAGAAGCAGGTAAATGTTATGTAAAACCAGAAGCATGCCATCAAGAATTTCAGTTCCTACTAACCTACATAAAAATGCTGGAGGGAGTGTTCAGCTTTTTTTCCCGAACTATCACTTCTAGCTTTGTTTTCTGACCAGAAGTCAATGACAGCAGTTAATTCAAATAACAATTTGAATGGCAAACAGTAGAGGAGATGAGATTTTAACTCCTCACCACCCATACAACTTGTACTAGCAGAATATGCAATGGAGGAACTTCTCTCTTCAAACAGTAAGCACTCAGATTTGGTGGATCTGATTAGACTGATGTAAGTGGTTCTCTTAGTACATTTTTTTCCTGTTAAGCTGAAGCAATAAATAAAAATGCCTGTACACTGTACACATACAACTGCTATTCTAGGAGCTGGAAAATAGAAACCAGTACAGTGGCAAATGGAAGGGCTGCAGGTTATCCTGTAGAAGGTCCTGAGAGAGAAGTGCAGTAGATCCTTGGAGAATCACCAGCTAATTTTAGGCTTTGCTGTCATTCTTTCTGTAACCATTTTCCTGAAAAGCAAATAATTGTAAGAAACAGCATGTAAATTCAAAAGTGTAATTTTGCATTATGTTGTTTGGTTTTTTTTTTAAACTTGCAGTCCTGCCAAGTGAAGTTTTGAGGATCCTTTAAAAAAAAAGTTTAAAAAGTCACCCTTCCTCTGGTTCTGTGGCATCCTCAGTAATACCTAAGGGCACACCACTTACTAGCAGAATAAAAGCACAGTTTTCTTTTTCATTGTTTAATGCCCCTTCCGCTTTTTTCCTGCTGAAAGCTGCTGCCGTAGAACATCTGCTGTGTTAAATAATACTGCTTTCTGTAAACAGAAAACTGTACAATTGTAGTTAAGGTCCCTCACCAAATTCAATGGTATCGGTCAAATATTTCAAAAGGAAGTGATCATAGGGCTTAGCTTTCTGTATTTTAAAGAAGCCAGTTTAAGCCATATTTAAATAAGGAATGTAACTCCAGAAATTTTGCAAAGGATTCTTAAACCACTACTCCTTTTGAAAATCTCATCTGATCTTTTGCACATTCTATATTTTAATGGTCACTTGCCAGAAATTTAGACAATTGCCCCCTCTCTAGCTTTGTGGCTTAATAAAATCTTTTTCATCTTTTTTCTTCTAATAGGGCAGTGAAGTTACTGCTCATTTATGGGAACACTCCATTTGCCCCACAACAGCTAATTGTATGCAGCTACTCTCACCAGAGTTGACTCAAGGCTTTTAAGTCATCCATGCAACTGGATGTCCCAAGGGAGCCAATGTCATCAACCATGCTGACAGAGGAAAGTGGAAGTGAGCACATAGGAGACCCCTGGTCAAATGGCATTACAGCTTCCACTGCCACCAAAGCTGGGAAATGTGGGACAGCCAATATGGGATATTGAAGCTGTTTCTTTTTCTACCCCCTCACAGTACCTACTAGTCCACATGCCCTTTGCTGTCTTTGGCAATTCTCTGTTTGGCTGTGACCTAGAGCTAGCATCAGTCTTCAGACATCTTTTAGAGACTGAATGTGTGAAGAAATATATATCTCTAAACCTCAGTTTTTCTTTTTCTGTTAAGGAAGTCTTTGATACTAATAGGCATTCGGGAAAAGATGAGATGCAGGTTGTTAAAAATATTTATGGCTAGAGATATTGTGATTTATAAGCTCTATGACTAAAGGACTCTTCTTTGAATTCCTTTTTCATCTTGATAATGTTCTTTGAATGCATCCTACTCAGAAGGTCTATGTCCTTTCTGCTTTCACCTCCTGGGTGTCTGATCTACAACCACTGTTCTGCTCAAATTCACCAGCACAGCTCATGAGAGCTGCTGTTGGCAGGCCTTGAAACAGAAACTTCCAAAACACTTGGACATGCCATTATCATTTTTTTTTTGTGGTAAAGGAAGAATCTTTTGGAACTGTCATTTGGGAGTTTTTATTTGTCCAGTGAAAAAATGTGTTTTCACTTTGATTTCTCTTACATAGCAATGCAGTCTTAAATATCTTTGGATTATTGCAAGTATTTTTTCCAAGGAGGACTCTAGTTCTCTTTCTCTTTGGTTCTATTGTTTAACTGAGTAATTTAAAGAAGTTTGTTCAATTATTACATGGCATGGCCTAATCAGACTGGGCAGATTGTGTTAAAAAAGGTTAAAAAAAGTGCTAATTTCTCATTATGTGAACTTCACATATTTACAAGAAAAAAAGAAGACAAATACATAACATGAATTGCAACAGAAGAGCAACCGACCTTAATAAAAATACAGGAGGTCAGCACAGGGACACTTTCACATACTTAAAGCAACAAAGGATGACTTGTCCAAGCATTCTGTCTGCTCTTCAAAATAAAATTCATATGACCAGACATCCATGCACGATGTGGTATGTGTCCTTTGCACCTTTTTGTCAATCTCATCAACTGAATAGCTTGCTCAATAAAGACCAATAAAAAATAAAAAGAAAATTTCCTTATGTTTCTGATCAGGGTGTTACATTACCAACATTTGCAGCAACATTGCACCAGGTTGAGATCTTGTCAAAGGTCAAAAAACTAGCTGAGCCAGGTCTTATTGGCAGGGAGATGGCAAGCTTCCAGCAGCTCCCAGGTGCTGCAGAGTTCAGCAGTGATCAAAGATGTGCCACCCCTCTCCTCTGAGCCAAGACCATGACAGCTTGTAAAGCCCCAGAACTAAGCTAGGAATATAATGTCAGCTTTTGGACACAACATAAAACTGCATTTCTGCCCACATGTGGTCATTAAAAACCCCTTAAAGCCCTTGGAAGACATAGTGTGATAAATCCTGTGTCCTGGACAAATGCCACCGGGGTTTACTCCCACACTTGGCAGCCAGTGTTCCCTCCATAGGCTCCAGTGAGTGTGATGGTCTGGTTTTGTGGACAGGGCTGGCGAGTGGGAGCTCTGCCTCATGCATGGCTTTCGCCCTCTCCATGCCCAGTGTGACAGTGTGCTCTTCAGCTTTCAGGCTCACTAGAGAATCCTGCAATGGGAGCATGCGGTTAGCATTTAATGGGGAAAATGGTAACCTCATTATTTGAGAAGAGTCACACAGACATTTTGTGGATTATCCTAAACTTTTGTACATAAAACCTGTTTACTGTTCCACTCAACCACTTCAGGATTGACTACTTCTTACAGTTTTAACTATAACTGTTAGCTTGTTTCAGAGATTTTTTAGAATATGTGAGGTTAACTATCCTTTGAGCATGCTGAAGTTCCTATCCCCTGCAGACTGGACTTAAAACCTTACAGATCAAGTGGTAGAACAGCATGCACAGTTGGCATTGGTGTAAATAACTACTCACAGTGTCTACAGTCACAGAAATGAAGTATTTTCTCATCTCCTGGCTGCCAATTGGATAACTGAATAGTGTATGTCCAGCTTTACAGTTACAGCATGGAAAGTAAAAGCTGTGGATGGTAAATGCTCTGAGGTCTCCAAATTACCTAAAGCAGTCTTTTAGTAGCTGTAAGATGGTTACAGTCTCACCAATTGTATTACAACCAGCACTGTGTATCCAATTGAAAAACAGGGGTTTGGCAGTTCCCAGAACAATACAGCTCCCATTTTGTGGCCCTGCTGGATTTTGGATAACACAATAAAGTTGTCACTGGTTCAGGAATATATATATATATCTCACCAATTCAGAGCTCCAGGTCAGTATACGTTAGGGAGAAGACAGGAAAGCATTGTGGACTGGCTGCACTACTGGAAAAAAATATTTGAAAGAGCAGCTCTTCAAAGCTATACAACTATTTAAGATATTACAAAAAAATATTGGAAGTCAAGTGGTCAGCAAAGTGATTCTGAAATGGTCAAAGGTATTAAAAAAAAAAAGGATCTTTCATAATGATCTATCTGCACTTTCTCATCTGGACATCACCACTGAATTCACAGACTTGCTAGAAGATCCAGAAGTAATGTGATAAAATAAAAGAAAAAGAATGAAAGTTTGGATTGGAACACAAATAATTCTTTTCTAAGTTGTTTTGAAGCTCATGGGGAACAAATTCTTACCTGCATGCTTCTCAGTCTTACCAATAACAAACTCATAAAAGAAGTAAACAATGCAAGAACTAAATGAAGTAGATCATGACTTTCCAGAGCTCCTTCCCTTGATCACTGTAAACACCAGGAATCACTCTACTTCTTTTCTACACAGTCTGATTAAAAGATTTTTGAAATTCTATTTCACAGCTTCAGTGTTTTGAAAATGTTGTTACCTTCAGTTCCTTTCAATAGACAGAAACAGAGATCTCCAGAGAACCATTCATTTTATCGTAAGATAGGCATCTAAGACAGGTCAGTAAACAGTCTTCTGAAGATGATTCTATTAACTATAAAGGGAGAATAGACTTAGATATCTAACTTTTAGAAGTCTGTAATTAGGCAAGATTATTTTCACCCATCAAGCTACTTTTAGACAACATATACTCTCTCTTTTTTTTTTTTCCTATTATGACATAAAATCTCACAGTTGTGGGGTTTTTTTTTTTAGTTAGAAAAATACAATACAGCTCTGCTAATTTTATAATGCTGCATATAGTAAGATCGAATTTATTCTTATTCAAACTAGCCTGAGCTTTCAAGCCTTTCCCTTTTCCCCCATTGGAGATGCCAGAATACTACAGGGGCACTGATTTCTCTGTAATTTTAGGTGTAACTCGACACAAAAGGGTCTGAAAACTCATGAAAAATACTGCACTTGTCACATATTCAGCTCAGGTTCAGAGATTTCCAGTTCATGTATGATTAAAAGAATCATCTAAATATTAGGATGCTTATCCAAACTAAAATGAAATTTCAGCTTCTTGACATTAATCTGTCATTGATGGTAAAGATGCCATGAAGAAAAACCCAATTATCCCACAAGGGCTAAAATACTGAGAATGGCAGTAGTAAAAACAGCACTTACAGAATTTACAGTGATGCAAAGCTATCAGCTACCAGTGAAATGAGCAAGGAATGTGGGAGACATTTCCCATTATTCATACCAGGAACTATACTCTGCTCCTTGCTGAAAACACATGCCTACTGTACAGTATGCAGAAAGTCAGATACTGTCCACCCCAAACAATTGCATGTGTCAGTTCAAATTGCTCATCGAATGGCGATACCTCACTTGTTTCATGCTCCTCACCCTTTTCTCTGCATCACTCCCTTGTTGTGACACTTTCTGTCAGATATGTTAGTTTTAAAGCCAGCGTGAGATTAACTACATAATGCTCCCCTTTCAAGCCTGCCTTCTCTTTATCTCTATCCAGCTGAGTGCGACACCAGGATGCACCAAGCTGTTCCTGGGGACGGCACCGACTCCCTGTAGCCTCTTTGCTTAACAGCTCACTTCCCTTGCTAACATAGCCACAATAAGAAGAGGGGGCACATTGTTTCCAGAAATAAAACAGATTACTTTAATCCTAAACGTACCGCAGTGCCAGCATAATAATTCCTCCTTTACCACATGTTTAACTATTTCTAAGGAGGCTAAAATAGCTAGTCATTTGTTTATATGTGATTAATGTTTAAGGGACAATCTGCAGATGGGTTTATTCAGAGTTTATTCCCCCCACCCCACCCCCCAGTTTGAACAAATACTTTCCGGGTGGAGGGGAGAGGGGAAGAAATAAGAGGACTACACAACTATTTGGTAGTGTCCTTAAAACACTCAAATTTAGAGCTGTCTCTCAGTCTGCCCACTAGTTCTCTAGTCAACCATTATTCAAAAGTACGTTCACCTTTTTCCAAGGAACTATTATTACTACAATTTCCCATGAAAGCCTACATCTGCTCTTTTCTGATTAATCAGCTAATTGACACTTTCTATGAGAAGATTTTTTCCATGTTTTTTCCCTGTAGTTTTACTCTCTGCACAATATATTGATTTACTTGTGTTTCTACTATCACAGGCAGTTCTGACTTCTTCTCTTCAAGCCACACTGTAATAAAACAGGACAAACGCTGCAGTATTGTCTGCTTAAAACAGAACAAGACTTTAACACAGACGTCATTTACAAATCAAATTCACCTCTTTTAACTTGTTGCCTCTATAAACTAAGTCTCTAGTAATTTAAGTCTTTGTAAACTAATAATTTACATTCTCGGTAGTCAACAGGTATAGGGACTTCCAGAGTGCAATTTAATCCCTGCTAAGATGGGTGCTCTAGGCAAGCACCTGCAGAAGACACTTGCTCCTACCTCATTTACTGAATACACGCAGAACCTTGATGAACTGGCTTGAACTTGACATGTAAGGTTTGTCAGGCTCAAGTTGCAGGGGCTGAGATTTACCCAGTGTGTCTGAATACTATTAAGAATCTCTAGTCTTAAAAAAACCATGCAGCTGTTTTCAGATAATCTGAAATCATCTTCCAGTGAAAGGAGTAGTGCTGGTTCATTTATCACATTTTTAAATGAAAATGAAAGCAATCACTGAGGAATGACTCCCCAGTGATTACAGAGTTTTGTTTCCATTTCTGTGTCCTTTTGGAAAGTTAATTGCTCAGACATTGGAACAATGATTTAGTAGTAGCTTTGATTGTGCATCATCCAACAATACCCTGCTTAGATACTTAAAAAATACATGTATTTATTATGGTGATATGGTATTGCTAAGTACTGCTCAAGTTTCATGTCTTGCTCAAGAGAGAAAAAAGAAGAAAAGGAAGAGTTGTTTTATTTCACTTTTAAATCTACTTCTATATACAAATTTTATCCTTTCTCAAATAACTTTTAAAATGTTGACTTTCTCGAAGTTTGGAACTGCAAGCATTCTAAAGCAGTGTTCCACATGATACATGTAGAGATATCAAAATTAATGGTAAATAACAATTCACCTAAAAATAGCATCCTGCTGAAGCATCAACATAGCTAAGTTGAACAAGAAAGTATCAATAGGTTTGGGCATTAAAACTCTGCATGAATTCCATAAGCCTGTTCTAAACCCAAGCTTATTTCTACTTTTGCTGAATAACATAAACTTGTACAGATGAGAAGTACGTTGAGTTGATATTTGTTTGCCATATGCATTCACTCTATTGTGTTTTCTTGATGGCTTCCTCTGTCTGCCTCTCACACTAGACCTAGAGCAGGTGCTACCACCCTAAATGTCTCCCAGAACAGAATTACTTTGACAGCAGGATCCTGCTTATGCACTGTAATTCCCATGTTTGCGTATGATGCTGTTGAAACATTTCCTTATCTCGGTCCTTGCTGCCTTTTGACAGGTGTATGCAAGATTAAAGCTAAAAGGAGGAAAATATCTTCCAGGTAATATTAGTAGGTGAAACTTTTGAACTGTTTGACTGAAGGGATGCCCTTACTTTAAGATGAGCAAGCAAGGAATACAATGGTTTTAGGATGTAGAGTGTTCAGAAGTTTAACTCTTGCACTTAACAATTGAATCATTGCAGTAGAGCATGGAAATACTGAGGGAATTCTTGCTCCTTTAATGAAATATGCTGTGGCTCATGCTGGTGGTCAGTATATAGAGTATAACACGAGGAAAACTATTTTGGAATTAATTTGGTATTATAAGGGGAATCATCCAGGACTCAACAGGAGAACAGGTACTTCCAGTTGTCTCCCAAAAATGGCTTCTGCATTTTTAATTAGCAGTGAGCTCTTTTTCAAATTAGTGCTTTAACCCCAAGAAACCTGACTTACGATGAACCAACCTAAAGATCATGAAGTCTCAGACCACTGTAACCACATTTGTTATCAATGAGTAGCAATTTAGGCTTCCTGCTACTCAGAGAGAAAAGAACATTTTTATCAGCTTGTGTCAGAATTTGGGAATCATACAGAAAAACTCCCAGGTCACAACATTATTTACTTAGTTTTGCAAGTGGAGTCCCCTGGCAGCAAAAAAGGAGCTGCGATACGACATGTTCTTAATATTCCTCTCTTCCCATCTTTATTATGTCCCCCACAGCACCATGTGGGAAGCTCTCATACCCCTTCTGGGAAATAAGCATGGCTGGGTGCCTCCCTAGAGTGCCTGTACAGTGACGCCTGCAGCATGGGGAAAAAATAGGAAGAATTAAAGGTGTGCATGCAGTTGCAGGCCTATGATCTCATTGGGATCACAGAGACATGGTGGGATTGTTCACACAACTGGAGCGTTGCAATGAATGGATACAGGCTCTTCGGAAATGATGGTGAGAAGGGTGAATTATGCTGTTTGTGAGAGAGCAGCACAGATGCATGGAGCTCTGTTGTGGGACAGGTGATGAGAGAGCTGAGAGCCTGTGGATCGGGATTAGGGGGCAAACCAACATGGGTGATGTTGGGAGTGTCTGCTACTGACTGCCTGATCAGGAAGAAGTGGATGAGGTCTTCTTTAGACAACAGGAAAAAGCCTCACACTCACTGGCCCTGGTCTTCATGAGGGACTTGAACCATGGCTATGTCTCCTGCTGTACATTGACGATAGCTGATTGAGAAGCCAATGATGGGGGGTGCTTTGCTCATGTCATGCTTACAAACAAGGAAGGTCTAGCTGGGGATGATAAGGCTGGGAGCAACCTTGGCTGCAGTGACTATGATGACCAGAGTTCAGGAGCCTGATATGAGGGAACTAGGCAAAAACCAGGATTACAAACCTAGACTTCAGTAGAGCCAGTGTTGGTCTTTTTCAGAAATCTGCTTGGAAGAATGCCATGCAATATGCCCCTGGAGAGAACAGAGGTCAAGGATTGCTGCTTGATTCTCAAGGATCACCTTCCTCATCCTCAAGAATGGTCTATACTAATGAGCAGGAAATCAAGCAAAGGCAGTAGGAGGGTAAATGGGTAAATGAGGTAATCCTGACTCAACTCGGACATAAAAAGGAAACACACAGGAGGGGGAAGCAGGGTCAAGTGACCAGGAGGAATACAAACCATGTAGGGGTGAGGTTAGGAAAGTCAAAGCCCACTTGGAGTTGAATTTGGCAGGCGATGTAAAGAGCAACAAGTACTTTTACAAGTACATCGGCAAGAAAAAGAAAACTAGGGAAAATATGGCCCCCTCTTAAATGTGGTCAGGGACATGGTGATAAAGTGGGTGGAAATAGCCAAGGCAGTCAATGTCTTCGTCTCTTTGGGCACAAACTGAAATACAGGAAACTGTTTAAACATAGGGAAACACATTTTAACTGTGAGGCTGCTCAAACATTGGAACAGGCTGCCCAGACAGATGTGGAATCTCCATCCTTGGAGATATTAAAAGACGCAAATGGAGACAGCAACCTGCTTTTGTTAACCTTGCTTTCAACAGCAGGGTTGGACTAGACGGTTTTCAGAAGTGCCTTCCAGCCTCAATGATTCTGTGATGCTGTGACTCTCTCACTTTAAATTTTGGGTTCATTTCAGTCAACAGCTGTTCACAGCCCTTCTGAGTTGGTGAAGCATTCACTCTTTCTGCTATTTGAATAAAGGATGAGAGAGGACAAAGAGGAAAGCCTAAAAGCCAAGTCAGACAAGTTTTAGGAAGACAGATGCAGTTCAGGGTGACGCTAAAAGAGACTTCAATGACTGTTAAAGGACAACTTGTCAAATATCAACAGTCTCAGTTTCCTAAAGCCTGGTAAGAGGAAGGAATTTTAGATGGAGTGAGTAGAAAAAACAATGTGGCCTTTGCATTTAATGTGACATTACCCATGGATCTAAGCAGGTTTCTTTCTGACTTGGGACCTATCTGACAGAGGGTAACTTTTACAGAATAAGAGACTTATCATCCATTGGGACAGAAAGTGATCCATGTTGTTGGTATTTTACATGATGTCTCATAATTTTCCCTGGTCCCTTTATATGGATATTGAAAAGAAAGAGTGATTGATGTAGAACCTGGAGGGTCTTCATCCCTGTGGCAAGTAAGACAGAGCAGGCCATCAGTCCTCTGTTTGCGTTTTGTACAGTGGATGTTTTCCAGCTCAGTGCTTAAGCATTAACTTTCTCAAGCTAAAATAACTACTCAGCGTGGTGAATGTATTGAATGTTGTAGAAAGACAGAGGAATCTTTAAATGAGCAAGAGTAGATCATACATCATTGCAGCCAGTGGTGTGTGTATTCTAAATCTTGGCATGAAAATTTGACTGGAAGGTGTCCATAAGCCAGGTGGTGAATAAATTGGTTCTGCACAAACACAAATCAAAAGTGGGGGGAGTGCAGAGGTGATAGAAAAATGGCAAATACATCGAAAAAAGTTTTAAAAATTTGCATTACTGTGTCTGCATTCTCAAAGTGCTCATTTTTTTCCCAAGTTGTTTGTGTGTTGTTTTTTTTTTAATAAAGATCTTAATGCTTACTACCAAACTGATGCCTGGGGCCAGGTAACTATAGAGAATCTGGCACTCAAAACATAAAAGACATATCTCTATTTCACAAAGTTTCTGACTAGGCAGAGTGGAAAATAGCAAATACATTCAATAAAAAATGCATATACTTTAGCACTTCCTTGACCTGCAAGGAAAATTTATGGGCTTCAGTATGAAAAGATGGTATAGAACACTTTCTTTGACTATAAAGCTTTAAAAAGAGGATTTTTATATGTTTGGTGAAGAGATAACCACTTCTGTTTCATATAAATGTATATACACCTACAGACATCTACATATATATACACACACCCTGATGTATGAAGGTGATATTACAGTTCAGTGATATTACAGAAGAAGCAGTGATAAATACATCACAAAGACAGAAAGGTATGTTCTAATATTTTTTCGAAGTTGCTGGAAAAGAAACAGAAATTATAATTCAAAACATGTCATCAAAATAACAATAATGAAAGGTGGAACTTTGCAAAAGGAACACTACAAAGCTTTTGGAAAGAGCTCTGGGACTCTCAAGGCCTCAACTGACTTTGAGGAGACAATCAAGAAGAACCAGTCTTATTCGTTATTTGAGTATGCCAAATGAATAAGCTAGCTTTGTTATCTACATTCACAGTATATTTTTTAAGGTCCAGCAGAATCAGAAAATGTTAGGGGATCACAGAAACATATCCTCCAAAACAGATTTAAGAAATTCCAGATTTCAAAATTGTTATCAGCAGCAACATTCACCATGCTACAATTGCGATTACAACCTCTGTATTCCTTATTCTCTAATTTACTGTGGCCAGAACTAGTAATAAATTAATCTCACAGCCATAGAGATGTAGTTCCTTAAACTAAGAAACTGATCTCCGTAGTATACATCTAATACACTGAATGCTCTTACCGTTTTTTTCAGCAGCAAATTCACATAAAGCATCACACCTTTCATCCACTGTGATTTATCCCACACTATTATTAGATTATTAAGCCTATAGAGATTAACATCTGATAAAAACTAATGCCAGAATTTACCAAAGGATAAACCAATGAAGGAACTAAGTGGAATTGCTGGAGTAGCTACTTTGCTGTCTCTACACTAAAATTAATCCAAACCCTAGAACAAAACCCCACAGTTTTGTAATAAAATAAAACAGATAGTGGGTACACTCTTATCCCTGGTACAGCAATCTTATTACAGTGCTCTTTTAGGTTGCATTTATTTAAAATATTTGACAGCAATTATGAAGAGGGATAATAGGTAGAAAGTATTCACAAAGTATTTTCTTGCAATATTACTCTCCTTTGATGTCTGTCTTTATCTGGTGAATTTAGAATTTCACTTTTAATATTATTTTTGTTAATTTGAGAAAGCTTTTTGGTTTACTATAATATAGTTCTCTCGATATATAATATAGCATTCTCTCAATGCTACAATACTAAACTTCATTCTAAAGGGTATTATATTTTCAGTGGTATTAAATCATATTGGTCTAAAACAAATCTACAATGGAACATCTGTCTAATCATGTTCTTATAGTTACAGAGAGAAAAATAAATCCCCATGGCTCTAATTGCTTTTCTTACAAACTATCCCATACTTTAAAAAACCACAGATAAACAAAGTAGAAACTTTATGGAAAGCTAGTTTTAATGGAAGTTTGGAAATTTTGGTGTTCTTACTAAGACAATTGACTATCAAAGCCAACTACTGAAACTGTGCATTGTTCAATAAATGTGTATTTTATTTACAATGTGATGGTGTGAAAACTGCCAGCCATGGAAAAAACAGTCAGAGTCTACAGAGCTCTCATTACAGTGTCAAAATAAAACATCTTTCATGTAAACTATCCTAGCATCAATATATAAATCATGACACAGGAGTGAATGGAGAAACTAATCAACTAATATAGAAATCTGGACTTCTTTGTTGCTGTTGTAGCAGCATATAGCTTTAATAACAGCTATTTCTATCCTTAAATTGGCATGCAATTACGAGTTCACTGCTTCAGGAACAAATAAGCTCCAGAAGATTGCCTGTGATGTTTGAAATCCAGTCTGGGTATATTAGGAGGCAGACTGACTCGGATTCTTCACCTTAAGACTTATTTTTATTGTTGCTAGGTGTAGAACAATTCAGTAATCAGGGTGATAAAAGGAGTGCAATCTCATTTTCCTGAATGTTTTTACTGTTCTTATTGCATAATGAAGTGTGTTTTAAAGTTAAATTCTAAATCGGAAAGTTTACATATAGATGCCAAGGATGTCTGCATAGGACCAAGGCAGCATATGTTCCTGTTGGTGAACCTTGTATACATCAGACATGCAATTAATTTAGACTGCATACAAACTCTTAAAACCTGCAGAATACATTGCTGAAGTCCAAATTAAATTATAGAATGATAGCATAAATTTTCTCCTTTTAGAAAACTTCTGGCCTACCTTGACCCTTCCCATTGTGTTGAGATAAGGCTTACACGGCAACACCCTCAGCACCCCAAAGTTTACCATGATTAATAAAACAAATATTAAACCCCCTGTTTCTTATTGCTTTCTTGAACTGCTGAATTTCTGTCTACCTCAGTGGACTAAAATTTCTGACCAACAGATTCCAAACCCTGCATAATGATTGCTTATGATTTGATATGAATAACTCCAGAACTAGAAAGAGATGCTGTATCTCAAATAGGGTGTGAAATAGTGTAAATGTTTGTGTCTAGCTCTAGAAAAATTGTGAGCTATCAGACTATATGTCTGCATTTCTCTGATCTAGAGACAAGACATTGTTGATATTTTGGTGGGCTTTGAACTTGTATAAATACTATTTTCCCTGTCATCCCAAGGACTCTGCTTTGTAACTAGGCAACCATGCCATAGAGAGCAGCATTATAGTATAAATTTTAAAATTCTCTAAAAATGTTATAGTTACTTCTCCACATTGCTCTCTAAATTTATCTAAAATGCTGCATAAATAAACAAGTCACTAGTTTGTGTCTTTGGGCTATATTGTCTATATTGACTATATTTACCTATATTGTGGGTGATCTTCATAGCTTACTTCTGTCTTCAGTACTTGTTAGCAATTACCAGTCATTCTCTTTTCCACTTTGTGGGAGTAGATCCAAACGAAAAGTATGATCAGTTGTTCTTCTGCTCCAATGACTCTTTTAAGCAAGACACTGTGGAACTCAGCTTGGTTATGACTCTTTTTTCATCAGTGTTTTGAGCTGCATTGGCATCATTGGGCTAATGACTCTTAACTTGATTTCTCATCTGAATGGTATTAAGACTTTCATTTTTCGTACTGTGCTGAGTGGGCCAAAATTGGGATTTTAGTGAGAATTTTGGTACCATATTTATTGCAAAAGATAGAGAAAAGATACTGGCAGGCTGCTAATAATGGATTTTGTATCTGTTCCTCTACCTTATGAATTTCATTATCAAGCAGTCAAACAAAAATTGCTGAAGATCAGTGGGTAGCAGAGGATAGCAGAGGTTTGTAGCTGATGTCTCAAGTGGAAAGTGCAGAGTGGGATGAACCTGAATATGTGGAATGAACATGGCGTGAATGTAACATTAAAGTTACTCCTGCTTTTGTTACCTCTGTCAGGTTAGACCAATATAAATGTCTCAAAGCTAACACTCTTGTGTACAACTCAGAAGCCTCCCCTAGGGAAGTATGGCCATCCACTACTTTCTGTAGATAGACTTGCGAAGAGTGTGACTTCAACTTTGTACTGTGCACTCTTCTGTAAAGTCTGACCCTAGATGAAATTAAAAGTGTTATGTTTGACAAAAAATAATTTATTGAACAAACACTGGTGACACGACCATTTCAATTGCAAGAGAATCAAGATTATACAGAATTAAATGCAATACATGATTTGCAATGGATATTCAGCCTTGTGCTCTAGGGTTTAAGTCCATCTTTGTTAGGTACAGGGATAAGACTTGCATGCGTGTTTTTGTGCATGTGCGCAGACTATCTGCCATTTGCTATTATGTGGTTCCTTTGAAATGTAACATTGGAACTGCCAGAGAAAGGATGCTAGATCGGGAGTTTAGTCCAGCACGCCAATTGCTGATCTCCCAGGCTCCCTCAGTTCCTCTGCTGTTAAAGCAGAGGTATTAGCAGTGCTATTACAAAAGTCTTCACTTCCCCGTATGCTCCTCCACAGGTCCCCCCATGTGGTGTCTGTCCCCCCGTCCCCGATAAGATCAATGTACTGTGGTGATGAAATTTCTAGCAGCTGCTTGAGATTAGTCCCTATTAAGATTCTGCCACTGTTTCTATGGAGGAACTTTCTCATTTGTATCACTGTCAAAATATTAGTTTGTGTAGTAGTATTGAATAGACAGTGTTTTAACCAACATTTAGTAATAACACTATGAAATAATGAAACGACCATTGTCCAAGAAGCTAATTTACTGTAGTAAGAAGAGAGAGATGAGTGCAACAGATATTTGTACTAGATCATAAGGTGGATGTACTTGAGTTCATAATGGAGATTTAGGCAATATGTTATTTACTTCTTTAAATTTTGCATTTATTACTTTAGAAGACTGGCTGGTAGATATTAGAACATTAACCCACTTTCGTTTCCTAAATACTGAAAGGAAGTAAGAGCAATAGTTCTTTATCCTGAAAGTGTTCTGAAAATTATCCTATATTTGTAAAGTTGGTTAAACTATAAAGTTTCCCATATTACTGTATCCAAGGTTGCCAGGTCACTTGTTTATTTTTAATCTCACAATATTTTGTGGGGTTTTTTCCTTACAACCTTAATTTCTTGATAAATGTGATTGCCTAAAAGCTCTGATACCACTAAATGTGAGTTTCCAGCTCTCAAGTTTGAAGATGAAATCTTGAAAGCTTTAACTGAGAGCTAACTAAAAGCTTAGAGAACAGAAGGGAAACAAATTAGAATGTGCAATTTCTTAAAATCTTGCTTTAAATTCTGTTTCACTATGTTTTGGGCTCTGATCCATCATTTCTGAATGCTTGAGCTGGTAAGATCTGGACACTGCAGTGCATAGACACAAAGAATCTGAGTTAATGCTTTGTGCCGTGTTTCCTTTATTTTAAGTTTTCATTCACACACATTTCTTATCCGATTTTCCTGGATATTTTACCTGAATTAGATCATTGGATCGTAAACTTTGCAGGTCAGAGATCTTAGCAATCTCTGCAGTCTTTTGATCATACACTCCTTCTGTGCTTCGTAAGTTACAATGGAATTAATAACCTTAATAAACTTCCCAGAGGTCCTTAGAAGCTCTTTCATCTTTTGTCTGTATTTAACTTTCCATTTAAAACAGTGTCTCCATTTAAATCAGGCAAGACACTTTGATTTTAATTCAGTGGCAAATCATTCCAGTTTGCCCAGATGTGTCTAGTCTTTCAATGACTGCAGTCTTACTACTGTATACTTTATCTCCTTTGCAAAGAAGGTTGCCAATATTTTAACGTTAAAAAGAAAAAAATGAAAAGGTGAAGAAAAATGTATTAGTCTGTAAAGGACTAGACCCAAATGGATGCAATGCTTACAAAAGTGTAACAGCAAGCCAGAAGCCAGACAAGAGTGCAATATTGAGTAAGTGCCAAGAAATTGGGAATCTCTTTTGGCAGGATAGACTGCCTCAAACTTACGGAGGGATGAAGGTAAAACTGCGTATGATGGTGCGTACCAGCCGCCGAGTGGGGAGTGAGCCATGGAAGGGCCTGTGTTTGGTATAACAGCACTTCTTTTAACACAGTTTGCAAGATGATAGTCCTCTGTTCCTCTCCTTTTACTCTTCAGCTGACTCTGATTGGCAAAGTGATGAATGCTGCAAACTTACCTCAGCATAGACACTACCTGAGACGCCCAACTTAGGAGCACAACTATTCTTACAGAGATTGAGACCTGGCCTTTACCGTCCCCCCTCCCCAAACCAAACCAAACCAAACCAAACCAAACCAAACCAAACCAAACCAAACCAAACCAAACCAAACCAAACCAAACACCAAAACATCAAAAAACCAAAAAACCACAACAAACTCAATGCAAACAACCAGTCAGACCTTAGATGGACAGAACTGCCCTCAGGAAATGCTTGCAGTCAGTGTCCACTGGCTTCATAAAGACCTGGAGAGAATGCAGTTGTAAGGTGACTTTCAGGTAAGTAGAGTTATTTTCCTTGCAAAGAGGTGGCAAACATCTTAAGCAGGAAGCTGATGTGGGTAGTCATGACCTCTGCTGTGTGATTCTAATTCATCTTCATACTACAATGGCTTTTTGACAATTTGGCCATTCATCTGGCAGAGGCATAAGAAAAATGGGCCCTGGAGGACAGCCAGGATTGGTGAGCTGGCCTGACGGATAACCAGAACAATTATTCAAGTGGATGGTCTGATACAACAAAATATATATTTTAAATTTTCTATGTTTAAGAAAACCCAATCTTTTGACATGTTTTCAGACTATACTATACCAATTTAATCCTTTGGCAGGTTTAACCATATGTCATACATCTCTCTCATAGATGTGTTTCTTCAGGCGGTCTTAAACAGGCTGGGGCAGACTTAGCTTGGAATTTCATGGGTGTCTGATTTATTTCTCCCAAGTGTGTGCAGTGCTTTTTTTTAAGAAGAGGTACCTCTTGGAGGAAAATGAGGTTGTTTCTTCCCTTAGGGCTGCTGAGCATCCTCAAAAAGAGAAGGCTCGGGAGACTGCAGGATGGGGTGAGCAAGAAGGTTATAGCAGCGGGGTGGTGCACATGCATGGTTTGAAAGCCTACAGTGAGGATGAGAGAGCAGAACAGCAGGCTTTGGAGGTGAAGGGGAGTATTTCTTGAGGACTAGAGCAGGCGAAGCAGAATTTGTTGCCATTCAGCAAGTTGTTTAAGTTAGCTGCAATCATGGACTACCCTTCAAAACACACTGGACTTGGAAGAACTCTGTAGAAAACTTTATTTCTCTTTATGTCTTCTTTTCTCTCCCTTTTAAAAAGCTGAGATTTTAGGTTTTAGTTTTTATTCAGACAAAACTTTTATTTCTGAGCCTAGTATAGACATGTACTAATGTAACTTCAAAAGAATCATCCAGGGGACAAAAAACTGGTATTGGCATATTGTGATGCTAACCTCAGCAGAGAAACACAAGAAGCCTTTATAACAGGACTTTCATAAAATATTAAAACCACTCAAAAGGCACTCATTGGATTGATTCAAATCTACAGCCACAGTGTATTTCAGGGAAAATAAAGTGAGCAGCCCCTTTCCACACCCCCTTCCTTCTTGCTCCTCTGCAAGAAAAAGGGGAAAATCACATTTAAATCTGTGGTCCTTGCTGCATGAAACAGCAAGATTCTTGGCTGTTTCACTGGTACTTTTCTGACTGCTAAGCATCAAAATAGTTCTGAATTTCAGCCATTTTATGAGGCCAGCAGCGATTTGAAAATACCGATCCTCATCATTTACATGGAACAAGTCCTGATCTCTTGGATGTTACTGAAAATCCATTCACCCATAACTACTGAAATTAAAGAGATAGGGCAGGCAATGGGAACTTGTGTAGTGGTGTACAATTATTTTTCCATAGGCTTTGAGAAAATTGTGCTATGTTTCTTTTTGCAAGAGCAGGAATATCTGGTAAGTGTGTCACTGCTCTTTCATGAAACAGAATTGCTTTTAATTCCTTTATTATTGCATTTGGATGTAAAATGCTTCTCAGTAGAAGATCTGGGTGCACATCACAAAATTTAGATCAGAATTAGGCAACCATTTCTGTGACAACCCCCACATAGCACCAAAATAGCTACTCTGAAAAGGAGTGATATGAGGCAGATGATTAAATGTCAGTGAATTCTAAAGACTGTTTCTACTAGGGAGCACAAAGAAAGTGATCTTGCATTGTGCTCTAAAATGTCTCTACCCTGTAAGCTGATCTGCACAGACTGATGGTTCTTATGTTGTGCATTGGCTCTTTGACACACTTTTGACTCCAGAAGGTGAGCACATCAACTTACGTGATCAAGGTGTGTGATCTAGGCTGAAATGGCCTTTCCTGATGAATGTTCTATAGCTTTCACCTTTCTGCTCCTCACTTTCAACTTCAGGATGTAGCATGCTGAAAAGGGGTTAGGGCAAGACAGGTCTGAGATAATGAGTGTGGAGACAATACAGGTCCTTAAATTTCACCCAGATTAGAACTGGTAGCTGAAGAAAAGAACACAGGTGTGAAACACTCACCAATGTTTCTTAATGATCTGGGCAAACAGATGTCTGTTAGCAGAAAGTATGGTGCAAATGCCTTCATGTGCAGATGACTCAGCCATGTCATAGGCCATTTGCTGATGGGTATTCGAAGGCTAGTTTTCTACTTCCTCCTAACCAGAAGCATTAGGCTTGTACAATGTGGTAAGTAAACATTTCCTAATTGCACTGTATTTACAGAGCACCTCTTATTGACTGCAGTGCATTTCTACAAATTGCACACAAATTTTCCTAAGAAAATTCTGTGAACTTTATATCATGTTATTGTCCCTTTCAACTTTGCAGCTCCCACTGATGTTTCTACATACCAGATTCCCATAATTCTTCTCCAGTATTTATTGTTAAACCACGAGGGACTTAGTTTCTGTTCTAGAAGCACTACACAGCCTGAACAAAACCAAAATCCCCAATGATTCTACCGTTGGTCACTTGAATAAACAGAAGTACCTTCAGCATGCAAGACTCCTTACCACGTTACTCAGTATGCTGAAAAAGTAGCTACTTTACTGTATTTTATTCTACCGACAGATTTTCAGTCCTCTCTTCTACCTGGAAGAAACAGCATGCTTAATGCTAGCCGCATGAAATACTTGCCTGTACAGACCTTGAATGCCCATAGTTACACTCGGAACAAACCGTGACCCACCCAGACGGGCAGTTCTGTTGGTGGTATAGCAGTTGCAGTGCACTATGACTGGCTTAAGCTGAGGAGTTACCCACTGCCTGAGACCTCACATATAAATCATGGGTCTAGATTTAATAAACCTGCAATTAAGATCAAAAGAACACATTTTAGTGGATAAAATCTGGTGTGTGTGATCTTAAATATAGGCTGAAAATTTTGAAACTACATGCTGAAGTTTGGCTTTTCAGATACTTGGGCAATTTTGTATAAGCTGCTTCGTTTTCAGAAGTAACTAGCAATTTCTTGTTCATTTGTGAATGTTTAGTATTACTGACAAGTAGGCCACCTATCTGCAAGTACCTAAATATGGACTGAGAAAACTAGATTTTGGCACCCAGATACAAACACTGTGTCTGTTAAGTTCCTATTCATTGTGAATTTTTGCCTTTTTTTTTTTCTCTTCTGAGTGTAAGCTATTTTGCTCTATGAAATTGTCTTCCCCACCCCCCCTCAGCTCAGATGGTTGCAGATATTTCCCAGGAAAATCCACACAGAACAAAAGTTTACAGTGTTTTTTCAGTTTCATGGTAATGTCCTATTCTGACAAGGAAAACAAAACAAATTCTTTGTGTTCACAGACAGACAAGCTGGCAAATTTATGAGCCATAACTGAAATCACATTCTGGTGCTGGCAAATAATAATAATTAAAAATATTTATGGAGTTTTTAAACTTCAGATTACAAACAAAAATAAAGGCTTCCCACTACAGTATGTTTCTAATACAACCATCTTGTCCTTGGTTTGTTTCAATGATGTCTTCAGAGAAAATAGAGTACGCCCCTGATATGTAAAACTCACCATATATTTCAGATACGCCTTGAGAAAGGGTGGATGAGGTTTTACTTTTCCCTCAATTTTCCCTTTATTGTAAATCAGTTTTAAGCTCACTTACTTGCACATTAACATTTCACATTTCTTTTTTCTGATTCACCTTTATATATTTTCTTATGATTTGTGAAATCGTATTTATTGCAACAACACTTAAACATGTGCTTAACTTTGCAGTTGTTTTAAGTTACATTTTAGACTAAGTGATGCCATAAATAGGGCTCATCTTATAAGCGTGTTCTAGAGATTTCCTTGAATTGGGTCTTTTGTCAGTAAAAGAGCCACTGTAGATAAGTCTGCTCTTGCCATATTCTGCTTTGAATATTTAATACATAATCATTATGGAAAAGTGAATCCTTTTTTTTTTTTTATAAAGTTGAGATTATTTTAAAATAACTAATGTGTTAGTATTGTCTTATTTATTAAAGCAGAAAACGTTACTATTTTTATGTTGCCCAAGGTCCCGTTCCTTACATTGATCTCATCTGCTTATTGCAACATACGAAAACATTCCTTTTAAGTTTTTAATGTTACGGGTTCAACGTACTGTGAGACTTATTAGTTCATAATAGAAACCACTAGTTTTTGTTAACTGTCTTTTTAACCAACCTGCTTGTATAGATGTGACTATGTATGTCTGGCTTCAGCAGAATTGTTGCATCAGTTGCAATACACTTGCTCATCTTGTTCCATATAATTCAGTATCCTTAGGCTTCTAGATTTATTTGTTTCTTAACTGGCAAGAAAGAAAATCTGATCTGCTTTTTAAATTTTCAATCATCTATGATTTAATTTTGCATTTGCATGTGACATGTCATGTCTACCACACTAAATTATACAGCAAAGTTTAAATCGCTTGGTGCTTAACAGTCTGCATAGGTCAATAAAAAAATATGCCTGATAAAACTCTATTTGATAAAGGTGCCAAAAAGGATATATAGAAGCTGGGTGTATGGACTCAAGGTAAGCAGAGGAATTTCTTGATGATGCTTTGATCGTGGACACAGAGAAAATCTGTACCAGCTCCAATGTTTTTACATGGACTTGTATACAGGGTAAATAAATGGATTCTAAAAAATGCAAGTTTTGAAGCTTCAAGGCTGAAAAAAGAATGTAACAGCATAAAAGACAAGTAGACCAGAGTATTACAGAACTTGTTACATGACATAGTCATAAGATACATCTTTAAGTACCAGATCGCAACAAAATATCTTTCCTTAAAACTTTGCCATCACCACCTGTATATTAACATGTCACTACTCAATGGATTTTATTATCACATTCCTCTAAACATTGTTGCCATTTGGATATGAGAAGTGTCATCAAGCACTACAGAAAAATCATGGAACCTTCAGCTGTTATCTCAGGGGGTAAAAAATCATTCCAATCTGATCAATTTGAAACTGTTCTGAAGGTGAGATATGGCACTCTTAAGTTTCTTTTTAAGATTCCTCTGATTTTATTATCATTAAATCATTAAAAAAACCTTGACTAGCCTTAAAAAAACTATAGAGATGGTGTTTTAATTTATGTGAGAGGAAAACTTGTGACACCTCCAGGAGTATTAAAACGAAAACCAGACCTCAGACATTTTCAGAGGTTTCATATTCTGCCTTCAGTTTGGGGTTCTATTTGTCTTCATTTAAATTACCCAGGATCAAATGCTACAAATCTTGTAAGTAATAAAAAAAGATATTCTTGGCCTAGCTGCAGGGCTAAAAGTTTGTGCTGTGTGATATCCAGGAAAACCCAAAGCATATTCTGCTGGTGAGTATTCAGTGCTTCAGAAGGAAAAATGTAAAGCCCTAAAACCCAGGAAGAAAAAAATAAATGTTTCTTCATGTCATTCATAGAGATGTCTACGTTGTATCTTCATAGCAGTTTCCCTAGGATCAAAACAATTAGGGTATTCAAAAAATTAAGTCCTTACAGTGACTTAATTTGTTTTAAATTTAAGATGGCATAACATTCCTATGCACATTAAAATGTCTGTCATTTCCTTTAGAACAAGGAGCATTATAAAATGAGACAGGCTCCCTTCTCTATAAATGCATATGAAACTGCCATTCTATATGAAATTAAGGCTTTTACTGGCTCACAGTCTACACTAGGATATCTACGATTACACAAAAAAAATTAGTATTAAGTGTCCTAATTGGATTACTTTGGACAAAAGTAATAAAAAGGTAATAGTACACAGTAACAAAGCATCCTTACAAAGCTGTATTTGCTATGCTATTAAAAGAAAAAAAAAAAAAATGCCAGCTAGGAATTCAGCTTGGAACTGATGTTGGATTCCTGCTTTAAGATTAAGAACTTCATGCTCAATTATTGCTTGCTACCGAGGCACTAAATACATGTTGTTCTGCTGTCTTTGGCTGTCTGTTCTTATTCAGCGTTTACATGTACCTTTGTCACCTTCAAACGGGTTTCATTTCACCTAACCTTAGACATGTGCAAGACAGTCCTCTAGTCAAAGGTAGGCATCTGGGCTTCCTCCCACTGGAGTTGACAGAGAAAATTATGCACTTGTAAAAGGCAATTTATGTCACTTTTTCTGGGAGATGGGTTTAGAGTGATAGGTGCTTGTCCATGACAGAGGTAGGGTATGATTAGCTGACGCTGAGTCCCTAACTTTTGGTTATCAGTGAGAAGAATCCTGCTGCAGTAACTAAAAGGTATAAATGTATGTGCAAGAGTTCAGTCATGACATTGTCTCGTTGATGATCTTGCAAATGAAGACATAATACAAAAATACGATTTCACTGTACAGATGATGGCTCCAAAGCCAATCCAAACTACATATATCAACATTTCCTCTCGAAATAGAACAACACCCACCACCTCACTTCTTTGCGTAGGCAAATTGTAATCTTTTCCTACAGCTCCGATCTAGTTTTATACCCAGGTGCTGTGACACCAGAACCCGAAGAACCATGAGCTGAAGTACTCGCTCTGATACCCCAGTCTCCCAGCCCCACCCCATCCCCTGATCCCCCGTGTCCCCGTGCCCGTCCCCCCCCGTGTGTGTGGTCCCCCCCCCCCCCCCCGTGATTCTCATATAATACAGCTGCAAAAAGTTACCAGCATTCAGCACAACTGGACGAAGCACACTTGTCCAGGTTCTCTGTTCATGTCTGCACATCTGGGAGCAAGACTCCTGTGATACTGCTATTAATGGCAGGATGTCAGCTATTCCACCAGTATATCCACCGCCATTCTGGAAAATTTGTACTGTTGCAATAGCTTATGCCTAGGAAAACAAAAATATAAATGTAGCTATAAACATAGCAATATTTCACCTATGTTTGGAATGCCAAAGAAAGAGAAGACAATTTCAGCTTAGTTCACATTTTAAAGACTTTCCATAAAGCCTTATCATTTTGGGTACACACCCTGTGTTTACCATGCTGATGCATTTATAAACAACAATCTTTTTTACCTCTCAGTCTTTGTTTTGCTAGGCAAAGCTCTTCCAGTCTCCTCTTGTAAGACTGACTCTTCATTGCCTTTAACACTCTTTTAGCAGCATCCTCCTGCACGTGCTTTCACTTTTCTCAAATGTACTTTTTGAATAAGCTGAGTACAGCATTTCTAATCAGATCTTATGCTTTCTACCTTTCTATATATCTCTACTGGAAATACCTCAGTCAGTATATCTTAGGATCACATTTGTCTTTCCACCAAAAGACTCCGAAACCACAGAAATTCTAGTGACCCCTTAGAACTTCTCCACTTCTCTAGCTCTCACCACTATGCTTTAAGGCACCTTTATGTGCCTTGGAGCGTGAAGTGCTGTTGTGGTTTAACCTCAGCTGGTAACCAAGTGCCACGCAGCCACTTGCTCACTCCGCCCTCACCCAGAGGGATGGGGAGGAGAATCGGAAAGGAATGTAAAACTCGAGGGCTGAGATGAGAACAATTTAATAAGTAAAGCAAAAGCCACGCATGCAAGCAAAGCAAAGCAAGGAATTCATTCACCACTTCCCGTGGGCAGGCAGGTGCTCAGCCATGCCCAGGAAAGCCGGGCTCCATCATGTGTAACGGTTACTCGGGAAGACAAACACCATAATGCCAGATGCCCCCCCATTCCTTCTTCTTCCCCTAGTTTATATACTCAGCGTGATGCCGCATGGTATGGAATATCCCTTTGGCTGGTTAGGGTCAGCTGTCCTGGCTGTGTCCCGTCCCAACTTCCCATGCCCCTCCAGCCCTCTTGCTAGCAGGGTCCAAGGAACTGAAAAGTCCTTGACTTCGTATAAACATCACCCAGCAACAACCAAAACCATCAGTGTGCTATAACATTGTTCTCACACTAAATCTAAACCATGGCACTGCACTAGCTGCTAATAAGAAAATTAACTCTATTCCAGCTAAAACCAGGACAAGTGCTCAAGACAGGAACTTTGTTTGATATAAAACATATGTGTTTAATTTTATATATGGTATATCATTTTATCAGCTTTGGTTAGCTTTGTAGGATCTTGGCCTATCTCCTCAGTCTATAAATAAATAATGACAGGTTTATAAATAAATCAGTTTATAACCAGCTGAAACTGTGTTATCTTTGTAACTTTTACCAATCAATAGAGCACTGTGAATGACAGGCACAGGTTCTGCAGTTTTAAAAAATCTGGTATAACAAAAAATAAATATAGTTACATGTAAGAACCACATAAATATTTTGATGCACTAGCATAAAATACTTCATATGGCATTTGAGGATATGCCCAAACCATTTACATCCATGGTAGGCCAGCGAGTGTTTTTTGGCTGGCAGTTCAATGTTCTCCCAGTGTAAATAGATGATCAATCATTCTTTGTTGTTATTGTTTTAAAGAATACTTTGAAACCCAATTCACTGTGAGTGTTTGCACTGCCTGTTCTTTTTGTTCTCTTATCAATACAAGTTTTAATATTTAAAAAGTGCATTTTTTTCCCATCTGGCTGCTGGCTCCTGCATGCTGGGCTCTACTATTCTTTCTGAAGTTCTTTGCTGGTGAGAGAGCGCAGGTGTAAGCCTGCAGAAGAGACCGAAACTCTATAAAGGCAGGAAGTAAAGAGCATATCAATCTATTCAGCGAACAAAACCACAAATAAAAACACTGAGGTGGAGAAAATTCATTCCTATGCTGAGAATTATTGTTTTGCAGTGTAAAGCTTGCGTGAAGATGAATTTGAATTTCACCTGCCTTCCTGTCCTGCTCCCTCATGGGAAGCTTATGGATAGCTAAACTCCAGGGTCTCTTTTGAAGCCTGATGCAGGACAGAAGTGTAAGGCAGCGTGTCTCTACTGTTCTGGTGTCAGGGCATCGGGACGTATAATTTTTCCACTAAGACATGGTAAGAAGAATGCTTGATTTGAATTACATTGCCACGAAGCAGCCTTGCCATGCTCCTGTCGCAGTGAGGGCTCCATTCTTCCAAGCCTCTCCTCTGGCTCCTCTGGCACGGGTGGAGGGCTCACGGGATGGTGACACAGCCAGGCTGATGGTTTCAGCCCGGCTGCCTGCCAGTGGTCCACCGTCGGTGAGCACCCAGCGTGCGGGCTGAAGGCCAGCAGATCCTTCCCCACCTGAGGGAGGACGGAGCAGTGCGATCGCTGAGGGGCGATCACCGGCGGGGGGAAGCGGGCTCCCGGCTCTCCGCAGTTCTCGATCTGGAGGGCTGCGCTCTCCTGCCAAGCGCGGGGTGCTGCTCCCCGACCGGGGAGGAGCCGCCTCCCACCCGCCGGCGCTGCCCTTCCCCTCTCCCTCAGGCGTGCCCCCCGCTGCTCCGGGGGAAGCGCCGGGGTGCCGAGAGGGGGCACCGCCGCAAGCCCCGGCCCCCTGCCCCGGGAAGCCCTGCGGGGAGCCCCGCGGCGGCGGGCGGCCAGGCCCCTCGGCCCGGCCCGCTCACGGCGGCCGCAGCGCCGCCTCGGGCTGGAGCCAGCGGGCGGCGCTCGCCCGGGCCGGCGCCGCCTGCGCCCTCCGCTCCCCCACAGGAGGGGGAGATATTGCCGGCGAGAGGAGAAACTCACCCTTCCACACCCTCCACCTCCCTCAGCGCCCCCCGTCCTCCTCCTCTGGGGATACCGCAAACAGGCAGCGGGCGGCGGAGCGCCGCCGCCTCGCCCTCAGCCTCCCGGTGCGCGGCGCGGCGGGGAGCCGGGCTGAGGGCAGCCCTCCTGCGGGCAGCCGCCGGCGCCCTGCCCGCTCCCTGAGTTACCCCGGGGAGGGGGCAAGGCAGGCAGAGAGCGGGGCGGGGGGGGGGAGCAGAGGGGGAGGGCTGCGCACAGATGAATGCTGCTCCTGCGAGATGCTGCACGCCCAGCTCCCTGCCGGAGGGGGGTAGCAGCCTCTGCCTCCGCCGGCTCCTGCCTTCGCCAGGGCTGTTGCTGCCGCTGGACGCAACCTTCTCCTGACATGGAGCTGCTGCTGCTGCCGCCGCCGCTGCTGGAGTGAGTGAGTGTGACGGGCAGAGCTAGCCGGCTGCATGGATGGATGTGTTTAGCTTTGTGAAGATTGGGAAGCTCTCCGGGTAGGTGTTTGCAGCTGCTCCGCGACCTGCGGGCGTCCCGCGGCAGCGGGCGCTGCCCCTGCCCGGCGGGGGCGGGAAGGGGTGAGGGGCTGCCCGGCGGGGGGGGGGGGGGGGGGCTGCCCGGCGGGGGGAGCGCCCGCGCCGCGCTCAACTTCCCTGGCAGCGGGGCTCGGGCTGGGGGCGGGGGGGGCGCCCGCTGCCCCTGGCACCTGCCGGGCCGCGCCGGTGGCTCCGCGCGGGATGGGGCGCTGCCCTCTCCCTTCCTTAAGGGACAACGAACGCGTCCCGCGGCGGGCGCTCCTGGCCGGTACGGCCGCGGTGGGGCGAGAGCCGTGCCCGCCTTGAAACGCCGGCGTGAAGGGGCGAGCGGAGCGGTCCTGAGAATGCCACAGCGGCGACGGTAGCCGGAACCGGGGCGGCGGGGGTGGGTGGGTAGGTGGGTGGCGGTGGTCGCGCCGCCTCCGCGGGCGAGGTGAGGGTAGCGGTGATCTGCCGGGGGAGGGGGGAACTTCTACGGGAGCGGGCACCGCCTGGCCTGGCCGCGCCGCCGGGAAGGGGCTCGCCCGGCCCCTCCGCCCCGCTCCGCTCCCGCGGTACCCGCCGCCCCGGACACGCCGGCGCCTCCAGGAGCGATATTTTTAGCGAAGCGGTGAAATCATCGCCAGATCCGAGCGCTGCCCCTCTGCTGCTTCCCACGATGATGGGTGCTGGGGCGCGAGGGGATCTGGCGCCTCTTACCCCTCGCTCGTGAGGCACGTACTTCTGGTTGCTTGAATGAGTGGTTGGTTAGGATAGGTTTTCTTTTTTTTTTATTTTTTTATTCGTTTCCCAAATAAATCTTCCTTTTGATGGCCTCGGAGTTGTGGTCTGTATCTGTAGACTGTTGCGTTCACAGCTAGTGGCCAGGCCCGAAGCTGCATGGATGGATCAAGAAGCACAACGGCCACTGGTAGAACCTTCTCACCGTAGTTAAACCTAATTGGAGGTAGCCCTGCTCGGTGACGGGGGAAATTGTGCTTTATCTCAAAGACGCAGTATAAAAGTACTTGAGCCGCAGGATTTTCTCAGGGTTCTGGTGCAGATAATCTCCTAAAGGATTTTGCTTTGATCACAGCAACTAGGAGTGTTTTGAATTCTTATGCTACAGTGGTTCCTACACCATTTTTTACCGTATCATTTTCTGGTTGCGAGGCACGTATGAGGTTGAAATTGGACGTTGTGCAAAAGGGAGAAAGGCCTTGTTAAGGAAATACAAAAGGTAGCTTGCTCCAGTGACGCTCAGGTAGGGAGCTTGTCAGAATGACAGATGGTCTTTAAAAAACAAATATTGCGTGGCTGGAAGTTACAGAGTGTGCCACAGGTGCAGGCGTAGCCTTTATCCCCCAAAATTCCCACCGTTACACCTGACTGTGATTACAGCTCTGCTGGTGGCGATGCCAGCGCAGAACAGCTGCTATCATTCAAGCACATCATTGTCTCATCCTGCTCACAGCAATTTCACACGGTGTGACGGCTACAACACTAGCAGCTCACTCTCCTTTCCTTGGGTCATGTTACTGGCTGATACCGCTAGAGCTACAGCAGCAGTAACTACAGTGGAAACTTTGAGGAGAAGGAAAATATGCTCATGTAGATAAGGAACAGGTCACGTAGTATGATATTTATTTCCAGGTAATTGAATTGCTTCACCTTTTCTGTTTGTTTAGGGACAGTGTTTTAGGAAAAGCTCCTAGATCTTCATGTCACTCTTGAGACAGAATCAAAGGGAGAGAAAGGGATATGCTGCTTGGAAATGTTATTAGCTCGGGTAGATGGCAGTTTATATATATATATATATTTATATTTTTTTTTTATATGTATGTATAGGAAGCTTCAGTCTCTGTTGGTATGTATGAAATCTGTACCTTTCTGCATACTTGAAGACACAGCTGTTGCCAGTGCTGAGATTTGTATTTAAGTAAAGGCAGATCATAGTATTTTTCCTGAAGAACCTGGAAGTTCCTTCTGAAATGAAATCCCAAGTTTTGAAGCTTGTAACTGGCTTTGCTTGATTCAAGGATATGGAGTACTTGGGACCGAGTTCATCTTTTGTAGATTGCAGTAAATCATACCTGTACTGAGCTACTCTTTTTGTTTCTAATTTTTTGGTTGTTAAAAGACCTAATAGTTTACACAGGGCTTGACTTTACTTGCTGTTTCCTAGGCAACAGCCAGGTATCTGTTCCAATTTTATGAGAGCTTCATGAAGCAGACAGGTTCCAGTGTAAACCCCATTTTTAATCCCTCTGTGCATTTGGGTTGAAAAACTAGTTTGCCTGAAAATACTGGTTCTTTCTTTGCTGTTAGAAGGAAGGCCTTTCTGATGGAAAGAAGCGAGATGGTAAACAGCATTTAACTGCTCGTGTGGTCTTGCAGGCAGATTACCTACAGAAAGTAGTTTTGAACTTGGCTGGTGCTGAACTTTTTTATGACCTTCAGCATCTTTTTTTTTTTTTTTTTTTTTTTTTTTAGTTTTATTTTGTTGTGCATACAGATTTTCTCGTTTTAGGTTGCCGGTCAGCTTTTACAGTTATAGTTTGCAGCCTTGATTCAGCAGGCAGTGGCATGAATAAGCTGTGTTATACATGGCCACTTGAAGAGATACTTCTTAAAGTCAGGGTATAGTTTTAATAGATATGAGAATTTAGATTTTGGCTTGATCAATTAATGTATAAGAGCTTTTATCTAGAATAAGCTTAAAATGGGTTATAAACTCTTTGAAGGTGGCTACTGGATATAAAATTTTACATAGCATACATAAAACCTTATTATGTTTTAATTATCTGTGCAGGTTTTTTCATGTGGTACCTGTGCATGTAGGGTCTTTTAGAGACTCATACTTTGCAATTGCTTCAACAGTCATCCACAGTTGCTAGGTGAGTAGGGAATATAGGCATAATCTGGAAAAGTGATGTGTGCAGAAATGGAAAAGAATGCCAAGCTGGTTTTGTGACAAATGTGACCATTGGTAATTTTTTCTTTTCTTGCCTATGCAGTCTGTCATGCTGTGTACTGTGCATCAAATATAGATGCTTCATAGTAGAGTTTCTGTTGATTTCTAAAGATTGGAGATGTTCATCTGACACTGAAAACAAAAATATCATGTAGAAATATTAATCTCACTTTCACTGACATAGCCTCTGTCCCACCTCCTTTTTGGAAATTCACCAATCTAGTAACGGTCTGGAATAATTGTTTTGGTATAAACCTTGTGGCATCATTCTCTAAAGAAAAAAACAACAACAAAACCCAAACCCTTTTCTTGTAATGAATTTCAAAGCATAGGTAGTGATTGACAAACCTTGTTAGATCAGTACTCTGATGTGGAGCTGTACAAGGCAGGTGAATATTTCTGTAGTGTGGGCTGCATAAACATGTATAGTGTGGTAGTATCTGTAATTCGGGAGAGAGGATTAGTAGGATAGATAAGGTACACGTAGAAATTGCCAGATTAGGTTGCATCAGAAGTCTGTCTTGCCTGTTATTCTCTCTTAATTACTTTTAGCAGTTGCTTGGGGAAAGACTAGAATGAGCACAGGTATGGAGTGGTGATTCTTTAGGTATCAGTAGTGGAGGAATGATGGTGCTGCTGTGCTGAATATGAAATGGAGTGCTTTCAGATCAAAGTAAATCTGAGTAAAGGGCACAGCATCGTTTCGAATTGGTACTGAGCAGATGAACTGTAAAACAATAGGTCAGGATAGTGGACAGAGGTTAGCAAGGGTTTAAGCCTGTATTCGTAGAAAATATTTTTATTTAGAAAATCAGTTTATTGGGAATGACTGTTTTCATGATGTCTGCAGAGGTCTGTTCTATTTCAGAGCTTTCATAGCAGGGTCTAAAACTTTCATATGGAAAGATGGGTGTCTGGATACCACCTGAATGTGACTGAGTGACCCTCCAGAGTTGGGGGGCATAGCTCCTGTGCCTCTGCTACTGTTTGTAGCTCTGCCAAATAACACACAGTAACTTAGAAAATAACAAGATGTCCACATGAGTGGCCATCAGTCTCTAAGATGTGGTGATATTGTAAAGCTAGGTTGGACTCTCTGTCACACAGTTACCTTTGTGGGAGAAGTTCTGAGCTCATGTGAGCCATTTGTCACCAGAAAGGAATGCTCCCAAAACTAGGGCTGCAGGAAGGGGTAAGAAAGTAGACACCTGCACTACCTCATTGTGGCTGTTAAAAGTGTAATTTATGGGGAGTTAACCCTGTGTGACAAACAGGAGTATACCAAGACTTGGACCCATCCTTAACAGTGATGCTCATTTGTGGTGCATGGTAGGTAAATTTATCATACATGGATCTTTACTTTTCTGCTTAAGTTTTGCATTGCCACCCATTATTGTTGAGTTTAAATTTATTCCATTAAAAATTGGATATAAATAACCATATCCCTACTGTACCCCTTGGAATCAGCTTTAAAAGAACAACAAAAGAATCTCATAACCCTTCGAACTCCTCTTTTCAGAGAGCACTCAAATGCAACTTCTTTTCCTGTGATGCTACACCTGAGGCTGGGTTTCTCACTGTGGAGAAGCTTCTTATAAAGTCCTTTTTTATTGGGGTGGATGAACCTCACATTCTCATCTGCTGTGCTTATCATTATGTAGCTAGGCATCTGTAATCAGGTAGATTGACTTGGTACCTGCACGGACTTTTGGGCTTTTGGGTTCTTACTACTTGTAAAAGTGAAACAAGTATAAACAGACTCTCAGAGTCTTACATTTATTGTCTTGGTTTTTTAGTGTTTGTAGCCCTGTGCTTGGTCCTGTTCTCTGCGGCATGAGAGGTGTCTTCTGAATGTCTTTAGATGTTCTGCCAAACTGCTGTGAAAGGTCCTCTCCTAGATCTGACTTAAATTCTAACAAACCAGAACCTGTGTTTGTAGAGTATGAATACTAGGTTCTGTTCTTTACAGGGAATAAGGTTGCTTGGCTTGGCTTCATGGTTTAGTTATTTTTATGTGGTCAAGCGGATGTAAGTTTTCAGATTTAATGTTCTGAGATTAGTCAGTCTGTTGTTTGATTGGGTTTTTTTGTTTTGGGTTTTTTTTTTTTTTTTTTTTAGGAATTTAAGAGGATTTTAGGATGCTTATCTCTTCTGTTTATCCGAATAGCATCTTTCTTTATCTGTGATTTTCCTTGTCATGTTTTTATTGTGCTGTGATGTTTAAAAAGGCACCTTAATGGAGAGACAATTAAAAATGTACTTAAGTTACTGATGCTATTATACATATGATTTTTGGAACAAGTTTTATGAGTGCTTTTTGAAATGACAGTATCATAGCTTGTAAGTTACTTTCAGTGTTTACAAAAGACTGTGTCAGTAAGAAAGCCTATGATTATCCTTTTTATACTCAAAGGAGGTAATTTAATTCTAAAAAGGATTTTATTGTACTGGATGATAATTCAAATAACTGAATTCATTTCACCTTTTTTTTCTGGAGGACTGCATTAATTTAGTGAAATATTTGTCTATTCTTATTAATAGAAAAGCTTTACCTTATATTTTTATCTGTTTTGTTAGCTGACAAATGCTTTAATATCTGTGATGTTAGTAATGTTGGATGTGATAATGGCTTCAGCAGTTTAGAGATTTATGGAAACCACTCCTCATATTATGAACTGCTGTAAACTTGTCAAGTGGTCAATGAATGATGATGCAACTCTGCTAGATATGTATGTTCTCTAAATACTGTTTGCCTAGTGATACAGTGCTTAAAAGATGTAACCAGAAGTAACCTTGTCTCTGGAAATTTTTGAGAAAGCGAAGAAATGAAAACCAAACACCTCAAGCAATGCTTTTCTTTCCCCATCTTCTGCTAGTTACTAAAGAAGATGGATTGAGAACTTTGAAAGTGGATGTTTTGATTTAAGAACAATCAGAGCATGTGCAGATCAGTATAATATTTTCATTTTTAGGAAGACTGGTCTTCCATTTAGTTTTGTTTTTCTTCTTGAGAACTTCAATCTGTGATGTCAATTCCTTAGTGACATGGTTGAATCAAGAATGTTGGGATAGTTTCTTTTATTGCAACTTGCACCAGTGCTCTTGTGTGTGCATGTTTAAGTCAATCTGTTAATATTGTCATATGGTTTGAAAAGGTAGAAAAGGTTGGGTCTTTTCTTTCCTCTTTATTCACTGGTATCAGGAAGAGCCCGAGGTGTGTTATAGAGTGTTTTTTTTGTTTAGTTTTTGTGGGGAGTTTTGTGGTTTTTCGTGTGTGGGTTTTTTTTTTTTTTTTCCAAAGCTTGCTTATCTTTTCAGTCAGACAGATTCATATGGGTAACTGGAGCTAGAAATGCTAAGTACTCAAGGACTCAAAACCCTCCCTGACCTAAATCAGGGTGTGATGGTGTTGGAAGTCTCTACCAGTATTCATTTAGTATGGAGTCTATAGAAACTCCCTTTAACAAGTTGATTATTTGCTATACAAGCAGAAAAATATTTTCATTAGTTTTAATAACCAACTAAGAAGAACCGAAAAAAAAAAAATTTCTGAGTAAGAACTCTGAAGAAGCAGAATGAGTGTGGTGGTGGGTAATGCAAAGCTGCATCCTATTAAATAATTTTCACTGGTGACTTAAAATAGGAGAAGGGTGTGATAAAAAACTGCTCAGTAACTTTTAAGCAAAGACACTTGTGAGTTTTATTGCTTGGACAAAAATAACTTCCTTTGATGGTAAGGAAAACACTTGCTGCTTGACTTGGGTATTTTCACAACTGTTTTAAGAGTTAATAGTTTATCATGGTTTAACCCCAGGTGGCAACTAACCGCCACACAGCCTCTCACTCACTCCTGTCCACTGGGATGGGGGGAAAAGAACTGGAAGCATAACAATGAGAAAACTCATAGGTTGAGATAGAACAGTTTAATAATTGAAATAAAATAATAAATTGTAATGAAAGGGAAAATAATAGAGAGAGAGCAATAAACCCCAAGAAAGACAAGTGATGCAAATGAAAACAGTTGCTGACCACCAGCTGACTGATGTCCAGCTAGTGCCTGAGCAGTGGCTCCTGGTCATCCTCCCCCCCCCTAGTTTTATTGCAGAGCATGACATCAGATGGTATGGAATATCCCTTTGGGCAGTTGGGGTCAGCTGTCCCAGCTGTGCTCCATCCTGACTTCTTGTGCACCCCCAGCCTGCTCACTAGTGGGGTGCAGTGAGAAGCAGAAAAGCCCTTGGCTCTGTGTAAGCACTGCTCAGCAATAACTAACACATCCTCGTGTAATCAACAGTTTCCAGCACAAATCCAGAACATAGCCCCATAACAGCTACTATGAAGAAAATTAACTTTACCCCAGCCAAAACTAGCACATAGATGAAACACTTCCTTTTTCAAAGTATTCTATTATAAAAGCATTGTCAGTGGGTACTGAATGCAAGCTTTTTCATTTTAATTGTTACAAAATGATGAGGGGAATTGCCAAGTATCAGTTTTAGCTTTGGGAGTTTGGGAAGATAAGGTTCTGGAGAACGGGTGGCTATCTTGCAAGATTTTGTGAACCACTGGTAAAAAGATTTATACAGAGAATAGAAAAAAGGCGGTGAAGACAAAGTAGGAATATTTGTGTGCTAAAGTCAGGTGCTGAGAATAAATCTTTTTATGATCTAGTTCTTGATAGAGTTTATTTTGGGATTCTGCTTGAAATCTTTGAAATGTTAAGGGAAAGAAACTTGGGATATTAGAATATGTATTTTTTTTAAAAAAAGATATCTGTAGATACAGAGTATGTGCGTGTGTATTAATGAGAACTATGTAGTGATTTTCATTAACAATCAAAAAGGCCAAGAAAGTGTCCATCCTGTTCTTGAGAATTTATTTCTGTATATATACTTCTTTTGTTTGTTTTGGGGAGGTGGGGTAGAGAAGACATAATTGTTGAAAATAACCTTGTTTAGGAAGACAATATAAAATCAATATTTGTAAAATTTTGTAGTACTGATTGTATCCTGTTTAGGATGAAGATTTTTCAGAGGTTTTTGCATGATATATTTTTTTATTGTTCAGCTGAACTGTTGGCCTTTCTCCTGTAAGTCCTTACACATTCACATAAAATTATGCAGCCCATAAGCAAGGTAAGCAAAACCTTATAGATTTTGCAGTTTCACTGTTTGTTTTTAATCTTGAATTTGTGATTTACATTACTTGGGATTTGGCCGTACTCATGTTTAGAGAGCAAAATGCCCATTATCCTGTGGCAGTAAATGCTGCCAGAAGCACAGTTACACCGGCCATGTAGAACAAGCTAGGCATGTGTCACAAGTCTGAGCTGTGTGTATTTTACTTGTGCTCTGTGTTTGACTGAAACAGAACAGTAGAGAACTGGAGAAGAAATCTGGAAATAGCTTGTGTCTAAGATTAGTAGAGTCAGGATGCTTCATGTTTACCTGAATGCCCGAACAATAGCATTGAACTGTGGCTTGCTCTAAATGGGGCTAGCACAAGCCTGATTTTCTTGAAGCATCTATGACAGTTACCTTAAGAGAGTGGAGATTGCATTTGCACAGAAAAGCTGGCCCAATGGTGGTTAAGTTCAAATTTCACTTTCCGTGTGATGTTAGGCCTTCATCCCACAAAAAATGGGATGTTGCTATAGCACTACCTTTAAGGCCTTGCCTACTCTAGAAAGAAGTGGGCTGTTCATTTAACACTGCACTACATAGCAGGTTGTGCAACTTCAGCACCAAAAAGACAAGTGTTGCTCGTTTTGACTATACAATGTGACTAATCAAATCAAAATGTAGTTGATGTGTTCAAGTAGAAATGATCAAAATTCACATGTTTTTTTACTGACATTAGGTTATGGTTCATATGAAAATCATAATTTAATGGCATCTGCTTTTGTTGATGTTTTTTTTTTTTAATTGTTGAAAGCTTTAGATGATATTAACCAAAATGTTAATTTTTGTCTTTGGGGAAAAAAAAGTTTCCAGGGAGAGGCAGTTAGTTTTCTCATGAAGTTGGCTATCTGCCTCGGTTTTTACCTTGCATTATGTATTGAATGTTACCTGTCATGTTTACAAGGGGTGCATTCTCCTCTGCCAGGACATACAGTAAAGAAGGACAGAGAACTGTGCACAGGGAGTGATCAGTCCTTGACTATTCTGCTTTGAGGGCAGGGTGAGTAAGGGCTACAGAGTGTAATAGGGGAGGAGTGACAGAGGTAGGAAGAGAGAAGAAATTGGAGTAAGAAAGCTAATGTTGTGTTCAATGAGGGCTTATTTGCTGTGAGTGAATTGAAGTAGTAGTTCAAGACTAGTGGAACTTTATGTGAAGATGAACTTGCATTGTTGCCTGGGTAGGAGTTTATTTGCTTCATAAGGCTGGTTGAATAAATTGGTTGGATGTGCTGTTATCTGTGTGACTGCTATTTGAAAACAGGAAGAATTCACTCCGGCATTGCAACAGATTTTATTTTTTTTTTTTTTTCTAAGGTCTTGAGTTTCTTCTTGAAACTCTTTCTTTCTCCATGGGGTTTCTGGTGGCTGAGTTTGAACTCGCTCAACATATGAAATAATGAGGTGATCCCTGTCTCCCTGTGTATCTGCTGTTTAAAATACATTGTATTCAGGATGGTTGGTTTTCTCAGGGTGAAGCTCATCCCCTGTACCTAGTGATTGGTGAGCCCTTTGACTATTTTTTCTTTCCCCTCTCAAGTGCAGATGACTGCAAAATCTATAGTAATTGGGGAACATGCTTATGTTTTATTGTGGTTTAAAAAAAAATCCCCCAAACCAGGAAGCATTTGGGTTTTTTTCATTGATATGGGGAAGAATTAGGAGTTGGCCCTGGCACTCTGAAGCACTTTGAGGGGGCACATCTGGAATATGGTCAACCTGATGTAGCTGTTGATGGAAGGTGTCCTTACAAGACTGTTGGGTCTGACCTCTGCTTTCTTCTAGTCCTCACCCCCCATCCCCCGTTACTCCCTGCAGCCGTTCATATACATCTTATACCATAGTGAGTTACTTCAGGGACAAAAACCACTAGAAAACTGGTTTTGGAATGTTTCTTTTCTGCTAGTTTCAGTACCTAAACTGGCCTGGCAGAAGTCATCACAGTGTGCTGTCTTGGGCAGCGAGGTGGAAGGGGAGAAGTGGGGCTTTGGCATCTGCTCAGCTCTGTTATGTTGCACCGCATCTGGTGGTGGGAGCTGCTGTGGGAGACTGTGGAGTCATTCAGTTGCCTCTAGGAACTGAGAAGTGGGGAGGCTATGTGAGAACCCCACACCTGAGTGAATTTGGGGAGAGGAAGGTATCCTGGAAAAGATGTGTTGGAAGGGGGAGAAGCTGTTTCAGCCCCTCTGAAATTCCTCAGGTCTTTCTTGGCCCCTCTGGCTTCCCTGTCTCTACCTTCTTCTTCCTTCAGAGCCTGTTCTGCTGCCTTTGAGGGACTTGGCTTTGCCTGGGTGCTTGCAAAACCACGTGCAGGTTCTGAATGCTAAAGGCAGCTTTTGTGTATAGTGTACATCCTGGTGTATCCAGGCATTCTGCCCCTGCTCCCATGCCATACAGTCTAAAGAAATGGCTTCCTATGGGTGTGAATTGTTTTTAAAAATAGATTTTTCTTCATCTTTACCTTATGAGGCAGGAGAGGAGAGTGGTTGTCCAAGGGATTAATTTTCATTGCTTGTAGAAGATGAACTGTCCAGGACAAATGAGAGGTGGTTTATTTTTTTTTTATTTTTTAAATAATGAACGTGTGTTCATTCATATAGCCTTTCCATGCACATGATTTCCAGAATCTAGAAGCTGTCTGAAGAAAAGAAAGGTTTCTTTTCAAATGCTCTATTTCTGAACTTGGAAAGAACATCTTGCAGAAGCTAGTGTAGTATGTCTGTGCTGCTTCTGAAACCACAGAAAATAATTGGAGGGTATTAATGGCTTGCTTTTCAAATGCTCTTCATTTCTAAGCTGGAAATGGAAGTTTTATAGGTGCATTAATTAGCCTGAATTTTTAATTCAGCTTCGAACAATGTGGCTTTCTCTTTTATAACACAAGCCAGGAGTAAATGTCAAGAAATTTCCATATGGTGATTTTTTTTTTTTCAGTTCCTGCCGTATCTTCTGTCATTCTTTATATGCATATGGAACTTCAGCAGCCCCTTCCTTGTCTATCACTTCGATACTTTGCAATGTTTACCTATCAACTCTTACCACATCATTGAAAATGTGGGCTAAAGAAGGTGTGGTTAAGGGGCTTTTGAAGGATACATCTAAAGTATCACTCTAAAAAAACCCACAGGAAATTATTCCATTGAAAAACTTAAATTAAGAACTACTCAATCTATTGGCTTGGTGTGTTGGGTTTTTTTTATTTTTTTTTATTGTATAAAAACATACTATATCAAGGGAAGTACTGTCAGGATGCACATCTGAAAATTATATAATTTTTCTTCTTTTCTTCTAGGTGGCTCACATCATGCATTTGGATGACTAATATGTAGTGTGTTTCAAAGAAGACTGCTTTATAAGCAATATTCTTGGAATATGAACAGTGGAATACAAGCCTGTTTTGCTTTAGTTGACATGCTTGGATAAAAATACTTCCAATATCTTTATTTTTCATGCTGAATATACTGGATATTTGGTACTGAAAACCAAGTGTGGTTTTTTTCCAAGCAAAAACCTGATGATTACTCTTCTCTTTTGATGACTTTAGCAGACATTAAGGTACAGTGACAGGTCTTGTTTTGAAGGCGGTATTCCAAAAAGGTAGTGGAAGGGGCAATGTGGAAAGCTGTCAGATTCTGTGCTCCTGCAAAGTGTTTCTGTACTTGCTCTATTAGATTAAAGTTGTCTAAGGTGCCTGTGTGTTCTACCCATCGCAGTGATTGTTTAATAGATTTAATAGTCACCTGCTATGTAAAGGGTAAGGGCGGAACCTTCAGTCATCCAGGTGTCGGTGCAAGCTTCATCCTTCATCTCAACAAGAGTACTTAATATTTATTTAATAGCAGAATGTTTATTTGCTTTTTGTTGTGTTTTCTAAAGCTCATCTTGACCTCATAGTGTTCTGTGGCCTTGAAACGAATAGACAAGTGTATGCTTGTGGAAGTGTTTCCCTTTCATGTGTGTTCATTAGCTACTCATGTCAGAGTTCATCCCATTTTCTCATGTTACATGCTACTTCTCGGAAAGAGAAATTCTGTTTTCATGTTAAATTTTAAAATGTTTCTTTCATAGGACAAGATAAAGCAGTATCGGTTTGAAATATTTTTTTAAATGGTTCATAGTTCACTGCTGCAATGGGCAGCTTTCTAATTAGTGGACACAATACCTATCCTACTGGGCATTACCTCAAAATAGCTGAAACTTATTTTAGCTACATAAAATATTACTGGATCAACATGCATTTATGAAGCTGTAATGATAACAACTGACACTTGCTCTATCCAGTGTTCAAAATACTCTTTTTTTTCTTCTTATCTCTAAAAGTAGTGGTAAGCAGAAAAAAGTGTGTCTCTTAATTTCTGTAGTATGGTCCTCCCTGCCATCTGAGCCTCAAATTGGTTTTCTACTCGACTAGCTGTCTCATGCTAGATACACACACACTTTCATGATAAGCACTTCATGCTGACTCATGAATTGTCATGATTTTTTGGCAGTATTGGCAGTGGCGTGTGTGCATCTGTGGGTACTCTGACCACAAAAAGACACCTTCTTGCACCAGATTTTTTGGTATTAATTGGTAGAGTATTCTGGCTTTCAAAGGTGTCGGGGGGCAGGGGGGGAAAAAGGTGGTTTGTGCTTTCTCTTATACTTTTGTCAGGGAAAAGCAATTTTGAGCATTAGACAGCAAATTTGCTGTTGGTTCTGCCTTTAGTGTTTAGTGACAGGAGGGCTTAAAGTGTGTGTAGTGTTATGTGAAATGATAAGGAAACTTTACTCTTGTTTTCCTGTGATCTTTGCAAAAGTTTGGTAAGAGCATGGCTACTTTGTTTTTCAAATACACACAGCTGTTTCATTCCCTCTTCACTTGCTCATTTTTCACTTTGTGAACTGAATGCAGTGGATTTTTTGTCCCCTTCCAGCCAAACTGGCTGGAACTAAAAGTTCCCTTAGAACTTAAACGTGGTGTATTGTGTGGTGTGGTTGTAATTTTTTTTTTTTTTTTCCCAGCCAAACTGTATTCACAGAGCATAGACCCAGTAACCCTGTGTACAGTGTCTCTTTACTCACAAAGTAAATAACAATGTTACCTGAATCACAGCCAGAACTTTCTTTGCAGGCTTAATAGTTGCTCTGATTTCATCCAGTAGGATCTGCCTGTCCCAGATGCTGGTTCTCTTTCTCTAGGCAGCCACAGCTGGCCCCAAGTACCCCGAGGGGAGTTAATGAAGCACCTTCAGCGCAGTGCTGCAGTAGCTACTGCTGTCAGGTTGGTGGAGGGAAGCAAACATGCTATATATTTTTAGGTCTGATTCCCTGTGCTGATGGAGTGCTTCTGAATGTGACGGTTCCCAGGCTTGGCAGACTCTTCAGCTGGGGATGTAAAATCAGCATTACTTTTCTGGATGATATGATCTACTCTCCAAACTGGCCGGCTTAGTCCAGCAACTGTTTTGAATAACTTGTTGAGTAACTGGCATTAATAATGACAAAGGAATTGCATGTTTGGCAGTATAGGGATGTGTAAATGCACCAATGCACACACGTTCCCACTCAGCTTACTGTGCAGCTCCTATAAAATATGTAAAGAGAGTTTACTATTTGAGTCATTTGAGAGGCAAAGACCATGTCTTTCCATTCTTAAGTTAGACTTCCGTAACTCATGCTTGTTGTGTTGAAAGTTATGGTTCTTCCACAGTAAAAGAAAAAAACCAACAAAACTAATTCATCTCTGCACTAAGGCATTTTTACAGTTTAGTGCATGGTGACTTGTGTAGTATTTTTTGACATTTATCGACACACATAGAAAACACAAACACTCAGACAGTGATAATCATGGTGGTCAACTGGATGGAAAATTTACCTCTGTAATCATCAGGCATTGACTCTGCCTGGGCTCAATGTAAAGACCAGATCACAGAATTAATTTGTCACCATGGTAGAACGTGGGAGAGAATTGTTATTCTAGAAGAAGCCACTAGTTCTGATTACCTACTTGTTATGTGTTTCTTTTGATGTCTTTATCATGGGGTGGGGGAAACAATCAAAGACATTTTTTTCTATTTTATTTTCCTCTGTGTGTTTGTCATCTGATTGTCTCTAAGCTAATGAATGCTGGCTTGCAAATGAGCATGCCAAAGCATCAGCTAGTTTTGAAATTTAAGGCCACCTTTGACATTACATTTTACCAGCTAGGTATTGGGCCTTAAGAATTTTCTAAAGGACACCCTGTTTCCACATGTAATTGTCTTAAAACATGCTTTTCTAGTGTACAATTAAAAATACTTGCACATACTGAAATTAAAAATACACCTTTTACCTTTTGGTTTTAAAACTGTCAGCTTTCCTCTGTCCCATGTCCTTGTAGTGATTCTGATTGACTGCAGTGGTGCTTGGTGGTGACAGAGGAGTGGATCACCTTGCAGTCTGCTCAGCTTGCTTCTGGATTTATCCAAGAGCTGCTCCCTTGGATGGGAACTGCATAGAAATGCATTTGCTGAGACTGTTTAGTGTGACATGTCTGTTAGTAATTTGGAAGGAACCTTTCATGCGTGTTGCGGCCTTCATGCGTGTTGCGGCCTTCATGCGTGTTGCTGCGTTATAACTTCTTAATCAGTTGCAGAATAAACTCTTGTATTTTCGTGTGTTACTTGTGGAATAACCTGTCAGCATTCAGTGGCAGCACTTAAAAAAAGTGTTCTGTTCATCCCCTAGGTAAGGAATGGACTTGGCAGTATATTTTGAAGAATTACTTTGCTTCCATGGTAATGGTGAATATATTATAAGATCCAGTGAGATAATCCACTCTTACCTGGAACATTGAGCTTAGTTTCAAGTACTGTTTAAAAAAAAGCCAAACAAACCAACCAAATCTGGAGCAAAGGAAAAACTTCCGCATGTGGCTGAATTATAATATCTGGGCACTGATGAAAAGAAGGAAACTTTCTTAGAGATATATAAACCGAAATTTTAAGGTGAAATAAAGTGTTGTATTTTATTTTTACCCTTTTTTCATTAAAAACTTTGGACCTCCAGAACCTTTGTTTAAAAAAAAAAGGGGGGGGGGGGGAGGGGGGAGCAAAACAGACCTAAGAAAGATAGGTTTTACAGGACAGCGTATCCAACAAAAATGAACCCCTGTTTAGTAGTTGTGTTCTTTGCAAGCCTTGGATACCCTCAAGAGTCAAGTCCTTCTGGAACTTTATAGTTTGATCTAGCATAAAATGTGTTAGTATATATATTTTTTTCAGCATGTAATTTAACATCTGGGTGATGAAATTAGGCAAAAAGCTTGAAAGGTCAATCTACTACAGGTTTCAGCTATGTTTGGCCTTAATATGAATGTGTGCATGTGGTGTGATGAGGAAAATCTTTAACCACTTGCACTTCTGCAAGTGTTTGTGACTGTAACATGTTACTATCACATAGAAAACATAAGTCTTACAGCTGTCATATGCTTCATTGGGAAAAATGTCTTCTCATCCGTTTTCCACAGGCTGCAGTGTGTAACACTTAATTCTTAATATAAACTGTAATTTTGAAAGGTATACAGACTGTAGCAGTCTGTATATGTTTTTAAAAAACAAAACTGAATTTCATCACTTTTTCACTCAGAGAGGATAAACAGTAAATAAAGTGTTGAGAATCTGGAAGACATGCTGTTGGTCGGCTGATCAGTGTTGGTAAATTGTGTTACGATGACTTATGTTTAGATTTCTCCAGGATTTTTTCAGTAGCTTAAATGTTCGTTTATCTACAAGAACTGCAAGATAAATCAAAAAAACCATGGATGCTGAGTAAGCCGCCTGTGCTGGAGTGTCCCTACATTTGCTATTTGGTGTGTAAAAGTAAGCTGCTGTTACCCAGTTTCACGTGTGTTAACTTGACTTCTGAGTGAGTTTATAAGCACCGTTTCTGGAGTTGGCTACAGACCATGCAGAATCATTTGCTTTTGAACAAATCTTTCTAGAAACTAAAATGTCTGTATGCCAAACAAGATTTGGTAGGTGGTGAGGCAAGTGTGCCTCACCTAGAGGGACTCTAGAGCCCATTTGCCGTGATGTGATGTCTTCTAAAATTTTGGTGACCTCCTAAGCTTCAGAAGAGTCAAGTAACTTTGTCATCACAAAAAAGCATCTTTAAGTATGAGAATTTACACCACGTTCCTGAGGCTATTGATTGTTCCAGATGAGTTCATGTTGGCTAATGCAGAATACCAGATGTCCCTCATGAGCAGATCTGGGAAAACATTTGGCGGTAGCTAGTAGAAAATATTATCAGGCACAGTGGTGTTGCAGAGTTTCTGTCTTTCTTTGGAGTTTGTGCATTTCATATTCCCTCTAAAGGCTGGAGGTCTAAGCCAACATCTGTTGCTTCTGACTACCAGTTGTTAGGATATTCCAGAGAGATAGAATTTAGTTGCAAATACAGGAATGAAAATGGAGCTGTGAAGAATGCAATGTCTCACTGTTAAGTGGTTGTGATTAGCTGGGGCACTTGCCTAGGAAAGGTACTCCTTGGTTTCCAGCCCCTTTTCCTGGGTTTAGCCATGGCTTTTATTCTCTTGCATTCTAACAGTCAGAGCAGAGATAGGGCTTAGGGCTTCCAACAACCAGCAGCTTCTGCAGCTTCTCTCCACACTGCCTCATTCAGTTAATAATTCCCAAGTCGTTCTTGCGGACAAAGATGCCTAAATTATGTTCCTCTCTCCCTTCCTCAACTTTTGACTCTGTCTAGTCCTACATTGTAGCATATATCCCATGTGTTCCAGAGAAAACCACAGATGACTTTGCTTGCTCTTTCCCACCCAGGCTTAACATTTCCTCAAACACTTTCATTAGAGGATGATCACAGATTTCCATTTTGTTGTAAAATAAAGCCAGATAAAGTGTTCCAAATCCAGCAAGACTCCAAAGAACTTACATTTTGACAGTTTCTACCAAAATGACCTAAGAAGGCTACGCTACTGGCAACATAGTCTTCTCAAAATAGACCTCCACTGCAGTATAACATTATGCTGGAAAAGTAAGCGACTGTGCGGTTGGCTTTTTTCCCCCTTCGTTTTCCTCTTTGATGCCAAAGCTGATAAAGATAAGTAATCTAAGTCCTTTTTTAAATTATGAAAATAAATAAAAAAATGGTTAAAATGCATTCTGAACTTGAAAATGAAAGCCTCTTATTCCAGACATATCCAAATATGAGCATTTAATATTACTGCTTTTTTTCTTTATGGAAGGTGCCAAGCTATTTGTTCTGTTATGCATGATGGTTTTTCCAGAGCTAAAATTAACATTAGGATGGGCTTAAAAAATTAGCTGGAAGCTATTTTTGCAGCGTCCTTGGAGGTTGAGTACTTGGTCTTTTGTGTTAGGCAGTGAAACAAGATAAATCACTGTCATGAATACTGATCTGGGATCTTTCTGTAGTGTGTTGCGCTGCAGTGAGCAGTAACATGCAGGTTGGGAACAGTTTCTTTATGGGTCTGTGTTGTTTTTTGGTGAGGTGGGACCATAAACAGCACCTTGGTGGCTGTGTTCAGTTGGTCTCCATGTCACCCTACTGGGGTTGTGGTGTATGCTTGCAAACCAGAAGAGGGAGCACAGATGAAGACCTTGTTTCTAAGGTGCAATGGTTAGATCCATGAGGCTGATCTGGAGCCATGGAAATACTGAGGTCACACACATAAGCTGGCGTGCCTTACGCTGTCAGATGTGTATGCATAAAGTGTGGGAAAGAATGAAACTGGTGTGGGCTCGAAAAGAGAGGAAGGGGGCACAGTGGAAGAAGTGAAAAGACCAGGAAAACCTGCACTTGGCATGAGGACTTTTAAAGCAAAAGAAAATTATTATGTCTTAAATGGTTTGCAATGCCTGTTATTTGAAGTTAAGTCCACTGTATTTGGTTTGTAAGACCAGCAGTGTTTCTCACAAATCAAGAAAGATTTGTGTGTCATTGTGCAGACCAAATACATTGGATGTGCGAGACCTTTAAACTTGCTAAAGGTTATTCAAATGTGGTTTATTAAATATAGCTGTTGGATCTTATTGTAGGCCCTATAGCATGTTTGTAAGGACTTTTTTTCTTTATATAAGCATGCTGATTTTTAGGGTTGCTAGTTTTCAAATATATATATTTACATGTACTTCTACAAATTATGTATTTTCTTATGATAATATGCAAACATTGTGTGATAGGCATAGGTAGTATTGAAACGAATCACTAATGAAAAATATGTACGGACGCTGTGGTGTTGATTAAACTTTGCAAGTTGATCTCCTTGATGTAGGTAGTTGGTATTTTGGCCACAAAGACCTGTTGACAGATAGATAAGCTGCTTCCTACTCAAATTAGGAGACCTTTCAAGAGTATATATAGTCTACTCCTGTGTGTTTTCTGAGACTTCTAACTTTGGCTGCGTTAGCTTATTAGAGGAGTGTGATATAGCTGAAAAGGATAATTAAAAAAGCAAAGCCACAATCTTATTAGCCTCTTGCACTCTTTTTTTTTTGTTTTGTTTTAATGTTTATGGTTGGGGTAGAAGTCCAAATTTCACGTCTGCAGCTATTTGCTTTATTACCTTAGATGTGCCATTTCCAATGTTTTGCTCATAGATTTAACAAGCTAATCCAGGAGACTAAAGCAGAGCTGTCATTTTGAAGCTACTCACTTGAAGGCTCTTTGAAATCAGTTTAGAAAGCTCCAAGACTATTTTTGTTCACTTTTTAATTCTTAGAGGAGATATATTGGTGTGTTTTGCTGTTAGTGGTCCCTAGAAGGGATGTTATGGAAAGGTTGCTTCTCACAAGTGTACTGGAGGTTAGGCCCCAAATGGACATCATTTATATTTAGGAACTATGCCAGTCTGAAGGCAGGCTGAGGATGACTTAAGGATGTCCCTTTTCCTGAGACATATTTTTCTTAAAATGTATAATACTTATTTGGTGAAAGTAAGCTTTAATGCTTAAGTGAGGCAAGATGATCCATTAGAACTGCAGTCCATGCCAACATTGCATGATATAACAGAAAGGCACTATTAAATTAGGAGTGCTAGAATAATTCTTGTCTCTTCTTACAGCTTGCTTGACACTCACAGAAGCTTCCAGGACTGCAGAGTATTTACATGTGTTGTGCTGCGCTCCTACAGTGTGATCATCTCCTCTTCCTGTCTGCTTGGGTTGCCCCATTAGAGATTAAGGAGGAAGTGACTGAAGCATTAATTGTGAACTCATTTCTGTTCATTTTCCCTTTTTCCCTTGAAGACGACTGAGGCTATCAAAGGTCTGTGCTGAGCTGCCAAGTGATGTATCAGTGGCCCAAGGAGGTATGATGGGCCACTACTGCCTCAGGATTCATATATATATATATATATATATATGCTATATATCATATTTAAGAATTGTAGAAATATAGAATAGTTTGAGTTGGAAGGGACCTTTAAAGGTCATCTCATCCAACTTCCCTGCAATGAGCAGGTACATCTTCGACTAGATCGAGTTGCTCAGAGCCGCGTCCAGTCTGACTCTGAATGTTTCCTTGAATTTTGTTTTAGATCCAGAACACAGCTTTCAGGTTTGTGCAGCGTGGTGGTACCTTCGAAGTACTAACTTAGAAGTAACTGTAGTTACATAATAAAATGTTTTCTTTATAAGAATTTATAGCTGTGAAGGTTGTTTGGGTTAGAAGGAATAACTGACAGGCTGCCAGCTTGAGAGTTAGCTTTGGCTCCCATCAGGTCACAATGCAATTGCAACTCCAAGTCTTTCTTGAGGGATTTTGGAGAAAAATCCTGGTGTTCCTCAAGCCAAAAGATAAGAATGATGCGTGACAGAGGGATTAGATCTTCTACACTCTTTTTCCCTTTTCTTTCCAGTGTTTTCTGAGAGTAGAGAGTTACCAGTCATTGTGTTCTTAAGTCATCTGAGTGAGGATTCTCTGAGGAGTAGTAGGCCATGCGGATAATGCAACTTTTCTTGCAGCTCTGGGTATAGGAGTAAATTCTGTGAACTTTTGCTGTTGCTGCTTGTATATTGATTTGAAGGGGCTGCGGAAGCTGACTAAACTGTAAATTGGGAATGTACTACCTGAACAGGGGAAAAAGATATGCACCGTAATACCTGGGCAATCTGTTCATGCCCTTTGCTGTCTTGATTTATTCCATTAATCCACTGGCAACGTTGCACCTGTTTGTTTTGATAGCCTCTGTTGATCACCTCCTTTTTCTAAATGACAGGTTCTTGGATTTTCTAAAGATCAGCGTGTAAATAAGTTCAGCTGTCCTAGAGTTGCTGCTTTTATATTATGCTGTATGTTTGATAAAATAGTTCTAATGAGGTGATGTGTTCCTGGAGCAAGTTAACACAAACTCTTGAAGTGGTTGCTGGATACAGTCTTCCAGCTGCAACTGAATAAGGCACTGGTGCCTGTATGACCCCAGATTGCTCAAGGTTGTTGGGCCCTTATAATCAGTGGCAGAGTCACTTGTGCACCCTTTCCCTTTGTCCTCTGTAGGCCAAAATGATTTGGGTAATTTTACACCATTTGAAAATGAGCCTTTTGAGTAGTTGCTACAGTGAACTGGCAGGCTTGGAAGCATTTTCTAGAGAATGAGGATGCAGAAAGATGTGGTTAAGATTTTGTAGATGTCATGTAGATCTCCTTTGCAGAGAAGGGGAATGAGCTGGGTTGTTCTCAGCTGGTGCAGCTTGAAGCTGAAGAAGAGTGTTTATCTGCAGTCCTGCTATAGGCTAGTAAAGCAGCATTATTTTTTCAATAAAATGGTTTTCCTGAGAATTTGCAGCATTACTTTACTTCCATTCTCATGTTCACACAAGAACAGCCAGGCTTATGTGCTCTCAATTTAAATTCTGCATATTCTCTGGCACTGAGTTGGAAGTAGAATGTGTGCCTTAAGCATCCATTCTTTGCTTCTCAATCTTATTCTGCAGAATTAATATCACTTTGTTAAAAATGGTTCAGACCCTGCCTGGGAAAATAGCTTTATGTTCTGAAAAAGGCCAGGAGTCCACCAGAGATCTCCATTTCATGCAACGGGGAGAAAGTACTGAAGACAACAGAAAAGGCATTAATTTAGTGCACGCAGAAAGTCCTGTGGTTTATGTGGATTAGTATTCAAGGCACAACCTGAAGTATCTTTTTTTTTTTTTTTTTTTTTTTTCATCCTGAATATATATATAGTGGCAACATCAGCTATAAGCAGGTAGAAATTGGAGTTTAAAACTGAATTAGCGAGATAGCTGAGGAGGAGGTAGCGAGATAGCTGAGGAGGAGGTAGCAAAGCAAGCGGAAATGATAAGGAGATAGAAGAAAATGACCAGTGGGAAGAAAAATGAAATCACTTATCCTTAGAAGGAGTACACCTGTTCTTGTCCTGCTCGTACTCACTGGTAGCAGCCCTTTAAAAGTAACTGCTATAAATCACCTGAGCTGCGATAGGTTACGCTAAATTGCTCTAGCTTTTACTAACATTTTTTGTGAGATCTTGTCTCAGAAGCATTCTTAGGCAGAGTACTAGCAAGATGTGCTTGTTTGTACACATTTTTACTACCACTTTAAAAAGAAATGTTGGCAAGCCCTGAAAGAAGACTAATTGCAGCTTTGCAGTGGAGATCTTATTATGGTTGTGGATGACATTGCCTTTTGTTTTTGGAGCAAAAAATAGAAATTAGTGTGAAATTGTTAAGCAGGAAGCAGGGACTGCATTGTGGCAATGGCTCTTAAATTATTACTTCAAGAATGTCACTTGCTGGTAATTCAGGATACAGTGATGACAGGGGAGGGTTATTCCAGATGGATGCAAAAGATTAAACAGCATGCAGAAGAAATGAGAGAAATAAATGCATGTTGGGGAGAGAAATAGCAGAGACAGAATGAGTGTTTAAAGGGAATGAGATAAAAATCAACCCGTTCCTCAGATCTGAGGCCAAGTTGGCACTCCCTTGACTCATTAAACTTTTCTTTTGAATCCAGAAATTGGCTCTGCAAAATGTCACCTCATCAAACAGCAAAGGGACCTTAAGAGAGGGGGTCAAGGCCAACAAATTATAAGCAAAAGCTCTAGCTATTTTAGTTCTGCCCATTCAGTGTAGCTTTAAGTTGGAGACTTAATTAACTGTCTCTGTGTTTGCTGACGTTTGTATGTATGCTGTATTTCCATTCTTACTTGACATCAAGCAGGATAGTCATTTAATCTTGATGTATACAGAATCATGGAATGTTTGAGGCTGGAGGGATATGTCTGGAGGTCATTAGGTCCAACTCCTTTCTTCGAGCAGAGTGAGCACATGGTAGGTTCCTTAGGACTGTGTATAATTTGGTTTAAAATATCTACAAGGGTAGAGACTCCATAACCTCTGTGTGAAACCTGAGCTAATGTTCAATCACCATCATTGTAAGAAAATATTTCCTTTGTACAAATGAAATTTCCTATATTTGTGCCTATTGCCCCTTGTCCTGTCAATGGACACCACCACGGAAAGCCTGGCTCCATTGTCTTTGCTCTTCCCATCAGGTATTTGTACCCATGGATACACTCCCTTGAGCCTTCTCTTCTCCAGGCTGAGCAGTCCCAGCTCTCTTAGCCTCTCGGTGTTTGTCAGATGCTCTTAATCATCTTTGTGGCCCTTTGGATTTTTTCCAGTATGCCTGTATCCCTTCTGTGCTAGGGAGCCAAGAGCTGGACCCAGCACACCAGGTGTGCCTCACCAGAGCTACACGTCAGGGCAGGATCCCCTCCCTCGACCTGCTGATGTAACTCCTCCGAATTTAGCTTGAATGTAGATGTTTCTGTAAACAGAAATATTTTATGAGGCACCCCAGTTCTTCCTGACAGCTTTCACCTCAAGAGTTGTCATGCCATAGGCGATGTGATGCTGTGTGAGCCAGCAGTTCCCCTTGGTTTGCCCTGCTGCTCTCATGCCGCATGTGACTCTTCAGGTAGCTGAGAGAAAGCAGCAACTTGTGGTTTCAGCTTCTCCATGTGCTCAGCTGCCTACAGGGAAACTGCAGTACTTGGATCTCTTCTTTGGAAGAAGGTACCAGGGTGTGTGTGTGTCAAGTGGAGGGTTGTCAGGGATCTGGGGGAGGTGGAGCACTGACACAGCTCCGCACAGGTGGCAGTGCTGTGGAAGGATGTGCCGGACTCTGTAATTTAAAATTCTAATGGCCTCTGAACTTCTTTTGAGTGTTGCTGGCCAAACTGCCTGCGAGTGAATTTTTTCTTATCTAAAAGTACTAGGAAAAGACTTAGAAAATTGCTTATTCATTTGTGATTTATTGCAGTATTCAGGCTTGCCTCAGAAGACATATCCAAACAGTGTCCCTCTGGGTCAGATCAGGCCATTAACTGGTGGTATATTTGCTACAGTATACCCCCCTCATTTTATTTTATTTTATTTTATTTTTGTTTTTATTCTTATTCACAGCTGGTATGTTTTCCTCTTAGCTCGCATCTTCATTGGGACTTAACAGAGTATTTCTGTCTTTATTTTAATTTTTCTTTTTATCAGTCAGAGTTCTGTTCTTTTGCTTTAAACCTATCCCATCAGACATGCCCAGACCCCCCAGGAAAACAGTTGAGGATTTACAGAAGTTATGACTCTGATTTGGTTATTATTGGGTAAGAAATTTTTCTAAAACATTTGGTTTTACATCTGTAAGAGAAGGATGCTTCTGTCACTCCCTTACTGGCTTACTGAAGGTTCTATGTGTTTGATAGTTGCCAAATGCTTACGTCATGATGTTGGTGATCAAAATCAGGGAAATAAATGTTACTGTTAATGAATTAGCAAAGATTAATATTGAAAGCAAGGGGTGGATTATTTTTTAAAAAAATCTATATAAATACTGTAGGAACTCTATTAACCTTGTAGAACATGGCTAACTAACTTCTGAATGATACCACCTTTCAAAGGATGCTATTTAGGAAATCCAATGTATTTCAGTGGAAATTTAAGACAAGCAGTTTATTGAGGTATGTACATTTTGATAAAAATAAATTTTACTTTTCCCATTGTAATCTGTCTCTATTTTTCTTACACTGATATTGGAAACTTGAGGAATAAGTAGGAATTTCAGGAGAAAGCCTGTGATATTTAAGCTCCATCATACAATACATGAAGAACTTAGTCTGAGTTAGCTGTAAGATTTGCTGTCTGGCTCACAATTAAAATGAGTTAATGAAATACAAATATTTTGCTATAGTTGAGGTTCTTGTAGATTAGATCAGCATCTTAAAGTATTAGGGTTGGTTTGACGTTAAAATGAAAGTGTCTGCATAGGAAAAACCTGACAGAAAAATTGTTGAAGTGGTATGAGATCTAATAGCTTTGTTGAAGGCAATTAGAGGAGTGCAGTTTTGACTGTGTTAACCAAGTATTGGTAGAAAAGCACAAAAATGCACTAAGAATCGGTATGATAAACCACTTCTGCAAAAAGATTTGTCTAATAATGTTAGCAACATTTGAAACTCAAACTGATACAAAACAGAAGATCTCTTACTGCTACATAACGAAGCCTTAGCCGCCTCTTTTATCCAAGGACAGGAAGCATTTGGCAAAGGTCTTAAAAGTATCTAGCACTTCTTTTCGTAAGTAAAATTCATTATGGTATGTCCTCATACCTTCAGTTTTAGACTCTTTATGTTTAAGACATGATTTTAAAAAACTTTTTAAGAATCTTGTTTTTTGATGAGAAAAAAATAGACTTGATGGGGAAACCTGGAAGTGCTGTATGGTAAGAATGTATTTTTTCTTCTAACTATTAAAAATTTTTTCTGCAGTGTTTGGTGACAACTAGAATTACTCTGAGCTTTAGTAATTTCTGCATGTGTTGTGTCAAAATTGGCAAATAACAATGCAGAGCACAATGTTGACGGAACAACTTTTTGTGTGTGTGTTTGTTCTTTCATGGCACTCCTGTATTTCTGTGTGTGCAGGTGTGTTGGTGCTCTGACAAATAACAGTTGCTCAATATTTCATTTTGCCTATGCTGCCTCTGGTTCAAATTAACTGTGTCCATACTCTGCAGTGCGTACAGAATTGCTTGTCTTCTCAGAGGTGCTGTGTGGCTCACTTATCATTGTATCTGCATACTTAAAACTATAATGAATTTATTTTACACTGCTGCTGTAAGATTAGGCAGCTTGTTAGTATGTGTTTACTAAAGGGGAATTGAGGTATGAAATGATTAAGGCTAAACCAGCTGAACATCTAGGTCTCCATTTGTAATATGGGACATGTAGATTTGATTTTTCATGGTGCTGGACATTTCTGCAGCCCTCTCCAAATAATGAGGACAAGCCTGTTGGTTATTTATTTGTTTAAAAAAATATTTTTTTTCCATTATCTTAGGCAAATGCCAGAATCCTCTTTTCTGCCAGGGGTGGCTTTGTGCCTGTGTTTGGCCATCTTTCCTTTATGTGATCAGCACATCGTTAACTGTAGTAGTTGCAACTGCTTAACACATGGGCAGGAAAAAGCCTCAATTCAGTATTTGTGAAGAACAAACCCACAGCTGTAGTCTGTAGACACTTTGGCTTAAGTAGTTTGGGAGATCCTGTATACTAGTTCTACTTATTCAGTGGATCTAGGTATTTGGGTTTTTTCAGGTGTGTGTTTTGCTTTTTTTCTTCTTTCTTTTTAAACCTGTCCATCTGGGAAATGCTGGCATTTCATATTTCTGTGTCTGTACAGTTATTTGTGTGTATATTCCTTGTTCTGGGTTGTTGGTTTATATGTGCTGTTAAACGCATCATCCATCATATGGAATAACAGTAATCTTTTTGTATGTCATATACTGAATCTTAAGATACAAAATTTCAGCAGTTGGCTGTTACAGTCTGTCTCTACAATTGAGATAGAAAATGCAGGAGTCTGGTGGACTTCCCAGCTGTTCACAATTGCATCTTTTGACTCCAGGCGTTCCCCAGCTTTAGTTTATGTCCAGCTTCTATCACTGCTAGAGTTCTTCCTTCCCATCCTTCCCCCTCAGCAGGTATCTGTTTCCCTGACAGTTCCAGGCTACTTTTCTCTAACTCCATTTCTGTGCCATTTGGTGCAATGGCTCCTGCTCGAGAGGGTGAGCAGCTGTAAGGGAAATCATGCTCAGCTACTTCAATTTACTGGTGGAACACCCTCAGTGGCACTCTGGGGCTAGTGAGTGCTTTCTTCAGTGTATGCGTGGATGGCAGGTAAGGAAGGGTATGAGAGTTCCTTTCATTTGCAGTCAGGAGAAAATGGTGCAGCAGGCCTCCCCAAAAGAGTGTTTATCAGTAAGATTCTCCCCTGCCAACTCTTTTTTTTTTTGTTTGTTTTGTTTTGTTTTAAAAGCGTGCTAACTTAATTATGTTTTCAGGAGAACAGCAGCCATGCTGGTTCAGATCAGATACTGGTTAGCCTAGTTAATAAAACTGTATTTACCTTAGAATTAAAAGTCTATAAAGTGAGCTGTGTGCAGTGAAATGCTGAAGTACTCACTGGGAAGGGGGAGGAATATGGAAAAGCACAAAAATATTTCTTGTTTCCAGAAATCAATGCTGGGAGAAGGGATATGGCAAGGATGGAGAGAAGCCTGTTACATTTCTATATGTGTATGATGGAAATCTTGTTTAAAATAGAGACTGTTAAATGTGAAAAAAGCTGCATGGACCCTCTATGCTTGCTGCCTTCCCTCCCCTCCCCCCACCCCCCCCCCCCCCAGCCTTTCTGTGAAGGAAGTATTTGAATATTGCTGGGGGAGGAGTGGCAGTTACTGGCCCAACCACAGTGATATGGCTGATGAAAGAAATGGGATTATTCTGCTGTGCTTTCAGCCCATGTCTTGTTTTCTGTTTCCATGGATATCTCAGATTCAGGAAGAGGGGTAATGTAGAATTAGCATTTCCCAATGTATGAATAACTATACCAGAAAATTCCTATTGAGCTCAACAGCTGATTCTTTTTTTCTATAAGGAATCTGCATTTGTAGCTTCAATACTGTATTATTAGCAGTAAGACTATAGTGATTTATTATCTCTAATATTTTTGCAGTGTAACATAATATGAATCAATAGTACACTATTCTGAATTACATGGAGACATAAGTCAAATACAAAAGTTACCGGTAGCATCCTTTATAGAGCAAAAACTCAGTGAAGGGATTTGGCATTGAGTTCGGTTGGTCATAGTACTTAACTGTGGCCATCGCTGTACTTCCTATGACTGGATTAGAAAACCATACCTGTTACTGGAAAAATATTGCAACACATACGATGATCGTTGTGTTGTTATATGTTTAAAATTTTGTTGAAATTGAATACTGTAATTACTCAGTTTTATTCAGAGAAGCAGGTTTTATCTTTTATTACATAAGTGTCCACAGATCTCAGAGTATGTTCTGTGACCTTTTGGGGTTATTTATCTTGTTTCTTGTATGCACTAGAGCTGTGTGCTTTAATCTGTGTTTGCTAAGAAGCTGCCAAATTGCCTCTTCTTTTCTGTGCCAATCTATCTGGGTTTTTTTGGGTTTTTTGTGTGTGTGTGTGTGTGTGTGTAATCCATGTGCTGATTGATGTATTAAAGGTTTTGTAGAACAAGTGTGAGCCATCTGTATCGGTATTTTCTTATGAATCATATATTCATTAAATATATGTTAAGATCCTATAAACACTCAACTGCTGTACATAAGAATATATACTTAACTGAGTGTTCAAATGTGCATTAACTTGTTAGGATGGGTGAGATGTGGTGCCTTTTTCACGTGTGTGTTCCCTTGGTTTGTTAATCTGAGGTTTACAGATCCAACTACGTGAAGCATTGACAAATTGATGGAGATTAACTAAATTTGATTTATTCAATTTTCTTGTCTGTATAAGTAGGTCTGAAGGACTGACAACAAGAAGGAAGCTGCTTGTGGTACAGAAAAAATCTTCTGAAACACTGGAATAACTGTCGCTGATACGAGAACCTATTCTGCACCAGAGTATTGAATGAAAAATAACTCTTGACTTCAGCATCATTAGGGCTTGCGTGAATGAAGTCAGTGCCAAGACTTGGTGATAAAGCAGTGCATCCAAATTGCACTTTCAGATCTTAAGTACTGATGTAAAATCAGAAGTTCACAATTAAAAAATTCAAGGGGAGACAGACTCCTTTCCACAGTTACATGAACAGCAGTTTCAAAACTGTTTTGCTGCTTAAGGTTGCACACTCCCCATATGAACACTAGTACCAAAAAAAAAGACAATTTTATCTTGAATTTGTGAAACATTTGCCTAAGCAATTTGGAAGCCAGTATTGCTGGAATATAGCTGGCTAGGTCAGGATGGGAGGATAGCAAGAAAGACCAGGTGGAAGATATAACATAGAACAATGATACATTAGTTCATGCTGAATTATTTCAAAGTGCAGTCTGGCTGTTAGTTAAGGTTTAAAACTTTTCTGAGGGAAAAATGCTTTGTTCTTTGTTAAAATACAAAAAAAAAAAAGTATGTTTTAAGAACTATTGAAATTAGTCAAAATATTTACTGTGCATATATAACATGTATATGATTTCCTCATTTTTCCTTTGTTTATAGCAGATTTATAGAGTTGGTATAGTTTATTATGCTAGAAGCCTCAGGTAGAATCACAACCCCCTTTTTATCATGCTTTACAAATAAATTCATATTTATAATGAGGCAGAAATAAATCAATAGACTAAAATATTGATATAAAAACCTGCATGTAGTTAGGGACGTTATTTTTACCCCGTAGAATCTTGGGGTCTCTGATCTCCTGTAGTGTGCTCCTTTCTTTTTTTTCCCCACTGCTTTCTCAGTCTCTGATTTTGTGCAGGTTGTGTGAGGATGTACTCCAGTTCAGTGTTCAGGAAAGCATGGTAATATTTTGGCCCCATACACTGCTCTGGGTGAGGCACTGGGATTCAAGAAAGATGTGGACCAGTTGGTTTCAGGGAAGGAGGCAGATAATAAGACATTGAAGAAGTGACCTTCTGAGAAGTTTGAACAAATCGTGCTTATTTACTGATGTGAGAAGCAAATTTTCAAATATGTAAAAGACTGATGCCAGGAGAGAGGCAATAATCTGCATTCTATTCATAGTGGGTAGGACAAGATGTTTAAAACTGCAGCTAACAAATGTAGGTTAGATATTAAAAAAAAAAAAAAAAAAGGCAAACAGAAACTAACAAAGAAAAAGCAAAAATACCCCAACCACTTTCAAGTGGTAAGAATAGTGAGCGCTGGAATAGGTTGTCTGGAGACTTTGAGGAACAGACGGGAAAAATCTCTGTCTGCATTGCTTTGGAACAGGGCTTGGGCTACCTGACTTCTTCAGGTCCTCTTTGGTGCCTTTTTTTTTTTTTTTCTTCTCAGATTAGGACTTGTATTCCTTAAGGATCCATACCCTTTGTAAGTCAAAATTTAGTATGAATATATGATACTCTGAAGTTCTCAGTTTTTTTTTATTTATAATAAAACTTTGCAGACCAGGAAGCCCGCTCTCCGATGGCTCTCCAAATTTGGAGTATTTTTGTGCTGTTTCTGCTCCCGTATGCTGGAGGTGTAACTTAATAGAACAGTTTCCAATGAAGCAATCAAGAAACAATTCTGTTTCACAGGCCAGCCCTGCTTCTTCCCTCAACCTCTTTTCAGATGCACCCTTGGAGTACAGGTGGTGTTAAGGAGGAGATGAATATCTGGAAAATGTCAATTTAGGGGCATAACATGCATTTACATTCAGTCTGGGAATATACTTGCTGTCTGTGAGTCAGCAGTGTCAAAGAACTATGCAGCAGAGGAGAAAATGGTAAAATAAAAAGGACAGAAGTGACAAAATGAGTGCAAATTATGTAATCAATGTTTCTCCTTTTATCAAAGTAGTTATTTCAAACCTTAATGAGCTTTGCCAACCAGTGGCAACGTTTTGAAGTATTATAGTAATGAGCATTCATTGAATTTTGTTAGTTTTGATATAGTGTTAATTTCAGTAACGCTGTATTAATATCTAGATGACATTTATCACAGCTATGAAGTAGTAAAAGTACTGAAAAAGGATAAATTTAGACTTCAAGATATGCATGAAAAGAAAGATCACATCAGGGAAATAAGTTGTTTTTACAAGGTGGAGATAACTTGATCCCATGTAGAAAGGCTGGGTGACTTACTGAAGATGGGGCATCTGTTTGTAATGGAGCCGTGTGATCCTATGTGGTTTATTACTGCTAATTTATTTATCTTGGAATTGATTCACATGCCTTAGCAACTTTAAGATCTTGCAGGACCATTGTATCATATGGGTTAAACTCTGCAATATAGGCGCTTTCTGACTTCATGCAGCTACCTTTGTATTAAGCTAGTACTTACCACAGAATGCAGCTACTGGAAGTGTTTGGTCTTCATTTACAGACATGGAAGGACAAAGAAGCCACATTTCACTCTTAACTTCATCAGTAGTTAATGACCCTCATTGCTGAAAAATGTAATTAAGTTCTATTTCTAATATGAATTTGTCTGGCTTCAGTTTCCAGGCATTGCTTCTGGTTTCTGCTTCAGAGCTCCAATACTTTATTCTTAGTGAGATGTTTATACTCTCTAATGAAGTCACCTTTCAATTCTCTTGTTCTAAACCAATCAGACAGCTCTTTAACTCTTGCTGTAAGGCATTTTCTCTAGCCCTTTGTTATTACATTATCTATGTGAATCGTTTTGGTTGTATTCTTATAAAAAAGGTTTAAAAGAGAACTGTACATACACTGTGAACATCTGCCTCTCCAACGCAATACAACATACTAAAATCAATACTCTTGCCATTTTCCTGTTGATTTATTGAAGGATTGGTCTGTGTCTCTTCATTTCTGTGCCTTCATCCTAGGAGCTTAGATTCACCTACTAGCTCACTAGGAATTTTTTTGGAGATGTTCCTCCTCGGAACATGCAGAGTTCTATGTAATAGGTTACAATATTTTATGTTCAGCTGTAAAATTTATATTATTTCCCCAGTCCCTCTGCTAGCTGTGGTTTGTATCAGCAGCAACTGCTTGTCTTCTGGGTCACTGGTAAACTGTTAAATTGCAAAGCGCCAAGAACTGTCTTCAGTGGGTCCTACTTAATTGCAATTTTATGTTAAATAATGGCTTTTTAAAAATTAATTCTATTCTTTTGTAAATGACTTGATTTTTAAATCAAAATAATGACTGGATAAATAATTTTTCATTGAAAATGTGAGACATTGCATCAATGCTCTTCAATATAGTATTACATTCACCTGGTTTTAGCTATGGACATCTTGTATACATACATCAATTTTAATGCTGGCCGTTACATATTTGGATTTATACATGTAAATAATTATTTTAGAATTTAGTAATATAACAGCTGAAATTGCTGTCTCAAAACTAAGGAGAAAATACTCATTCTAGTGAGGATCTTCTATTGACTTCTGTGGGGCTCATATTTTACGTACCTGGGCCTATGTTTCTGGAGCCTGTGTATATACATCCAGTTTCGTTCTATATTTAATTTAATTTATTCAACAGATTATTCTAATCTAGGAAAACAATAGGTCATGTTGACCAACTAACAAAAGGTGTCTTAACTTTGCTTTAAGTACTTGGATGCAATATCCGAAATTGGGAGATTTGGGAAAAATGTTTGCCTTTCCTTTCTGTTCTGAAATCTGCCTTGTCAGGCCTCTTCTCATGGTTTCAGAGCAAATGTGTAAGTGCGGACAAGAGCCAGCTGGGTTGTGTTAGCAATGATCAATGTAAGGGTATTCTCGTTGGGATCTGCAGCTTCCTGCCAGTGTGTGATCAGGTGTTACGGTCCCTAACAAGTTGGACTTGGCAGGTTGATTCAGGGCAAAGCCATGCCTGTACTGTCACTGGGGGGGTGTCAGTCCTCCCTGCAAAGGATGGTTTGGCATTCCTGGGGGAGTTGCCTAGAGCTGTTGGGGAGATGGGTGGCGCCAGGGATGTGTCTGCTGCCCGCCCTTCATGGGAGGTGGAGGTAGGAGGGACTGTGCTTGATGTACCTGTACAGGGTGAGGGCCAACACCTTGATGGGCAGTTATTGGAGCCCTTTACTTGATTTTAAGTACACTGTTTGTGTGGTTTGGTCTTTTTAAGAAGTTTTAAGGATTGTTTCCCATACATTGCATGGCAGCCTACAAATTGGGATGTTAGGGTTCAGCTCTTCATTCGGCACAAGTGGATTCAAACCCGCATGTCCTTGCAGGGAGACCTTCCTGTTGTTTCTGGGCAGATGGAGGAGAGATGGAAGGAGGATGCCTGCTCTTGCTTCATCTGAAGCTGGAAAATGGCAGTCAAAAAGGCAGGTCTTTGAGTCAAAGGGAGAGCAAAGCCATTTTTGGCATGCAGGATATGCTGATAGTTTATTCAGTGAACATGTAATATGTTTATTTAACAACCAGGTTTAGTTTATATCTTTGACTATTAAATCAGTTAAGGTTTGTTATTATAGTTTTATTGCAGTAGTTGCTCTTCAACAATTTCTTGTAAAAGCATTTTCCCATTTTTACAGCATTTTATGATGGCTGTGCTTTTTTTTTTACCCCACATGTGAGTAGAAATGCTTTTTAGGTTTTAGCATTATTTTCTCTTTTCTTCCCGCATCCCTGTGGATAATCATCACTCTTAGGATACAGAATTATATTAAACCCAGAATACACTTCCTATGCTACTTAAAAAATAATTTAGAAATATTTTTATTACTTAACTTGCTATTTACAATAATTCCTATGGATTTGTTATTGATACATTTCATCACTTCTTAAATTTCATAATTGCTAGTTTATAAGCCACAACCATTAATTTCCAGGTTCTGTGCTTTGTTGGAAAAAATGTTATCTTCCTAGACTTACAAAGAACTTAAAGCAATAGATACAAAATGAATGGAGTGGCTTCACGTACCTTTTTGTTTCTCACAGTTAATTTTTTTTTAATCTGGTTTTACAGTTTACTTGTAATTATACTCCGCATTAATACTTCACTACTAATTGCTTTAGTAGTGGGAGTCACTTACGTGCTTCCATTTGGATCGATGCTGACTACTGTGGCAGGTTTATTGTATGGGAGGTAGATGTTTAAATCGTACCACTTTCCCTTAAATGCCTCTGCCTGCAGGAAGGAGGTAGAATAGGAAAACACATTTCATTCAATTAACCCCAAAACCTCATTTCTTCCCTTGGTCATACCTACCTTTGGGATGCCGTTGGTTCCATTTACACCTTCAGCTCTGCTTGGCCACTCATGAATTTTGTGCTCTTCCCTAACGTTTGGATGTAAAGTAATGCATTATCAACATGCAGCAGCACGTGAATATTAAGAAGTTGGAAGCATGAGTGAACATTAGTATAAAATGAAAGCCACCAGAAATGTTCGGCTTGCTACTATTCATTTTCTTTATCCTTTTACCTTTTTTTTTTTTTTTGTTGGCCCCAGTATTAAAGGTATTGAAATGTGTTACCAAATTTAACATTTGATTTATGTGAAAGACTGTTTGCCTCAGGATTTAGCTGCATCTTGCTGCTGGAGATGTGGGCTCTGAATGCCTGTATTTGGGTCATTCTTAAGCACACTGGAAAATCCCAGGGAATGAGAAAGCTTCACTATTGTTTCAGAATAACTTTTACCATATGGGTCCTCCTTCCAACCTATGATAAGTATAGGTATTTCTGTCACCTTGGTTGTTTGGGTTTTGGTTTTTTTTGTGGTGTGGGCTTCTTTGTGGATTTTTTGGTTCTGGTGTTGGTGGTGTGGTTTGTTTTTTTTTTGTTTGTGGTTTTTTTGTTTTGTTTTAAACATTTGTTCTATTATGAAAATAAAAAAAAAAATCTTCCAGTTGGGAGCAAAAAGTGTGGCACATGCCATGAGATATTGTACATAAACTTTCACAGAAAGCTCTGTTAGCTAATTATTTATAAACTCTGGCATTAGAATTGTGTTTAAAGGAACAGTGTTTAAAAACTTATTTCTCAGACAAATATGATACTGAACATATTTCCAAAGTTCAGGTTTTGTGCATAATATGCACACAATATTAGAGCATAATATTTATTATGTTTTTGTAGGTTCAGAGGGGGAGGAAAGGTGCAAAGTAAATGTAGTGCAGGCTGTCTAAATTATTTCAGTGGTTGAGGGATGAGGGAACATTTTCATCTTAAAGGCTGTGGGTTGAGTTTGTCAGAAATGTTTCTGGGAGGAGAGCAAGTATAGGCTGAGATACATAATGATTCAAAGTTTCTTAGTAAAAGCCATGTGGAGAAATTGCTAATTTTGGGCTGATAAGAGAGTTCTGGCAGTTCTTTACAACCTGACAAACTTGTTTCCTTCTAATTGTACATGTTCCAATTATGTTCAAGAGAAATTTAATTGGAATAATTCTAGAAATTGTATCCAGTAATGAGGAGTTAGGGAATACTGAGTTTTAAAATTGATGTGTAGCAGCAAAAGACAAAGCAGGGAATGTGGCTCTAGGGCAGCTCTAAGTGATATGGCAAGGTAGGCAGTCCAGGTACAGTGACTTCTCTCCAGGCTCTGCTGGACTCTGTACCTCTGCAAACCCCATGTGTCTTTTATGGGTGTCAGGAGGGGTGTGTGTATTTTTTGTTGTTGTTGTTGTTTTTTCCTAGTTTGGAAATTCCTCCTGCGTTCAGCTGACAACATTGTTTATGCTACCACCAGGAAGGCAGGATTCTACAGGTGCAGGCGATGCTGTGCTTTGGCTTGCTGTGTTTGAGCGGTGATGTGGAAGGAGAGGAGCCAGTCTGACTTCTGGATTACTTACCTGTCTGTGGGAGGATATTTTTAGAGGAAAGAAAGCATTATCTGCAGCAAATATCTTTGTAAACTTTGTGCCAGTGAGGCAGTAGAACAGGGGTCCTCAAACTACGGCCCACGGGCAGGATATGGCCCCCCAGGGTCCTCAATCCGGCCCCCGGTATTTACAGACCCCCCTGCCCCTCCCCCCCTGCCAGGGGCTGGGGGGGGAAACCAAGCAGCCGCAGATGACGGCCTGCCACTGCATCTGCGCGCCGGCCCCCTGGTTAAAAAGTTTGAGGACCCCTGCAGTATAACCTCCAACACTATTAAATCTTCTAAAAATAATTCACCAGAAGAAAGCTGTACCTGTCATGGCTTCAGTCGTCTGGGTGCTAGTGGTTTACTGTCTTGTTTAGAAAGGAGAAGGCATAACAGCCTTGTAGAGGTGTGACAGAGGTGCAGGATACCAATTCTATGCTATGTAGAAGTTGATTTGTTTTTATTAACGTAAGGGAAAGCATTTTTAAATGCACTGTTTGAATTCTTTGTCTTGGTTTTTGATTTTTATAAGATTAGTTAAAAATTAATAACGATAGATTATTCAAACTCCCTTGAGTTAATGCCTTTTTCAAAAGTTATCACCCATAATCTGGGAGGCATAAAAGTGTGTCCATGCTTACTTACTACAATGCTGAAGATGAGTTCACTTAAATCAGAGGTGAGCAACCTAAGCGCTATGATAAACTGGCTCTTGGTGTAGGGGTTTATGTGCCCCTAGAGCATGGTGACCTGTGTTGAGAGGGTGACTGCTCAGTCTGGACAGTCTCGCCTCTTGGAGAAGGCAGTGTCACCAGCTGGCTCATCTGTAGTCCTCCCAAACTATGGGAAGTTGGTAGCAGGTTCATCTCAAGCTGTGGTTCACAGTTCTTTCCTTTGAATGGCACACGGTGGGGATTTGGAACAGTCTATCCCAATATGCTATTTGGAATACACGTTTGAAATTACTGAGCCATAATTTAAATCTCCCTGAAGCCAAGTGTAGAACTTCATACTTATGCAATTTTCTCTTTATATAAAAGTTCCTTGCATTCTCCTCTCCCCTTCCTCCTTGCAAACAAAATAGATAATGATGAACACAATTGAAAAACATGCTTTGGGAAATGGAAAGCAGGAGAAATAGTCAGAAAGCTGGTTTTGTTTTAAAAAAATAAACCACTGTTATAACTCAAACATGGGAGTAAAATGTTAACTTGTTTTTGGAGAGCATTGTCTTAAAGTTGGCTGCTTATCCAGGAGCAGAATAAGGAACTACACTTTTTTAGACAGTAAGTCATCTAGTAAGACAGAGTTACATGACATACTCCTTTTAATTGATAAACTATAGCTGCTTATCCAGTTTCTCAGAATTTAAACAAGATTTATATCACTTATGTTATCGCTAGTAAATGTGTATTAAGGATACATTTGTTTTGATGCTGTGTAATGCAGTGATTTGCATGGTATGCCTCCTCTATTACTACTTCTTCAACCCATTTTTTTACTAAATTACAGTCCCTCATGTTTTGTTACTTCAATTCATTCAGGATTGTGAAACTCACTAAAAAAAAATAAATACATGTGTATACATCACAGTTAAGAGAGAAAGCTCTTATGTTTATATTCCTTATACCCTTTTTGTTGTATGTTTTAAAGGAGCAAGTAGGAAAAAATAAATCAAAATGAAAATTGGGAAGCAACCAGCTAAAAGTCTTTTAATGAGAAAATTTGAATTGATATACTGTTTAACTGCTATTTCAGTGTAGTTTAAATGTTAAGAATAGGTAAATAAAAGAGAAACTAAAAGGGAGTATGTTTGATAAATGGATGAGAATGTAGTGTGAAGGAAGATAAATGACAAAATTTAATATATATATTTTGGTACAGTGAAACTCTTAAGTAAATATTTGAAGCAAAGTATAAAATTCAAACTCTTAAAAAAAGGAAAAAAGTTCAAGTGCCAGGAGTCTATGAGTGTAGGAGCACTAATATGGCCAAGAGAAGGCAAGACAGGAGGGGCTATTTAAAAGAAATAAGGAATTGCTACACTAATGTTAATTCAGATATACCTAATACTGGTAGTGCGACATAACAAAAAGCTCACTCTGGAAAGCTTGTTTGCCAGAGGAAGCCTTCACTGCTAAAGGCAGTAGCAGAGGAGAACTTGAGCAAGTACCTTAAACACGAGCTAGAGAATGTTCGTATTTAGCTGGGTAAATCTCATCGCAGCACAAGGATTGTGTAAAGGAGAGGAAGATACCTTTACCTCTTTGCCAATGGAAATTGAATCTTTACCTCAAACTGCTCTTGCAAAGCTGATTGTATTTTTTAATTATATATTTTGTATCATTACTCATACATCAAAAACTTCCCATCTCTCTTGCAGCCTATATCAAAACTGTGAACGTTTTTACCACAAGTAACATGTTTTTCACTGTTTACCACTTTCAATTTTAAAACCTAATTTTTATGTATATTTTAGGTCTGCCTACTACAAATGCATTATGTGTTTTTGACAAGCCTAGAAATTTGAATGCCCTACCTGTCTGTGGTCAAGATGTATTATATGTTTCTCGTATATGCACCTGAGTAGGGTTGTGCGTTCTTTGACCCCAGGAATGCTGTCCTGCCAGCTGGCTGTCCATTAAATTACAAAATGCTGTGTGGCATGCTTCTCTTAGGAAGCACATTGCCTCATTTCTGACTATTAATTCTTTTATATATGAATAGCATTAGAAGCTTTAGTAATAAATAGCCAATTTAATTTGCTCGTTGATGCACCTCTAGACAGATGGCATTGCTCTTCTTTTGACCAAAGCATGCAGGAACTGTAGGACCTAGTGATTAATTACTATCAGAAGAAATTTAGTCTAGTTATCTGTGAAGAAAACCTGAAATGGACTTTTTTCATGGTACTTACATCATTATGTGGCAGTGGAGGATCTTTTTTTCTTGTGCATAAGTAGCTTTCTGTCTTGACTTCCATTTCATAATTGTATTTGTATCTATTTTTTTAAATATTATTTTAAGCCATTCAGACTAATGCCAAGGTACTGAATATATGTATCTGATACTTCTGAGTAGCTCTGTTTCTGTAGTGTTGGGACATAATTAAAAAAATTCTCATACAGTGGGACTTGTGTATGTGCTCATTTGCTGTCATGTTTCTAAACAAATACTGAACACGGGGAATTTATATATAAAAAAGTATTCTTCTACATTTCTAGAAAAAAAAGCTAGTATAAAGCTTGTCAACACAGATTATTGCCAGATGACAGTGAAAGTTCAGCTTTGGTTATGTTTTTTCTGACGATAAATGAAAAGTGCCTTAATTGTTGAAGGGAATGATAACAACTGTTCCTCATGCTAGCCAACCCCCCAGCAAGTACTAGTGCATAACTGTAGGAAAAGGAAAATGCTGGTTGATCCAGGGCCTAATTCTTTTCCCACTGTGCTAAATTTCTAAGCCATATTTTTTTACAGACTTGGACAAATCAGTACAAATTACTTTCTTCTGTGGCCTGTGTGCATGAAATAAAAATAATAATTAAAAAACTCAATGTTAAGTATTTCATGTTACATTCAAAGTTGGAGGAAAAAGAGGATGAGATCTCTACAAAGATCAGTATATTTGTAGCAAGAAGTGAGCTATATCGATGGCAGATCTCTGATGTTTTTATTAAAAAAGGGCTTTTGTGTGGCAGTTTTTGCATTATTTGCTTCATATATCTTCCTCAAGACAGAAGTGAAGTATGATTTTGTTTTCCTCCTGTAAAACTGTATAAGATACAGCAGAAGAAAACATTTTCAGATAAGTTTTATTGCTTTTGCTTTCATCATGCTAATATTTACAGATGTTGCCTTAAATGCTTAGGGAATTTGGAATGTGTATTGGAAATAAGGCAGTAAACATTTTTTAATATATATGAATATATGTCTTATTTCTATGAAATTGCACATCTATATCAATGTAAAAGAAATTTGCTGACCTGAGATAATGTTTCAAGGTTTTTTTAATTATGCGATTGTTAGGCTTTTTACAAAACTAGGTAGAAATTAGATATTAATTGCCACAAGATGACCGGATCGTAAAGTTCCCAGATGGTATAGGGAATTAGAACAAAAAAGCCTTCTCTACCTGCAGAGCAATTAATTATCTTTAGGAGATATTTGAATTAACTTATGCTGTGTTACTGGGCTTGAAGGGAGGTTATGTTGGGTAAACTGCACCTCGTGTCATTTCAGATTAGATGATAACTCTGCTTCTGTTTGTCATTCCTTTTCTACCAATTAACATCTACTGATATCTCCCTCCTGCTTCTAAAATAATGTTCGTAAACTGACTAGAGAATTTTGAGTGCCCAACTTGCGTTAAGATCTGATTTTTGTGAAGGAATAGCTGCTCCTTATTTTCTGAATATTGAGCTTGTTTAAAGTGATGCAATTTGAGGGCTTAGAATTTTTTTTAAAAACTTTTCCTTTGACCATCAATGTATAAAAACCTAAAACACCTCTACACCAAGATTTAGTATGTCCAAGTTAATTTCTTAAAAGGACAAGCCAGGTATTTTTGCTTTCTGTTCAGGAGTTGATGGATTGTGAAGGAAATGTGAACACAGTCATCGTAAAGTAAGCGCCGGGTGTGTTCAGTGTGAGCAGTTCCCCGCACGCAGTAGTGCTCGGGGTGTGGATGTTGGGGTGTATGCATGACAGTGCCCTCTGCTCTGAGGTCTGATTGCCTGGGAGACAGCTAACTCGCCTTGTTCCAGCCTCCCGATGCTCAGCGTAGCACGTGTTGCCTGAGAACAAACCATACATCCTTTGGTTTGTCTAAACCTGCGGGTGCTTCCTGGTCCCAAAAGATGGCTGTGGTGCTGCGTGAGCTTCTTGCCTGGAGCCATTAGGTGTTGCAAGAGCAAGACTGGGGCAGTATTTATGGACTCTTTCACACTAAAGAATGTTCAGAAGTTCTCTGGAAACATTGCAGTCTTAGCCTTCATGTAACATAGAAATTATCCTGACTCTTACTTTTCCTGTTTGAGGGCTCTTGGAAGCCCTGGAGAGTAAGAGAATCATTGATAGTCCTTCACTGGAAAAACAGCACGGACCTTTGGTCAGAATAATGATGTCTGCTTAGCAAAATGTTAATAGTGGGTGAAGGCCAGCTGTGTAGTCTGCTCTTCCTCTTTTTCTTTTCCATGTCTTTTGGTGGCATACTCAAGAGGGTGCCGGGGGCAGAGAATGAGCTGGCTTGGGCAGAGGACCATGCTGCCAGGTCACACCCCATTCGGCAGCAGGAGCTGCTCAGCCTTTTGCTGCCCAGTGTTGTTGTGTGAAGCTGGTTCTGCTGGCCCTGCTCCAGCCCACCTGCCCTCACCACATTGCCTTCCTATGCCAGGAGGTCCAATGCATGCAGCCAGTGCCCCGCGCAGGGTCTGGGGGCTTGGGGAAGAAAACAAAGAAGGGCATGGGAAGAAACCCTAGCTCCTGTATCAGGAGTTGATGTCAGTGGTGGTTACACACCATGCTTACGTAACCTGCCTTCTCCAGGAATGTGCCTGCGAGTGCCTCTGCAGCTGTGTACCTCTGCCATGCCTTATCAGCACACAGCCCAAGCTTGCTCCAGTATGACATAAACCAGTGTGCACAAGTTGCCCTGGGTTGACTTTACCAGGTAGGTAAGTTAAACCTTATGGAGATGCTTATTCCGTTTCACCATTAGGTGGAGCAAAGAGCTCTTCTCCCCCTCTAAGCCTCAGAGCTGAGGCACCTATGCTTCAGCTCCTTTTGGGAGTGCATGAAGCCTCACAATTTCCAAGGGCTGGGTGTTTGCTTCAGTTCAGAAGAATAAAGTGCCCAATGAAGAATACCAGTGTGTTTCACCATGTATTTAAAGTAGCAAAATTAAGTGTGTGGTAAATTAATACTGTCTGCAGTGAAGCAGCTTCTATATAAAAGCTTAGTCTTTCATGCATGATTTCTACTTTAACCCTCACAACTCGCCTGAAAAGTTCAGCCAAAATGATCAAAGGGATAAATAATGAAATACTTCTTTTTAAGAAATGACTTTTTGCCATCAGGAGGTGAGTATAACCGAAGCTTAAGACTTAAGTTATTAGCCTGCTACATTGAGAAATGTAGTTCTTGTGATGTGCAAATCGTTTTCGGTTGGAGCATCTTTACATCATGTGAAGCTATACTTGATATCTTGTTTTGTACAATAGCTGCTTTTTAAAACGTACTTATTTCTCCATTAACTCTTGCTATTCTTTGTTTGGGTGTTTCTAAGGGAGGAGGGAGTGAATATGGGAAGGAGCAGGATGAAAGCCTACTTGTGCCTGACTGTGGTTGAAGTGGTCTGTTTGTTTCTCTGTGTGTACACATGACCCAGTGCATTGTGTTCATTTTGCAAGGACAGTTGCTTGATCAAAATAGCATTTCTTTCTAGCTGCTGCTTTTTTTTCTTTTTTTTTTTTTTTTTTTCCCCTGAATCTTGAGTTGCCTCTGGTAGGCAAAGAGTTGTTTATGCTTTCAGTTCCAAACTGAGAGCCAAGTTTGGTACCTGGCTCTTGGTACCTGGTTCCTGGCTAAGCTTTTCCGCTCTTGGTACCTGCCAATGTGTGGTTAATTCCTTCCAGTGCTTGTTTTTTCCTGTTTGTGTGTTTGGTTTGTTGTTTTTCTTTTGTTTTGTTGGGTTTTTTTTCCTATGCTGAGCAAGTGTTTGGCAATGAATACTTCATTCTGCAAATAGTTATTCCTTTACAAAGCCAGTGGAGTCTCATACCTATAGCACATCCTGCAGAAGGGCTGCTGTAGAACTGACTTGAGGTATTCAGTGTTTGAATAACGGTCGAAAGTAAATCTTGCTGCATTCAGGTTGTTGTATCTTATTTGCAAATGCATTGTCACACAGTATTGTAATAATTCACTAGCTATTTTTGTATTCCTGTTACACAGCATTTATTGAGATGGTATTATATCAGACATTCTACCTTTTTTATGAGGGAAAAGGCTTTTACGCCTTTCAATAAGGCCTTAGATACAGTTGTAAGATGACCTGCCTTAATTTGTAAGACACTATTCTTGGCCATCTAGTTAATTCAATAAGAAAGGGCATAATTACTTACAGTTTTGTTTTGGGTAAAAAAGGGATGAGGTGTCTTTGCTTTGCAGTCTTAATGGTGGCTGAATCTCTTCAGGGTTGTCAGATGTCTGTGGCAAGATAGGATCTTCTATGGAAGAGATGAAGCTCCTTGGCGAGCTTGTCGATAATGCACAAATCTCTTCAAATTTGTGCAAAGCAATTGCAGGAGAGAGGGGTTTTAGCGAATGAAGCAAAGATGACATTATGGGATTTTGTGCGTAGTTCAGTACTTGGACATAATCTAGTTTGTTTTTGCATTGACTGTAAGTACTGTAGAAAGATAACTTCAGGCTTACCAAAAGTAATGCGATCTGTGGACAGCTCTTTTAAATAGAGGCTTCCATTGCGAACTGATATTTTCAGTGATTTATCATTCTGCAGAGATTATTAGAGCCACAACTCTTCCAGCTTTTTATAATACCAAACATTTAAAGAACATTCAGGTTATTTGCTTATTCATAGGGAAGAGTCAATTGCCTATGATTCACTGTAGTGAATATTCAACTTAGTCTTTCTCTCCCTCTTTGTCCTCTCTTGGAGTCTAATGTGTCATTTATTTCATTTCAAATTCTTCATGGATCACCTCTACATTTGTAGCTGGCTTCTTATAAATAGCAGAACACTTATTTGGTGATGCAAACAGAATATTGCATTATGTGGAATGGTTCATAGAAAATCACTGAACATGTTTTTGATCTGGTCTTTTATAAACAAAAGGTATTATCCACTGCTAAAAACGGAAGGAAATAAAACATTGAACTAGATTAGCAAACACCAGTAATTCAGTTGGCTTTCCTTTCTGTAGTAAGAACTGTGCAAGAATTCTTTTGGTTTGGCAGGTCAGCTGAAAAATCTGATTTTATACAATCTAAAGCCAGGTGGTGGGGTTTTGTTGTGGGTTTTTTTGTTGGTTTTCTGTTGGTTTTTTTGTTTGCATTTTTTTTTTAATTCTTTCTGTCAGTATTTCAAACATTTCATGCTGCAGAAACAACAACAGAGTTTTCCTCCATGCACAGTATGGTGTAGTGGCCAAGGCACTCATTTAGGGAGTCCAAATTCAGAACTGTGCTCTACCTTGTGTTGAGCAGAAATTTGATAGTCATTCAGTGGAGTTTTTGGGGTAAGTGGAGTGGGTTTTCTTTTCCCCCATCCCCCCCTTTTTTGTTTTGCTTTGGTTTTGGAATCATGCTTTGGGAGGTGAGATGAAAATTAAGATGAAGGTATTTGGACAACTTGATCTGGATTCATTGAAGTTTTTAGACTGACTGAACTGGCATATTTCTTCCAATGTATTTATGAAATGGTAAAATGACCTTTCTATCATAAAGGTAATATGTTCCCAAGGTAGCTGATAACTCTATCCTGTGGGAATAAGCCTGAGAATGCCAAAAAGACTTGGTTTGGTATCTCTGTTTAAGATACAATCAATCCTTTTAAAACTTGATTGTTTTACTACAGAGACATGTTAGGTTCCATTCATATTTTTTTATATGTCATTATCAATGTAATAAAAGCATACTATATCCACAAGCTGTCTGTGTTGTAAGTGCATGCCATGCACCTACTGAACTGAAAAAAGTGGAAATTTTAAAGACTTACACACTTCTAATGTAACGGGTCTCTTAGGAGAGGGATACGCTGTTGTGAATCAGTATGAGACCATTTGTTATAACTAGCGGTGAGCTCGGGAGCTGTGTTGCTGTTGAAGTCAAGTCTTCTGACATGATGTTTGCTTGCTAAAGGCTCCCGGTAGCCACTGGCCTTGCACAGTCTGCAGAGTGAGGCTTGCCAGTAAGTACAAGCACGTGGTCGCTGGGAGGAAGCAGTGCCTCCAGTAAAGCTGAATGAGCTTCATTTTATCCATAGGAGGAAACATTCAGATGGCAGAGCACGCTGTTTGAACAGTCAGAGGGCAGCCAGTGGATTTAGTGTTTGAGTGTTTAGGTAAAAGCTAATCTCATTAGTGCTTGTGACTGAACAATAAAATGATTGTGAAATGTTCAGCTGTTTAATGGGCATTTTCTGGCTGCATTCAAAAACTCCATTTACTTTCATATTGTACATTTCTCTCTGTTTCCTGTATTAAAAACTGGACAAAATTCTTAGCCCTCTCATTTCCTCATTTGTTCTGTACAAAACCTCCCTGACTTCAGAACATCCCAGCAGTATGGAAAACACTACGTATGATTTTTACTGATAATACCAAAATTCAACAGTTCTTTTCATTTGCATCCAGCACCACTGTTAGGTTCCCTTGGTTACTTTAGTGCAATAACCTGAAAAATCCATGAGTTGTAAATATCAACATGCAAGGACTACTCTTCTGAGGTAATGCTAGCCTTGTGGTGATGTGGGTGAAAGAATGGAGGCAGTGTCAAGTAGAGATGTCCAGGCTGACTGCAGTGTATCTCTGCTGACCACTGTTAATGACAGCAGTGGATTAACCACACTGTTTTTATCCACTGATGGAAGCTGGGTCATTCTGATTTTATGATACGTAGAAGCTATGTACACTGAGAACACTACTGGGAAAGAATGAGTGTGGCTATGATGAGAATGATACGCATGAGTAACTTCCAGTAAAATTGCCTTTTTAACCTCACTTGTTACTTAAATCGGGCTCTATTGAAAATCTCCATGCCTGAAGCTGCCAATGTATGTATTTCCAGTAGGATCTGATAGATCTCAGTATTTTGTGATCCTTTCTAAGAACTGTGATATAGTATGTATGCATTTTATCCCCAGGAATTCTATCTATAGTTAGCACAGATAAAGCTACAAAAAGTCCCACCCTTCTTAAAGTGAAGAAGAGTGAACAAAAACGCCTGCTTATCTGCTTATTAAAATACTTGTTTTGATTTCTTTTTTTGTAAAAAAAAAAAAAAAAAAAAAAAAAAGAAAAAAGAAAAAAAAAAGAAAGAGTAAGGTATTAACAGTATTGGTTAAATGTACGAGCTTTTGTGTACACATTTTTGTAAGGATGACCACGGGGTGAACGGTCTCCACAAGCAGTAGAACTGTTGGGTACTTGCATTTTCAGTCAAATGGCCCTCTGAGCTGTTGCTAATGATTTTGAACACAAGGTAGGTCTCAATATTAAGAACCTGAACATGTCCTTTCTTCCTTCAGCTTTGCTGTATGAGTGAGAGGAAACAGGAGCTTTTGTGCTGCTATTGGAATGAGTTCATCTGAAATGGGCTGTATAAATAGAACTATTAGCTTGCCTCTTGGTATATCATATGAGAACTGTTGCCTACAGCTAGCAGAGAGGTGCAAAGGAGAGGACTACGGATGTAACAGAAACATAGGTTTACTATGCAGTTGCCTTGAATTTTAACAAGTTTTCTGAGTGTCCTTGTCCTCTCACCCCTATTCCTAGAGATGTTGCTGTATGGGGATTTGCATGCCATATATAATCTCTGTAGAGAACGTGTTGTCTCCTAAATAACTGTAAATAGAGAGCAGCCTCTTGGATTATAGCGTGGCTGGATTAGCTGTGAAATATTGAGGAACTGCAAAATAGAACCAAACTGCAAACCCAGAATTCTTTTGTCTGTTGCCCAAGAAGCAAAAGGGTGGGTTTTGGTTTTTTGTTGTTCTTTCAAAACACAGCTGTCATCGCAGGGCGAGGGCAGAATACCTTCCAAACGCTAGTATGTGCCATTTTTTTCATCTTGTTCATTAATGCCCTAGAGAAGGACTGAGCTTTTAAGTGGGGAGTTAAGGAAGGTCTTGACACTGAAATTGGAGAAGCCATTAAAACTGTCACCTGCAGTGTACTCCTTTCTAATAGCCTCTGTACCGAAGAGATGTAGTCAATGGAAGAAGCAATAGATTTTTAATGTGAGCAGACATAGCCATCCACCATAGAACTAAAAACCTGCAGAAGATTTTTATCGCTGGCCCTAAAAGTAAGTCCTGCAGCACTACTGCAAATTGCTGTAGCGATGCCTAATCAAAGAAATCCTTCTGAGCCACAAAGTGCTTGGAGGCACTGGGATTACTTTTTTTCCTAGTTCCTTTCCAAGGGCTTTAAGCATGGCTGTACCTTTGCAAAACAGCCATGAGCACCAGAAGGAAGATATGAAACAGTTGTGCTCTTTAGGATGAGCTAACCTCGGAAACAGAAAAAGTGAGTAGGCTTCTCACAAGAGGAAGGATTTGAATGGCCAAGCTGGAGCTGGCGTGCAGCCCTGGTGCTGGCAGGGCTGCCTTGGCCCCGTGCACTGCACTGGGGTCATCTTCACAAGGCGAGGGAACAGGACCATTGCTAGCTGAGGCTCTTTGAGGAGAACAGCAGCCTTGTGAATAAGGGGGAGCACCACGGAGGAGGTTTGTTTCTGGTTGTGTCCCCCACCCCCCCGCACCCCCCCCCAACCCTTGTTGAACCTTTACCTCTGTTGAGCTCTGTATCTGGCCCAGCTGCAGAGATGCAAGTTGGCAGGAAAGCACGAGGGAGGCAGCAGGGCTGGCTATGATTTGCATGTTACATTGATTTGTTTATAATATTCCCTTCTGAAGGTCTGGGCACATGTACAAGCTGCGTTAACAATGTGTGAACAAAATGTGCCTGGGAATATGTGGCTTTCCTCGGTCCACTTGTAGCAAAAGCAGTCTGAAGAGATGAGAGAGTGACCAAATGAAGATCAGGGAGCTCGGGGTAGGCACAGTGAAGCTGTCGGTGAGGTCAGCTAGCACCCATGCTTTGTGTTCAAAACCGCCACATCCTTTGTGATGGTTTCGTTTTGCTCTGTTGGGCATAGACTCTATATTTATGCACACAGAAGCATGTGTTGTAGCTTTTGGGGTTTTTTCATGGTGGTTAATGATGGTACATAAGATAGGGTGAACTTCAGGGTTTCTCCAGAGGTATCTAAATGCTCCCTTAGGAATTTGTATCTAAGATTTCTGTTCAAACTGTCTCACTTTTTCAAGATGTGAGGATCAGTGTCTTAAGTTTGTTTCAAGTAAATGTAGAGTTTTATCTTCTACCTGAAACCTACTGTGGGTGTTCCTTTTAAGCACATACTGATTTCTAGGCTAGTAACTTATTGAAGTGCAAGTTGTGTTGAGAATATTTAGAATTTCTTTGAGGAAGAAATCCTCAGCTTACAAAGTCATTCCTGTTGTCAAAGCCATCTTATTGTCTCCTTTGTCCCACCTTCACTTGTCTAGCCAGCCTTGTTACTTCTCATTTCTTGGCTTGGGGAGTTCGTTTCATTATTTCTGCAGGTCAGGGCTGGCACATATTCCCTGCCATTAAGAAAGTTATTTATAGACCTGTAAGCACAAAACTTTCTGCTTTGAGGATGGCCTTGCGTTTAGTTTACTCTTATTTTCTGTAAATAAAATCCTTCATGAGATGGATGTATATTATCTGTAATTAGTGTCTTCTCTACTATTTTTACATGTTTAACGATTTTGTGCTTAGTTTTCATCAGGTTTCTCATCTCCTAATTAATCTTAGATTTTTCAGCCTTCAACATCAAAAGCGTGACTTTTTCTTAATTGTCCTTTTTTTTTGGGGGGGGGGGAGGGAGCCAGGGGGTAAGTTGGTTACTGGTAGACAAGTAAAACAAGATCAAGGAAGATCTTAAACCTAACTGGGATTTTGGAAGGCAAAGAACAGTGACGCTGGTATTTGTGCCAGAAGTGGTGTACGTGAACCTGGTATAGCTGTAGTCAAGGAGCTGTACTGAGGAGCCAAGGCCAGTCCTATGTGATCAGCTCTCAGGGCAGCTCTGACAATAGTAATTCTGGTGGGGTTTTTTGTTGTTTTTTAAGGGCATTAGTGTCTAAGAAACATCAGTAATCACCCCTTTCCATTTTTCATAGTCTTTGTGTGATAAATCACAAGAATCTTATGCCACTGAACATGCAGAAACTCTGAATTTTTAGTTGTGAAATCTGGCAGTTGAGTTGTCAGTCTAGATCTGTCTGCAAATCATGATTTTGACTAAATTAATTTCCATGAATGTAATGAAACAGATTGAAATCTGGCTTGAGGTAGAAGTAATAAGCAAAACTGCAGATCTTCTCATCTACAAACAGTGATTTGTATAAGGTATGTATAGGGGTGTGTGTGTATGGGGAAATGTTGCAGTATTTCTTAAAATTTCCCAGTCTTTACATCTTCTCATGCAATTGAAAACTCCTTTTTTTTCTTTTTTTCTTTTTCTTCTTGATAGCAGAGCTATCTTCTGGTAGGGAAACAGAAGTTGTATCACGTGATCTGCATGATCAGGCCTGACCCCTATATGTTCCAAAAATGGGAAATGACTGTTTTCACGAGTTTGCTCCCATCTCGGACATTAAATGAATCTTGCACTTTCCCAATTACAAGGCTCGGGAAATTAAAAAAACACCCTCAATATGTTATGAGGCTATGACATCCTTTTGTTTTTGTAATCCAGGATCCTTAAAAGTTTAAGATAAATACCAAATTGTTATCAGATCTGTAATAATGCTGCAAGAACTCTGAATTGAAAATACTTTGGATTCTTAAGTTCTGCTGTTCTTTCCACCAAGATTTTTTTGCATTACAAAATGCATGGCTTTTGTTTTCTTCTTCTCATTTGGCACATCCCTATAGTATTCATTTGGGTCATTAGTAAATCAGCTCAACTGCAGAATCATAGTAAAAATATCTAAGTTGAGATTTAAAAACAATTCTTCTTTCCAGAAAAAATAAAAGAAAAAAACCCTGCCACATCTCACATTAACTCCTTTGTCTTGCCAGATGTCATGCAGAGCTTAGGAAAATTATGCAAAGAATAAAATGCATATTGATATACCTGGGGAACTAAATAATTGCTTCATGTTGCTATAGCTGTTCATTTAATCGATATTTTTGCCTCAGTGAATTTCTTGATAGTATTTTTATGGATGCTCACTAGATTAAAGTGACAGTCAGCAGGTATTTTTCCAAGAAGAACTGACCAGCTAAAGAGCTCTTTTTTGGGGGAGGGGGAATAAATCAAATAATTGATTCCAGCCAGTGCCAGTTGGTTTAATCTAAGACTGTTAATCAAAATGCCAAATTTAGTTCCCTGCCATTGTTGTGAGCTATTGCTTCTGTACAGCGAATTTCATCCTAACTGTCCCAATTTAATGTTGGAGTCACTGGTAGTCACTGTTAAAATAGAAATGTCTGCTGTAGTCCTGGGTATTTATTTTCTTCAGTTTAGTAGTTTGTGGTATAGTTAGGTAGGCATAATGGATTTATCAAATAATCATTTTTCTCTGGACACCTTGTAAGGCAGCTGTGCAGAGGGATGTATTGTTTTGTTTAGGGAGCATGTGCACACACAGAATCCTAAACACAGGTTTGAAGAAAAGTGTCATGTGGCTAGTGTGACTCAGACTGTCATTAAGCATATAAAAACTTCTTTCTTAATCTCTGTTTAGGTATGAGGTTTATTTTTTCAATTGGTTCCCCACCACCCCACCCCCTGTGTAAGCAGGTATGTTAGAAAATGTACTTCTATTTCTCTGAGTTACTCTTTATGATGAACAACCTTCCCTAAGGAAAGTAGGTTGTGTAGCAATGGCTCCTCTACAGGACAGCATTTTAATATACGTTTAATAAATATTTTATATAGAAACTTAGGAATAGAAATTTGTTAGTTCCTCCTTTTGATAATTATGGAGATAGATCCTTCTAATCTAGTTTCCTGTTACATGAATATAATACCTTCACCGTTTCCTCTGGAAATTGTTACCCTTTAGATGACTGCTCTAATACATCACAGTTATGTGCAATCATTTTATTTCACGTTATACTCATCCTCTTTAGAGCGACACTCATTGTTTGTTCTTATGCAGCAGTGTTGTTAAGTAGAAATCAAATGTGTCTTTTCATGAGTTGTGCACATACAAATAGCATGTGAGGTTTTGTTGTTCCTTTTTCAGACTCAGTGTGTGGGGTTGTGTGTTTTGTTGCATTTTGGTGTCTTGCATAAAGGATTATTACAAAATACAGAAAAGAAAATTGTTTTCACGGGACAACACTTTTAAAAGTTGTACGTTCATATTATAAAGTCTGAGAACTGTGCAAAATTTTCAAGAAAAGTAAGTGTGACGAAAGGAATATAACCAAAAGCTGAGGGGAGTCAAAGAAAACATCTTAAATAGTGTGGGATTGTGGAAAATAAGGGTATAAAAGCATTTACAAAATGAATAAAATTCAAATAGTAGTATTCAGAGAAACATAGTTAAATAAACCCCCCCTTTTCTTATATGAAATGGAGCATCTCAAATCAAGTGATAACTTCTTAAAACTTTAATAGCAAGTGATTTGGTAAACATATTTAGACCATTTACTTGAGGTAGGGTCTTGTGAAAGATTAAGTGCTAAGTTCAGGTTTTGCTGTCATCTGAAACAGGTGGCAAATCCCAACTGATGGGACACCGGTGTCTGTGGTACAAGGGCAGTGCAGAAAGCTGCTGATGTTTTGAAATGCAAATATATTACCCAAATGATGTGCCCATCACATGAACATGCTTGCTTTCTTTCAGAGGTCCCAAGAATTTTGCTTAACAGAGAATGTCAAGAAGAAGGATTCTTCTTCACTGTTAAAAGTATTTGGAAACTTTATTTTTTAGTCTTCCTTCCTAGCTGTTTGCACAGATTCATAATCCTGCATACCTATCTGTTCATCTCCCAGTCTGTAAGTAAGTACAAATAATGTAGTTAGCTGCTGTGCTTCTCAGGTAGTGAATCAATTTTTTGTTCTTGGTCTTTGTTTTCTTATTTTATATTTTTATTTTGATTTTTAATGTTGCCAGCTAGCCTGTGTCAGATCATAGATCTGCTTCTCTTTCCCATCCTGGCCTCCAGCACTGTAGATTGGGCTCTTCTGCTTCCTCTGATTGCCACTCATGCCACCCACATCTCATGCATCATGGGTTTACACAGACAGAGGAAGGGATAAGGCAGAATTCCATAATACAACGAGAAACTGGAATGTTCTTTATTCTTAGTAAAAAGCAAACACCCTGGGAGGAGGGAGGTGTAACAACATGATTGTTTTATAGATTTTGTAAGAGTAGTTTGATTTACACTTTCAGCCACAACAAAAAACCTAAGTGGATTTAACAGCAGAAGAATCTTACTGATTTGCAGCTTTGTCTCTTGCATATTACGTTATTCCTCAGTACTTGTGAGAAATTAAATTGTTAAATACTTTCAATGAAGTATGTATGTATAAATGCTTGATCACATGTGCTAATGTTCTTTGGTCTAAAGCATTCCAAATGAAAAGGTTTGGGAACTGCCAAGCTTCAAATGAACAGTCAGGACTCAGGGAAAGATGGGAGAGATGGCAACAGGAAAATGGAATGAAGAATGTATTTTAATAATAGCAGGCTAAGCTCGCTTGCAGTTTTGTTTGGTGAACTACTTGCACCAGGGTTGTACTGATTAATGAAAGGTGACAAAACAGAATAGGAATGAAGAGGACCTGATGATTTCTGTATTACACTGTGCTACTCTGGGGGTTTATATGTGGAGGCTAAAACTGTGATGAGTGTAATAGAAGCATGTTTGCACTGTGTTTTAAGTCTGCAGCCTAACTTCCTCAGGTGATTAGAATGCATTTTTACATCTGATATAAAATATTTTAATTCTAGCTGTGTTTTCCACAGGGTAAATGTACACTTCATAAAATATAAGGTGAGATCTCGAGACGTCTAAATTAATGTTATTTAAGTACCGATTTCCTTTGTGATTGCTGAGTTGCTGAATGATTTTGGCTTACTCTCCTTTTATATGAAATGAAAAATAAGCCAAGATTCTTGATTGTCTTATTGTACGGTGGTGAGTAAAATACTGTAAAAGGAAAAAATGCTGGATAGAAAGATTGTGTGCTTTAATGGGAGCATTTTGAACATATTGCTAACATACTGAGGAAAGCCTTGGCAGTTCTTTAAGTGCCAGCTAGTTATTAGAGGAAGAGGGGAATCTTCTTTCATGTGTGTGCTTGCAGAAGAAAGACCTGCATTTTAGCAGTGCAGAAGAATCCTTTTTCTTTCCTTGACTTGCTTTGTTGAGTAAAATTCCTGGGATGTCCGAAAGAAAGCAAGCATGGTCATAAGATGGGAACAGCATTTCGATAATACAATTACATCATCCTCCTGCAAACCCTGAATATTTATTTTACGTTTTTTGTCTTATAAAAAGTCATTAGTTCTTCACGTATTAAAAAAAATAACAAAAATGTTTAATATATATATGAATGTGTATATATATATCAAAGTTGTTCATAAAGACACCAAGGAATAGTTAAAACCATGTTGGAAGACCTAGTCAGTGGTGCTTCTTTCCTTTTTCTGCCAGAAGTTAGTCCCACTGCTCAGACCTTGAATTCACCTAGAATTTGATCTGATGTTCTCTGGAGGTTTTATATGCCAGTTCAGGGTGAAAAGGTTCTGAGATCCTTTCTTTGAATTCTGCTTTGCTTTTTGTGCAGCATTGGAGTCTTACAGATGGCTTGGCAATGATTTCTTCTTTTTTGGGGGGGAGGGTGGGTTTAAGTTTTCTTGAGTTGTGGGACAGCTGTGATACATAATTCCCCCCATCCTGCAAAGAAACCAGAAGCCCAAAAAACATTAATGTATCAATTGTGCTGTGTCCCACTATCTTCAAGTCATTTATGTACCCCAAGTTAGTATTATAGACCGTAGAATAGTTTCATAACTTACAGGAAAGACTTTTAAGCTCCAACTTGTCATCGTCATGATCTCATCTTTGTAGAGGAAGAAGCAAATAGTATTTGCTTGCTCTAGAAAAAGAGGTTTGCTATTTTTTTGCTACTACCCATGTTGCTGCTAGCAGCAGTAGTTAAGAATCTTTTTCTTCTGGCTTCTAAGAAGATCCAGAAGAGGGGAGTAACATTAAGGTAAAGTCTTTAATAGGAATGAGTGATTTAACTACTGATTTCAGTATTATTTTTTTGGTTGAAGGAACCAGCTTTGCCACTATTGATAGAATGTTCTGTGAGCTCTGAATGCTGTTATGAAACTTAGATCTTATGAAAATATAAGCTTTTGAGGCCAACGCTAAACCAGCTTGTTGGAAGTCTGATGTGGCTGGTGCTGTATCCTTTGTTCTTTAAGCCTATTTTGTTACAAAAGTACAGAGCAGCCTCCAAACAGTGTGATGCAATTGGATGCTGTTGCCTTGCTTGACTCCATCACTGAGTTTGTTTCCCTCAAGTCTTTGCATTTTTCTGAATTTTCTGGCAAGCCCAAGTCTCCAAGATGTGCTGGGTCCCTTTAAAATAATTAGTCTTTGAAATTAGAGTGTGTATGAGTATAGGAAATACCAAAAAATAAAGTTACATTTTCTGTCCTATCAGGGATAGTTCTGTAGCTGTGTTGGCCAAGGGTATCAGAAACTCCATCCAGTTTATCTGTGTTTCATTGCCCTTACTCAAAACTGGTCTCACAAATAAGGAAGTTGATGAAGACAATGATGATCCAATCTACTTTTAACTTTATAAATACAGATTGGTGGCTAGATGACATAGTATTGGCCATGTCTCTTATTGAGGGAAGCTGAATTAGCTATACCCTCCTCTGTTTCCCAAATGTAGGCTTTTTGGTATTTGTTCCTTTTTTTGTTAGTGCCAAATTTCATCCTCAGACTTCAGTGCTGTCATTTTTGCTTCTCCCAGTAGGGTGAAGTATCAACACAGGACGTAGTCATTTGGGTATGACCAGTCTTCCTTTGCATATAAAAAATAACCTTCATACGATGGGATCCACAAAGTGCATCACTTTACTAAGAAGCCCAGGATTTGGGACTCTTGCAAAGGATTATGTCTGTCACAGGGTCTCCAGTAGTCGGTGGGCTGGGAAGGAGCTGAGTTCCCAGGAACATGTAATGCTGCATCACTCATAGCAGTTCTTCCTTGCTTCCCAAAGTAGGAATCTCCAGTTGCATCTGTGTTTGCCACTGTCCTGGTTTTGGCTGGAACAGAGTTAATTTTCTTATTAGTTGCTAGCTGTGTTTTGGCTTTGGTGTGAGAACAATGTTGATTGATAAGACACTGATGGTTTTGGTTGTTGCTGGGTGATGCTTATACGAAATCAAGGACTTTTCAGTTTCTTGGGCCCTGCTAGTGAGAGGGCCGGAGGGGCACAAGAAATTGGGAGGGGACACAGCCAGGTCAGCTGACCTGAACTAGCCAAAGGGGTGTTCCATACCATGGGACATCATGCTCTGTATATGAACTGCGAGGGGGCGGAGGGCATGGGCTGGTTGTCGCTTGGGGACTGGTTGGGTATCCGTCAGTGGGTGGTGAGCAATTGTATTGTGCATCACTTGTTTTCTTTCCTCTCTTCCCCTTTCCCCCTTTCCCTCCTTTCATTATTGTTATTATTACTCTTTCATTTTTATTTTATTTAAATTAGTAAATTGTTCTTACTCAACCCTGGAGTTTTACATTCCTTTGTGATTCTTCTCCCCACCCCTCTGGGTGAGGGGGGAGTGAGCAAGTGGCTGCGTGGCACTTAATTACCAGCCAGGGTTATACCACAACAGCCACCTGCACTGCAGATTTGGGGCAGTTTTCAACAGCTCATGACCACCTCTAAGTGTGTTTTGTTTATACGTTTATTACTCACAGAATGTGGCATTTCAAAAAGTGAATCTGTGTAACAGAGCTTGAAACTCTGTTTAGTGTCTCCATAATGATACCATTGAAAACATGTATAAAATCAAATGTGACCATCAAAAAATGTCTTTCTTACAGTTTTGGATTCCATGGGAAATTCATATGGCTTGGCTCTTAATTATACAGCACACTAGTGCAACAGAATGAAACCTGAGCAAAACAATGGAGTCAGATACACAAGAGAAAAATCACTTTCAACAGCAGTGCAATGCAAATGACAGTTCTTCTTGAAATATGAGTGCAGAGGTCGTGGCGGTGATAATCATGTATTGTCTGCTTTACTATTAAGTCATCAGATGTTTATTGGTTGGTTTTTTTGTAGGAGTTTGCATTTTTTGTTCCTTGTCATACTTGCGGTAACTTTTATGTGTAATTTTTTAAGGCATTAGCAGCTTCAGCAAGCTATATTGTGATTGGAAGAGGTTTGTTGAGATGCTTTGGTTGTTAATCTGAATTTAATATGATATGAAAGAGAGTACTCTTAAGAGTTGTAAATAGTCAAGAGAGATTGTGTTCTAAGAGAGGCCATTTTTTTGCTTATATGTGAAGTGTTTTCTGGGAAACATTTTGTGAGCTTATTCAGGTAATTATTTTGCAGTTAGAACAGAACCAAATCCTTACTCTACATTGGGGTTTTTTTTGGTTTATGTAAACAACTTCAAGCTTACATAAAAGTAAAGTCCATACAAAGCAATTTTTTTTTTTCTTTCTAAGTAGCATCATTCAGATAGCGGGAGGTATAAAAAGCCTTTATACCTGGCAGCCATTTGATGGACAGGCTATCGTTATAAACCCTTGCAAATCTTCTGCTGGAATCTGAATGTGTGGGTTTTAGCCTTTGGCAAGAGAAGATGGCAGTACCCCTTTTGCTTCTGAATTCAATGAATGCGGGCATTCAGAAAGTTTTGCTGTATTACGTCAGTGCTCTGTTAGGCTTTCCATACAGACTCTCTGTCCTTTCAAATTAGTTGAAAAATACTAGTGTTTCCTATTTAAAACAAAAAGCAAACAACAAAAATATCCCAGCCCAAAACAAATAAATAACCCACCCAGAAACCAGAAAAAATTATTCATACGTGCAAATAGTGAGACATGGACTATATGAGTTTTCTTCTTGTGTTAGTAGTTTTTCCATTCATATGTAAAAACATGCTTAAAAATTTCATGAAGCCATGTGCAGCGATCAAGTTTGAACTTGTACCTTCTTGCACAGCAGAGTCTGGGTGTAGGCAAGGTTGAAGATACCTGTTGTTTGGGGATGACTTTTGTAGAGTTTTGCTGGTTTGTGTTGTGTCATTTGGGTTTTTTTCCCCCTTTAAGGTAGGCGTGTCTTACATGGGGTGGTAGTCCTGTATTCTTTTGTTCCTTTACACCTCTGTACATCTGTGCATCCCCAGTATTTTCCTACTGTACTGCATATTCTGAACCCAAGGATTTGAACATCGTCAGTAGAAATAGTCTGCATGCTACTGAAGTGTACAAAACTTAAACTTGTGTTGCAGGTGGAGCCTTTCCATATGGGGCATGTATAATGAATCCTGTAACATAAATGATTATGTCTAAGATATAAATGTGGAGGCCAGCTTGTCTTTCAATGTGATGCCTGCTGGGTAGCACCTCCACACCCCAGGTAATCAGATGGCTGATAGTGCAGTGGCTTGTCACGGTTTCAGGTCACAGAAAGAGACGCTCTAAATGAGGAATTTAGGGTTGTAAACAGTGGTTTAAAAACTTGCATCCTTAAATTGGATTAAAGAGATACATCCTTCTAAAAAGCACTCTAGTGTAATCTAAGAATAATCTCGTTTCTGCAGTCAGAGGTGCTGTAGGTTCTCCACACTTTTGTGCTGTAGCTGCTGTTCTACATGCAGCTTGGCTCTGTGGACTGGGACAGAGAATGTGATATTTAATGGTAAGGTTGCATGTATGCTGAAGGCTGGCCTTTTTCTTATCGGTGAAAGTGTGCCCAGCTGGCTTAATTCTTCCCTTAAGGCCTAACAATGCACACAGTCATTACCTAAACTTGATTTAACAGCGACAGAGGTGCATTGCTCATGACATCTATTTCTATGGTTGTGTCAGCACTAAGATTTTTCTTGTATTCTGATGTTGTAAGAGGATATTTTCTTGGTTTTCATTGGAATTTGTAGCTGAACTTTTCTCTTGTGATCACAGTAAAATTGTAAAAAAGCTTTAAAAAACTTTCCCCTTCTCCCCCATCTATTCTGATTATCACTGTAGGGTATTGAATACTGTTCCTTTTACCTTAGTAAATATGTTTTGAGGAGGTTTTGATCAATCAGATCACTGCTTTCTGGTTGTCCTACAGCTGCTCACTGTGTTTTAGAAATCTCTCACTTCTGCACTTGTTTATTTTGAAAACTAGAAATAAAGGCCACTTAAATTCCATTAGCAGTGTCCTATTTTTCTCTCCATTTCCCTTTTGATATGTTTACTTTGTCAGAGAGTGTCTGGAAAAAAAAAAATTTGTAACATTTAACTCCTGCATTATTACTGTGCATCACGCAACTCTTTTCCGACGCACATGCTCTCCTTGTGGGAGGTTTGTGCCACATTGCCAGGTGGCACTGAACTCCAGACTTAGGAGAGCCTCATCCTCTTTATGCCTGCAGGATGTTTATCCTTTTTTCCCTTTTTTTCCTTCTGGGATATAGGTTAAAGCTATACTGTATTTCTAGACTGATACTCAGAAAAAAACATGCATAATAGAATGGTGGGGTCTAAATAGAAGTGTAAAAGTTACTTTTAAGCATCTGTTTTGGGTCTGTGTTCATACTTAATGCTACCTGAAGTATGTTTTTCAGAAGGACTCTGTTAGGATGATTTGCTGTATGGAAAGACTGATCATAATCTATTGAAATTGATGATTCCTTTTTCACAACTTTGTTGTACTTAGCAGTGTGGTGAATTATGTAAAAGTATATAATGCTGTATTTAAGAATCGGTGGGTTTTTATTTTGCAGTTTTCTTCCCCTCTTAAGAGATTTAAGGACGAGTTCTTCCTTGACTGAATTAGAGGCACTCAGGCAACCATTGCTTGGACACCATCATTTAATGGAAACAGTAATAGAAAGAAAAAGAGAGCGCTACTGCCTTGTTTTAAAACAAACAAACCAAACCAAAAAAACAGGAACTGATGAGAGATCACTTGATCTTGCAGTTGATTATCAGACATAAGAAATGTTTAACTTGATTATTTATCATTGCAAAATAATAAAAAACCCCAACAATCTGAGTTTTGCAAATTTGCTTTTTCATAATTATTTTCTAAATTTTTGTCAAAACTCCCCTAGATTTTGCTTCCAAAAGTTAAAAGCTAGGGAAGACAAGCAATTCATGCAGATTATGAACCTTCATATTTCAGGATGAAAGACAATCTCTGCATCTTAAAAATATAAAATCAGGCTTATATAGAAAAACAGGCACCTTTTGCTAGTTTTAATTGAATTTACTCTGTTTCTTGTATGTCATATTTCTTTTTTATTATAAAATGCCTGAGACTCTATATAAGGTGAGATTTTTAATGCTTTGTCCAGCGAGTTTGCAGGATTTGTATGAATGGCAGGATTTTTATAATAGAGCGTATATTTTAAGAAATACCTGCTTTTAATAAAGGTTACAAATCTGTCATTTAATGTAGTCCATGTAAACTTGCATAGCAGAGGCAACATTAAAGCTTATGTTGGTGGCTTTCCCAAAATTTAAACCAGATGAACTGTGTAGTATAAGAATGTTGTGACTGCTACAGAATTTATAGCAAAAAACCAAAAATAAACAAACAAACAAAAGTAATAATAGATTTATAAGGAGTACATCTTGAGAAATTAGGATTTTTGGTTTTGGCCATGCATTTTCTATCCAAGATTCAAGGAGAAATGTGCCTTCACTGAACTGGATAAGTAAGTAAAAATACATAACAATAGCTGCAGAGTTTAAGACTGTATTTTCCCCCAAATTAAGTATTTTTTTTTGTACAGACAGTGAAAAGTTCCGAAAAACCAACATAGTATAGTACGAATATATAGTATATAAGGGCAATATGTAGTATAAAAGAGAAATTAAGTAAAATTATAGTATAAAAGAACAATGAAGTAAATTTGCCTAAACTTTTCTATGGATAATCAGGTTTACAGAATCCTGCCATTTGCAACAGTGCAGAAACTTCTACAGTTTGAGTTTTACCTTAGTTTGACAGGAGACAGCACTCGCGTTTTTACTCACTTCAGAGTTTTGCGTACATGAACACCCAGAGCAAGCTGATACCGTGGAGGTTCAGTGGTTCAGTGCTGTCGCTCTGTTTAGCGTTAGCAGGGTGAGGGTAAGGTGACATTTTCCCATGCCTTGTAGAAACCATTTTGTTGCTGTCTCCCTGGCTGCCCCTCTGCCTCCCCCAGGGACCATGCAGGTCTCATCGCATGGGTGCTGTGGAGGAGGAGGAGCGCAGAGGCAGTGAGTGTAACCAACACTGAACTGGCCCATGTGGTCCCTGTTGGGGGACTGTTGATAAGCTGTATGGAAGGAGTCCAGCCTGGCTTCCCAGTGCTAGGCAGTGTCTGTGTGGGGCTAAGTAGGAAAAGCCCTGTTTGTTGTTTGGTTGTTTTGTTTTTTTTTAAATTTAGTTGGGCTGCTTGGTGAAGTTCAGCAAATGAGACTTGGGAGACTGTGCTGGTTACCTGGTGAGGCACACTGACTGTTCTCTGCCTTCTTCTGCTTCAGGGTTCAAAGATGCGCATCTTACTTGGCTATCCTTCTTTTGTTAAGACCTTTTTATTAAGACTGTAATGTATCGTTTGCCATGCTAGATATATATGTGTAATTCAGAAAATAAAACATTTATGTAAAACTAACACATCATCTAGGAACAATGTGGACTGCTTCCATAGCAAAGTGGCTCTGTATCTTGTTTGTGTCCTCTAGGATGAGGACGCATGTGAGAAATAATACCTCCTTTCTTTAATTCACTTGAATGTAAATTACTTGGAAGAAGGAGGATAACATCAACCTGTGACTGCTGAAGAAAAAGGGAAAAAATGTAAAAGGAAAGTATTTTTAAGAAGAATTGAGTGGTTTAATACATTTCTCTAAAAATAGGTTAGATAAAGTATGTCATTCTGTTCTATTTCAGTCACATTGCTTTGTTTCATAGATTTGTTTTTAGTCGCAGTTCCTTCAGGCAGAGAAATTTAAGAAACATGAGATCATTGCATCTCTGAAGGTAGGGTGTACCATGAGCCTTACAGAGCCTTGCAGACTCAGTTACCATAACGTCTGTATCACCTGGACCTTTATGTGGTTGAACTGAAACAGCCTGTGACATAGAAAGTTGTTCCTGATTCTTTTTAGGAAGTTAAAAGGGAGGTGGAAAGAGGTAACGGCATGGGACAATGGGCTAAACCTTAAACATCCTTAAGAAAGGTTGGAACAACCCCACTGATTTCAACACCCTTTTGGGATATTTATACTCTGGGTGGGTGGAAAGGTGAAATAAAGCTAAAGTAGCTACAAAACTTTTTGTATTTGCTTTTGCGAATTGCAATCATAGAATCATAAACCAGCCCAGGTTTTAAGTGACCTTGAAAGGTGCCTGGTCCAAACTTTTGTGGGAATGGGAGCCTAGATGAGGTTATCTAGCACCCTTTCTAATCGCATGTGGAAAACCTCCAGTGATGGGGACTCTACCACATCCCTGGGGAAGTTGTTCCAGTGAATGTTAGTTGTCACTGTAAAAAATTTGTCTCATGTTGAGATGAAGCATCTGCTGGTGCAACTTGTACTTCTTGTCTTCTCCATGTGACTCCTTCTGAAGAGAGAGCCTCCATCCTCTTTGTAGCTAGCCTTTTAAGTACTGAAACACTGTCATGAGGTCCTCCCTGAACCTTCTCTTCTTCAGGGAGCAAAGTTCTAACTCCTTCAGTCTTCTCACAGGGCAGGTTCTCTAGCCCTTTGATCATCTTCATGGCCCTCCTTCAGATCCTCTCCAGTCTGTCCCTATCTTTCTTGAATTGTGGGGACCAGGATGGACATGGTACTCCCAGCTGACTGGGACGATCACATCCCTATTGCTGCTAGTAGTGCCCATGCAGATGCAGCCGGGGATCAGATTTGCCTTTACTGCTGCGGTGGCATACTGCTGACTCATGTTCAGCTTGTAGTCCACCAAGACTGTCAGGTCCCTTTTAAACAAGGCTGCTCCTTAGCCACACAGATTCTAGCCTGTACTGGACTCTGGCACTTGCCTGCTAAACTTAATACTGTTCTTGCCAGTCCGCTTTTCCAGCCTGTCCAGGTCTCTCTGTAAGATGGCTCTCCCTTCTGATGTGTTGTCAGCAAACTTGGTGAGGATGCTTTCAATCCTATCATCTAGACCGTTTAGGAAGATGTCGAACAGTATGGGGCCCAGTATTGATCCCTGGGGGATGACTTGTGACAGGCTGCCAGCCTGAGTAAAAAACATTTATCGCTACCCTCTGACTCTAACCTGTGAGCCCGTTTCCTACCCATTTTGCCAGTTTGTCCAGGAGAAGGCTGTGGGAAACTGTGTTGAATGCTTTGCTGAAGTCCAAGTAAACAACATCCACTGCTCTCCCTGTCAATAGGAGAGGTTATTTTGTTGTAGAAGGTGATCAGGTTAGTCGGCATGATTTGCCCTTGGTAAGTCTGTGCTTGCTTTTCCCAATCACCTTCTTCATTTGGTTCATTACATTTAATTGTTTTGTGAGCAAGCCGAAAGCCCTCAGGTAGCATGATTTTAACAGCAGAGGAGATTAAGAAAAGTTACCTTGGAAATTATGCTGTGAAAGTTAAAATAGTTCAGTGTTGGTAAGGCTCTTCAAACTTCCCTCCAGATCTTTTTTCTTCTTGAAACCCCTTTTATAAAAATAAAAAGAAGCTTTCCACTCTGTGCTTGATACATCAAATAGACTGGCTAACCATGGACTAATGCTGTGTGGCACCTGCTGAGAGGGAAGTAATTATGTTTTCATATATCATAGGAAAAAATACCTAGATGTTAAAAGCAGAATATATTACATCTGTTAAATAAATAAAAGACACAGTTATGATATTTTAGAAAAACATTAAGGTGATAACAAAAAAATTGGGTTTATTTATTATAAAAAGCAATTGTCTGGCACGCAAGGTAATTTGACATTCACATCAGAGTACTTTTAGGAGAAGCACATACATAAGAAATAGCAGGATTTTTTTAAAATCTCTTAAGGCAAAGGGAAGCTACTTAAAGATGAAAGCACGAGCCAAAGTAACTGTTAATGGTGGATATAAGATTTTCTTCCTTTTCTTCTTACAAGATGAAATCCTTTTAGCAGTAACTGTGCTTTAGTATAAATACATGCTAAGTATGCTAGTTTATTGGTCATTATCTCTGTTGTTTTTCTTTATTCTGTCCCAGGGCGTTAGCAAGAATACTTGTTAGTGCATAGATGAGGGATGAAATGAACACAAACTGTACTTGTCTCTTTTTTTTAAGCAAGCTTATTTTCTTGGCAGATTTATTAGATTCCATATGGGAGTGAAACAAACCTCATTGTTTTCTATTTGGTTGAGACATAATTATTGTGGAATAACCGGTAGCTTTTGGATAAAAGTCTTGTGCAGAGGAGTTTGCTTTTCAGGCAGAGGAAAATTGCAAAGCCTGTTTTCAAATATCAGATGAGTCCAACAAGTTGAGTAGTTTAAGAAACTGCTGAAGTGAACCCATGTGCATGTCACCTAGGTACATGGTTATGAAGAAGTTCATACAACTGAGTTTGTTGAAGATTGGTCTGGTGTCATAAGACCCTATTGTTTTTTTGGGGAGGGAGGGAATTCTCTCTACACCCAGTTTTCACATGGTTTTGTGTTCCCCTGGAAATTTTAGTTTATTTTCTATGAGGTGCACATAAAGATGTCAATAAAAGAAATACAAATATGTAGTTGAAACTGTGATGCTGATAGCATTTTGGATTTTGTTACCCCCATTCAGAAGGTGCTTTAAAAAGCTTTTTTCAGCCTTGTGCTTACTCTGTCTAGGTGAGCTAGCAAGATTCTTTGTTCTTTATCAACCTTCAGTAATTGAATGAATAAAATACTTAGTATTCTGCTGCTCTTCTTCCCAGAGACATTCTCTAGTCAGAAACTAGAGTGGTAAGTGAAGCAACTGGGACTGGGAGATAAGAAGTCCTGGAATGGGTTAAATAGTCCTGCACCTGCACTAGTCACCTTTCTTTTTTCCTTTTTTTTTCCTTGAGTACCTGAAATGTCATGGTTTAAAAAACAACAAAAACCCAAACAACAAACAACCACCTTCCGAAGAATTGTCCCTGAAGAAATGAAAATGACAGAAAATTCTCAGTCTTTGAACTGTGGAACGTGTCTGGGGGAGGGGGCAACGCTATTCTTACTGCTACTTCACTGTAAACCTGCAACATAAAGGCCAACTAATTTTCCTGTGATTTTTCAACAAGTTTTTGTAGCTACCTCTTTCTGGGGGGATAATGAAAGGATCCCCATGCCACAGCAAGTTGTGTCCAATCCATGTAGAAATTACCTCTGCACTCTAAAAGATTACTTCAAAAATCTGTTTCTTAATATTAAGAAAAATCTGCATCTGTTTACTTCCATATGCATGTATTGTTTCATTTCCAATTGTAATGTTTTATGTTGTATGACTAATACTGTGGTTATAAAATTAGGAGGAAAGCAAGCTTGTTAGAAATTGTTTATTTTCTAGAGTCTAAAATGAGTGACCCTTGTTTTCCTCCAAGTTTCTGTGAAGTTCTGCAGTGACTTCTTCCTGTGAGAATATTAATAAGGGTCCTGCAACTTCAACAAAGATGCAAAATAATCTAAACTAAGATGATATATATGGGATCAAATTTTAATCCCCCTTCCTGCTTTGGTCCAGAAAGCAGGTATTTAGTTATTATTTCTTCTGTGCAGTTAATGATATCAAGCTTGCAATGCTTGACATTCAATAGGCGGTAACAGGCTGCTTTCTTGAAAAGGTGAGGTGCATGAAACCAAATCCTGTAGTATAATAAGTATGTGTGTGATTCTGTGATCTGAAATGATGAGGAACTCTATGTTAATTCAGTCTCACTGTCATTTTTGTTGAGCTTCATTTAATGGATTTGCCCCTGCTTGAATATGAAAAGTATTCATTCACACTGAATTGTTGTACATGGTCCCTGTTGTGGCAGGTTCCCTTTTAGATGCTATAATACACATGGATTATAATGGTTTATTTTTTACGGCACAGTATTTTGGTATATGCCAAAGACCTGCAATGCTGACTTATATTTTGAGAAAACACCTGATATTTTAAGATTGCTACTATTGTGATTGTGGAGTGATTTGCCTTTTTAATGGTACTCCTGTATTTACTCTTCTAAATAATTCTCTTTCTCTTTCTTTCTCTCATCATGTGCATGTGCTCTTCCAAATTAACTCAAGGGTACTTATGAGAACCTAATTATGAGATGAATAAACTCTGAAGCATAGACTATGGTAGCCCAATCGTCAGTAGCTAATAACACTGCACATGTCCAAGGCTGGCTGAGCAGTGCTTTTCTGCGACCGCTGCACAGGCTGGGGTGCTGACCCTCATGACTGGATCAAGGTTGCTGCTTTGAGTGGGCTTCAGCACTTCTGTGTCCTATGTCTCTTGTTCTCTGTTGTCCATCCACAGACACAGGGCCTTACAGCCCAGGCAGTCAAGAAGACTTTTCTTACCCATGCCCAGTTATCTCGACAGTCCTTGTGCCAAAGCACATCCTTACCTGGAGCTCAAGCATTTTCAGAAGCAGACTGAGAACAGACAAGAAATTAGCAACTAGGCTGAGGTAGTTTGGCTAGTTTTGTGTAGTAATCGGTTGAGTGAAGTATTGGCAAATGATGATTTGTTGCTTTTTCTATGTCCAATGCCCATTTCTGTCTCTTCCTTTATTCTAAAATGGAATGCAGGTGGTTAGGTTAGGCAAAATGAATCCCAGTCCCTTTGTTCATACTTCTGTGCTCCTTCATGTTACCTTCCAGAAACAACCAATCCTTACCTTCCAGTGGTGTCAGAGGAATACAGGTGCAGATATAGTCATAAAATAGGAATAGGTATAGGACAAGAGAAAGCCTGATTTTTTTTAATTTGACAAAGATACAAGATCCTTTCAGTGGTTTCCAGAAAAATTATTTCTGCCTAGAAGAGACATAATACAAGCCTTAGATCTCGGCTCATTCTTTACTAGCCTTTGGACCAAATAGTTTCTGGATCTGTATTTTGTCTTCTGTGGGTGTTTGAGACTGAAATCATTATATACCTGGGGTAGTAGTTTTTGTTGTTGCGTTTAAAATCTTTTGTTTATAGTATACCCTTGAATAATCTGAAAGATAGCTGTTCTCCAGTGTTGGGTTTGGGTGTCAGGTACTTGTGAAGGAAAAACAGGAGCAATGTTATTCATAGTGTGGGATTTTCTGATGAGCCAGTGAAATAGAGGATGGAAAGAACCAGATTTATATAAAAGTGGGAGATCGTGTGGAATGTGTGAGGGGAGGAGAGATGAGAGGAAACCTGGTGAAACAGCATAATCCTCAAGAAAACAATCACAATTGCTGCTGTTCAGGCCTTCTGCTGTGTAAGGCCCTGGGGGCTGGCAGAGCAGCTGCTTGACAGTTTGGGGGGATGAGGCTGGGTGGCAGTTCTGTACAGAAATAGAAAGGTGTAGTTGATACTTTTCACTTTGGTGATGTGCTCTGTGAAACTGCTCTCCAGCAAAAGTTCTAAAAGGATAAGTTTGTCATGTGTGGCTGGAAGTGACAGCATGCTTTTAGCACGAGCTGCAAAAGTTGTTATCTGAAGAAGGAAAACTTAACAAGGTACCTGGGCTTTCTACTGTAATCAGTTTTTATATTAAATATTATATACTGTTATCATGGGAGGAGAGTCAACAGAGTCCAGGCTGGTGTTAACAGAAATGAGCAGTCATGGAGTCATTCAGGGTGGAGAGGGAGCTCAGGAGGTATGCAGTTCAGTCTTTTTCTCAAAGCAAGGTCAGTACTGAATTTGAGATGCTCGGGGCTCTACTCCAATGTAGGTCTTCAGGCAACTGTTCCAATGCGTGACCACCCTTGTAATGATTTTTTTTTATTATTTTTTTTTTTTAGAGTGGCTATAAGGAATAGTGCTGTGGCGCACCTGTAGCTGTTGGCAACAGCAGGCAGTGCCTAGCAGTGGCAGAAGAGTGTATGCAACTCCCGTACCTCTGACTGTGTAGAACTAGGAGGCAGCTGACAGAGTAAATAGTAGTAAGATCCCCCCCGAGATCAAGTTACAGAGCAGTCTCACAAAGGTTCATGTCTGTACAGCTCTGAAGTAAAAAGCTTGCCTCTGAACACAGGCATCGTGTGCATAGAGACCTTGAGGTAACAGTGTCCTAGTAGAAAAGTCTTAAAAGCTATGTATGGACTGGCATGGGTGCCACCACCTGGCTCAGCTCATGGTCTGTGGTTCACTGCCGCCTGCCTGACAAGGAGCAGGGTAAGCTGGGTGCTGATTCAGGACAGAACACTACATCTGGACAAGCGCTAACATCTGCTGGGATGTTTTTGCTAAATATAATTTTCAGAGAAAAAATATCAATATTCATTTAAATATGCATCTCAAAGGATTGTGTAGAGAATCACAGCTGGCCTAATGCCTTGAGGAAAAATGTGTATTGCCATTGGTTTCTGTACATTCATCTTTTTAGCTGACTTCTTCAAAGAAATGAAAGGCCTTTATATGCAACCAGTTGTGTCAATACTGTTTGACATGTTGCTGTCATCAGTATATTTGCATATCATCTTTATTTATACTGTGTGATTGCTGACGGTTTGTTTTTTCTCCTGATAACTCCAGTGGGTTAACTAAGGCATCTTCATGTAACAAAGCTTTTCTTCTGTTTGATCGAGCTGTTACCGGGTCTCTTTTGGTCAGCTATAGCACAGGGCAGGCAGAAAGTCTTGTGTTAGTGCTTTTTCCATTCCTTTTGCTATTTCACATTCTGAATACTTCTCTTGAAAAACAGTGCTGCCTTTTTGCCTTTGTTTTTCCTCTTCTGAGTACTTCCAAAGGGTAGCGAGTTTCACAGCTTTTTTTTTTTTTTTTTTCCTTTTGTTTTTAACTATATGGTGACCCTTTCTAGTCTGAGACATGGCTACAACTCTTGATTTAGAGAGCTCTTTATTCTTAATTTGTATTAACTCACCTCTTAGCCTTCTTTCTGACACACTAATGAGGTTATATGTTTTCATGTGCTCATTGTAAAACATGCGTTTCGGTCCCCTCAGTCATTCTTGTGGCTTTTTTCTGAACCCTCTTCAGTATGTGGGCACGCAAACTGGATATTATTTGCTGATTCTATCTTAGGGGAGCTACCACAACAACAGAGGTCATGCAGTCTCTTTATTGTTTCAGTGTATAAATTCAAGATTAATTTCATTAATTTCCCTGAAGGTTTTTATAGGAAGTTTGCTTAGTTTATTAAGTAGGTCTTATGAACCCTAAATCTTGTTCAGAGGTTTTTCAGACTGAAGTTCATCAATCTTTAAGTGCAGCTGCCTTACTTTTTATTTTTTAAATTTTTGGTAAATCTGTGCCTCTTGACTTGAGCCTTGTTATTTATTGGAGTCAAATTACTGTCTTCAGTGATCCATACTCCTGATTGTTTTGGCTTAATTATTTATTACCTGTTTTTGCATCATCAGATATCTAAGTAAATTTTTTAAAAGTCATTTAATGAAAACACTGGAGATTGTAGGATGTTGCTAGGAATATAGTCAAGTCAAAGGTGGCATGTTGGTAGTCACCACTGGAGAACTATTATCAATCAAATTTCTAATCTTGCAACAAAATTTTTGGAACTGTATTGACATAAAATTTTTCCTTAAATCCATACTGTTAACTATATTCTTCTTGGATAGCTTTTTTAAAAACTCTTTTTCTGCTAGGCACTTTAGCTACTGATTTTAATATATTAATACTGTGTTTCCAAAGTTAAAAGGAAAAAGAAAAAAGGCACGTAAATATTAGAAAAGTACTACTTTTAGACATAATTTCTGTGTTGTTATTGCAGGTCCATCACTTATTAGTGACTTTGTTAAAAACCCCACTCCCACTATGCTTTTAACCTCACTAGCAGTAGGTTTCTCTTTTGACCTCTTGAATACTTTTGAACTTACAATTTTATATATAACAGAAAGGCATGTTGATGTAGAATCTGTTTATAGATGTCATGCTTTACTGACCACGTAATTATTTTAAGTTTAGCAAAATCTGTCATTTTTAAAGGATGAAGAAAACATTTTTCTCTCTCCCCCCCCCCCCAGTTCAATTCTGGTACAAATCTCTTTTCAATACCTTTTGTGTTAGTGTTTTTGGTCTTTTTTAAATGCTATAGTTGATGAATTAACTTTTTTTTCTCGTTAAAAATGGTCTTAGTGTTATTAGAATATGTCACTCTTCTTAAGTCCTCCCACTTTCAATACCCAAAGATGCAGTAACCTTTAAGAAGAGAGATGATTAAACTGCCTTGTTGTTTAGTGTAGTTTTTGTTGTTTGCAATAAACATGACATACAAAGTCTTACTTTGTAAGCAGTGCAGACAATTTGTTTCAGAGTTGTTAATTACTGGGAAAAGGCAGTGATATTTTGACAAAGTTCCCTACCTCTTGTGCATGGCTGATCCTTCATAATTAGGCTGTAGGCATTGACTTCACTTTCCAAACATGAATCTTTTTTAGTAAATTTATACTAAAATAATAGCCAATTATAATTGTTCCTACGCATTATGCAACCCCTCAGTATGCACTTTTCTGTAATAAAATAATTTCTTCTTTATGAGTCCTGTCAATGCCTTTAATGGTATTTTCTCCTCTTGGTAAGCATAACCAAGTTCCATGTTGAAAGAACACAGCTGGGTAGGATTTTCCTTGCAGCAGCCTCTGCCCTTTGCCTTCCTTTTTTGGCTTGCAGTATGAAATGCATTTCAAAGAGCATGAAACGGATTTCAGAGTGACACAGTTGGAGATGCATGGTGGGGTTTTTTTGGTGGTGTGTTGTTTTTTCCATTCAGAAGAGTTTTGAGTTTGCCGTGAGGCAGATGATGGAGCTGTGCATTTAGAATCCAGAAGGATGGTCACGGAGAGGTGGACTGACCTTGCTACTTCTTGGGTCTTAGCTGCAAGAAAGAAATAAAGTCCCAGGGTGGGATTAAGTTTCATAAAAGGAAGGCCTTTGGGGTGATGCTCTGCGTAGCATGCTGTCTGCTGTCCAGCTGGAGTTGGGATCTGGCTTTATTAGTGAAGATTTTTTTCCTTCACGTCTAGAGGGCATCTGCTGGCTCTTACCTCCTTGTACATCAGTCACATGAAGTGTGTGGATGTCTTCTTCAGAAAGCTTAAAGGACTTTGCTATGTTTTGTGGAGACAAGGGATCCCATCCCACAGGCCTGTAGAAAATTAATCTCTTAATAAGTAGTATCGTTTGTTATCTAGTTACAAAAAAGTGATAGACTGGATAGTGTCTATTGAATGTTCTTTTGGGGAATTCTGATGTCCTGACCTTATGACCTTAAGTTCATTTTGCATTAATGATGTTCAGGGAAAATGTACCGAATGTACAGAGCGGCTGAATTCAGTTGCCATTCCTATGTCATTTCGCTCTATTAAAAGACCATTTTCAGTCTCTTCATCAACAGGTATTGAATGTGTCTTTTGGCAATTTTGGTAATGAATACTTTCTGAAACCTCAGAATGTAAAATTATGTATTGCTGAGGTAAGTGTGAGTTTTATATCGAGAGTGTCACCTTTGAGCAGTGTGCATCATCACTGTAGCTTGGCCATGTATAGCACATGAAGGCAGCAAGCATGTTACCTCTCTTCCACCACGACTCAAACAGGAGGTGGTTTGCTGGGGTTACATTGCAAGCTGTTGGGCAAAAGCACAAACAGCCCACAGGTTTTCTACTTAGCCACATCGTCTAACTTTGTGGAGAGCACTTTCACAGCAAGTGGCAAATAGGCAATTTGACAAGAGGCAGATAAATGCTCTATTATGTTGTTAGACTTTTGAGTATGAAGGTGTCAGTTGTTACAGTTATGATATATTTAGCAAAACCTGAATTTTGCCAACCAATGTGAATGTAGCAAGACTAAAAAAAAGTGTCCTTGCACATGAAGCCCCAGTATAGGTATTCTGATACTGACATAACCAGAGGAATGATTGATAAGCTAGTAGGTTTTAAAAATCCTGCTCATTCAGATTATCTGCAACCATTTTGTCATAATGAAGCTATGACAGATCTGATAAGATTTATTCATGATTCTTTTTTACTTGATAATAAATCTGAAGCCCAAAGTGATCCAGAAAAACTTTTAATTAAAATAAGAAATACACATGTATTCTTCTAGACTTGCTTTTGGAAGAATCTTTTAAGCAGGGGCAAGCATAAGCATGAGGGAATGATACCATTGCAGCTTAATTTAAAGTCTGTTTTGAAGAAATTAATGGTGTGATTGACACTGCAGGTAATATACTGGGCTATAATTCACTTCATTGTATTTAAATAATGATTTCTGCTGTTTAGAAGGGGTTCACTTAATTAATCTACATGGATTGACTGTGATGTCATGGTTGTGAATGTTAGTTATATATCACATTTATTATTCAGAGCTTTGTCATTTTTGTTGTCACAGTGGGAATGAGGAAGAAGACTGAAGAGGTCAGGTTAAAAAAAAGCTTAATGAAGTGCCCAGAGACTGCTTGTGCATGGTGTGGGAGTGCTCTTCAACCAGATACCCCGTTGGCTGTATCATACTTATTATGGTTTTTTTTCTTTCTCTCCTGTCCAATTCAGTCTCTACAGAACTGTTGGGGGAAAATTGCCTGCTGTGGCGATAATAAGGTCTTTGCATATTAGCTGTGTCTTAAGGTAAAAGACTTAGGAGCTTTTGAAACAAACTGAAGGAGTTGTTTGATATAGAGTGGAATGGGTCTTTGTGAATGCAATAAAAAATACAAAGTCAGTGTCAAAGACCCCAAATGAAGTGGAATGTTTCTCTTAGTGGTCTGTATTTGCTATATATGGGACCAGATATATCATGAAGCTGATGCCACACCAAGAGCTTTCAAGGTCTGTAGTGTCAGCCCCACATGTGACGTTTTTGGAGCTGCTTACACATCAGCAGGAGGCAGTGGGACGGGACTCGAGGTTCTGCAAAGGTCTGTATTTGACATAGTTGGTTAAGGAAAAAAAATCAGTATGGAAATCAGGCACTCTGTTAGGATGTCATGGAATTAGGAAGTGTAAACATCACACTAAGTTTAAGCAGAGCTTTATGTAAGGCATAAAAAGTGATTATTTTGGTCTATTCAGCTTTGGTAAGACATTGTAGAAAAAGTGTGGACCCATTTCAGTCCAGGAGGAAACCAGAAAAACAAGCTGGGAGCTGAGAAACGTTACCTTAAATTTGAGATCATGATAGGGGATTAGTGTTACTAGGCCTGGAGAGGAGAAGGCTGAAGAGGAATGTAATGTATAAAGATGCCATTGCATAATGGATGTGTATATTGCCTTTCCTGTGAACATCCAGTTCAATATGACCAGTATAAAAAAAAAAGACCTCAGCAGTTCAGTGTTTCAAAGATGGATCTTGTTACCAAGAAGAACTTCCACTGCTGGAATATGAATAGGGAAGGGATTATTGTCAGGGAAAATTAATTTATTGCATGGTAACAGGCAGAGACTTCAGGCATCTGCCCTCCAGTGAGGTTGGGGGTCTACAGGAGGGGTTCCATGGCCTTTTCCTGTGCTGCACATGTGCTGGCCTTTCAATCTCACCTGACTTCTGCGCAGTCAGCAGCTCTTGCTTGCCAGTTGTCTGCTACATGGGATTATGTAGCAGGAGGGAAACTGGGATCTTCAGTTATTTGAAGAGGAGAGCTATACCTGTGCTTGACAGGTCCTGGTTTCAAGCCTCAGCCCCACCTTGGTGACTTACACTGGCGAAGCACCGGCAGCCATATGGCAGGGCAGAGACTGTGGAGGTGGATGGCTTGCAAGTAGGAGTGGAGCAGGTGTGGGAAAGTAGGTGGCACAAGACATGGGATAACAGGATGGAGGACTAAGGAAAGCTCATAATTTGGCAAAATGGAGAAAATTTGGTATGGTAAAAGTAACAGAAATGAAGTATTGGTGTATTAGTCTACTGGTTGGAAATAATAAAAAGAAAAGAGAGGAGGTGACAAGTGCAGCTCTCCTGATAGAAGGAGCAAAGTGGAAGGAGCAGGGCTACCTAGACAAGGAGACAGGGGTGTGGGAAACCAGGCAACTGGGAACTAGTGTCTGCTGCATGGTGAGCGTGTGAGTGGATATGGAGGTTGCTCCTACAGAGGTGAAATCAGGGTAATATTGGAGCTTGCATGTGCATTCGCTGAATCCCTTGACAGATTCTCTTACAAAATTGTTTATTTCATAGAGGCATTTGCTCAGATTGGAGCAGCTAATTAGTCCTCTGGCTGGCAGGTCTACTGCCCTCTACTTTGATTTCTACTCTGGTGTTATTCACTCAGATTATCTGGAAGTACTCTGAGCCCTCTTCTAGTATGCAGTGATTGAGATGGATAAAATGGTTTGGGGAAGGGAGACTACAAAAAACAGGCCTGTAACAGGAATTCGTAGTTGAGTATCTCTGTTCATCTGCCTTGTCCCTTTAAGAGAAAACTGTACCAGTATTCCTCAAACAACAAAAGCTCAAAGAGATATGTTTCTGGAATTGATATTTTCTGAGCAGAATAAAGAGCAAAGCAAAGTTTAGAAGATGCTTCTAGCACAGACATTTATTTTCTTGATGTTCATGAATGAAGTGGGAAGTGGGAGTTTCTGGACAACTTTTAGCATTATTTCATAACTAATTAAAACTTTATTTAGCTCATGGGGAAAAGGGCTGGTAAAGATCTCAAGAGGTTAAAGGGTTCTGTCCTCCTGTCCAAGGGCAAAGTGTTTTGAAAAAACTACCTATCAATAATTTTTATGCTCTCCCCAGCCTTGGTTTCTGAAAATGAGTTATTTTAGGTCAAGGTCTCTGGAAAGCTCAGATTGAGGGAAGGACTGTTTCTTAGGGTAAATGCTAGTCTCAGCTGTGTGACACAGCCAGAGCTAAGCAATTGCAAAGGCCATTACAATGGGAAGCAGCGAGTATCCCTGGCAGATGCAAAAGGCCCATGGTCCCTCCTGAAGAAGCTTTCTTGTTGGATGTAGGTGTGAATTTCGTTAGATGAGGCTCACTTCAGCGTTCTGAAGTTCTGTCTATTTTACTAGTCATTATGTGGAACTGTCCCTTGATTTCAATTATAAGAATTAAGGTCTTAATACATATTTTCCTGTGTGGGCCACATACCTTCTCGTACCTTTTAAAATTACTGGGTGACCTGCTTTGCATGAGGGATCCAGAGTAGGAAAAAAGTCTCTTTTTGAGCTTGAAAAGTTCTTAACACACTTCTGAATCCATTTCAACAGTAAACTTACTGTTGTCTGAGATGATTTGTCATGGTAGGGGTTTTGTTCGTTTGTGGGTTGTTTGTTTTTTTTGTGGGGGTTGGTGTTTGTTTTGTTGGGGTATTTTGAGGGGGGTAGTTTTAGGGTTTTATTTGGAGATGGGGTGGGGTGGGTTGATTTTTTTATGGGGGGGGGGGGAAAGGGTTTTAGTTCTCAACACACCAATACTGTCCAAGTCCCTGTTGGATTTTCTTTTTACAGTACCCACTGCATTGACTAACTTATCTTTTTTTCTTCAAACTTGAAAAAAATATCCATGTGGCTGAAACACAGAACCATTGAATCGTTTAGGTTGGAAAAGACCTTTAAGATCATTGAGTCCAACTGTTAACCCAGGACTGCCAAGTCCACCACTAAACCATGTCCCTAAGTACCACGTCTCCATGTCTTTTAAACACCCCCAGAGATGGTGACTCAACCACTTCCCTGGGCAGCCTGTTGCCTTGCTTGAAAACTCTTTTGGTGAAGAAATATTTCCTAACCTCCAGTCTAAACCTCCCCTGGTGCAACTTGAGATTATTTCCTCTTGTGGAATCTTATGGGTTTTGCAGCTTAACCTATGCTACTCTTCCCTCAATTTGAAACTGTTCTTTCTATGTCATGAGAAATGCTACAGGTTCATGAGACATAGAGTATCGTGTACATTCTTTGATTCTTCCTTCGTGCTCTCAGTCTCCAATGCACTGACTGCCTTCATCTGCTAATGATCATTTTACCCCAATACAAATACAGGACACTATGGTCTACTTACTACAAATAAGTTGCGTGTCATAGTTTACTTGTAAGGAATAGTGAAAAGTAACTTTATTTGAAATGCCCTGTCATTTTGGTTTTCACTGTACGTTGCCATGGGCACCCGTAGGACTGTGCCTAAACACTGGAGCAGTAGTATTGTGTAGAGAAGTACAAATATCTTGCTAATAAAAAGTGTAATTGTAAAAGTTCAACCTCACTTAAGAAAAAGGAAAGAAGAAAAACAATGAACCTAATAATACCAAATTAAAGGGAGAGCACTGACTGGCAATTATTATGTATCTGCCTCCAAATTTCAAGCTTACTCTTGTTATAAGTAACACTTGAAATAACTATAATAATACAAAATTGGAGGAGGGTAATGCTTCTGTCTATATTCATTTATATTCTGCTTTCGCAGCACTTTGGGTATAGCCATCCTGTCCTTTTATATGCGGCCAGTTTTTCTGTTATTTTGTAAGATTTTTTTTTTTTTTTTCCTTGTGGAGAAGCAGGACATAACATTTTTAGAAGAGAGAGGAGGTTTTTTTGTGGTTTTTTTTTTTTCTTCTTAAACCACCATAAATCATCAGGGGACTTGGGGGTGTTTGGTACCTTGAAGTTGCTTATGAATTGCTACCTTTCAAAATTGAAAGGTTTTGCATGCAGACCACGATGGTCCAAAGCATCCTATTTACTGAATACAGAGGAGGTGAAGCAGAGTATGGCAAATTAGAATTTCTAAATTCTGTGGAGCTACTAAGCACTGCATAGCTGAAATATCTTTTTACTTTCTTGTACAGCTGAGTTCATGTATCTGGAAAAGCTGCAGGACAGAAGTCTGCAGGTAACATGAACTGAATTGGTCTCACCAGCTGAAGCAGTTCAGATAAACTTACTTGGATTTTATCTTTAGGAACAGCTGTTTGCATGAGCAGAATGGATTGAAACCTGCACAAGTGTTGAACAGACTTTGTTAGAGTAAGGTAATAGATGCTGTTAACTTGTATATTAGAGAAGGATGAGGAATCCTCCAAGTGATGAAACTGTAAGTTAGTGTTAGAAATACTAAATAAATAAATTAATAAAGTCTTTTACTTTTTGGATGTTTTGATCAGCTTCAATATGTGTGTGTGTGGCGGTTGGTTTGATACGTTTTTATTGATTGAACATCTGTTCTGTGTGTAATTCTCTGTGTGTTTCTATCCTTTTAATCTGCACTCACCTTTTTGTGTGAAAAGAACAAGATAAACATTGCTAATTGCTTAATACTTATATCTGCTAAAAGACTTCCTTAAGTTGTCATCAGTGCAGAAACATCAGGGAAAGCTGAAATATTAACAGATTTGGCAGTAAACCAAATCTTTTTCCTGGTGAGAATTTTTTTGTCTAACTTCAGATTAAATACAATAGGTCAGAATATTACCAGAAAAATTTGGGAGTTATCTGTTTAATATGAGAGAATCTTTAACTTAATATTTATATTTTTATAGCAACAGAAGTTATGATGGTACACACTTTTCCTGAAATATTAATTGCATATTCATCAAGGAGCTGATTTGATGTAGTGCTTAAGAATAAGCTTAATTATAAACTTGTGAATAGACACATTGCCATTAGTTTTATTTTAAGATTATGTATTTGTTGTGCTTAGTAGTTTTGTTGAATTTGAGGCATGAAACAGACTTTTGTTTTCCTATTGTCCTTCACTGTGTTTTCTTCTGGGGAGAAAACTTTGTGGAAACGAATCTTTTTTTTTGTCTGGGACTGATTCTGTGAGGATTCTACTTATTTTCCCATTTTTCAGTTTTTCTGTGACAATGCTGTCACTGAGCTGGTGAGGGGGGACAAATGCTGTGCTAATGAGTGAACAGGATGTTTTTAAAAGCTGAATGTGTGACTCTAATACGATCCTTTTAGCATTGGAGGCGATTTAGCAAGGTCGTGTAAACAGTTATGTTGTGGGATATAATTCCAATTGAAAACACTTTGCCTTTAAAATATCAACAAGTTTTTGTGGTTTGGTTTGGCTTTATTAACAAGCTAACTTCAGTCACCTTAATTGAACCTTGTCAGGAGAAGGGGCACCACTTTCAGTTACCCCACAGTAACAGCAGTAAAGACTAGGTAGTCTGAAGCCAGTTCATGCCTCTGCTAGTCTCAGCTGAAGCAAAAAACATTTGGTAAAGCGAATATGTCTTCAGAGTCGAAATGCGATTTTAGTTTTGACTTAATCTTTGCTAGAGACGCTTGGCTTTTGATCTTCCTAAGAAACCTCTTTAGAAGTGAAGAGAGCTTTGAATTCTGACAGGTGACTGACAGTGAAGAGGCACGTTGAAGCTTATGTTCTAGAGAAACCTAGTCATCTGAAAGGTCAGTTGAATTAAGGGTGGGAATAAACATTTTCCTGCTAATGCATTTTTAAAACATAAGGGATGTCAGCAAACAGTGCTGGAGAAATGGATTATAGATGTCTTGAGTTGACTCATGAGTCATTAGCTGATGGCTCTTTTGAAGGCACAGAGGCAGAATAAAGATATGATGCTACTTGCCATCTTCTGAAATTCAGAAGATTAGATGATGCCAGGGAAATGCCATAAACACTGATTGCAACAAAATGTTTTTCCCTCTGTTTCCTTTAGATAATTGGAAGTGTTGGTTGAGAAGTTTTGGCACATTTGTTGTCAGAGATATTGTTGAGATGATGAGTTTACAGATGCTGCGTGGCAGAGTGCTAGCAGGTGAACTGCAACACCTAGACAGGACATTTTGAATGGAAAGTTTCATGTGTCATCTAGGACAGTGATTCTTCTCCCCCTCCCCCCCATCTGCAAGTATTTTAGGATGTCAGATAATCCAGCCTCTCATATGCTGTCATGAGGCTTTTATGTCACTTCTGCATCTAAATTGATTTCAACATGTACTTATCATAAAAAAATGTTCTGTTATAAAGAGTTTTAATTGTAAAACTTTAGCATTACATGTTTAGAGAGTATCGTAAAACTATCCCAGTGTAAAAATCTTCCTCGGAATGAGAGCATGTTCTGTTGTCTACCTGGAGCATTCAGATTTGAGAGGTTAAGCCGGCTGGCCAGTGTGATGGCTATGCGAAAAGAGGGAATAAAATAAGGAATGAAAGGAATGGATCTCCAATTCCTTGTTGAAATCTTGCATCTAAAACAGAGCATTATTTTCTTTTGCAGATAATAGTTTATAGCCTGTATCCCTGCTGTATCATAAGCATTTCTATACTTCTGGTGATGTTATTCCAGTTATCTGTAATAGTACAGGCTGAAGAAAATACTTTCCTTCTCTTACCTCTGCTCTCAAATTCAGCAGCAGTCCATTGGGGTAATTATGCTCAAGTAGCTTTGATTGCTGTGCAGCTTATTGTATTGGGTATTTTTAAAGCCCGATACCTTGTTCTTTTTGTAGGCTTCATGACTACCCAGCTTTACACAAAAGAGACTGTGTTTCTTTGTGATGCTGCTGCTGATCCCTGACAGATTGTGTATGTATTTGTGGCCAAGTTTAGCTGAGTGAAAACCTGGCCTACTTTCTAAAGATTTTTTTCATGCTGTAATAAATGTGCCAAATTTGGAAGCAGAGAAGATTGTTCAGGATGCCTTATTTGCATGCCAATACTTACAGTGCATTCACAGATCATCAGCGCTTCTTAGCAGTGCTGGAGTGTACCAGGTGGCTTTGGTGCTGTACCTGAGTATGCTTCTTCAACCTCATCTGCTGCTTTGTGAGAGTGGGTGTCATAAGAGAACTGTGAACTCTTTGCATTTTGGAAACTGATAAATCATTGTTTTTACCATACTTTCTTGCAGGGCAAAAAAGTAGAATCTATATGCTCTTGTTCACAGATTTAAAAATTAAAAAAAAAAAAAATTCTGCTGAAAAAATCATAAGTAATTTTGGTTTGTGTTAGAGCAGTTAAAAAACACTTCTGCTTCAGATCAGATGTCTAAGAGGCTAGAAATCAATCCTAGGCCAGATCCCTAATTCATGTAAGTTATCACAGTTTGAATAAAGTAAATTGAGTGATAATAGATTAGACTGACTGAGAATCAGAATTAGCCTGTACTCTCTGCTTTTTTTTTTAGTTACATGAAAAACAAGTCTGTTAATTCCATTACTGCTCTCAACATGGGGGGTGAATGAAACCTTTTGAACTCCTGCAAAGGATTCCTCTGGTGTCAAAACCTTACTGGCTTCATCTGTGATGGATATTGTTGTCTGAAATACCTTTTCCTGTGATGCCTAATTGCACATTTAAATAATAACTCTGCAGTCCTGGTCGTTTCAGGAAATAGCGCAGACCTACTTTTTGTTCTTAAACAGTGCCGAAGACTTCTAAAGGGCCTTCATAGGTTTTGTGAAGAATTTCATAATTTTGAGGTACATCCCATTTAAAAAGACTTCTGGCTTTAAGACATGTTTTCATCATTATGTTGTGTATCTAATGCACCTTGTAAGGAAGACGTGAGCTACCCAGAAATAGCATACAACTTTTATAACTTTGATTGCATTATGGATTTAATGTTGATTGTTAATATAGATTGTCAAGCTGCATTATAACTTCTTGGCATGTAAGTTACTCTTTCTTTTTCAACATTGAGTATGTTACTATATTAATCCTTAATTCAGGATTTTTCCTCTGTAATATTTTTGGTTTTCTGCCTGACTTCAAGATTTTCATGTCAGGTACATTAGATGAATTGTGTCAAGGTATCCAGTAAAATAAAATAGGGCCACATCATAACAAATAACTTACTTGAGATTTGATAGAAATACATATGATGACAAAATTTTGACACCAGCTCATTTTATAGGTAAATGTAGATGGACAGCCTGTATTGGCAATGTTGTAAGTGACTGTAGCTGTCACTATGTAAAATATGCTATAGGGGATAGCTGGCCATGTCCCTAAGGTTATGGTTGCCGTCTGGTAGCTATTCTCCTTTGTTGTTTCTCCCTACAGCTTTCTCCTGTGCCCTGCAGCATCACAATAGCAGATGCAGCTCCTTGCAATGTGCTTTCCTGCATGCCACTGGGCCTCAACATTGTTTTGGATTTAGTTAAAGAAATAAATGTTCTAAAATTTGCATTTGACAATGATACTGTTTTATGTATCTCATCATATGCTCATATCATATAATAATGCTTAGTGCACATTACAAATTAATTGTTTTCCCATGCTTTTTAGGTCTTGTAAGGAAAGCTACTTTAACCAGGTGTATAGTTTAGTGTATCTTTTACTTGTATTAAAATGTCTCAAAAAGATGAAATTTACCAGGAAGGTTCACCTGAAAACTGTCGTTATTCCTGCTTCAAGATTTGTTGGGAGGTTGGATAATAGGATGATTGGAGTAACAGATGGGAGCTTTTCATGGTTGGCATTGCTGTGCTGACCAGGTATATTGACTGCAGTAGAAATGTAGTAGAAGCTTCATTTAGCAGAATGTAGAAAGGAGCTTCAAACAATATGAACTCTTAGAGCTATGTCTGACAGATGTGTAAAAGATGCTGATTGATATGGAGTGCAGTGTGCTGAGCTGCTGCTTGACTGGGAGCTGTCTGAACTACTGCTAGTTCAACAGAGCATGTATTGCACAATACGCAGTCAATCCACTCTAATGCAGAAAATGTGTTTCTGTGACGTGACTGTATAAGTACTAAGAGTAGATATCTATGTTTACAGAGATTTCTAAAAACACATGCCTTGCTTACTAGTGTGTTGAGAAAACATGCTTTCAAATGAAAAAAAGCCCCACAAAAATACTTGTATACCAGTTTTCAGACCATTGCATCTGGTTCGTGGTATTCTTTTCCTTGAAGAGTGATCTGGTTTGTTTCTTTTTAAGGGAGGCTTTGGTCATGGGTTTTAGTAGTTTTGGGTTTTTCTTGATTTTTTTTTTTGTTTGTTTGTTTGGGTTTTTTGGGTCGGTTTTTTTTCTTTTTTTCTGAGAAAGATTGGAGAACTTTGGTGTGTAAATAGTGTGTTTTCACTAGTTGGCCGTGTTTTTGATAGTTCTGATCTTAATGCTGTGTTCTTAATTTATAGAAGCTTGGATAGCCTTTGTATACCTGCTCCACCATGCCCTGCCATGCAACGTGCTGGTTTAGTTTGGCAGATCAACTGATCTAAAAAAAAATGTCATGTCACGGCTGTGTTGCAGTCCTTTTTCCTCCTCAGTTTTACCATTTGTGGATGACTTTCTGACATTTTTAACATGTGTTGTTCATCTTTGTATAATGCCTGGTATTTGTTGCCTTTGTTAATAACAAGACCCTTTAATAACATGTAAGTTTCTTATTATGATTCATGTGAGTTTTAATTTTTTTTTATTTAATTTCTTTATTATGTTGCTACTCAGACCAGTACAGAACTTTGGCTTTTTTGCAGCTCATTATTTCTTTCAGGAGAGAGAACTGAGAAGGCTCTAGTGTACTCTTGACTTGAAACCTGTACAAAAATACAGCTTTGAAGCAATAACTTCCTTGAGTAGACTGCCTACTTGGCAATGTGGGATGGAACTATCATTTAATACTATGAAATTGCATGAAGCATTGCTTAGTTCAGAAAGTAGAATGCAAACTGTAGTCCCCTTCTTAAAATTCAGGGGGATTGAAATGATGATTACTAATGTTCTTGTTGTGACCCCATCAGTGTACATCTACTTTAATTGTAAATGTTAGGATTAAAAAAAATAGAAATCTTGCCCTCTCTGGATATGTCATGGAAACCGTATATACTTAACTTTTAAAAACAATGGCCTTGCAGGCTGTGTGCATATTTACACAGGATTTTGCAAGTGATTAGAGGCTATTCAGTAAACAATTCAGCTTGGGAAAATGTTGGTCCTAAGCAGGAAGTCCGTTGTATGACAGAATTCAGTATCTTGAACTGCAGTTCCAGAAAGAAGGTGTAGTGTTATTTCAATAAATACAAATTCTCAGTCTAAAACTATTTCTTTCTTGAATATCCTTAGACTGAGATACTGCTCAATTGTAATTGCAGGTGGACACAATGGCTTATCTCTTTAACCTATATTAGCACTGTTTTAAAGTATATTGTTAATTGTGTCCAGAAGCGTCACTGAATATGTATGTACTGAGTGAAAATTAAATAGTATAAGTGAAAATTAAATAGTATAAAGTAATCTCTTATTTTACCTGAACTAATAGTGAGACTGAGTTTTAATAGTTTGCAAGTGTTGGAAATAGCATATGATGGCGGCGCTTCATTCCCTTTTTAAAATTTTCTTTTCTTGTATCTGATATTACATCCAACATTACCGTAATCTCTTTGCACCTTCTCTGAGAGTGGCAGGGGAATAGTCAAATATTGTATGCATTTGGTTTTAGCTTCTTGAGTCTGAGGAGACTTCAGTTGCAGATCCAGGTAATTGCTGTTTCTGTCTTGTCTTAGGGTGGATTATTCATTACCTTATACATGAACATTGCCAGTCTTCCTAATTAATACTGATCTATCCTACAGTGTAATACTTTATTTAGAAAGCAGGCTGAAATTCTTATGAAAAGGAGAGTGATAAACTGTGTTTGAAGGAGAAAAAGCATTGTCAAATTCACTTTTTTTTATTATTCAAACCCATTTTTTATCAGCTCTGTTATATTCTGTTTATATCTGCCTATCAGTGAAATTAGGTTCTCAAATTGAATTTATTGCTGATATATTTGCCTGGAGATGGTACCTATTTAATTTTTTTCTGAAGGTACTGGATTAAAATTTAACATTTAAGAAAACTGTTTCACATTCTTCTTTTCATTGCAGTTAGCTCCAGTGACCAACACTGGCCTGAGGAGAATGCCCTTTTGGGGGTTCCCAGGATTCTCTGGATATAGCAGTATTTTTCTTAAACATTTAAATCTCAGTAGCTAGACAGTTATAATGGTGCACTTCAGAGTGAGAGCCAGGTGCTTCAGAAAGAACATTCACTTGTCGATATACACAGGTAGGTCTTTGATTGCAGAATCTGGGAAGAAGAAACGTTTGGTAATGATGACTAAATATAACCTCTTGGGTACAAATTCTGCAGGCATAAGAATCTGTGCTTGTCTAGTGACTTCTGTGGAAAATATTTCTGTGTAGTTGGATCTTTTGTTATTTCACAGAACTCTAAAATAATTATTTATTGTAGATACTTCCTGAATATGTACAGATTCTAAAGCCCAGTGTATTTTATACTGAAGCACTTTATGTAGTTCTCAACACTGGAAATAAAGGACTACTTACTGCTGTACATTTTTCAGAAACACAAGGTTTTCTTCTCTCAAGCTACTATGCATTAAATTGCACTTAGTCCATATTCACTAATCTGTTGAATATTTTCGAATTACTTTTTAGCTATAAGAAAAAAAAAAAAAAAGTGGGCCTTTGTTCAGAAACACGCTGCTGTTTTCAATGGCCCAAAGCTGGAGTAGGGATTACTGAAAATTAAAGAAGAAAAAAGTGGGCAAAATGAGTCTAAATTTTTCATAGAATCATAGAATTGTTTAGGTTGAGAAAGACCTTTGAGATCATTGTGTCCAACTGTTAACCTAGCACTGCCAAGTCCACCACTAAACCATGTCCCTAAGTGCCCATCCACATGTCTTTTAAATAGCTCCAGGGATGCTGACTCAACCACTTCTCTGGGCAGTCTGTTGCCCTGCTTGACAACACTTTTGGTGAAGGAATTTTTCCTGACGTCCAATCTAAACCTCCCCTAGCACAACTCGAGGCTGCTTCCTCTCATCTTATCACTTGTTACTTGGGAGAAGAGACCAACCCCCACTTCACTATAACCTCCTTTCAAGTAGTTGTAGAGAGCAAGGTGGTCTCCATGAGACTCGTTTTCTGAAGGCAAAACAACCCCAGTTCCCTCAGCTGCTCCTCATAGGACTTGTTCTTTAGACCTTCCACCAGCTTCGTTCTTCTTTGGACACGCTCCAGCACCTCAATGTCTTTCTTGTAGTGAGGAGCCCAAAACTGAACACAGTATTCAAGGTGTGGCCTCACCGAGTCCCAAGTACAAGGGGGATGATCACTTCCCTAGTCCTGCTGGCCACACTCTCTCTTATACAAGCCAGGGTGCTGTTGGCCTTCTTGGCTACCTGGGCACACTGCCGACTTATGCTCAGCTGGCTGTTGACCAACACCCCCAGGTCCGTTTCTCTTGGGCACCATTCCAGCTACTCTTCCCTAAGCCAGTAGTGTTGTGTGGGGTTATTATGACCCAAGTGCAGGATCCAGCACTTCTCCTTGTTGAACCTCATACAATTGGCCTCCGCCCATCAGTCCAGCCTGTCCAGATCCCTCTGCAGAGCCTTCCTGCCCTCAAGGGGATCAATACTTCTGCCCTGTTTTGGTGATTGACTGGATACCAAGCAAAAATGAATTCTAAATCAAATATAAGAATACATACAGTTTATTATACTACATTATAAAGGAAATATAGCATGCAATATGATAAAAGGAAACAGTACTAGCTATTATGCACAATATGATAAAAGAGTAATAGGGAGCGAAACATCGGATCATTACTGCAAAATGTTACAAAGACTAAGAAAAGGATCCAGGCCTACACTTTGCCTGGGAAGCCCTGTTGCAGCTGGTGCCAGGAGTCTCTTGGTAACTGGGAAAATTCCTATGCAGTGTGTCCACCTGTAGATGAGGTTCTAGCACAGTCCTGGAGCTTGTCCACCTTTATACTTGGTAAAAAACAATAGTTTACACATGTAGCCTATGCAAACTTCTATGTTTAGGCTAAGTGCAGGCATGCACTATCTCATGGTTTGTAAGGTTTACACATGCCAGGGACATTAGCCAAATGCCCGAATCTGGTGTTGTTACTGTCATGACATAGCTGCACAGAACATTTATTATCTGGATGTTCCTGCTCCTATCTTGCTTGTTTGGGGGGTTCAAGACAAACACCACCTGCTCATTAAAGTTGTCCTTGAGCTCCCTGAGCTCCCTGTCCAAGTTAAGCGATTCCTAATTAAAGACAAAGGCTTTTTCATAAGCAGTAATCAGTTTAATAAATTTTCACCACATGCCCAACTTGGTGTCAGCTGGAAACTTATTGAGGGTGCACTTGAGCCCCTTGACCAGATCATTGATAAAGTTATTAAACAGAACTGGCTGCAGCACTGAGCCCTAGGGAACACCACTTGTGACTGGTCATGAACTGGATTTAACTCCATTCACCATCATTCTGGGCTTTGCTATCCAGCCAGGCCTTTTCCTCGTCAAAGAATACATCACTCTAAGCCATAAGCAGCCAGTTTCTCCAGGAGAATGTTGTGGGAAATGGTGTCAAATGCTTTAGTAAAGTCTAAGTAGACAACACCCATAGCCTTTCCATCATGGGAAAGGGGTCACTTTGTCATAGGAGATTAGGTTAGTCAAGCAGGACCTGCTTTTCATAAGTTCATACTGACCGGGCCTGATCACCTGGTTGTCCTGGATGTGCCATGTGATGGCACTCAAGATGATCTACTCCATAACCTTCCCTGGCACTGAGGTCAGGCTGACAGGCCTGTAGTTTCCCGGATCCTTTTCTGCCCTTTCTTGTAAATGGGTGTCACATTTGCTAACCTCCAGTCAACCAGGACCTCCCTGGTTGACCAGGACTGCTGATATATGATGGGAAGTGGCTCACTGAGCCCTTCCACCAGCTCCCTTGGTACCCTTGGGTTGATCCCTTGCAAACCCATAGACTTGTGCATGTCTAAGTGGTGTAGCAGGTTGCTGACCATTTCCCCTTGGATTATGGGGGCTTTATTCTGCTCCCTGTCTCTGTCTTACAACTCAGGGACCTAGGTACCTTGAGAGCAATTGGTCTTACTATCAAGGAATGAGGCAAAGGTGCCATTAAGTACCTCTTCCTTTTCCTCAGCCCCTGTCACTATGTTTCCCCCCATATCAGCTAAAGGATGGAGACTTTCCTTAGCCCACTTTTGTTCTTGATGTATTTCAAGGAATGGTTTTTTTATCGTCTTTTATGGCAGTATCCAGATTAAGTTCTAGCTGGTGGTCTTTGGACCTTCTTTTCTCCCTGCATAGCCTCACAACATCCTTGTAGTCCTCTTGAGTTGCCTGTCCCTTCTTCCAAGGGTCATAAACTCTCCTTTCTGCACCCCCCTGAGATTCAGCCAAAGCTCTCTACTCAACCAGGCTGGTTGTCTTCCCCACTGCTTATCTTTTGGCATATGGGAACTGCCTGCTTCTGCACCTTTAAGATTTCCTTCCTGAAGAGTGTCCAACTTTCCTGGACTGGTTTGCCCTTGGAGACTGCCTCCCAAGGGACTCTGTCAACCAAGCCTCTAAACAGGCTAAGGTCTGCCCTCCAGAAGACTAAGTGAGCAGTTCTGCTGACCCCCTCTACTTCAAGAATTGAAAACTCTTATCATTTCATGGTCACTAAGCCCAAGACAGCCTCCAATCATCACATCAACCACAAGTCCTTCTCTGTTTGCAAACAGCAGGTCCGGCAGGGTGCCTTCCTTAGCTGGCTCCCTCACCTGCTGTGTCAGGAAGTTACCTTCAAAGCACACTCTGGGAAGCTCCTGGACTGTTTCCTCTCTGCTGTGTTGTATTGCCAGCAGACATCTGGTAAGTTGAAGTCCCCCACAAGAACCAGGGCTAGTGACTGTGAGACTTCCCCCAGCTGTTTGTAGAATATATCATCTGCCCCTTCATCCTGGCTAGGATAACAGACTCCCACCAGGATATCTGCCTTGTTGGCCCTTCCCCTGATTCTTACACTTGAGTCTTTCATCATTATCAAGCTCTAGACAACCCAAACACTCCCTAATATACAGGGCTACCCCACTGCCTCTTCTTCCTTGCCTATCCATTCTGAAAAGTTTATAGCTATCCATTGCAGCACCCCAGCTGTGTGAGTGAGTCATCTCACCACGTTTCCACAATGGTCATAGTTTTCCAGACGTACAATGGCTTCCAGCTGCTCCTGTTTGTTGTCTATGCTGTGGGCATTGCTGTAGATGCAATTCAGTTCTGCCAGCTTTTCTGGGGGACAAGCCATAATTCCTACATGATGATTCTCAGGCACTTCTCAGGTTTCTAATTCATCAATAACCTTTGTGTCTTGGCTGCTGCATGGATCTCTATCCCCTTCTTCCACTAAGACAGCATACCATCCCTCAAACATTGGTGTGTTGCCCACAGGCTAGCTTAGTTTGATCCCTTTCCCCCTTCAAATCTAGTTTAAAGCTCTTCCCATGAGCCCTGCTAACTCCTGTGCAAAGATCCTTTCCCCACTTTGAGACAGGCGTATCCTGTCTGTTGCCAGCAGGCCCACTGCCGTGTAAACTGATATGTGATCAAAACCCCCCAAGTTCTGCTGGTGGCACCAGGCTTGGAGCCAGGTATTGATCTGCTGGCTCTCCCTTTTTCTTCCCTCATCGTTTCCTGCAACTGGAAGGATAGAGGAAAGCACTGCTTGTGCTCCTGATTCCTTAACCAGTCATCCCAAGGCCCTGAAGTCTCACTGGATTGCCCTTGGATTTCTTGTTGCAACTTCATCACTGCCTACCTGAAAAGTCCTGAGGGCCGTACTGGGGTGGGCAGCTTTCTCTTCACATCTTTAACCCAGGCCCCAGGGAGGCAGCAGACCTCCCTAAGGAGTGGGTTTGGTCTGTGTGTTGTGCCTTCTGTTCCCTTCAGAAAGGTGTCTCCTATGACATTGACCTGCCCTTTTTTCTTTATGGAAGCAGTTTTGACGCAGGGCATAGGCCAGCTTAACTTCAGTGCCACCTCCATATTAGATGAGCCATTGTCCTTGTCGTTGTTCAGTTCTGCTTGCAGAGCCTCGTACCCATGACACCAGGGCTGCTGGGCATGTGGGGCGGTCACACAGGAGACAGCCTGCTGCACCTGGCAGGACCGCCATTGCCCCCTATCCCTTGAGTCACTGTCTTCAGCCAGGTGGAGAGATAGGGAATCCTCTTGTCATGTGTCCTGTCTGCCTGTTTGGCTTGTCACAGGGAATGTAAGGTGTGATTCCAGTAGTCTGTCTCTCTCTCGCGCTCCCTGATACTCCTCAACCTACTCACCTCTTCCCAGAGGTCTGTCAGTGAGCAGAGGAGTTCCTCTATCTGGCCGCGCTCCCACAGGAGTGCTCACTGCCGCCGTCCATCCCACACCGGCACATGAGCAGGGCACAGCCAGCTCCTGCTGGAGCTCCGCCTGGGCAGCTGCGTCTGTTGCGGTGGGTGCAGAGCTTAGAGAAGCCATGGCGCTCTGCCGGGTGGATGCCATCGCTCCACCCTGCACGCCCTTCTGTGCGAACTGCTGCTTTGTTGTGCTAAGCCCAGAGAAATCCCCCAAAGCAGGCATTTGAAGCTCAAAGTTTAATGCATTTGTCGTCATGCAAATAGGAATGCTACAACTAGTGTATTTTTATTGGGGAAAAAAAGGAAAGGTGCTGGTTCTGGGTCTTTTCAGGAGCGTGCTCAACAGCAATTAATCTTTCTTCTCCAAACATCAAACAGTAAAAGCATTGCAAATGGTACAGTCTTTCAGTGGGCTTCAGGGCACAAAGATGAGCAGTTGTATACGCTGACTAAAAAGCTTATGTTTAATGTATCTGTAAAGACATGGGGATAATGTTTTTTCTTACTCATCTTGGAGCAGACAGTAGAGCATTACAGCTGTTAGAAGATGCTGTATAACAAAGCTTATGATTACGTACTGTCTGCAGCATTTTTCACTAATGTAGGAAGAATTGCTGACCTTCACAATGACAAATGACTTACATTATCACAATGATGTCTAGGCCCTCTTCTTCCAAAACCTGCAAATACTTCAGTGGGTGTTAAGTATGAGAGAGTACTGTGTGGAAGTGAAGAAGTCATTACTGCTTCTGGCAGCCTCGTGGTTTTCTTTTAAAGCTTCTTAAAATGCATAAAATTAAAAACCTTTGACAAGTGGTACAGGTACTGCTTTTGTACTGCTTTGGTGGGGAATTTTTTGCGCTGGTTCTGAAATAGAGGAAGTAAAATGGATATAAGAAAAGATGCGCTGCTTATGAAATGCCTCAGTATGGTCATTTCAAGATGTATGACCAACGAAGATACAGAAGTAGGTGATATCATAGATCATAAAAGCAAATGAAGAAATGTAGTTTACAGCAGGTGATGCAAAGCCAGCCAGCACATCTATGGAGAGCATTCACACAAGAAATGTTTTCCAGCTTGCTGCAGGCCATACTTGCAGAGGGTACTGACCAGCCTTAACACTTCTAGGTAACTTCAAATACCAAACAGTGACTGACGGTTTGAAACTGAGGTTCTTGTGGTGGTGCATGTGTGGTGGCAGCTCATGTAGGAGGAGGCCTTGCTTTGGGGGATAATACAGCTCTTTGGAATTGCTCATTTCACTGAGTCCCTGAAGGTTGGTAAGGGCCAAGGAAAATGGGCAAAGGAATGAACATGCTGCTGTCTCTCCCACCTGGTCTCTCTCCGTTTTTTAGTTTGAGTTTTGTCATAGTTGTCCGCTCCCTGCCCCCTGTCCCCCCCCCATCCCCCCCCTTTAAGGAGAGTGCAAGCTGAAGGAGCAGTAGACTAGTTAGCGACTTCCTTTGAGAAAAATACTGGACAAAAATAGTTACACTGTTTGAAAGGTCCTGGAAGAAAACAGTCTGATCAAGAACACAGCACATTAAAACAACTCAGTCTATCACTGTGTTTCAGAAAAAAATTAGATGCAGTAGATGTTTCCTCTCTTAACTCCCAGTATTACTCTTGATCCAATGTAATGAACGTGGCAGGGAAACCTGGATTAGGTGATACAAAGTAAAGCAGAGTACAGCTGGAAAACTTCCCTCTAGTTGCAAGGAGTTTACTTGCAGGCTGGAAGTTTTGCAGAGTTCTGACGCTGCTCTGCATTTCTGTGAGCCAGCAGAGTGGTTGCATACATGTACTCTCTTACATTTCCAGGTTATATTTCCTCCTTAAAGGCCTTTAAGGATAAATTGGACAGTTGTCAGAATGATGTAGGCAGAGCTGATCCTACCTTGAGGAACTAGATGAAGCTAGTAACCTTTTCCAGTTCCAGCCCATTTCCCTGTTGCTGTCTGGCATCTGCCAGTTTTCTGTCTGACAGCTTGTTTGATTTGTTTTGGTTGGTTTTGGCTTTTTTTTTTTTTTTTTTTTTTAACATTCCCACATTTCTAGGGAAGAGGAAACTTCTTTCCCATGCTTTTGCTTTTAAGCAGAAGGTGTTATCATTACACTAATCTGGACCTGTTGCAGCTTCACTAGAAGTGCCTTAGCTCGGTCCTTCTCTTCCATCTGAGGTAGAGAAAGTTGAATATGATTTTGGAATATGCTTTTGGAAGGGCCTCCTGTCTGGTATGTGCATTCTAACACTGAAGACAGTTGCAACAATTTTGTGTAACTTGATGTAGTACTGGATTGCTGTGCTAGAACACTGTGTTTTATATACATACGCACCATAAAAATGACTTGGTTGTGGTCTGGCTAGAGGGTACTAAAGAAATACAATTAAAATAATGATTTTTTTGAATATGGTTAGACTTGCATAGGCCTGTTATCTGACATCACTTAAAGAAGAAAAAACCTGTTTCAACTGTGAGTCTGTCCCCTCCAACAGAGTCAATTCTGGATTCATAAAAGGCCATTAAAAACCCACTAAGCTTATGGATATGGTCTGTCTTTTTAAATGCCTGAAGTGTGATTTGTATATCTATCTTTCATTCTACAAATATTTTGGTATTCATTATCTGAAGTACAATGGCAGTTTTTAACAACAGGTTCAGCATACAATGTACCATGCTTTAATTAGCCATTTCTCCTAAAATACATGCAAGCATATAACTGTTACTCTTCTTAAGGTGGATGGTTCAGTTTTATTGGTTCCATTAGATCATATCAGCCTGGATTACAAGGCACAAGGTGACCTTTCTCCATCTCCAAATAGATCAGGTTGGTGGCTTCCCGCTGGCTTGGAACCCTTCTTCCAAATGCGCTGTCCTGGTCTAGCCCAGATCCAGGTTTATATCTTATTTATTGTTGTATTGAAAGTGCAGAAACAATTCAAGTTACTGTATTTATTTTTTTTTCTGAGTGGCACTGAAGTATTGCCATCAAGTAAAATAAATAAAAAAATAAGTACACATTCCTTGAAATTCGAGTTAAATGTTGCTTATTCCTAAGTACAGCTCTGTGCTCTCTTCCTGTCTGAGTTGGCAGACTCCATTGGAAAGCCACATGGTATGAACAGGCATAAATTACTTGCTATCAGGCTAATAACAATCTTCTTACCATCTCAGTGTATCTTCTTTCCCCCTCCAAAGCATCCCATCTTGTAGAAAAAAACATACCATGAGGAGCCTTGTATGTTTATGAGTAAAATTTCTTCTCTTATGAGAAAATGGGTTCAAATTATTCCGTTTTTCACTAGTGCCAGTGTCTGTTATGTATGCCAGAACATCTCTGTTAATTGTCTCACTGAAGAATTCAGGAAAAACAACTCAGAAAACAGGTTTCAGCATTGCTTAGTAGAAGTGCAATGGTTGTTGCTATGATGAAGGTTTGTATTTTTAAAAAGGTTGTAATTTGCAGAGTACAATAAATAATTATAGTTGTGTTACAGCTGTCAACACAAATGAGCAAATACATTTTACAGTTAAGAATCTTTTTATGCTATTTTTTCTGGAACTTGTTCACAATAATTTAATAATTCAGTGTTGGTCTTACTAGCATGAATTGAATTAATGAGGATCTGTTATACTGTGTTTCTCAATCAAAAGCTGACTAGAAGGTGTGCCTCTTTCTCTGTCATCTTGTGCTCTGACGCGCTATCCGTAATGTTACTGTTAAGTACAGGAAAATGTAGAGGAACATCAAATACACAGTAAAAATGACCATTTCAATTAAAATTAAAAGTCACTCTGTTATCTACTTCAGTAAAAGTGGCTCTTATTTTAATTAGCCATCCTCTAACATATAGGATGACTAGTCTAGCTGGGTCTATAAGGTCCTGTCTTGCGTAGCCGGGAGAGGCATCAGTTCATCTTGTTGCCTGGCAGTGAGTAGGACTTAGGACCTGCTGACTTCCAGGATCCCCTTAAACCGTTGAAGAGCTGTGGGGCAACACAGAACCCACATGCCTCCTTTGCCTAGCTCCTCATGCTCAGGAGCAGCTTCCAGTGGCTGCACTGGTTGGTACCTGTACATGTGGTGGTATATGGATGCTCCCAGCATGATGCCTGTGTTGGTTCTTGGCTTTGGTGAGCAGAAGCAGGAAGAAGCAGTAGATGAGAGAAAGAAAAGGTGGTGGGAGAACGGCAAAAGGAACTTCAAAGACGTAGAGAGTTCCCCAGAGAAAGTGGACAGGTCTGGATGAGAAGAACTGAGGGATAATTTGCTATGGAAAGAAGGTAGGAAATGAATACTGGGATATCGAATGGGGTAAGACACTGTGTGAGTGTAAAGAAAAGAGACTGTTGTTGATACGTAAGAAAAGTCTGAAAGGGACTGACAGCTGGGTAGAAGATGAAAGCTGGGTCCCTACAATCACAAAGTATGGATGACAAAATTGTAATATGCATGTTTGAAGTGGATTTCAACTTGAAACCTTGTTAAACTTAACCTCTGATTTTGTGACTTGCTGTTGAGAGCCAAACCAGAATATTTGTACAGGTTCCTGGACACTGTTGGCTGAAATTGGGGCCAGTCCTCATTATTACATAAATTATACCCTTAAAAACCTACAAGCTATTGAAAACCATCTGAAAAAATAAAATTATTAAAATAATGGAAAATAGGGAAGAATGAAGGCTGAAGTAGTAGGAACATGGAAAATAGAAGAGAAAGTAAGACATAAAAACAGGGAAAACAAGAGAGAAGCCCCCCTGCAGAAAGTGATGGGAGTTGGAGGAAACCATAATGAGAGGCAGTAGTGGTATTTTCCTCCATCTTGTCGTTAGTGTGGATGTTTTTGGTAAAGAGGCAATGGCAGGTAGCCATGGTTTTAGTCTGTTGTGTTGACATGATGCCAGAAGACTTATAGTTCCAGCTGCCTTTTCATACTCTTGCAAGTGATGAGCAGCCAAGCATTCTCTGCACTTGTGTTCTGCATGTTCTGCAATTTTTGGGATCTTACAGGTGGATATGGTCAACTTTGCTGAAGATGGGTTTTCACTTGTTATTTGTGATGTGAGAATTTATTGAAAGGAAACCATGAAAAGTATTCCAGACTTCGTGAAAGCTAGATCACGGTTCATTAGCAATTTTTTCCTCCAATCATTAGGCAATAATACAGAGGTTTGAAAACTGCTTTACCCTTTCCCTTGGCTGCTTTCGCAAATAATTTTAGCTCTCGTTCTTGGTGACAAAGTAATTGGTCTGGGCTATCACATAATGCTGCTGAGGTGAGCAAAACCAGTGCAAATACCATGAAAAGAAAAATGTTCCAGTACCTGTGTTTCCTATTCCTCTTTCTTGTATTATGGAGAGCAATGGAACATGATGGAGTGGATAAAACATGCCCTGGAGGAAAATGACTGAAAAATTAATTTGTACTTACACACATTTTACTTCTTTTTATATATTTTTATTCCAGAAACTATGTAAACACATATCACATGTATTTGTAATAGAAAAGCTGAGTGAGAATCACAGAAAATCAAATGCAGGTCTCAAAGTGCTACTCTGAAGCAGGTGGTGTACTTCTGATGGGCTTTGGGTTTCCATTTGAGCCTCTTGGAGCTGGCAGCTTGTCAGAAAGGATTGAGATGATGGATACTGTTTGTCTGGACAAAGGAAGAACCAGAGATGGCTCTTTTCCTTGTTTGCTAGAGCCTCTCGAAAAACCTGACCCATTTTAATAAATTAAATAAATAAATAAGTTAGTTGTAGGAGAATATCCATTGCAACCATAAAGGCATCCAGTGCAAGGTGAGTTCCTACTGAGATTGTATTTGGTGAACTCAGATTTAGATTGAAGTTTAGGTTGCTGGTCATCTTTATGCCAGAGCAATGCTATGTGTGTTAAATATTGATGAAATATTTTATGTTGTAAGCATAGTCTGAGAGGACACAGTCTCCATTGCCGTGCAGGATGGTGCCTATCAGCAGTGCCCAGAAGCATAAGGATTTGAGCAGAGGAATCCAACTGAAAGAATGGGAAGTGTTAGAGTTGGAGCCTGGATTAGGAAAGGACATTTCAGCCTGGGTACTAGGAAAGGAATTCTTACCACTCCTTTTAACTGGTCACGAGCTATTGCTCTTACTTTTTTTGTGGGTTTAAGTGTGTGTCTATGCTGTGCTGAATTACCAGTTGAATGCTGCTTTGGTGTTGCTGGCTTCTGTTGCAGGTGTAATCGTCTCTCTCCAATTAAAGACAGGAACCACCAAGGTCTGGGCTGTTTCTTCAGACAGGGCAGAAGGTGTTCACTGATTTGGTTTCAGAGGCTGAAGTACTAGAAGTTGTTCATGTGATGGGGGATGTGACTTCTTATAGAAACAAGCGTATCAGGTTCTGCACAGATGCTTCGGATCTAATCTGGTTGATTCTGAGATACACACACCACAAGGATATACGTGCACATGTATTCTTTGCAAATCTGATTTATTTTTTCCCCTTTTACAATCTCATGTTAAAATAAAACAGGTATCTTTGAAAGGTGTTGCTGTATTTGGATATGATAGTTTATATCACACATAAGTAGTTTTCTGGGACATAGATGAAGGTATCTGCCATCTCTATTTTACTGTTGCTGCAAGAAACATCATGCAGTATCTATTTCTTTTAGTCATGATTTTGATTACATTTTATGCTTTCACAATTTATACATGGCTGTGTAACTTGGACGAGCTGTGCACTTCCAAGTAGTGTACCTTCTGAAATAATAGGATCCTCTCTCATTGTATAGTCTTGTATCTGAGGGTGACAATTGTTTAATCGTTTTGTAATTTCTTTTGATTGCTGCTTAGTAGTAATCTTTTACTTGCACATTGACTCTACCCTGGGCAAGGAAGTCCATTTTGGTAATATCTGTACAATGCACAAAAGAAAAGGTGCTTGGTCAGTTAAGCCATTAAGGAGCTAGTTCGTGTTTAATAGATCACATTTACATTATTAATGTAACATGTGCCTTAAGGTTACAAAAAAAAGTAAGCTATATATATATATTATGCTCTTTTAAATGAAAGCCATATGTATTACTAACAGAGTGTTTCAAACTTGTACTTAATAAAACTGAGAATGCCTGAAACAAATTTTAAAACTCCATTTCAAAAAGCCCGCTGTCCTCAGTAAAACTGAAACAGAAATACTTACTGATTACATAGGTACTGTTATTTTTGTAGAGTCAATAAGTTTCTTTCAGACCTGAATACAGGTGACCACAATGAAATATTACTGCTTTTCTCCTAATCCACTTTGTAATTTTGCACACTACCATACTTTGTAATGGTTTTACTGTCATGATCGTTGAACTTGATGTCATGGTTAGCTGAGTCATAAGCCACCAAGCAGTTGTGGTATCTGTATTTCTAGCCCAAACTCTGCTGTTATTTCTGTGAGCACAGTGCTAACTAATAACTTGTTTCCTTAAAAATGAAGTAAAAGTGGTACACAGAGTCTTGGTTTCTTAAGGTATCCATTGCCGTTTGCTTCAGGCAGAAACTTTTCTTCACTCCTAACCCCTTTTTCCCCTCCTAAGCAGCATTTCCCTCCCCTCCCCTTTCATTTCCCTTTAAGTAGTCTTTAAAAGAATTGGGGCTTTGTTTTTTTGAAAATGCTAACAAGGTCAAAGTTTCAGATGTATTATTTTACTGTCCAGTTCCGTGTCTCATATACCAAAACACTTGCTTTGCAATTCTGAAATACAAATGGCTTTTAGCCACATAACAGCTAAGCAGAAAACCCGATGGGCAGGCTTTTCCTGATTTGAGTCTCTATCCTTTCACTCTTTTGTGCATAGTTTTATCTGGAAGGGAGTTTGCCATCCTGACAGCAAAGCAAATATGTTTGTTGACTTAATATGCTGATGTTTGGAGAAAGTTGCAAAGGAAACTACCCTTAGGTAGTTAGCGCTCAGTTCCTGCATATATTCCTGTGTAATACATGATTCTTTCAAATAAGTGGAAGGATATCAGTATCTAGACAACTACTATAATACTTTCAAAATCCTGACCATTGCTCATGAATCTCACACCTCCTGTGACAGTGATTCTTCTCTCATGGGAGAATGAGTTACTCCTATTCCATTTAATTTATTTGATCCTCATTCTCCTTTTTAAACAACAGCAGTGGCAGTATGTACCTTACATTTTATTTACTTTCTTCAGTGTTCAGATACTAGGTGTAGTTTAGGATTTATCAAATTATTTTGAATAGGAAGTAGGTTTAAGTAAGCATTCAGAAAAGCGATTAGAAAGCAAATACTTAATGGGATGTTGAGCAGAGAAAGTTGTAATCTGCAACTGTCAAAATGCTTTCAGTATGGAAGCATGTATGTATTACAGTTTTATTTTTTCCACAGAAAGGCTAACTAAGGATGTTAAATTCAGAATTCAGAAACAATGTCTTTATGAATATGAATTCTTTGCTATAAAATACAGAACATCATTTTTATTACTGCCATAAATATCAATATCTTTCATAATATATTTTTGTGAGTTATTTTTAGAGATTGTATTTTTGTGAAATATCTTTGTGATAGTCTTTTACAGGAACTAAGTCATCTAATGTTTAATGCTTGAGTGTTTTTAGAGGCTTATTTCCATGAGTGTGCTTGGTGACGATTTCTGTGTTAAAGACTGTATCACAGAGAAAGTTCAAAAATTGCATTCCTAAGAATAATATTTAAAAATAACTTTTTTGTTGAGTATTATCTAAGGTCACAGGTGAAGAGGATGAGTGAAAGATGAGTGGTGATCTGTCTTTGTGAAGGCTGCTTTAAAACTGCAGAAGTTTTTGGAGCTTCACCTTCTTACATTTTAAAAAAGGTTTCAGAGATGAGTTACCAGTGAAACAGAGATGATTTTACTGGTGCCAGGTGAAGGTGTGTGATCTGTTCATGATGCTGTTTGGTGTTCCATAATAACTTGCATGTTGGCATGTTGATGTGAAGAAGCAACTGGGAAATTGCAAAGGCTATCTCATCATTGCAGGAAGCGGAGAAAAAATTTGTCTGCTGAAATAACTGACGAAAAGATAATAATTAACTCACAAAGCAGTGTTTTGGACTTTTTGCCATAAAGCTAAATAATTTTTCTTGGTGATGAGGAATTTCTTTAAACCAAATTAAATATCAAAATACTGTGTAGCTTAGAATTCCAGTGTACTTTTTTACATACAAAGAAGCTATCAATTGCCATAGATCTTACTCAGATAAATGAAGTATGGTTTTTATGTGATTATTGAATGAGCATCTTTTAATTACAAATAAAGAAGAATGTCTAATCAAGTTTTTTGTGGGTTTTTTTGTTGTTTTTTTTTTTTTTTTATAAGTTAGCTACTTACCTGCATAAGTTGCCAGATAATTCTTTTTTGGGGAGTGAGTGGGCACTGCTAAAGCTGTAAGGGTTTTAACATAGGTATTTTTCCAAATGCAAGCATATCTTGATTATGATTCAGTCAGCCTTGTGAGAGTATCATTTATTAACTTTTCAAGGGACAGGAGCTGGAAACTTCTAGCAACAAAGATATTCATAGATGTATTGGAATTCCAGACCTCTAGGTCCGGGGCATGGTGCCGAAGGGTGGGTTAGCATGGTGTGTTTGGAAAAATGATGCTCTGCCCCCACAGCTCCAGTGTGGTTCGTCTCTTCTCCTTTACCTGCTGGGTGGTGGGAGTGCCCTTCCTTACATCCCACTTCTCCACATTCTTTCATTTCTGCAGGTATTAAATATTTTTCCAGTAAAACAAGATGCAAACTACAGACAAGTTAAATATGTTCAGTGATACAGAAATTCTGCAAAGGTCTGGGGACAGATGTCCCCAAACCAGGAACCAGGCTTTGCTTGCAGTGAGAAGAAGTTGTTCTTGGTGTGTAGAAGACTTATTCCCTCTAGAAATGTGCCTTTCCCCTTTCCAGCTCGGGATGGGATGCATGAAATCAGCCAGAAAAAAATTTGTTTAACAAGATGGAAGTGCCTGGTGACTTCCTATGGAATTCTCATGGCCTAAGTAAATGAGTTGCTATATGAAAATAAGATATAATGTAATAGAAGTCCTTACAGATATAGAACTTGGCCTTATGTCACATAATACTTGATACAGTAATAAAATACTTGACAAAGCAGTAGGATATTATTTAGCTGTATAATTATATTAAATAATGGGCACTGACACGTAAGGTTTCTGGAGGACTATTCTGTTCAATGTCCTTATCTAAACAACTCTTAAGTATGTTGTTTAAATCATTGCAAGGAAGATAGCCAAATGAGAAATCACTGTGGAATGGAAACCAAAAATAAGTATCTTGAGATGATGTGGGTGCAAGTTGGGAATCTGTAAGAAGTAAGAAGTGCATGAGGGACTTGCAGTGAATTATAAACTTAAGCAAGAATTGCCTAATGTAGGATTTTCTTTATAAACCTGAGAATTGAAGATTAGATATGTAAGCATTTTCTGCTGAACTTTTATTTAAGGCAAAACCATTTGGAATTCACAATTCTGTGGGTTTTTATGTGAAATTTTACTTTAGAGTTGGTAGCTGTAGTGATGGATTTAGATTTGACATAGCTTTAGGGCAAACTGAGTGGGTGAAGTAAGTCCATCTCAAGAAATATGTCTGCCTCTGTCCTGACAGGAATATATTGTACCTTTGCGGCTTGACTGTGACTGTGACCGACTTGGTCTGTTCTGCTTAGAAAAGGAGAAGATAAGACGCAATAAAAAATAAAGCATTGGTCCAATTGAACAGTATAGTCTCTATTTATTGTAGATATTTTTGTAAAATACATTTCTTTAGTGTTCTGGAGTTAGATTCCTGGAAGCTTCCTGGTGGCTTTGCTCATATACTAAGAAAACCTTAGCTTCTATAGTTTTGTGGCTCATCTGTGCTCCTAAGGGCATGGTAACCATTATGTACTTCATCATTGTGCTCAACCTTGTATGTAGTAGAGTTCAGTCAGTCGACCTTATTTCTGTGTCTCAGTCAGTTGAGGATTATAATGACCATACAGTTGATGAGCGTTGTAACTGGTACATTGATGAGAGCGATTTAATGCTGTTTGTTCTATACCAACCTTTCCTACAACACTGCAATGATATCTTGTAGTTTTTTGCTCAGTGAAAATTTCAGCCTGTGAGGATCCTGTCAAAGTAGTGGGGAGGCAGAATATGATGCTTCCTCTGCCCCCATACCTGTTCTGTAAAGGGGAACGTGAGACATCCTGGATGAATTATGTTGAATTAATGCTTGTTTCTTTTTGGCATTTTCTGCATGCATAATCTTGGTGGCCATTTTTAGATGAGGGTAACCTATAAAATCAATCATCAAATTCCAAAGCACCGATTGTGGTGGATTATGTCCTTGCAGCGCTCCAGTATGTGCTGTCTTGAATTCAGTATTGTGTGAGCAGATATTTACAATTTACCTTTCTGGTGCTGACTTAATAGTATAAAATTCTTGTATTATAAAAAAGAAAGAAAAAAGAAATAATATTTGCTACATTTGGCTCAGTTGAGCTGCCCCAGCTGTTTCCTTGTTTCCGTTGGATTAGAGGGAAGAAGTGGTAGGCAGAGGTGTTTTTCTCTGTGAAGCAGCCTGCAGCCTGAGGAGGAACACGGGGGCAGCGTGGTGCCCATGTGCACAATTCCTCTTGACGTTAATGGCTGTTATGAATATAAAGTGAGGCTAGCATGCAGTGATTACACATGAAGAGCCAAATTATTATTGTTAATGATGATGTGTATATGTTTCAGGGAAGGCTGGATTGCTTCTAATGGGTTTTGTTTTCAATTCCTTTGTTTAATGGGAGGTACTTCTGGCTCCTGAGTTCTTGTTTTAAATAGGATTCCCATCTTCTGCTGTCTGTGAAACATTATTCCTAGTTCCTCTCCATTGATTTATGCACTTTTATTTTTACTGTTCCTTTTTGTTTGCTTATTTGTTTGGGATTTTGTTTGTTTCATTTGTTTTGTTCTTCAACTGTCAAAATAACCATCATATTTTCACATGTATAACTTGCACCATATATAATCTATGTAAGCTAGGAGGGAAGGCAATATACTGAGGGAGCAGTTGGCACATAATGGTGGATCGAAAGCAAGGGAGCTAGGATTTTAGAGGAGGGAGGGAAGAGGAGGAAAAGCATTCCTGCTGCTGGGGCTGAGCATGCTCAGCTTGGTGGGAAGGTGTGACCATGGCAAGGGGGCTGCACTGCAAGGAGTGCAACTGGGAGGAAGGATTTTGAGCTCTCATTCAGGTAATGATGTCCTGGATGGCAAGCACACTTATACTGGATTCACCAGGTGCAGAAGAGAAAATTCTCCTGGGAGTAGTGAGACTTGTTTTCTGCCAGTTCTGTTTATTGGCATACTGTGTGGTTTTACCATTCATATGGTATGGTTTAGGTGTATAATACTGATGAGAGAAGTGCCCAGGCTCTTTCTCCTCCTCTTTCTCCACTCCTCCTCCCCCCTAGCTCCTAGCTCTGTGTTTCCTTGAACCAGTTTGTTGATTCAGTAGAAAGCTAGCCTGGCTCCCATCCTCCCTGGCCTCCCCTTCTGCACCCCACATTGACACCCCAACCCGCCTTCCTTCACTTAGCAGGGGTCCTCAAACTATGGCCCGTGGGCTGGATACGGCCCCCCAGGGTCCTCAATCCGGCCCCCAGTATTTACAGACCCCCCCACCAGGGGTTGGGGGGGGAAACCAAGCAGCCGCACATGACGGCCTGCCACTGCATCCGCGCGCCGGCCCCCAGGTTAAAGAGTTTGAGGACCCCTGACTTACGGCACGGCTGAGTGCTGAATGCAGCACAAGGCAGGGCTGCCCAAAAGGACTGTCCCTTTTGGTGGCTTTCTGAATTGGGTAAAATTAAACACACATCTGTGCCCTCAGCCTCTGGCTTGGGTAGAACACACTGCTCTGCCCGAGTTCATTGCAAGGAGGACATGCAGTGATTAGGTGGGATCTCGCATGACGAGTGGAAGTTTGCCTGACGTCTATCAAAAAGGTTTGTGAAGCTGGTATAATCATCACTGTTCCTCTATGCGTAGGAAAGCTCCTCAGGACACTCAGGAAAACCTTAGCAAGTCTAATTCACTGGTAGATGACAGGCCTTATTTATGCTCTTCCTATCCTTCTGTTCCTCTGTGAGTTTCTGTATTTGGCAATCCAACCTAAGGTACCCTCTGGGATGCTTCCCACCCTGACTTCTAATGATGCTAATGGTGAAAATGTATGACAGGTAGTGTTCGGATGTTAGATCGCTCATGGCAAAGAAAAGAGCATGAGCAGCCAAGCTTAAAACACCTGCCATTTCAAAAAGAAAAAAACCCCAACAATCTGAATGTTTCATCTGGAAGCAAAGATTTAGCTGTTACATTAAGAGTCATCATTTGCTGCAGAAAACTAAAACTAAAAAAAAAAATAAAAATAGTTTGGTGTTTTTGGTCAGTCTTCCCCATGGACAAAGCTCCAATATGCTCATTACCTTGGAAATGAAATTTGTTAGAAGTGCTGTTGGTAACTGTGTTGTTGCTGCACAGTGTGTGTTGTTGTTCAGCTTGTTAAATACAGCTTTCAAAGAAGAAAATAACCAGAACGAAAAAATAATGTGAAATTAGTGGTATGTCCCAGGGAGCCTTCATAATGGATACCCTTCATCTTTTCCCAAGTAAAAGAAATAGGAAGCGGGCATTTTGAACAGAAGAGGCATTTTAACATTTTACTGTTACTTGTTTGTTTGACTTCAGTGTATGTCTCCTAACAAACTAAGGGAGGAGCCTTGTCAGTTAAACTGAAAATTTAATCTGGAGGTCAGATGCATGAATAAACCCAGAGGGATTTGCTCCCCAAGACATACCAAGCAACTCCATTGAGTTCATTTCATTTATTTCCACTTTTCCAAAGTGCTTCATTTAGAAATTAAGTGAGATTTAACTGGCAACTCTAGTTCTGTGTCATCATCACTGGTTTATCAAATGTGGACAGTAATTTCCCAAAGATTTATATTGCAGCTTTAATAACTATTTTCAAGCTATGTTTTTATTTTCATTACCGTCTCAAGACTGAGAGGTTTCTGGTGACCTTCAGGTAAATGCTTAATTTAATTATGGTATTGAAAGTGTTATCTCCAGCTCTGTGGAAGGAGGTACAGATGAAAGGCTAGGAATAGCAGGCATAGCAGTTGGTTTCTGCTGATGCTTTATTTTGGCAACCAGCAGCTTTCTGACAACATTTAATACTTGCAGCTGTTCTTAATAGGACAGTAGTTTACACGCCTTCAGTAAAGATTTCCTTTCTTTAGTCACAGTAGAAAAAGATAAATGTAACATTGCGTTAATTTGTTCTTTTGGTTATTTCTTGCTTGTGCTAAAAGATGTGCATGCAGTGCAGGAGGGAAAGATACGGGGAACAGAACTGCGTGGGAAGGGACAGAGACTGTACAACCCAGGGAAGAGCATCCGGATTGGCCTGTGGGGCAGAGGGAGATCATTATGGCAGGAAGAAGGGGATATGGATTAGGAGCTACTTTGGGGTAAGGAGAAGCAGAAGGTTGCATGCATCTACTCATGATGCATTCAATCTGGCTTTTACTCATGTATCATAAAGTGTGGTTTTTTTCAACAGAGAATTGGACTCACTTTCAAATGCTAAGTAACTTTAAAACAACCCACCTTCTTTTATTTTCCTTCTGAAAAGTACTTTGCAACTCTGAGTTTCTTCTAGGTGTACTGTTGGCAGAATATGCATCCTGAACCTTTAAATCTGCAAGACAGACCTCTTCTAGCATGAGGAAAAGATGTAATTTTGGTCATCTTGGGGAGCCAAGTGTTAGAAAGAAGTTTGATCTATTGTTTCTTTGTATTAAACTGTTTGATAGGCAATAGCACAGTAATGGGGACTAAGAGATGAGTTTGTTTCAGGTCTGAGAGGGGAGTGCTGTCTGTAGTTTAGTGATAAAACAGCCAAAAGAGAATTACCTTGCATGATCAATCCAAGAATCTTTTAATTTATTGGCTTGGCAACGGTTGTACAGAGCTGCTGCATGGGTGGGATAAAAATTGCTTCATCTTATAGGGAAGGGTAAGAAATCTTTATTGTAAATAAAAGCAAAGGGGAATCTAGAAGCATTGTTAAAGCTCAGTTAAAAAGAGGCAGAAGTATTGGGTTTTCTACCTTGCTTCTGAAGGAAAGATGAGGTGTGAGCTAGTTGATGATATTTAATTAAAACTGAGCATTTATGAGAACAGAGGTATATTTTTGTGGTTTTTTTTTTTCCTGCAGATTTTCAGGTGGGTGCATATATATGGTCATTGAAGCCTCCTTGCAAAGCTTTCCAGTGTTTGGATTCAAGTTAGTGCTGGTTGCTGTTCTCACAATTTTCTGTCAGAAGACATAAAAATGACACTCAAAAAGGAAATGGGAAAGATACAGGATAATATCACACAGTTCTGCAGCAAAGGTGGTACCTGGGTTTATGTTGGGTTGGTTTTTTTGTTTGTTTTGTTGGGTTTTTTTTCTAATTGCTTTCAGTGAACATTGTGAGTCTGGGATTGATGAACAAAATATTGGCAACTACAGAGCTCAACTCCTCTTCTGAATCAGTCTCTCAGGAATGAGTACTTATTTTGTTCTCAGGTGACCATTTGTTACATCAAATCAACATCTCTTGCCTGGTGTAGTTGCAAGTATGCCCTAAGGAAATGACAATACACCTATACTAAACAGTAACAGAGCTAGCATACAATATGTATGTAAGACTTAAGTCTGCCCATGCTCACAGTATTAAAACACCAAGCCAGAGTTGGACTTAAATACTTCCTCTCATTTTTTATCTTAGTTGTATAGTTATGGTCTTAGAGAGTTAGTAAACTTAATGATGAAATTTTATTGTAAAAAACCACTGTATTTTAGTAATTTTAATCTTAGTATGTAATTTAGTAATCTTAATCCAGTGTTAATAAGTGAGCAGGAGGCAAATGCTGGTGTCCACTCATTTTACATGCTCTGAGATTTTAACGAGTCAAAGGATACTTCCTCCACACACCCCAAGTCACCCTGTCCCAAATCTCCCAACTGTGCTTAATCTTGAAGATCAATCACCTTTTTAGTGGCAAAGATTAGTTTAAAAAGCCACCTTCTTGACCAAGCAAAGTTTGGTACAGCATGAAGCTGGCTTCAGAGAGGACACTCCAGATGGAAGCAGATGGGTCACACTATTCTTATGTCTTGGGAACAAGGGACACCTACCTCATTTCTTCAGTTAGTGTTGTGTTGAGATAGCTGTTGAAACCAGGCTAGGAAAAGCTATCTACCCTGCTTTGCATGCTTGCAAGTGATAGGGAGTTTGCTTCTAGTGTGTGAATGCCGCGTCCTGACCATTTTATTTTCTGTAATTTTGCTTGAATGATAACATCGAGATTGAAACTTTCTGTTACTTCTAACTGAAAGTATAATTAATATTGGACTAGTCCTTTGACAGGGTAAAAATCCCCATACCAGATGCTGGTGTTAATTGGACACCGAATCGCTTCAAATCATTCATTTGCCTGTAGGTGCATTGTTCCCAATCAACTGCAGTTTCATTTCAGTTAAAAAGTGATAAAATAATCTTTTTTTAATTAAGGTGATATTATAAATTAACCTGTCAATAAATGACATTAACTTTTCCAGTGGTGTGGTTACAAGTGGATGAATTCATAGCTCTGTCCTTTAGCCAAAAGAGAAATATTGGATCCAGTGCTGAGTTGTTAAATACTAATTAATAATTTATATAATGAATTTTGTCTTCCTCTGTTCATGATGTGACTGGCAGAACACCAGCCTCCTCCAAATGTTCCATTATTCAGAATTCCTTGTATTTTTTGGGAATTACTGGTTCGATTTTGCTAACTCCTGTGCTTTATTCTGGCCTAGATAAGTACATTATCTGTTAACTTCCCTGATCTGGCTGAGAACCAATTTTGTATTAGAGGTTTTGGTGGGAATGCATATTGGTAATTAGTTTTTAAATTCAGTTTCTGTGGAAGTTTAGCATGTGTGTTCTGCTGTAAACCTAATTGTGTAAATGACCATGAAAGTGAATGTGCAGTGGCTCAGACATCAAAATGAATTAAAAATATGTTGAACTGCAGAAATACTTTATATCTGGTCAGATTCAGGTTATTATTCTCTTTTACAAGATTAATAGGACTTTCGGAAGAAAAGTGAATTGGCTCCAAAAGCATTACTGGAAAAAGATTTAGCTTACAGTGCACATCTAGTGTATAGAAATAGGTAATAAAATTCTTTCTAAGATTCATAAATGCTTGTGCTAGAGGAGTCAAAGCTAACCGTCCAGCTGTTTTTTACTGAACTGTTGATTGCTGAAACAGCTCTCTTTAGAAGATACTCTGCATGTGTAGTATCTTGTGATCAGGTTTCAAATTAAACCAAAACAAACACTATGAAGTATTCTGGTATACTGTGCTGCAGTGAAAATGAAATTCAGAGTTCCTGGAAGGAGGGCTGTATTGGGATGGGGTTTATGCTGGAAGTTTTGGTGAGGTAATCCTGAGGTGTATATAGAATTGGTTGATCATTATCACTGCTCTTGTTCATGGGCTGCTGCTGCTGCATTTTAAGCTCACGTGCTTCTGCTGCTGGCTCGCCCCATGCCTTGCAGTAATCTGCTTTGCAGGAAGAAACTTGACATTTTAAGAATTCATTTTGTGCTTATTTTTCTCTTTGTCATCTTCTGACACATACACATGATCTAAAATAGCACTGTCCTTACTACCTCATCTGCTTCTTGAAGGCTACCAAATCTGCTTCTGTTGAAAGAGATTTTGTTGTGTCTTTTTTTCTCCTGCCCTCTAGCAGGCAGTTAAGTTTGGAGGTTGTTACTGAGGTCTGAGGAGATGTTTTTCCTTTCTAAGTGTGAAGGAGAGCGACACATGCCCATGTATAGATGCAGATAGAGGCAGAAGATAGGGCTTCGGTATCACTGCTGGACCTCTGCTGGGAGCAGTTGTGGGACCAAGGTCAAAATATTTCAAGTGCAAATGCAGTTTGCTTAGTCCCTGAATACAGATCATTTGGTTTACCTGGTTTGTCACAGGCAACAGCTTTTAACTTGTCTTTAAAATCAATTGGTGCGATAACGTTTATGGCACACTGGCTTTTACTAAAAGTCTCTGACCTGCAGGAAACCAGGACCCAGGTCCTGAACATCCGTGCTTTGAGCAGTAGTCAATTATTTGATAGCTGGCTTTTTTTCCTGCTAACTATTTCCATGACGTTATATGTGGTATTACCCACAGGCATATTGGGATGCTGAAGTGGATTTTTTTTTTAATTACTATTTTTGATTGATTTGAGAGGGCGTGGGGTGTGTGAGGATTTAGTAAATATAAAAGAAAAAACAAACCCAAAGGCTACAAGGCACCGAACAGTATGATTCAGTTACATTTACCCTGCCTTTGCAAAATAAAATAATTACTTTTTAATTCCTATTTCCTGTCTGAATTAATTGCATTTTGTACTTGAATGTGTGTTGTTCTGAATTATTCTGTTATTAATGGACTTCCTGCTTAACTGCATTTCTTCTTCTGTGCCCTTCATAGTAACATAAATGTTTGCATTTATCTCCTGTTTCCTAGTTTTTTTATATCCCCACACAGTTCATACATTTCAGCAGCATTTTGAGCTCCCACTTAGTTTTGCCTGAGTTCACTGTAAGTGACAAAGGCTGTTGATTTTCTGTCAGTTGGCAGTTTCACCTATATTAAGGAAGACTAGGCAAATTCTGTTACTGTATAATACTGCAGCAATGAGGGCAGGTGAAGAACTTATGTTGTTCCAGGGACTTCCAAAGGATCTGTAGCCTTGAGAAAAATGTGGAGAAAATGTAGCTTAAAGACAAGAAACATTTATTTTTTTTACATCTCTGGTGGTGACTCACTAGGAGGCAAGAAAAGAAGTTGATTTTCCTTCAGCCTCTGCAAGAAGCTGTCTATTCACTTTGCTTAGAGTTGCTGAATGGTAAGTAGGAAATTAATGCTTAGCTATTGTGGAGTTTCATCCTGCTCAAGAAAATAGAGCTGTCTTCTCAGGACGGTACAAGGGAAATACCTTGCTAAATTTTGTGCTCAGAAGGGGGCAAACCTGGTTGCCCAGTGCTGGGGTAGTCTGAACATCAGAAAAGACTTCACTCGAGAGAGTGGCCTTCTCTCTAGCCAGAGGATATTCTTATGAATTGAAATTAACACCATTTTAACATCAGAAGTGAAAAGGAGTTTACGCTTGATTTTGGTGTTTGTGAATACTGAGTGCAAAACTATTTTCTTAGCAGCAGGCAGTTTTGCATGCTCTGTGTGTGTAGAGGTAGCTGTGTGCTGGTCCGCCATCAACCCCTTTCTCATCTGTCTATTGCTATTGACAGGCCAATTGTAGGAGTCTCCACTTTTTTCTGATTTTATTTTATTCTTGAAAATCAAAATCTTTTCAGCAGGAGAGCTTTGGGTGTACTTTGAACTGCGTATGCCTAAATGAAGGTCTGTGGCTTTGGTGGAGGAATGCGTTTTGGCCATTCATGATTGATTTATCTGCCAGTCTGGAGTTACTAAATGAATGGAAATTCTCTGAAAGAGAGACGGTGCCAACAGGGAAGCATGTATTCTGAGCTTGCTCATTATGCCAGACAACAAAAATGTTATGAAGCTGCATAACACTTGCATTGTGATTAGTTGCATCACTTATTCATGTTCTGCAAAACAAACACATTTAGGTGGCTGACCATGACAAGTATTTCAAGAAGTAACGGTCTTTAAGTGTCAGCAAAGACATAATTAGGCTGAATATTAAAAAAAGCTTCACAGCTGTGAGTACAGTTAATCAATGAAATGGGCTCTTGGAAAAGTCAGTGATGTTCCATATCAGCTTTCAGTCCTATATTTTGGGTCCAAGAATAATGCAATTAATGCCCTACTGAAGGTAGTGGAGACCAGCGTTCTGAATATTGATGGGGACAGTAACCACCCATTAACCTCTGCCTCTGAAGCCTTTTGGGGAGCTGCTGTGCTGTAACCCTGCTGGGGATGGGAATGGGATGGGTTAATTCACAAGATGAGACGGTTTTATGTCATTTGTAGGAAGAAGGATTGCTAATAGGAAGTTGGTGATGGTGTGTTCAGCGTTGACATAGTGCAGAGTGGCACGACAGTCACGGTACAAATCCTTGGGCTCTTCCTTAATAAGAGGAAATGTAATTTTCCACAAGAAGAAATTTTATGCTACTGTGTTTCAGCTGTCAATGCCTTGGTCTTCAGAGCATTCACCATGAGCTTATGTTTTAGCCATACTTAAATACTTGAACTGCTTGATCTCCTGGTTTTACAAACAGTGGTCTTGTGGCAGCAAATTGATCAGACTCTGAGATTTCACTTCCTGCGTGGTGGTTAAGCTGCCGGAGCAAGCCACAGGCAGGCTGCTGTCATCTGAGCATCTGAGCTGGTCTGCTAATCTGGGGTTGTTGGAAAGGGATGGGAGACATCCAACAGACATCCAGTTGTGCTCGCTTTGGCAGCACGTATGCTATAATTGGAATGATACACAGATAATTAGCATGCCCCCTGCACAACCATGACACACAAATTTGTGAAGTACAGCATATTTTGGGGAAGTGGTCACAGCACCAAGCCTGAACCAACTCTGGTTCAAGGACTGTCTGGACAATGCTCTAAGTCATAGGGTTTAGTGTTAGGTAGTCTTGCAAGGAGCAGGGAGTTGGGCTCAAAGGTCCTTCAGGGTCCTGTCCTACTTGAGATATTCTATGATTTTGATTCTTATGAACAGCAGGGAAAAATTTCAAGTTAACAGAGTTAAGTATAAGGAAACCAAAAAGTGAAACGGAAAAGAAGAAATAGCAAAATGAGAAGTTGGAAAGACTAGGAGAAATGGTGGAGAAAAATCATAAATAAAGAAGGAAATTAAAGGTGAAGAAGTATACAAATAAGTGCAAATCAGAGAACCAGATTGGGAGAGGAGGAGGGGAAGGCGGCAGTGATTTAACAGTGGTACACTTTAATTAAAAAAAAAAAAAAAAAAGTAGCAGTGATAAAGAGCATTTGTCTGTAACAGCTGTGCAAACATGCAAAACTCGTTATTGAGAAAATTTCTAATATGCATATTAACAGATGCTTCACATGGAGTGCTTTATGTAAGCCATAGGCTTAGTGTGTCTTATTTACTGGCTCCTCCTTTTTAAAAATAGCTGGGGACAGTGGTCTGGCAAGGTAAGGATGATGGACATGGAAATCCTCTCTCCCATTCTGTATTATTACTAACGTACAGGTAAGCTGGTAGTCTAGAGTGGTAATATAGCTTTAACGTTAGATGCAAGATGGATGCTAAATAAGTTTCTGTGCATAAATCCCTTTGAGTGGCCTCACCTTGCCACTCCTCCCAAGTGGGACTTCTTTCTATATAAGCTTTTGTTTAGGTAGAAATTTTGGCTGCTGTTTTATTTTTCAAACTCCAAAGCCTGCCATTGTTAGGCTTTTCTCCAGAAAGATGAAGACCAGAAAAACCTGAGTTACAAATAAAGTTACATTTTGCTATGTAAACTATGTATGCAAAAAAGTAAGTAGCCAAAGGGAGAAGAGATGTTTTTGGATACTCACAATAAAGTGGAAAATCCTGACTTGTGTGAGTTATTGTAGCTCCACTGCTGGAATCTTTATGAATCAGGAACATAGGAAAGAAGTCTGTAATATCTTTTGCTCTTCAGTTGATTTGTAACTACTTACGCCCAAATTCTCATCTCTATTGGACTCTTACCTTGGCTAAAGTGAAGAAATAGAGTGAACGCATTATTGTCTTGAGAAATTATGATGCTTCCAAAGCAGTGTGTGATTTGGATAGGTATACCGTGATAGAGTAACTTTCTTTCTGACTATTTATTGCTAGGGAAAAGTACTTGAAAGTTAAAACCCATGGTGTTTCAGAGAGGAAGATGTCTCGGTGCTCTTGAAATTCCGTGGGATTTTGGTGACTAAGTTAGTTTTTGAAATTTCTTGTCCTAAGACTCACAGAGCTGTAAATGTCACCCTTGCAAATCTTTGTTTTGCTTTGATTTGTGCTGTCACCCAGTCTCCTCTTCATGTTTTTGAACAATAACCTTATACTAAATCAGACCTAAATAGACATATACCCCTAGACAGAGATCCTCTTTTGGCTGTATTAGAATTAATGCAGATTAATATAGTTTAAGAAAATGATGAGCTTGGTTTTCTTTGCTAGTTTAGGTTATACTTTGTATTGCCTTTTGAAGAAGTGCTTTCCAAGATCACCTTTTTGGAGAAGTCTTTGTGTCAGTCCATTCTGTTTACATTTGGGAGAGCACTTGTTTAAGCACTGATTTGGTGATCCTTTAGTAACAAATTTCTGTTTATACAATTGACATTTTCAGAGTATTTCTCTGCAGCATAAGAATTCAGTGGTTGTTCCTCCTGCTCCCACTAGCTATATATTTTGTCAAGGTTTCTTATGAACCATCAGTACATTTATTCTTGAAGTTGAGTTTGTTTTCTTGTTAACTGAGTGGTGACTATGGGCAGTCAACATAATCTTGAGTTTCTGCAGACAAGCATGAAGCTACTCTGGTGTTGGATGGAATATTTTTTGGTGCAAATAGAAAAACGCAATCTTTCTTACTTGTTTGTGCACAGGTTGGTGTGTGACCCAGAATGAAACTGGGACATGGCAGGGGCTTTCTGCGAAGAACAAGCATGGCTGTGTGACAGAAGTTGAAAGTCCTGAAGTGGCTTAGTCCCTGTTTTACTTCCATTTGAGAGTTAATAGCAGAAAAGAGGACTTGGAGGTTTGAACTCAGTTGGTTCAAGTGGGGTAAATGGAGCTTGGCATAATAGAACTGCTGTATTGTGCACAGGGGTGGTGCTTTCAGTTCTGGGTCTCTGAATACTGCCTCCTTATTGCACCTCTGCTCGTTATGACTAAAGGTAAAGCAGCTGAAAAGAGGAATTTCCTCAGTAGGCAAAATAGAAAAGTCTTGGTCTGAATACAGATCACCTGTTACTTTTCCTGGAATTATTCAGCAAGGGACATACTAGGAAGAGGGTAACTTCTTATCTCAGAATAAAAATGAACAAATCAAACATTGAACTAGCAAGTAGCTGACATTATTTCAGCTCTTAGTTGGTTTTTTTTTCCTCCTACACGTGTCTTACATCATATCTATAATGTTAGTTGTTTTACTGCAGTCAGTAGTCTTCAGGAGATCTGATTCCCATCAGATGGAACGTGTTCTTCAATCTGTCAGTCTTCTACTTCCCATAGAAAAGGGGGGGGGGGAATATTTTTATTGCATGGGGATATTTTTTGTTTGGTTTTCATTGTTTTACTTTTTTTTGTTTACTTGCTTTTTTTTTTTTTCTTCCCATTGATGAAGAGGGAGGAGATGTTTGGTAAATGGAGGCCTTAAGTTTTCACTCAACTCCATTTTGAAAAATCATAAACCCTCCATATTTGAAGAGGCAATAATTAACTTGTAGCAGTCTATTTTGAATAGAAACAAATAGGGAACTGGCTGATACTGAAAATCACTAATAGGTGATTAAACGTAGAATGAGCAAAAATCTGAAAGTTGCTCTGTTACCTGGAAAGCCCTTGATGCTTTTCCCCTCCAGGTAGGTGCGTCTTTAAATGAGTGTGGAGGTACAATGCACATGGAATCAGCAACTCTGCCTATACAGAAGGAAGATATTTTAATTCTTCGTTGCAAGTGTGAACTGCAAAATAGGGGGAAAAAAGATACCAAATGACAGTGCTGGAGGACTGGTTCAGCAAACACTTATGCACATGACTCTCTTAGGTGTAACTAACCATACGAGCCTTTGCCAACATCAGCATGTATTGCATAAAAACTTGGGATGAAGCCAGAAGGTAGAAAAAGTAAATCTTGGTTCATACAAGAATAGCTGATATTTTATTGCTCTGCCTTTCAATTTGAAAATGTTATATTTATGTTTATCATTAATAATTAATATAATTCTCTGGCGAACATCACTTTGTCATAGCTTAAGTTTCCAAAATTATATGTCCTTAAATTTACAACTTTTCTGTAATGCAGTTGCTGTGTCTTTGCCTTCCTCTGGAGATGCTCTTATTGCAGATTCCATTGGGGATTAAACAGAAAGAAATTAGGTTCCTTGTCTTTATTTCTAAAAAAGGAGGATTGCCATCTTTACATGATGTTATCTTCTTTTCTCCAATAAAAACATAAGTAGATAATAAAATGGCATCAACAATAGTAGATAAAACAGAAGCACTTAAAAAAAAAAAACAACCAAACCTTCCATAATATTTTCTTTTTAGCATTTTAGTCCATTGCTGATTTTTTTTTTAAAAAAAAGATGGTTAGAGTTGTGTGTTTTCCTAGTCTTTCTAACAAAATTACCAGCTGTCTTGCTTGATAAACTTCAAGGATCACTGAGAATTTAAGCAGAATAATTTCGTCACACTGGGGATACTGTCAGTTCGGCATATCAGCCCATAAAGCCCCTGACTACTTCCGTGAAAACTCTGCAACACAGCATGCCCTGTTGTGTTGCAGCTATTAAGAAAGTCTTGTTTCCAGCAGTGCAAGTCCTCTCTGAAAGTCCTGCTGTGCTTCGTGTGGTTATGTCAGGGGGGATCCCTTCTCTGGGGCACCGAGTGATCAGGAAGATCGATCCAGGAACAGTCAGTGGCAGTGTGGTGTATACCCGCCCACGCCCCCCACCCCACCCCAAGCAGTCAGACACTCCAGAAAATTCCTGAGGTCAATCCTGCAGCATATATGGTGATAAAGAGATGACAGTTTAGAGGACATAGTGATAGAATGAGAAATATGTTGTTAAGAGGAATGAATATTTGGTATATACTGAAAAGAATAAAGAGAAACAAATAGATGGGAAAAGCAAGGAAGACACAGAAGCCATGAGGATGAGTTATATTATTAAGGCTTCGTTTTATTGAACTGGTATTGTTCTAAAAAAGATGATAGTGAAAAGTATTGCCACAGATAGTGCTTTTCTCAAGCTCACTATTTCTAAGATATTTGCATCTAGAATGGCAGCATCTCTGTCCCTTTATTTGTAACATGCATTTTTATTGTGACAAGGAAACTGTATTTTTAAAAGAATAACTTCTTCTTTCCTTGTCTTGGAATGGAAGATCTTTGCAACAGAGACTTATTTCCTACTGGTGTAGAAGGCGATTACTGCGTGGAGAATGCTGCTGAAATATAAATAATGTATCGATAGGAACTGTAGAACCGTGTAGGTGGAGGACTAGAAAAACTGAATGTTTGCCAGGCTCTTCTATTATTTATCAAAACTGGTGAAATCTAGTTGTCACAGCCCAAGATACTCAAAGATCTCAGTAAAAGCCATTCTTTTTGTAAGTCATGTTTCTTTAACCAAAAATTACAGTTGCACTAGTAATGCTCTTTAAAGGGTTGCAGGCTCTAGGAAGCTGGTTACGGTTTTGTAGTTTGGTTTTTGTTTCTTGTTTGTTTGGGGTTTTTAAAACAGAATTTAATCCATAAATTTGCTGACAATTTCAGAAATTACACATTTTTGTCACATGGAGCTCTGATACGATAGACAAAATAACTATTTGTAATTAAAAACTTGTTTGTATTTTTAATTAAGCTAACAGGTTTTCCTCTGGTGACCGTAGAGCTAGTTTATAAAATGGACTTACCTTTAGGGACATTTGAAAATCCAAGCCCTTAATGCTTTTGGAAACCAAAATAGTTTTAAAATCTGGTTGTTAATAATCAGAAAGTTAGCCGTATGCAGTATTAGCAGATTTATTTTTTTTATGTCAGTATCACATAGGAATGCTGGGAGTAGCAAGGTTGATTATTTTTTAAATAGCCCCAGTCGGGTTATAATGTATGTGTGATATATAATTGCGTACACTAAACATAAATACAAGCGTACGGATAGCGTCTGGCCATAAAAGAAGTAGAATGGTTGCAGACATGCTGACACATGCCAGTGAGAAGAAAGAGAGCCCTGTAATAAAATCTCATTGAGGATGCAGAGAGTATGTTTCAGCATTAGGCATTCTGCTCATGTTTCACATAAATGCACCCTCCTCTCATGAGAAGATGAACAGTGCATTTGCACCGGCTCATTCAAATTGAATGTTGGTAAAAGAAGAGTCTTGAGCAAACATTGAACAGTCTGGCATTTTTTAAAGACAGGAGAAAGGTTAAGCTGTCTGCTGTTTAAACTGCTGTTTATTGGATATTTATTTGCTGACCGTGTGTATTGAAGGTGGTGTTGAAAGCATCATTGGTAAGATTTTGGATGGCTGCATAGCACAGGTCAGGATTATATTAAACTAAAGCTGTTTTTACAATAAAGTTTAGATCTTCATAAGCAAGTGAATTAGTATATTGGTTTTATACCCGAGGATAGTTAGATTGTATTTTGCTGGTAGTTAAAAGAGAGTAGGATGTGCCTTCTCTGTATCCTTTCCCTTTCTCTGTCTGACAGCACTGCAGCTTTAACTTTGCTTAGAGCTATAGTAAATGAGAAACTTCACTGGATACGGCATTTAATAACCACAATATTTATTAAAAATAATTAAAGATAGACTTCACTATTAATGTTTTGTTTGCTGTTTCAAAAATAGCATAGAGCTCATTGAACGCAAACTTGCTAATTTTCTCCTTAATGCACTGGGTGGCTGCATGGAGGAGAGTCACAGCCACTCTTGGGTGAAGCACAGTGTCATCTTGCAGTGCCTTAGGCATATTTTAAAAGCATCACTAGTTAATTATAGAAAGAAAAGGTAAGGCTATACATGCACACTAGATTTAATCTTGCATAGCTCTCACAGTGAAGAGATTTATGAGAACCAAAGAATTGTTATGTTAGTCTAAATTATTCGCCCGTTCAAGTCTCCCACCCTGCAACAGGCACACACATGACCACTACCTGTGTATATAGCTGAATATCAGAAATAAATACCTTCACGATTTCAGCAGGGTGTCTGTTTAACAGTGTCTTAAACATTAAGGAATGTCTTGTGTTATAAACGCTCCTGAAATTTTCTTTCTTCTCTTTCTCTGCATGCATGCTTGCTCTCTGTTTTTATTTTTATTTTTTTTATTTTGAAGACACCCTTTCCAGAGCTTTAATGCGGATTTATTATTTTTATTATTTCTTTATTTATGTTTCCCTGTCTTTCCCACAGATAAGATAAAATACCTTGCAAGACAACTGCTGCAATGAAACTTTGTGTTCCCGGGTTAAAATCTTGCTTGTTTAGTGAAAGTAGTCTGCAATATTTGCTCAAGGGAGCTGTCACTGTGAGAAAATGTTCAAAGTAAGAGTAAATTACTTAAAAGATGTGTGTATTTCATTTATGTTTATAAATATAAGCTATAGACATGGTGTCTAGTGCTGTTTTTTTGAATTGTTTATGCAAACTGGACATGTATAGTAGTTGTGTTATGTGGCGTGTCTTGAGATGGCCTAGCCACCCTTCATGGACATTCTAGATCAGAGGTTCCTACAGGATAACATGAACTGTCATGCAGTTAATCCTCGGGTTGACTGGCTCTGTTTGGGTGATTTACTGTAGAGATGCTGCAAGCAGTGACATGTTCTTTGGGCAATTTGATTGCATTAGTGGTGTCAGATTAATGGCAGAAACTAGGTGGTCCTGCTGTCATTATTGGTAGTAAACTGTGTGTTGGTAAATAATGAAGTCTATATAGCATTTCAGTACTGGAATGTGGTTTTGGTTTAGGTTTGGGGTGGGGTTTTTTTTGAAATAGGAAAAACAGACTTGCACTGGGCTTTGTGGGTGCACTGTATGGGCTTCAGTGACACTGGAAATCAGAGTAAGTGTGGAATCATAAGACTGTAAAATGTGCTCTGGAGCTGGATAAATGCTTTTGGTGAGGTTCCGAGATATCTGTTTAATTGGTTTCCAGAAGGCATAGCTGGACTCTATGTTTGCATGAAAATACTATGTAAGCAGCACATAGCTTACTCAGTCCCACAAAGATTTGTTCAAATACTCTTCCCTACCACCTCTGTTGGCAGCAGCTCATTGTGAAAAGCCTAGATGTGATGTGCAGTTTCCCCTGAAAGAGGCTGCTATGGAAAAAGGCTTGACGTGAAGCCCGTCAAATTATTACAGTCCAAGGGATTGCTTTGTTGCCCCCATAATTGTCAGATGTGCTGGATTTGACTGTATTTGTTGCTTGGTACAGTTGGGATTAACAGCAACTCTGTAATGTGCCAGTGGTTGGGGGGGCACTGGGGAGAGGGGGGAAGCGATGCAAATTGAGACTTGCACCACTTTTGGTACCGGTTGAAAGGCTGAAAGACACTAATGTTCCCTGAGCTGGACAGCCCTCTTCCTATCCCATACACACAGCAGGTTTTGACTGTGTTCAATTTTATGCTATTAAATTCACGTTGATTTGGGGGGAATGTGTGTGGGATTTTTGGTTTTTTTGGTTGGTTGGTGTTTTGGTTTGTTTTGTTTTTTTTAAAAAAAAAAAAAGAAAATCAACCCATTTTGTACTCTTCTGTGAAAACTGGAACTAGAATCCCAGTATTATCTTAAACATTAATTAACTTTCAGTACCAGGAGATAGCTTCTTGCTCTTCAGAAATCTGATGATTAATGCTTTTGTTTACCTCTCAGCAATATGCTGTTTGTCATGTCACCCCTGAAGTCCCGCTCCTTTTCTAAAATGGGTGTTCTTGGTTTTGCACTGACAAATCTTTCCTTTTCACTTGCAGAACTGCTTTAGCTTCTTGTCCAGAATCCAGATAGAGAATGGAGTTTAAAATTTGATTTGACCTTAGAGCAATGTTTAACAATTAAATCTTAACACCAAATTTAAATAAGTTAGTTACTCCTTTCTTCCAGCTACCTATAAGAAGGATGAAAGTGATGACCGCCCATTTTCCTACATGTAAACAGGGTGCTTTCAATAGTGCTAATTAGCTGATTCTTCTGATAAGCTCAGAGGGCTCTAGTTCTGAAATAATACAAAACTGTCAGTCAGCAGCTCTGCATGTCCATCTTTCACTGTTGAACATTTTAAACATTTGCTTTCAAGGAGAGCTGTCTGCCAGTTCTCGATCAATATTTACCATAGTCATCCTTCTCTGAGAACATATAGAATACCTCCAGGTATATTATAGCATGCATGCTACCTGTGAGCAACTGCAGCCTTTCACCCGTTGGTAGAGAAACGTCAAAGGGGCTGCGTGGTTATCCCTGTGTAGTTCCAGGGTGGCGATAGAAGAGTTGGCCTTGTATAGAGGATATGTCTGAGCTGTCCCAGAGAAGACCTAAACCAGAACATTAGAAGAGATGGAAAGAAAATCAGAGTTAACATTGCTTTAGGAAGGCATCATCATTATCTTTCGAAAAGCGTAGCTTTGCTGCTGATGCCCAAGATCCACTTGCAGTGTTGTGCTTTCACAACAAGTTTGCATGCTTACATTATACGTGCAGGTACCATGTCTGCTTCTGATGGATGCCCACTGAATGCCAAGGCAGACTCTGAGGAAAAGAGTGCTCTTATGCTAAATTTAGTTGGCTGCTTACTCATTTTGCAGACGGGGAAAAAATTCTTCTCTCTTACTGGAATGTTGAAGATAGCAACGGAGAGGTTTTTAGAAGCTGTAGTTCAGGGAAAATACAGGTGCCTCTAGAAAAATAATAAGTGGAAATTTACAGAATATTCTTATTGTACACTTTTTTCCTAGTTACAATTTAATTAAAGAAGGAAAATATTCCACATTGAGGTAATAGATGTGGTATTTGAAGCTGCTTTTCCAGTTTAAGCTGCAGTAATTCAGGCAGGTTTTGGTCACTTTCCCAGCCATCTGACAGCTGCATAGAGGGGAAAGGCTCAAAGTTCTGCTCATGCTCTGACAAGGAGTGAGCTCAGCCTTTACTGATGACTACTGGTAAGTCAGCTTGGAGGTGGCCATAAGCTGCCTTTTTGCCTAGCTGTTCTCATGGGAACAGTCTCTCCCAAGGGGAAGAGAGATAACTCCATGTCTGGGGAGAGCTGCTTCTGCGGAACGGTCCCAATGTTTGGCAAGGAGTCTTCCTTTCACATCCTGAAGAATAATTTCAGATTGGAATTTCCTTTGGATTTAGAGTGTTACTATTAATCTGTGAAGAAGGAACAAGGTCCTTGAATTGATGTAGCCATACTAGACTACTGGATTGTGTATTTAGTTGAGTATATGCAATATACATCATTTATACTTCATCGAAGAGGATGTTGCAGCTGTTGGAAAATGCTGTGGATGAAATTAAAGGGTAATTGTAACTCAATACTTTTTTACATAGAGTTTCTAATGGATGGGAAAGTTGTTTGCCAATGAAAACAGTTAATTGACATTCATGCTTTTATGTTCACCAAAGGGATAAGGCTATAAGTGTTGTGGAAAGTAGCAACAGTACAATGAAGTCCTTGCTGCAGATCAGGTTGTCTTGCATCACATGTTTCTTGGTCTTTGAAAAATCTTTCTGCAGTCACGTTTTTTTGTCAGTTTTTTGTTAGACTTTTTCCCACTCAATGTTTAAGATGCAGAAATTGTAAATGTCAGTTCCATATTAAGGATTAGCTTTGGGCTTGGAGAAGAAAGCATAAAGTTAATTGAAAGGTCATAAATAAATGAGCGCTTTTCTTGTGTGTGTTTGTGCATATACTTTTAAAAAGCTGTCTCTAGAGAAATCCTTCGTTTCTGAGGAAGATCTGGATAAACTTATTACGCTTGTTGACCATCTCAGTTGCAGTCTGTAGGATTCTGCAGTTCTCAGTTACTTGAGAAAACTGTTAAAGAATTTCAGGAGCTGGGTGTATTGTTCAGAAGTAGAAAAGAGATGCCATATTCAGTGCTAAATGAAATTTCTAATAATTTTAGCACCTGATATCAAATACTTAATAAAAGGAAAAGGAGAAGAAGAGAAAGTGATGTTTATTTACAAGAGTGACAGCATTTCATGAAAAGTTTGTGGCTGTTTATGGTGCTGTGTCTTGGAACAAATTTAATTTTTCAGTTTCAGAGTCTATGTAATGTAAAATATCTACCCTGTGAAAAGAAGAGTTTGTTCATACCCAGAAATGTGTTACAAAATAGGGGTTTTTTTCAGTTGCAATTTTTGATCCCCTGTCACTACAATTTTATTTTTTTTTTAATTTCAAACAAACATACAAAAAAACCCAAGCACATAAAAGGGAAAGGTATTGAACAACCCAAAAGTTTTAACTTGACCAATGCATCAAAAGCTTGAAAATAGTTGACAGCATTATGTTTGGTGTTGGCTGCACTTAAATGTGTGTAAATGCTGCTAAACCATGGAGAGAGAGGTCTGTGTAATGGAATGGTTTGCAGGAGTCCCGGCTGAGCTGCCTGGGGAGCTTGAGTTACCATGCAAGGCCCATCTGAAAAAAAAGTTCTGCAGGAATTCTGCATTCAAACAGTTGCTGTTCAGACCCATCGAAATTCAAGGGTTTATAGTAACAGCCTGTAACATACTTATGTACCCTGGTGTCATAAATACTGTTGTACTTTTGAGTGAAGATTTAAACATAGACATTAGCCAAGAAATGATTTTTAAGCAATAAAACAGACATGCTGGGTTTACAGAAGTAGTGAGCCAATGCAAAAGCATGTTTTTAACATTCAAGGGGACTTTTTTCATCCAAATTGTAAATGCGAGTTTCTGAAATATTTCCATTTTTGCATAATATAATCACATGAATTAATATAATCTTAGGAGCACAGTTATTAATACACATCTGTGATTTTTAAAAAGAAGATTTCCAAGAGAAGTTTTCAGAATATATTTTCTGTTAAATAAATGTAAAAACTTCTTCAAGCACTTATTACCATTAAGTTGCCTCAGTAGTGGTGAACAAGTGATCCTGGCGGCTGTAATGAGCCGTGGTGAGTCCCATGAGAGCACTGTAGAACCTCTGACTCCATATGACCAGGGGACAGCAATGGAGTGTAGCCCTTCTGCTTCAAAACCCAAGGAATGGGCAGCTGAGCAGAAGCAGAGAAGCCCCTTCTGGCTGGGGCAACAGGGACACCAGTATAGTTCATGGAAGCAGCGGGCACTTCCACTGAGGTGGGGAAGAGGGATCATCCAGCCATGGTGTAGGGTCAGTAAAATAATCTCGTATCACCTCCTTTAGTCCCCTGGGTCTGCAGTGACCTGAACTGTAATACTTGTACTTATGTGTAGTCACCAGAGCAGCACATTGGACTTCAGTGACTTGGTAATGTTAAGAGCTGGTATTCCAAATTTCTTAAAAGCGTTGGCAGTGCAGAGGTAATGTGGGGGAACACTCAGGTCATGTGGAAAGGCTTTGCCAAACAAAACTGCACTAAATTATCATGGAGTAAGGGCGTTTTAGATTTTGCAGAGTATTTTGTGTATGATGTGTTCTAGATTAACTATATTTTAGAAGTATAATGTGAGGTTAAGGTGTGAAAATTTTATGTGTCTTAGTTACTTGCCTGCTCACATTTTTTTGAGAGCTTTTTCATACACTGTTTCTAGGTGTGGTCTCTTTCCACAGATTCATAGTTTGTTAGTGGTGGGTGGAAATTTTCCTTTAATAAATGCCATCTTCCTCCTATTTTAAAAATAATTAAAAAAAAGGGGGGGGGGAGGGAGGAATTTATCGTCTAAGGAGGACGTAGTGGTAGGGGTTTTTTTGTTCCTCTATATTGGTAACTATGAAATTAATACTGAGCAAGTGCTGTGCTCAGAAAATGAACATAATTCTATTTTGAATTAAAATGGCACCATACTAGTGTGTATATCATTATTGATACTCTCTTGGGCCCTATAAAGCACATATATCAATGTTCTGGACTGCAACCCCCTTTCTGGGGATACTAGGAAACAGTAATGGGGAATATTTGAAAATGATTAAGTGGAAACTGGCTTTTCTTAGTCTTATAGTCATGCCTGTTATAAATAGGTAGCTATTAATGAAAGACGTCACTGTTCTGCAAGGTTAAATTTGTGAAAGCATCAAGATGGTGGGGTTTTTTTGCTGAAAATCTAGTTAAACCAATTATTTGAACAAGTCTGTGAAACTACTAAGTTCATACAAAGTTATGGATGTCCAACTATTTTTTTAATTGCCCTTGGATTAGCTTTTCTTTCACCTGGGCACCCAGTATATATGGTGAGATCGTGGCTTACTGTCTCCTTCGGAGGATGGACTAAAGCCATGGTGATGGCTTTGCTGTAAAAACAAGAGCCAGCCATTATGTTCTGCTCTGCTTTCCAAGGACTTTGGATTAAATTGCAGATGATGAGGATAATTGATTCAAGGAAAAGGAGTGGGGGGACTTCTTAATGTAGTAGAGCTGACAGATGACAGGCATAGCAAATGTAAAATACGAAGGTAATGAATCAAAAGAAAGGTTCCTCTCCAAAGACTGGTGGCATAACCAGATGAAGCCAATATGCATTTACACTTGAAACTTGTGTCTTGTTTGTAGGTTGTGTTTTGTCTGTTTTCTGGTGCATTTCCATTTCAGATGGAGAAAAAAATTTCTAACTTTCTGTGAGGGTTCTGGGGGGAAAAAAGCAGCTTCTTCAGAAAGGAGTTAGTATCAAGGGATTACTTTTCTGTATTTTTATATACATATATATGTATGCGTGGTCCGTATACACAACCACACACGTGGCTTGTGGGTGGGATTGGGAATTATTTTTGGCCCTTCTAGGTTTTAAATACTTAATCTGTGAACAAAAGTCTTCTCTGGAGCCAAATTGTATTTTTTCATACTGATGAGCTATACCTCATAACTGTCTGGCAGAGCTGAAGTGCAGTTGTTTACATCTCTGTGCTCATATTTCATTTCTGCTCTGAGCCAAAGTGCTGAACCATAACAAATCTACAATGCAGAACATTTCTTTATAAAGATTGAGTGCATTAATTTTGCAAACTGGAATAGACTTTATTTAACGAAGTGCCGTGGAAAAAAAAAAATAGCAAATTCATCAGCCCAGGCCCTTTAATTCCCATCCCACTGCAGGGTGATGTTTCCAGGCTTGGCAGAGTGGGGTTCTGGTTCCCCACTTCAGGAGCTGAGTTTTACTGGGGATGAAGGTTGGGCCTTGATGTATTAAGCTTGAACAGGCATCTGTTGTTGTAGGCAATGACCACCGACAATTACAGTTCTCCTTCTGTGAACCTAATGCATTGCGTGGACTTTTAAAAGCTGTATTGACAAACATGTAGTCGAGATAATTAGTCTCTGGAGGCTTCGTTGAGAGACACTAGAAAGTAACTGCCTGCTGTTGTAAGGATGCAGCAGTACTTACATAGGGCTGAAGGTCAATTCCGGTGACGTAAAATAAGATGTGTTAATTGCATTTTGTTGTATTTTATCAACTACTTGCTGGTGGCAAAGTGAATTTTTGATAGACTCTGCAAAGTGTGAGGGAAGATGGAGTTTCCTAGTAGTGGAAACGGAGGTATTGGCTGAGATACCTTTTTGTTAGCTCTGAGCCATTAATAATGGCGAGTGATATTTGGAAACATGAGCAAAAAGATGTTTTTAGATGGGGAGGGTTTACTGGGAGTGAGGGAAAGAAGAAAGCATTTTTCTGTGTGCTGTTGTATCTTCTGAAGAAGGGCAGGCTCCATTTGTGATGTGAAAATGAGGCTCTAGTGTGAAACATAGCAAAAATGGGCCTCCAGCTTTTCTAAGGAGATTATTTTTCAGTGTACAGTCTGATGTGGTTTGTTCTTGTCCATCCCTGCAGATGAAGGTCTCTTTAGAAAAGAATAAAAAAACTCCTGTCAGCAGCTAGAGTGTCTCAGGGGTCCTTTTTCAGCAGTGCCATCAAGAAAATTTGCTTGAGAAAACATGGGAGCCCACCTATCCATAGTTTTACCTGTGGGTAGGATCACACCTTTTCATTAAAATTATATTTTTTTTTTAGTATTTTTGGTTGAAAACTTAGGGCTCTAGTCATATTTATGCTGCTTATAACTTCTTTCTGTAGACTTTTTGCTTCTATTCTTAGGTAGTTTGTACTGAAACATGAAGCTGAAAGGGAAAACTTGCAGAAGATGTAGATAGCTGAACAAGAACTTGACTAGTCAGCTTGTTTGAAACGTTGAAAAAATAGATATGAAGGCATTAAAGCAGATTCTAAAATTTTCCAGCCCTGGTTTCACTGTTTATTCTAGTTTTGTCTTTAAATTTTGATGGAATTATTACTGTTTGTTATAATTATTATTTAAGAATAAAAAATCTAAACTTCTATTGGATCTGAGAAGCAAAAAAAAAAAAAAAAAGTTCTGCAGCAATTTCCAGGAGAACTTTAATTTCAATAATAATTTTAATAGTGTATCCTAGAACTTTACCTTTAACTGAGACTGCACCAGAGTGCCTGGGTTGAAATAATTTTTAGCTCTGAACTAGTTTCAGTTTGGACTCCTGCCTGTTACATTTTCAAAATGCAGAGCATGAGGATATGTGACAAGAATTTGGGTGCATGAGAGCAGCATATCTATGTTTTCAAAGGAACAGTTGTCTTCCATAATGTGCAGTTTCTTAAATTAAATTGGAAATTAAAATCTGAACATCGAATTCCAGTATTGAGCTTTCTTGTTTTCAGAAAAGTGTTTTGATTTTTTTTCTTCTGCTGCTTTGCACTTACAAACAAAAAAGGGTCTGCTTTCCAGCCTGTAAAAAGTAGACGAGAAGCAGTTTTATTTTCAGTGAATTAAGTTCTGTCAAAAGCCAAGGAAGAAGCTGGAAAACAAAAGAATTCTTTCCTCATCTTTTTTTGCTTCACTTTAGGAGCTATTTGTTAGAGGGCAATACTGAGTAAACCATCTGGGTTTGCAGAAAATATTTAGGTTTTTTCCTGCAGTTGGCCATTTTAATGTAAAATATAGGGGTCTGCACAGTGACTGTTAAAAGCTGTATTTCTGGTGTGTTACATGTCCTTGCCTGGGCTCTAAAGTCCTTGCTTGTAAATACAAAACAGCAAGTGTAGACCATTATGCATATATACATGTATGCATGTATGCTGTCTTTTAATACCAAAACTAAACTCTGACCTTTCTTCCAATGTGTCGCCTTGCTGGCTGGCAGCCACCTGGGTGATTAAGATCAAATTGAGGCCATTGATGTCAGGGAGCAAACTGGGCCCAGTCTGGCATCAATTTAGGGTAATGTAGTAAATAGCTATGGTCTCTTCCTGGAAATTTTATGACTGTAGAAAAATTATAGGGCAATACACAGTGGGTTTTATTTATTTGGTTTTTTTAAGCTTGGTACTACTTATTTTCTTTCAGTAAGTGCCTGGAAAAACACTACCTGGAAGACACAGCAGTCTTGAATATTATTTTATTTAGTACAAGGAGCAACAGCATTACCCTCCCAGACACCATTGCTTCTGTATTAAAATTAGTGTAGAGCTCATTACATGGCTTTGGGCAGCTAAGCCACATGGCGTGGGAAGCTGGTCGGTGTGCTATTTGGAACCCTTGCTGGTGTGTGCGCTTGGCCCCTGGAAATATGAATGTCCAGCCTTGGAAAGAAGTAAAATCCCAGCATTTTATGCTCTCATCACTTGTGATTGACCGGTGCTGTCCTACTTCCTTTGCTGTAGCAAACCTTAACCTTACCCCTTCTTGTGCAAGTGAAATCATGTCTTGGTGTGGAAAGTGTGTTAAGTGACTGCTGCCACTGAGCTCTTCAGACATGAGGCTTGGGTCTGCTCGCGTTCTGTCTGTGCAAGTAAAAAGAGGAAGCAAAACAAGGTCACATATTGTGCTTTTCCTCCTTGGCTGACTGAGCCTTGGCATTGAAGAGACTGTCCTGGTTAGGGTCAAGCAGTTCTCCCTTGCAAAGCAGGTCCAGATACGTGTTGTCATCAGCCTGGCTTCCTGAATCTGGCAGGTTTTTTCTATAGCTACAGATGCAAGGCCAAGCGTCTGCAGTGGCTCCAGCCTCTTCTTTTTAGAAACATACTAAAACAGAAAAAAACCCACTTCCTTCTTAAATCCAAATCCTGAAGGCGCTGGTTGCAATAAAGGTTGAATAACACAACTACCTCTTACAATGTCTGTAGTTTCTGTTTGGGAACAGTGGGATACCTGTCTGTCTCCTTACCTAGCCATGAACTATATAGTTATAAAAAGGCATTAAAGTTATGAAAAATGCCTTCTACACTGTGACTGGTGTGGGGTCAAGACTGGACCTGAGGGAGATGCAATATATACTCTTAATCTTACGTTTTCTTTTCTGAGAAAAGTTTATTATTTTAGTTAATCTGCTAGGTTTTGAGAGGTAAGTACATAAGTATGCTGGTTTAATGAAGGCAGCTAAGGTGTGGTCTTGCACAAAGCTGGTTTAAATATCTCTTTGCTAACTTCCTGGGTTCAGGCCCTCTTTTCTTCACCTCTGCTAAGTACTACGTTGCTTGTATTGTAATGATGTAAAGGGGCGGTAGGAGAGAGAGGGACTGCATTGTGCTGGTTGCTCGCAGTGAAGTAACAACCGATTGCATTATTCCCCTTGATGCTTAAAGATCAGCAGTTCCTTTTATATCCTTTCCAGTTTAAATTCTTATCAGTGACATTTATGGTATATTTTGGTAGTCCGTGTAAAATTTTCAAAAACTCATTGCAAGCTAGATATTGATGTTCTATGTGTTTTCCCTCTGTTTAGGAACAATTAAAGGCAACTTCTGTGTGAATTGTTTTGGGGCTTTTTAGCAATAAGGAAGTGAATGAACTTTCTTTTGTTGTGCTATTTAAAAATGTGGAAAAATAACACGTAGAAGCTGGGTGGAAGCGTGGCTGATGCATAGCCATTACATTCAGACACTAGATGTTTGGGACTTTTTAAAGAAGCTTTTTCTTAGAGGTTTGTGAGTGTTGTTTCTTGTATTATGGAAAGCAAAGGCACAGAACTTGCTATCATGAGTTGGAAAGTGAAATTTATAGCTAAAAGAAAAGGTGTAAGCTGGTTTTCTTCAGGTGAATAACTTACTGTAGGGAGGAGTTTTCATGGGAAGGTTGTCACTGGAGGAGGATGAGAGAAGGAGGATCTCTAAATCTCTTATATTTCAGAAGAAAGTAAAATACATTATTGATTTCCTTGTTTATTGTCTCAAAGAGAAAAAGTTCCATAAAATTCCACAGTCTGCTGTTTTCAGCAGTGAAATTTTGCGTTTACACCAAGGGTAGTAGAGGAGCTTTGTTCATGGTGCAGTGCAAGGAAGGCAGCGTCACAGAACAGGGTGATACAGGTCTGCCCATTTATAATTGGGGTTTGTTACCCTTTTCAAAATGTATAAAATGGCTGAACGAGGAAACTTCAAAACATCAGATCCAACAGAGCTTCCTTTATAGGAGTCAGTGTACTATTGTTTATTCTTACTGCCATCAGTCCTCATGGTGCTGTCATGTAAGCCAGTGGCCAACTGGTCTTTCTCATTTATATCACTTGCAGCAATTCATTAGCTCTGTCTTATCCAAAGGGCTTTTATTCTTGGCTGTATAGTCCTTTAATGTGCTGCTTTCTGGCACTGGCCCATGACTCTGGGTCTGTTGCTCAGATCCAGCTTGAAAGTGTTTTCCTACAGTGAATACAGTGGAAATTCATCCAGTTTGTCCAGGGACTTTCACCCGAGACCTGCTGGCATGTCTTGTGAACCTGAAAAATTCATTTGGAATTACTTTTTTAGTGAAACTCTGCAGTATGGAAATGGGCGCTAATGACTTTACAGACAGAATAGACTTTGATCATAGATTTAGACACACTCTACGTCTTTTACTGGCTAGTAAGTGCATTACATAACTTAAAAAGCACACTATAATACATTGCAACATGGGCATCTCACTAACAAGAGTTGCCAAGCTTCAGCATAGAGTGTCCATTTAAGATACTCAGCAACAGACTTCAGCAAAACCTTCTCTTAATTTAATTTATGTTTACCTGTCTCATCTGTAACTTAACGGTATTATGTAAAGCTTTGTTATCTTTCTGTTCGTAGCAAGCTATCCAGTAACAGCAAACTTGCATGTGGCACTGATGAGTAAGTATCATTTAGGTAAAGTCAATATATTTAGAGGTGCCTCTCACAGTTGTTAACATGCTAGATTTAGAGAGCAGGAGCTGAGTGATGGATTTAGGTAGGGAGGTGTAGGAGAGTGTGCATGGAAATTTGAGGAGTCATCTGCAGTTGTAGGTAAGAAAGGTCTTCTGTGATGCTGATGTACAGGAAGGCCTCTGGAGACTGTTCTCCCTGCACGTCCCATAGTCAGGGGAGAGAAGATGGCCCTTCCAAAAGGGAGTTCATTGCCCAAGCAGGATAGCAGCTGTTGCATCCCACTTCTTGGAAGAGCCTCTTTATCTTTGTCAGTGATAGATCAAGCTAAAGGGGACAAGCATCACTAAACCAAAGGTTGCTTTTCTGAGTACCTTCCACAGGCTCTCAGAGGGCAGTGTTCAAGTGAAAACTGTAAGAAGCATTTAGGATTTCTAAGAGACATTGAGAGCTGTCCGCTCTCTCTGGGTTTGCTTAGATTTCAGAAGAGGGAAAAACAGTGCAATGGAGATACGTGGATATGAGATCAAGTGAGGAGAAAAATGGAACAAAAAACGTATTACTTTTTTCTGAGACTGCTTATGTCGTCTGTAACACCCTTCTTTATACTGCGAATATGTCTGAAAGCATGTTCAACAGCATTGAAAGCCTGGGTTATTAAAAAAAATAATAAAATAGCCTAAATAATAAAAAAAAATAAAATAAGCTCTAAGGAGTTTAAAATTCCTTGTTGGTTTAAAAAGCACAAACAGAGGGAAGGAAAAGGAGATGAGTGGTGAGTGGGGGGGGTGTTGGAAGTAAGGTTGCAGAAAGGGCATCTCTGCATGTCAGGCTTCTGAAAAGGCACCTTGCCTGAGGTGAGTGGTGGTTGGTTTACATGGACACGTGCTAAGAGAAATTGTATTGTGAGGACTGGAGTTACATTTAACTCGGCTGGATAAAGGCTACAGTACAACTTTGGTTCCCTCTGTTTTCACACAAACTTTTAGTACAACTTAACATTAGTTTTGATCATTGGTTGCCTCTTCAGTAAATGAAGTGCATCTTTGTACCCCCTTAGTGCAGATACTTTTCCTGACTTTTCTGTCTGAGACTGGATCATTTCACACTCAATTATGTTCACGTTTCCCGTGCAGTTGGAATCACTGGCAGCAAGCAAAATTGGGTAATATTTTTGTCTAAATTGATTTGGTTTTCAGTTTCAAAGAGATACTAAAACAATCATAGTAAAGAAGCCCCTCAGAATCACATTGGATTTCATAAGGATATAACAACTCTGCAATCTGTTCTTTAGTGATAACTCAGATCTTATAAAACATTTTTTCAACATGCTTATTATTTCGTTTTTATTTAATTTAGATTTTTATTTTAAATGTATGTCTTCAGTTACAGAGCATCTAGCACATTCTTGAAACTGCTGTATTCCTGGCCAGTATGGTCCATCTGATCGTAAAACAGAATAAGAGATGTGAATGGCTTCTATCCAGTAACCTGCTTTTTGCCCAAATAAGAGAACAGCTTCTTGGGCATTAAACATCCTCGCCAAAAAACAAGTTTCAAGCCAGCATTATCACAGAATCATAGAGTAGTTTAGGTTGGAATAGACCTTAAAGATCATCTCATTCCATGCCACTGCCATGGGCAGGGACACCTTCCACTAGACCACACTGCTCAAAGCCCCATCCAGCCTGGCCCTGAACACTTCTAGGGATGGGGCATCCACAGCTTCTCTGGGCAACCTGTTCCACTGTCTCACCACCCTCACAGTAAATTATTTCTTCCTAGTATTTAAGCTAAATCTACCCTCTGTCAGTTCCAATCCATTACCTCTTGTCCTATCACTACATGCTCCTTTAAAAGTCCCTCTCCACCTTTCTTGTAGGCCCCTTATAGGCACTGGAATGTTGCTATAAGGTCTTCTTGAAGTCTTCTCTTATTCAGACTGAACAAGCCCAACTCTCTCAGCCTGTCTTCATAGGAGTGGTGCTCCAGCCCTCTGATCACTTCATGGCCCGACTCTGGACCCTAGCAACCCCCTTTGCCATGGTTTGACAGGGATTTGGCAGGTGTTGCCATCAATGGGACTTGCAGGGTAGGTAGAGGGCAATGGAGGTGAGAGGTGTTGCCTCCTGGTCCCCAGTTGTGCAGGCAGGGGCAAGGCGCCTGGTTCCTGCTGGGGGAAGAGACTGCGGGGAAGGTGCTGCACACTGGGATGTGCTTCCTGCACTGCTAAAATTGTGAGCATCCAGACCTGAAAGGAAAAAAGTTAATGAAAAAAAGAATCTTAAATCCCGTTAACAGGTAAAGGTAAGCATAGTGTCACGTTGTGACTATAGCCCTGTACCACTTGTTCATTCAGTGTAACTAGAGATTTCATTCCCTGTGTCATGTGGCATGCCTGGGGCTCATGGCCATGTGTTGTTGAAATTTCAGACAAGATTTCTGTGAGATGTCTCTTCCTACCACGGCAGTGCTGTCACTAAGCAGTTGTTTTCTCTGACATCTGGCTTGTCCTTTTTAATTCCTGCTCTGCTCACAAGCTTCTGCCAGCTGGTGCCCTGACCAGGGAGGTATTCAGGGGTGAGGCTAACGTGCAGGGTGCTCACCAAAGACTCTCTGTCACTCCTTCTCCTAGTTAGACAGGGCAGAGAAAATATAATAAAAAAACTCATGAGTTGAGATAGGGACAGGGAAATAGCTCAGCAATTACCATTATGGGCAAAACAGACTCAACTTGGGGAAAAAATAATCTGATTTATTGCCAATAAAATCAGAATAGGATAATGAGAAAATAAAAACAATCTTAAAACGCCTTACCCGCGACTCCTCCCTTCTTCCCAGGCTCAACTTCACTCTCAGTTTTGTCTGCCTCCTCCTGCCCAGCCGCACAGGGGAACGGGGAATGGGGGTTGGGGGCGGTTCATCACACGCTGTCTCCGCCACTCCTTCCTCCTCAGGGGAGGGCTGCTCAACTCTGCCCTGCTCCGGCCTGGGGTCCCTCCCATGGGAGACAGTCCTCCATGAATTTCTCCAATGTGAGTCCTTCCCACGGGCTGCAGTTCTTCACGAACTGCTCCAGTGTGTGTCCCTTCCATGGGGTGCAGCCCCTCAGGAGCAGGCTGCTCCAGTGTGGGTCCCCTGTGGGGTCACGAGCCTGGCCAGCAAACCTGCTCCAGCATGGGCTCCTCTCTCCATGGGGCCACAGGTCTTGCCAGGAGCCTGCTCCAGTGCGGGCTTCCCATGGGGTGACTGCCTCCTTTGGGCATTCCCCTGCTCCAGCGTGGACTCATCCATAGGCTGCAGGTGGATATCTGCTCCACTGTGGACGTTCATAAGCTGCAGGAGGACAACCTGCCTCACCATGGTCTTCACCTCAGGCTGTGGGGAAATCTTTGCTCCAGCACCTGGAACATCTCCTCACCCTCCTGCTGCACTGACCTTGGTGTCTACAGAGTTTTCTCTAACACATTCTCACTCTTCTCTCCAGCTGCAGTCGCTCTTGTGCAATAACTTTTCCCCCTTGTTAAATATGTTATCCCAGAGGTGATACCACTGTCACTGATGGGCTTGACTTTGGCAAGCAGCAGGTCCATCTTGGAGCTGGCTGGCATTGATTCTGTCGGACATAGGGGAAGCTTCTAGCAGCTTCTCACAGATGTCACCCCTGTAGCACTCCTGCTATCAAAACCTTGCCAAACAAACCCAATACAGCCTCCTGGACCAAAAAATACCTGGAGCTGGTATTTGATGCAAGCAGCTATGTTGCTTTGCAGCTGAGGCAGTTGCTGGGTGGTGGTGGTGGTGCCTCCAGTGGTGAGGAGAGGACAGGCCAGGTAATCTGTTAATTTCATAATTTCTCACCAGAAACCCAAATTCTGGAAAGCAGTAGCTGCTCAGCTGAACGCTTAGAACAAATAAGTATTATAGGCTGCAAGTCTAAATATACGGATGGACCAAACGGTCCTCTCTCTGTAAAAAGCAAAAAAGGAGAAATCAACAAAAAAAAAGTAAAATGAAAAATTGATATTATTGAAAAATGCCTCTGTCTCTGTCAATACAAGGTGTATGTGTGGGGAAAATAGAAACTTAGAGGAGTGTATTCTCTTCATCATTCCAGTCCAAGGAGCCATTAATTTTCCACCGCCTTCATGGCGGTAGTAGTATTTCAGCATTTCAGATGCCCTTTCCTTTCATCACATGCCATCCAGTGTCAGGTTTACAACTTAGTATTGCCAGTGCAAATGACTGGGTACTGTCGCTTCTCACTTCCTCCCAAAATATGTATCCTAAATTTGCCTTCTGAAAAACCTTAGTGCTTACAACAAAATACTTTGAAACAATGGATATAAAAGGAACACTTTATCCCTGGAGGGAACCACTGAGCTCACCCATTTTGGGGGGAGTTATGCTCTGTAGTGCTACCCAGCTGAAGCCAGCAGACATTCAGAACACATTCCACATTTGGGTGTGCAAATAGTTCCTCAAGCAAGAGGAGGAAAACAGGTTTGGTATAATCCAGTTTAACTGGTGGATTTTGTTTGGTTAGCTTTTTCTTTGTCAAAAACCACATGAACAACTTGAGCAAGACATTTCTGGGGACAGGTGGCTTCCCTACTATATCATAATGATTCTATAGTTTGAATAAAGGTGTCATCTGAGAAAAACAGACTTGAGGATTTCTCCTTGTAATAAATCAGCGTTTTGCATGCACAGCATTTCCTTCAAAGATCAGTTTTTGTGTTACCATCAGTTTCAAAACTGATCATAAGGATGTAATCCATCAGGTTAAGCCTTTGTTTATATGGACAAACAAAAATAAAAATGTGCAATGTTCAGTGGGCAGAAATGAGAATAGGAACCGGCAGTGTTTTCATGAGCCATGAGCTCAGATGTTTGATCAGCGGGAAAAGGTATTAATGAATGTTAAACCTTCAGGCATCGTTTCACTCTGTGTTTAACTTCTCTGAGTTTTTATTAACGAATTTGTCATGAGTAGACAATTTCATTTGACCACAAGAAAAAAAAATAATAAAGGGCTACTGTTTCTGGGAAGTTATTGTGTAATACTGGTGACTTGTCTTATGTTACGACAGGATTTTCACTACAGTGAAAAGCCCTGCATTAGGTAGCAGGGCTGCCAGAGAGCTTTTGAGACAAGACGCGCAGAATTCAACAGGAAAAAAGCATAATGAGAGAATTGATAGTTTAGTTTCTTGATGGAAATCTTTCTTTAAAAGAAAAATTTTCTTCTGTAGTGCTGCTAAAGCTGGTGTTTGAAATAATATTGCAGTGCAGCTATTACTTGGCGGCTTGACTTGTTCTCACATTGCAAGAATTATGCTAATAATTCCTATTGCCTGCCATGACCTCTGCTGGAGGGAACAGAGTCTGTTCTCTTGTAGCCCTTTCAGAGCCTGGCAACATGTTCTCTATTTATTTATTTATTACTTGTTTGTTCCCTGCAGCAGATTTCCCTATTTGCCAGGTGGCTGAAGCGATTTGCATACTTTGTCATATATCTCTAAATCTAGTTCAAAAACGAATATGTGTGGAAATTTTAATTCTGATAACCTTTCAGTTCTATGGGTGTGAGCTTTGTACACAGTGTCGTGTAATTTATCTTCACATATGAATGTCTGTCTTAACGTTTAAGTCCACAGCTATATTTCTGTTTGCACCTTTGCCTCACACTGCATTAAGATTGTGTTTGTACAACATGACATGCTCTGAGTGTCTCCGAGATGTTGGTGTGTAAGTCTTGATTGCATCACCTTCCTGAGTGCATACACTGAATCTGCAGTCAGATCTACTTAGGTTGAAGTCTGTTGCAGTTCTGCCTCTGTTTAGTTGGAAACTACTGACAGTGAAGTCATTTTGGAGTAACAAATCTTTGGCTGTAGACTGTAAGAATAGTTGCTAATTTAATATTTCTCATCCTTAAACACTGCAAACAGTGGCTTACATTTTGACTGTATACTCCAGTTTACTAATTCGTTTCCTCTGTAAGGAGTTGCATGTTCAGGTATAATTTTGGAAATCTTAATAGTTTTTGTTTGGTTTTTTTTTGGTGGGTTGGTTGGTTGGTTGGTGAGGTGGTTTATTACCTGAAGGACTTTTTGCTGAAGCTAAAGCAGGCCTTGTCATGGCTTTAAACCAACAACTACCTTCACTATAATGGCTGTGCCCCAGAAGGGCTGCAGTGTGGAGCAGCAGGGAGCATGCCTATGCCTTGTTTTTGCAGGGACTCCGAGCAGTACATTGTAGCCCTGTTGTGCCAAACACCACAAACATTTTGAGCTCTGACCCAAAAAAACATGACTCAAAGTTACTGTTGATCCATCAGCCAAGGAGGAGCTTACTAGAGACACATGTAGGCCCACATGGTGTTTGTTCTCTGCACATTTGTGGGCAGTGTTGTTGTGTTGCAGTTGTAGAAGAAGCCTCCTCAGATGGAGAAACAGGTCAGGAGAGCGCTAAGTTTTGGATGTGAGTGGGAGGCTTTTGGGGAGGAGTGTGAGAGAGAGTTAGTTGCTTCTCCACACAGCCTGTGAGTTTCTCTGTGTGTTCCTTTCTTCTGGTGAAATGGAGTCTTTCTATGCCATCCTGGCTGGCTGTGGTGAGACAAGAATATAAACTAGGTGTTGCAGTCACAGCTACGACACTGACAGAAGAGAAAAATAGCTGGGAGGGACAAGCAATAGGATCCACTTGAAAGATTGGGTTTGTGTGTGTATGAGGGATGGAGCTCAGGGTCTGCTGTTTCTGTCATGGCTCTGGGGGCTGGAGTGGCACCAGAAGGTGATGCAGGGCAAAGTGTGAGAAGAATCCTAAAGAGGAAAGCTCTGGCAAAAATGAAGGCATCTACAGAGCATAAAGGAATTGGAAGGAACAGCAAACCAAAAAGCCTAGATAAGCGTAATTATTTTTCTTTTCAGCTTAGCCTGTGTGTTAGCAAACAGCACAGAGGAAGGATCCTAAAAGCCTTATTTCAGAAGGTTAAAATCTATGCTGTACTAGGCAAAAGGAATATGGTTCCAGAATTGGTATTGAAAGTCTCTTTGTCTCTTGCTGTTTTGATTATTTAAAGCTGGGTGTCTTCAGCCTGTAGTATCTTACTAGACTTTTGCTGTTCAAAGGAACTATGCCTGTGTCTCCACCTTCTCTTGCTGCTTGCTAGAAGTCCTGGCCAATGCTCGCTGGGCAGATTTTACTAGGCTTGCTCCTTCATGTCTAAAGCTCTGTAGCTTAGTGAAGGAAAGCCACTTGAACTCTTGGAGACCACTGTGACCATGATGTTGCACTTGGAGAGGGATCTGTGAACTCAGAGGCTGTGGTTCTCATCTTTATTAGTAGACAAAAATGAATTATAAAAGAACTTCTATGCTATTGAAATTAAAGTTATAAAAGCAATCTCCAAAAGTAGAAACAAATATAATAGTGAAGAAAAAGTAATAGATTTTGAAAAATAGGTAAGTCTTACAAATCCAAACCTTAGAATCTTTTTTTTTTAAAAAAACAAACATAACAACTTTATTCTACAAAACCTTTATCCTTTGAACATGGTGATATTTACATAGTAAAGTGGCAGCTATTTCCTTTTCCTACAAGATTTATTTAAGTAACATTTCTATTATCTGGCAAAAAAAAAAGTCTTGTCTGCCTGCTTGACATCTCCACGTAAAAGCTTCTGAAGACCTTGTGACAAAAGGCAGTCTTTTAAGAATCATAAATACTGCTTTACAGATTATAAGATTCATTCTACCATGAACTTCAGTAGAACAGAAGGAATACAATGGTTACTGAAATTAGCATGGTGATGCTTAAAATACATTACCTTCATTATTTTTATATTTTTTTTTTGGGGGGGGGGGGGGGCGGTCTTCCTGTAGCCCCATTTCCAATATGCATACAAAGACTGCACTCCTGAGGAAGGTGTTTAGACATTCTTTTATACTTGCAGAAGTGCTTCCCCTTTTGGAGAAATCTGAAATGCCAACCATGGAGTCCTTAGAGCATCAACAGGAGCAGATTGCAGTAGCATTTCCATTACTGGTGAAAAACTGAAATGCAGGTGAATACAGAAACAGAAGAATTTGGATCACCCATTCTTAGTATGATACTAAAATGTTTAGGTGGCAGCCAGCATGATTTTAGTAGTGCCAGCACTGCAACTTTTTAAAGCACCTTTTAAGGGTGAGAGGGTGGGGTTTTTTTGTATGGTTTGCGGTGTTTTCTGTTGGTGTTTTGTGATATTAAAAACTCATGTATGCAATCATTGAGACTGGTAGTGCTACCTGCTTTTCTTCAAACTACACCCCCAGAAGGAGAAAAGGAGGACTCTTCTTGATGGGGAAGGACTGAGTTTCTGCTTAATCACTGCAATATTCCTTAGCCTGTGTTGTAAATTGAAGAAATATTTCCATAGGTCCCCTCTCACACAAAGCAGTCATGGGTATCTTGATTTCCAAAGAGGACTGTGCACTTGCAGAATGAAGTGATAACATTTCTCACCTTTAGTTGTAGAGTTTGCATAGCTTGTTCTGTGGTTTTGTTGGGTTTTTTTTCACCAAACTGCAAAGACAGCATAACTAATAATCTTTTCACATGGGGGGTGTGCAAATGCAGTCTTGTATCAAAGAGCTTGTGTTAGGATAGAGTTGGAAAGAATACAGCCTAATTTGCTTTGGCTCACCTGCCAAAAATTTTTCAATTGAAGGTTTCTTCTCTAGAGGATAGGGTGAAGGTTAGCAATACAGCCTGAATGTTTACTAATTTTCTGCCATGGAAGTCAATTCCCTTTTTAAAGAAGACAGCAATAGTTTATTTCATTATTTTTACAGTAGTTTCTATTTAAACTAAGAGTCCACTCCAGGAGAGTGGGCCTGAGAGACAGATTTGCCCATCCCTTCTGTAAATGCCTGTCTTCCTGCAGTCTAGATGATTAAGGGTAATGCTTACATCTCAAGTATTACTAGGGCTTTGGACAAACTGATACTGGACTTGCAGCTTCCTTTGCATCTAGCTAGCTACCAGTGCTTAGGCCAGGCAGTCTGACCTCTTCCAAAACTGAATGGTGAGCTGCAATTTGACAGCCAGACTTGCTGGTAAAAACATATTTCATGTCCAGCTTCTCAGGCAATGTCAGGTTAGTTTATGCTCTCCCCCTCACCCTATAGTGCATTAAATAATGTTGTACTATCACCTTCCATTCCTCATAAGATTATTTTCTGGCTTCAGCAACACAAAGGCTTTTTGTGGTGACTTTTAAGAGTGTCTGATTCAAGTTAGTTAGCTTTGCGGCACCTATTAAAACTAAGCCTTAGTCATTGGCTAGCAATAACCGACATGTCAGAAATTATGACCCTGAACCTTCAGTCGTTAGCTAGGACTTCATAAAGCATGACATATGGGATAATGAGTACTGAAGGAAAAAGTAATCAGTGTTTCTTGAATTTTATTTATAAAAAATTGCATGGAGCAACCTGACTTGAACCTGCAGGCTTTAATTTCTGTTCTTCTTAATACTGTTTGCTGTTTTCATTATCTAAATCATAGCTGTTAAGGTGAAAAAATCAATTGTATTACATCAGTCCCCTAAATCCCACAGAAGGTCTACCTTAGATTTGTTTTCTTTTATGTTACAGCTAAAATGCCAATCAGTAGATTTGACTCAAGCTTTTTTGTTACTCATTTTTATTCTTCATTGTACTTTAAGTTATATCTTGAATTACATCTACTTAGAGGAATGTGGAAGATGTTAATTTCCTGAATAAATGAGCTATTGAACCATTTAGGCTGGGTAGTGGGTAGTGTTAAATTAATTCTTGTAATATTTCTAATGTGTGGAAAATATGCTACATTCTGTAAGGCTACATTTTCAACTTGATGGTAACAAATCTGCAATAACTTTTTAATGCTATTGGGCCATTTAGGTTATCTCTTGATGGAACTAAGTAATAGATAAAACTGTCCTGCAGGAAGACTTGGATTTTTAGCACCTGCTTCATCTTCTGTGGTTAGGCATAAAAAAAATATATATTTTTTTATATATATATATATATAGCAGCATGATGAAAGAAGGGTGTTAGAGAAAACTGTATATTGTGGAGACATCCTGTATCTTTTCTCCATCGTGTAGAAACAAAAAGAGCATGTTCTGACTATATGGTGTCAATAGTGCCAAGCATGGTTTAGAGGAGAAGAGAATGGAGAAGGAGGTCAGGATGATATTCATGTTCAGTGAGTGAAATAAATACGTGTTAATAGTTGAACTGGGATTTGGCAAAACTAGTTTGCTGATATGGAGGATGTATGCATGTGTAAGGGTGACAGCCTGGTTTCCAAAGGGGGGGGGGGGAAAAAAAAAAAAAAAAAAAAAGCTTGCATAACTTTGCTGCCTGTTTCTGTGCTTGTCACACATTTTAACTCATTGTCGAATGTGTTTCAAGCTGGCCAGATGGGTAGTGATCTCAGTGCTCCTAAAATAGTCTACCGCAGCCTTTAGCCAAGAGGACCTATTGCTCCCTTCCCTGGCACTTCTCTTTGACTCACTCAGGTAGTGGAGGGGCAGTAGGCACTTGCCTGTGGCCGCAGGCAGCTGCCATGTGGCTGGCCAGCCGGTGGCCATGTGGGGCTGGATTAGCCCCAGGTGAAGTGCTCTCTCTCTCTCTTTGCCTCCCCCAGCTATCAGGTCAAATTAACCTTGGTAGGTGTCCCCTACCAGTTCTTAAGCATTGGGCTGGCGGGAGGTTGGCAGATGCACATACAGAAGGCTCTGTCTCTGTTCATGGCTGTTTGCCTGGGCTTCAACGGCAGAGGAGTACGGATGATTTCTGCTTGTGAGGGCACTGTAGGCTAGACACCTTGTGTGACCAAATTTAGACCTATCCAATGGGTCTGAAGATGCCATGACAAGCATTAGTGGTTTGTGACTTTGCCCTCTGTGGGGCAGAGCATCCTGTTTGCCAGCCAGATTGATAACCTGGGGAGGTCTGCTGCTTGCCTGGAACCTGGATCCATGGTGTTGCAGAGAAGCTGCCATGGCTTATCTGGCTTTCTGACTGCTTCCCTGACAGCTCATCTAGACAGGCATCAGTGAAGCGGCCAGGAAAAGCCTTCAGCAGATTGAAGGTGACTGTAGCGCTCGGAGGGCAGAGGTGAGAAGGACAGGTGCCTGAGTGGCAGGCTCCTCAGTCCTCCCACTGAGGAGGAGGACAAGCAAGGCTTGATTTTAATGAAAACTTACTGAGAGCTCAGGAAAAAAATAATCGTATTGTGCCAGAAGACTGGGGATTTTTAAAGAAGACCCACTTGACTAAACAAGGAACTGCTTTGGGAATTGAAACTCAGAAAGGCAGCATGCAAAAAGTGGAGCATACAAAAACAAGGACAGATAATGGAGGAGGGGTATAAAAGCATAGCTTGGTTGCATAGGAGTGAAATCAAGTAGGAAGGAAAAAAAGACTAGTTAGAGCAAAAACTAGCTAAAGTGACAAGAAGGGATTCTTAAAGTAGATTGATAGCAAAGGGAAGTTCAGGAAAGCTGTAAATTCATCGATGAATAGGAGAGAGAAGCTAGTATGTGATGGTACAGAAAAATGGAAGCACTGAATGCTTTGTTTGCCTCAGGGAAAAACCTGTTCCCCTGCCTCTGTGTGTGCCAGCATTTTTTGAGAAAGAGAGGCACAGCCAACAGCTGGAGAGCAACAGGTTAGTGGGCACTTGGAAAAGCTGGATATATTCAGATTAGGGGACTGGAGGGGAGCTGCTGAGGGTGCAAAAAGGGTTGGCAGATGTGTGACCGCAACAGAAAAAACTGTGCAGGTGGGGGAGGTAGCCAGTGAATGAAAAAAGGCTGGCATTTTATCTGTCTAAAAAGGGCAAGAAGGATCATCTGGGCAACTATAGGCTGGCTAGCTTCACCTCATTGCCTGTAAAGATCACGGAGTATGTTCTCATTTCCAAACGTGTGAAGAACAAGAAGAAACAGCAAGCTTCGATTTAGCAGTGGCAAATTGTGCTTGAGTCACCTTATTGCCTTGGATAAAATGACTTGCTACAGGGTGAGGGGGTGCAGTAGATGTCTCAAATTCAGTAGGGCTTTTGCCACTCTTTCCCATAGAAGTTTCCTTTGGAAGCTGAAGAAGCATGGGCTAGGCAAGTGGGAATTTAGATGGGTTGAAAATTAGCAGCTGAATGGTTAGTGATGCTTTACATTCAATTGGTGGTCCTTAACAAGCAGGATACTCTAGGGGATGATAGTGTGGCTGACAGAGTTTTCATCAACAGCCTGGGTCATGAAGCAAGATACGCTTTGTGCAGATTTGCAGATATGCTAAATTATGTTCTTTGACATGCTGGATGGTAGAGCTTCGATCCACAGAGAGATCAAAAACTCTGAGGACTAGGGCAACAGAAACCACTTGAAGTTGCCTTAGGAGAAATACAAAGTTCAGCACCTGGTACAGATTAACTCCACGTGTTTGTTATGTTGAATTGAGCACGAGCCATAAATGCACTGTCATTGCCAATAAAGCAAATCAGGCACCAGGCTACCATAGAAACAGTACTTCAAGGAAAGTTTCTATGCCCTGTGCTTAGTGTTTGTGAGGCTGTCTGGAATACTCTATTCAATTTTGAAGGCCCCCCACTTCAAGGGGTAGATAGAAGAGTTGGAGAGGGACCATTTGGAAGCCTGGGAAAATGGCAAGGGGCTCAGGGCACAAGGCTACAAGGGAGAGTGACAGAGCTGGGCTTGCATAGTCTGAAATAGAGGAATCTGAAGAAGTCCAGTAGCAGCCTAAAACTTCTTGAAGGGCATTGACAAAGATGTTAAAGCTGACCTCTGCTCAGTAATGGTAGGTGACAAGAAGAGATATAATGGCACAAATTGTAACTTGGGATTGAACAGTAGGGAGGAACTTTTATCTCCAGGGGCAGAACAGCACTGGAAGATGTTGCCCACAGAAGTGGTTTAATCTCCATCCTCAGAGGATTTTGAGACTCATTTCGACAGAGCCATGGCTGACTTGATCTGCTGTTAACAATTGTTCCCACTTGGGCAGCAGATTTGGCATCCCAACCAGCATTTCTTTGATTCTGTGAAGTCTCAGAGACACAGGGGATCTGGAGACAGTCTGGTTGAAGTATGAAGCAAAAAGCTGTAGGAAACCAGTCTTCATTGAGTAGAATGTTTTCATGGACCACTTGGTGGGGGTTTCTTTGGTGTCACCCTCCCAGATTTCACAGATGACTTTAAAAAGAGCTTCTTCACTCTGGATCTTTTAAAATGCTTTAAAATTACATACAAGATTACTCTGTCAGTATCAAATATGCATCCCCTATAGGAGTGTATTTTTGGCCTTAGGGCACTAGGCTTTGCATGTGGATCTCTAGTCATTACTATCACTTAAGCTGAAATAAAGCAGCTCAGTATTTTTACACCTGAGATATAATTTGAAAAGTTTACAATCATGTTTTTATTGGAGATAGGGATACTTTTTAGCACAGGTAGTTTGAAAAGCTGCGAGCAAGCGTTGCCCACGTATTCTGAGCTCATCTCTTTTCTTCTGTCAGCATAGGTTAGATAAGGGTCTAAAGTCCTGAAAGAGTGGCCCATTTGATAAGTACTGCCTGGATTCAGGGAACCTGATGAAAACACATGTAATTCCAAGCTTGACTGCCTTTTGTTCTACTGCTTAGTCTCAAAGTCTGCTGCAAAGAGAGCATTTTGGTTCCATTGAATGATGGTCAGTAGTGGTATTTTTAGATACTTTATCTTTCGAAGACTAAGGAGATAGTCTGAAAGTAAATGTATCGCTGTCTTTTTGTCCCCTTTCATGTTTTGGATCTGTCTGTGCAGAGAGCTCTCTGTGTGTATGCTTGCATGCTTTTAATAAAATTTTTAGTGCCCTGCTTATATTTCTTTCTAACTCCTGCTCATATCTTCACAAAAAAATCTCTCTTTGTGCACATGAAATGATTGGGTGTATGCCAGTACAATGTGAAAGCAATAAAAAGAGATTTTCACTACTTCTTATAACAAACTGCAGAACTTCCTATCAGTTAATCAGACTTCTTGTTTAATCTCATCATGATGCATGAAGCCTGTTTACTGCTGCAGCTTTTATTAGTGTTTATGCAAATTTGGTGTTAAATCCCATCAGTAATAATCTAGCTTTTATTAGCTAGGCAGTTACATTGCTTGAAATTTTCTGAAGCCATGTTTAATAGCTGAGGAGCAAGGAATATCTGAAATACTCATTTTAGGGTATGCCTAAACTGTAGTTGTACCTTTTTGAATACCACTGAGCTAGCTAGCTTGGTTGACAGTAATAGTGCAGTTGGTTGCAAAATCATATGCTACTACGATTTATGTGAATATTGTTACAAGTATGGAGTTACTGTAGGGACTAAAGGAGCACAGAAGGAATGTAGCAAGAAGTCTGATGTGCAGGGATATGGTCAGCACATTGCATGAGCTTTGCACGTGCAGTTTATGCACCTGGACTGGAAGGTGTGATGCATATGCACTGACCAGATACACTATATACCTTCATAATTAACTCGGGGAGTCAAGGAAAGTTTATTCTGTTGGTTTTTGCTTCTAGAATGCTGAAGGGAAATGTGGAATATGGGCATACACCACTCGCAGGCAGTTTTGCTGCACCACCCATCCTTACACCATGAGACCAAGGCTGTACCTCTCTGGGAGGTGTTTATATCTTGGGTGTATCTACGTGAAGCATAATTATCTTTTTGAATGCAGGACTGATATTCCTGAAATACACTCAGGATCCGACCTGAAAGTTAACTGGAAAATATAAATGTATGTGTTTAGATGTTTTATTGATGCACGAGACTGAAGCTTAAAACAGCTGCAAAACATGGTGTTTTAAACTATTTTTAAGATGTATGTCTAATACGAGAATTTCTAATGCTGGCACGGCAGCACAGATGGCATGTTGCTAATATTCTTGGTCATTCTGCTCCTATGGCCAAGAAGGCTGACAGCTAATACCTATTTCAGTGGTGATTTGTGTAATTTTGGTGTAATTTCTTTATGAATCAACTCATTTTGCAAAACTAAAAATTGTCAGGTAACAGAGGTTCTGATTTGGGATGATTGCTTTTTAATTGCTGTGCTTGCTTGTGTAGCAAGCGGAAGGAGAGCACTGTCAAGTCTGAAAATTAGGGTCATCAGTCTGCTTTTGTGGAAGTCCCTTCTGAAAAACTGAATATTTTTTTTCAGTTGCTTGTATTTCAGATGTAAACAAAAAATAAAACCTTACTTTGTAGTCTCTAGTACCAACCCAAAATTTATTATCTAAACAATTATCTGTTGAATAGTATTGCATAAATTATTAATAAAATTGGTTCACACATAGCAATGGTTGATACAACAGCTTTCAAGGAAGTTTCAAGGAGCAGTATGCCTGATGACTGTCTGGATTGAGGGGAAAAAAAAAGTTGTAATTTGATTTTAAGCTTAGCTTTTAAATGTAGACATGCTACTACAGAATATGACAGTTTTCTGCATTTCCTCTTCAATTTAACCATCCTATTGTCACTTTGCAGATTAATGACTTGGCTTTAAAAAATTAATCAGCTCTGGTTTTAGTGATGTAAGTCATAAATAAGGCTCTATGTTATAAATGTCCAAGGCACTAAGGATCCTAAATGTCATTGGCTTTGACATGAAATTTAATATGTGATCTTCTGCTACGTTGTTTGTAGTGAACAGTAGTGAAGTCCATAGTACCAACTGACTTTGAACCTTCTCTGACTCCTACAAGGACTTCTTTTAGTTTGATGAGTATCTGGATCATTTTAAAAATGAATGTCATATCAATTAGGAGTGGGAGACCTGTAGGAGATGGCCACTGTGTAAAGTAAAATTTGGGAAGTTCAGGCTTTTCTATCCCAGACACTGGAGTAGAACTAACTGCCTGTTCTCTATGAAAGGAATGATGAATTCCAGCAAACAGAGAATTGTCTTCTGATTTTCCTCGGTTCGTGTCCTGTTTCATATGCGTTACCGCATTTGAAACTGGAGTTTGAACTGGGCAGAGGATGATTTTTATGCTTAGTCACTGGTGCTTTGTGACTTTATTTTACCAAATTTTGCTGAATGAAGAGCAGAGGTGTGAGAAGCAACAGTCTTTTGAAATAACTCAGACAACATCTGGAAGATAAGAGCACAGAGCTGAAAACAACATTTTTTAAGTATACAAGAGGAATTTGATTGTTGCAGGATGACTTCTACAAGCCAGCAATACAAAAACATATGTTCGTACTCTCCTGTCTCCTCCTTGGGTTACAGACGTCAGCGTGGTTTGAGTTAGTTGTGTTACTAATGCAGCCTAATACATTTTAAAGAGGCATAACATGGAGTACATGTATGTATAAATTCATACCTTGATGTAGCTTGTAAGTCTGTAATAGTATTAAAATACATTTTAGACTGTTTAGAAAATAGGGTTTCCCCCCCGCCCCCTTACAACAAGGTACAGAAGGTCTTCCTTCTTTTGTCTTGTCCAGTCTAGTTTAGATAATTTAGCTTTCCTTACTTTGTTAATCAATAAGAGTATGGAAAAATACCTAATTATTTCGGTGGGGTAGTTCTGACTAAATCCTGTGATGCAGAACAGCATGCGAAACTGCTTGTGCCCATCCATTACTCAGGCCTGCAAGAGAAAAGGAAAAAAAAAACCGTATATATCATGGATTATATTTTGCTTCAGGCATGCTCTGACCTACTGTATTATGATTTTTCAGCTACATAAAAAAATTAAAAGCTATTTGGGTTCTTACCAAATACATTATATAAAATTAGAAAATACCAGTAATTCAGGCTCTGGAATAGCTTTAGATGGATGATTATTCTGAAGATTTTAATAGTCCAATAAGAACCTAATCTAATTGCATGTTGAAATGAAGTTAAATATTTTCCAAATAAATTAGAGAAAGGGAATTGCATTTTGGCAGTGTGGTACAACACCCTTCTTTCTCATTGAGCACACACATTTAAAACCTATATAATTTTGACTAAATGACCACCTCCCAAAGGAAATAAATATAACCAAATGATGATGATATCCGCGTTGCCCACTTAGCAAGAGGATCACCTACTGTAACACACTGTCTCCTCAGTCTATCTGTAAGAGCCAGCTACCTCTTTGCTTCCCAGTAACAGCCTTTGCAAGATATCTGCTGGAGTAAAGGCAAGTCCTGATCAAAGTTTAAAGAGGACCTAACTTTAACAGGTGCTCGGGGGTGCATTTAGGACGGTTGCCTGAACACTGGCTGATCTCTGCGCAGCCAGCAGTGTGAGGCTGGGGTTAGTAAAGACAGTGATCCTGGAGTCCCTTTTGCTAGTTGATGGAGCCTCCAAAGTGACTTGGTGTCAGTAGAGCAAACCCTGAAGGACAGAGGGCTGCAAGCGCTGTCAGGGATTAATCCCATCCTCCCTTCAGACCCTAAATGAAGAGGAGCGGAAGCAGAGATTCAGATCAGAGCTTTTTGGTGACAAGTCTCAGATACAGTGTCTGACTTTCAGATGGATGTGATCTCCTTGATCTTGTCACTTCTTCAGCAATTTTGGGCCAGTACCTGAAGTATGTGCTTTTGACCTGCGGGAGAGGGGCACACCCCATGTGGCCTGTCATTCAAATTACACAAGTGACTCAACAACTAAAAGGGGAAAAAATGAGATATTGCAAGGTAGTATGCAGAATTAGGTGCTTTACAGCCATCAAATGTATCGCCCCCTCCATGTCTCCCCAAGTATAACTGTAAAATAAACGTCCATGCCCATCAAGAACTGTAATCTGCAAGATTTTATTTTGAACAGGGCGAAACTAAGCCTTTCTCCCATCCAAGTATGAAGGACAAGCTAGGACTTGGCTGGGGGAGAAACTACAGCAAGAGTGATTGCAACCTGCCCCCTACTTTTCAGTAACACTCTCCTGATCCTTTGCTTCTGAGTTGTTTTTATGTTATCACAATTTGAATAATCTGGTTTGCTGCTTTCATGCTTGGTGCTGGCTGAGCACCCAAGTGCCATGAACACTACAGGACTTTTGATGAACTCACCTGATATCAACATGCTGAAGGTGTCATGAGAAGAATTGCTGAAATAAGGCATGTACATTTCAGGCAGGGAGATGTGGGGGTAGGAAGGGGGGTGGAATAATTCTCTTCAGATGCTCAAATTTTTGCATTGAAAACTTGGTAATTTTGGGATTGGTTAAATGTACAATATTACCATGCTAGATACTAGGATTACAAATACTCTTTTCTCTATGCTTTATACTAAGTGTTACTTTCAGAGAGGAAAGGTTGGGAAGGAAGGTGAAGAAAAAGATGTAGAATGGAAAGGGGAAAATAAAGTCTTGAAAGTCTTGGTATCTTTTTTTTTTTCATTTATGCATGGGATGGTTTCTCTGTGAATGGTTCCTTTAACTAGTCTGGTGTTGTCTGTTTCCCCATAGATTATTTTCAATTTTTAAAAAAAAAGAAAAGGGGGGGGGGGAGCAAAAAGAAAAGCCAAAGAATAAAAAAACCCCAATTTGTAGCAACTTTGGATATACTTGTGAGGAATAGTGAATTTAGGAAGAATGATTCCTGGGAAAAGAAGTATATTAATTCTATTAGCATAATTATATTAATAATGTCAGTAGTGAGTGGTGTTAGTTACTCTAGAGTTGTATGCTTTATTTTTACATGTGCTGATCATCTTAAAAATAAAAAGGCATTTTTTCCTTGCAAGATGATTAGTAGCTTAGAAAAGTCCTTGTATTTACTACAGACTACAGGTTTCAAAAGGGATTCCTTCCTGCCCATCTCATCTTGTCTTTATGTCTTCATCATGACCTCATTGACTAAAAAAACCCACAAACTCTCCATAGTTAGCTCCAGCTTCTTGGAAGAGGTTTCAGGGAAGTATTTTCTCCTGAAGAGGGGTGGGGTGTGGGGAAATGTCTGTACAGTTATGGTTGATACTCTTGGTCTCTTCTGACAAATGTGCCAGCTGTCACCTATGGCCATGTATTTAGCAGAATTTCTGACTGCAGGCTCAAGAAACATCTTACAAAATATCCACTGAGATCTCTTAAAATTCTCTGGTGCTGGAGAATAAAGTAACAGAAGTTCATAGATACAGACAAAAGATTCAATTAATTCTGGGCTGAATCCATCATGAATGCAAAGGTAAAAATAGCAGATACATTTGTGTGGAACTGGAAATGGTGTGGGATGAGCAGTTTTTTATTTTCCATGCGGTTTATCCTCTGTTCTTACATTTCATAGAAAAATGTTCCCCAGCCCCTAAATGAAGGCCAAGAAGGACTTTAAATATTCTGGAAAGTTCATCATTAACTTACGTACCAATGCAGATACCCTGTGTAGAGATGTGTATTGTATACCTATAGTAGTACAGACACGGATTGTAGATTCCCACAACTTATTAAATAATGCTAAATGCATTAATCATAAATAGTGCAATTTTTACTTATAAATTAAAGTGGTGAAACAACCCGTTAACTAAGCTACATACAAAGTAAACCCACATTTGCTTATCAGCAGATTGCTGTATTAATTAAGAGTATTTTGTTTTCAATTAGTACTTTTTCATGTCATCCTTCAAAACAGACTAATTGAAGAAGAAATGCCTGACCCTGCAAGATATGCAAAGTATCTCATGAACTGTGGCACTTGCTGCTTAAAAGGACTGCCATACACTGTAATAAGGAAATGTTAATGCATTTAGACATGTCTGATTACTGGTTTTGGTTAATGATGTTCAACGTAGACGTGAGTATAAAACAAGAACAAAAATGCTTCTATTTGTGAATATTTGAAAGGTTTTCTGCTTTAAAAATTTGCCTGTTAAAAGTTTTTGATATTACAAACTGGTATCAAATGATCTGACCCAAACTTCTCCTGTCTCCTCGGAAAAAAACCTTTATAGATTCTTAAAAAGAAGAAGATAAAAATGAAAAAAGAAAGCTCCAAACCAAAGTCCAACAGAATTCAAGACCATCTATATAGACTAAGCAGACAGTTCTTTTCCAGTGATTTCAGGTTTTTTATATATTTAGGTTAATGAACAAATTAAGAAAAACACAAGAATCCCAAAATGACCTCTTGGCTCAATTGCTGTTGAGTAGTGATAATTCTAAAATTACGTACCACTCATCTTGACTTCTGACATTTGAGTTGCCTTTCCTTTGAGGGCATGAAAATGGAATGTTTTCCTATAACTTCCTGGTAAGAAGGTGGAGAGGAACGTGGTAGCATTGAGGGTTAGCATGCTTGAGGGGACTGTGGAGCAACAACTAGTCTTGCATATTGCAGTATCTACGTGGGTAATTGTGATTAATGTTCAGCAGGATGCTGTGTGCTATAGAAATGATGCCTCTTCCCTTCAATCTGTATGCAGATAGTCCTGCAAAAGCTGTAAGAAAATCAGGACAATTTCCTTTGGCACAGCCTTGTTAGCACCAGATTTTCTCACATGCAGTTTGTGTGCTGCTTACATGTTGGGTTTGGGTTTTTTTTGATTGTTTGGACCCTTGATTTGCTCTTCTCTTACTGTGAAAAGTCTTTTTTGAGTATGGAGTGGAGAGAGTAGGAAAACTGCTGCTTCTGTGTGGGTTAATTCCCAAGCAAAATGTAACTTGGTCACATTTAAAATAGATGACTCATTTGAATGGAGGGAAAACTAGACTCCATGAATGGTCTCTTGGTTGGTTTTGTGGTTTTTTTGAATACACCTGTATGCATCTGATGCTGTCTAGTATAAATGGTGATTGTTGCAAGTGCATGTGCCGTCTGTCTAACATGCTTTAATGGATACATGTAGCTGGAGGGATTAGTTGAAAGGGGACGTGGTTGCAAAATCAAGATGTGAGGAGAAATCTTTGACCCCCAAAAAGCAGATTTTATGATGTTTTATTCTGTTGAACACTGAAGTCTCTCTGTGAAGAGCTAAAGAAACTGGGGCCAGCTGAGGAAGGAGCCAGGGGAAGCTCAGGAGCCCACGAGTGGGGAACCCAACAGCATGCAGGAGCCTGGCCTAGGTGGAGAGGCTTCTCTGAAGTTACTGCGTCATGTCCTGACCCCTATTGCCATACAGTGCTTGTCTTTGAATTTACTCTGGTGAGAACCATCCAGTGGGACTGGAATGTTGAAACATTGCTCTATTATGCCATTGCCCCAGGTTGTAGCAACTCAGTAAAGATAATTTAGTTGTAGGTATTGCTGTGAGCTAATGCAGGAGTTACCTGTTGGTGAAATATAATCACTTTAATTCAACTTTTAAGGAATTATAACATTTTAAATTAAAATTATTTTTCACTTGATGTATCTGAATTGTGGAAGATAAAAAAGCCCAGCAGCTCCATGCCAAGGCCATCCTGTTGATCTGCAATAACTAACGTAGTAATAACAGCGTGATGGGACCTGCCGCTTGCAATAAACATTCAGAGTTAAATAAGAACAAATCAGCCTGAGGATGAGATAATCAGGCATTTGACTGTTCCAGAAAAATTGTTCTATATTTTCAGTAAAATAATCAACATGGTATTTTACTGCATGGACTACAGATTAGTTGTTTTAAAAACACTTAATACAATAGTCAAATAGTCAACTTTTTTTCAAAGTTGTCTGAGGAGCTTTTGAGACTGTTCAGGCTATTCTGGTAAAATCAGATTTTTAATACTGAATACAAAAGAAAAGATGAAATAATTACCTTTCTGCACGTTAGGAAAATATTCATAATGGTAAGTACCAAAGTGTCCCTATTAATTATATTCTTTCTGCAAAACCTTTACTTAGAACTACCAGTGTTTGAAATCATCACCATAACAGTGAATGTGGCACCTAATGAACTGAAAAATGGCTAACAGTTTTCAAAATACTGACAAAAAGCCAGTGTTGAGGGGGTGTCCCAAGAATTGTGCTCAGGTAGTCTTGGCTGAGGGCACCTTCTTAGCACAGGTGTTGCAGAACATGAAATGCAGAACATGCAGAACAAGTCCCTGATGTGACTTGATTAACTGTCAAAGTGCCATCTCCAATGGGCTGTTGTACCTGGGTGGCCCTGGTGTCTTGGCACTCTGATAGCTATTAGATGCGTGCTTCTGCACAGCAGACATGGTTACCCCTGGTTTGAAATGAAGCATGTTGAGCAGTCTTATTTATTCCGCTATATGAAGCCTGAAAGGACCTTTAGACCTTGTATTTTCATCTGGTTGCTGCAGATTGTTTAAACAGGCTGTTCTTTGACCACGTCCCCTAACAGAAACAGAGGTCTTTTGTCTCAGAAGCATCTTTGTCCTGCACATCCTTGGGAGATGGCACGCTTCTACTGATGCTTTTACTTTTGTTTTATAGATTAATGTGAATACGTTCTTACCTTCCTTTTATATGAATTTGTCTGACTTCAGGTCAGGTTTCGGCTCTTACTGTTGTCTTGCACTGTGAGACTGAAGAGCCCTTTCCAGACCTGCTGCTACCTCTTTGCATTTGAGTCATGTAAGACTGCCTTTTGTTGGTGAATCCAGTCATGGTGTCCAAGTCCCACAGACCAGCTCCCTCTCTCTCTTCTCTGGATACAGTTTGTAGCTCTCTGCTGCATCCGCTGGAATATGGAGGCACAAGCTAAGCCCTGTGTTTTGACATCAATCTCTGCAATTCCCTCTGCAGCTGTGGGTAACTTTTCCCTGTACACCTGGGCTTTGTGGTTGGTGCTCACGGACTCATTTTGTGGGGAGGCTGCTGTGCTGTTGCTGCCCACAGAAGGCTTTTTTCCAGAACTGTCCTCTACGTTGCACTTTTAATATCCAGTCCCTGGATGCATTAGCTTGTGTACATAACTTAAGATTTCAGTCAGCGGTTCAAAATGCTTTGTTTGAATGGCCAAAGTCACTAAGCAATTTGGATTTCTTGGTGTGATGGCCTTGTCCTTCTCATTTTCACTACCTCGTCCATCACTTTCTCATCCAGAAATTTTCATTGGACCTTTGTACCCTTAGACCTGTGAGATACCTGTGCTTGAAACATGTTATGACATAAAACAGAAGTTGAAACTGTTCTTTTGGGGTTTGTTCCTTTGGAGTGAGATGGTAGTTCAGTGATCAATTTGGCTGTATTTTTCATAGTGAAACCAACTTGGAGATCACTACCTTTTAGTAAATAAGTGGTTACTTTTCTGCTAAAAGATCAATCTCTTCTTGTATACACACACCTGCACATACACAATTAAAGTTTTGTACACATTTCTATTAGCCAGAATTTTCAAAGTTTTGAAATTTTGAACCTCATGCTATGAAATAAATAAGGATTTTCCAAAGTAACTCAACATGTTTTCTGGAGGGCTTATGCAAACGGAAGATATTTCCAGACTTATGTAATGGGAAGAGTACTTTTTACAAGTGCATGTAGTGATAGGACGAGGGAATGGCGTTAAACTGTAAGAGGGTAGATTTAGATTAGATAAAAGGAAGAAATTCTTCACTGTGATGGTGGTGAGACACTGGAACAGGTTGCCCAGAGAAGCATCCCTGGAAGTGTTCAAGGCCAGGCTGGATGGGGCTTTGAGCAACTTGGTGTGGTGGCAGGTGTCCCTGCTCATGACAGGGGAGTTGGAACTAGGTGATCTTTAAGGTCCTCTCCAACCTAAACCATTCTATGATTGTGTTCCTTTTTTATTAGTTCAACATGGTAAATTTTTACTTTTCAGTATTTCTTTTAAATACTTCAGTGTCTGTCTCTGTAGAAAATGTCAACACCACACTAATTAATTGTTCTACTGAGTAAAGAAGGGTAGCCTTTTCATATATGAGTAGCACCAAACTGCCACTATATATTTACAGAAAATCAATGAGAAAACTTTAGGTAGAACATTGTCATTTCCCAAAGGTAGTCAAATTTAATTTTCACCAATCAAAATGCCAACTTGATGAACGTATGTAAGGCTATGTATATCAAACTACAGAGTTAATTATGCTGTTATAAATCACAGAGTAATAATTATGTTAATTATATAATATGCTGAATAAAATAAGTTTGACAGATTTTTCTGGGTTTTTTTTAATAGTAATCTGTAGAATTTGGCTTTATTTGAAAAGGTGATTACTTGCAATAGCTCGTGGCTTTTAAAATCATACTTACCTGTTCAGTGTTCTCCAAAGTGCACTTGAGGGGCCCAACACAAGCATTTGTCTGTTCTGTGTCAACATCTCTTCAGCAGGTAAAAATCTTAATGCCCTTCCAGATGTTTCTGTGTAAAACACAGTAACATTGTGACTGTTACTGCTTTATCCCTTTCTACCTTAAAATACCTGTTAGTGAGTTTTTATTTTGCCTTTTTTTTTTTTTTCCCCTCCGAACTTGTGGAGTACAGAGAATATATACATCTGTAACTTAAAGCCTTTCAGTTCACTGTGCAGTACTTTCCCTCCTCACATGCATCTCTCCATGTCTGAAGACTGAGAAGTTTTCCCCTAGGAGGTGGGTGCCCTGGGCTCAGTACACAAAACCAGTGGAGAGGCAGGAGCTTGCTGCCGCTGATATATCATCTGTGTTGCCCTGTCCAAGCAATGGTGTTTTGGCAAGCACAGCTCCTGAATTTCTCTCATCTCCCTTACAACCAGAGCCATTCTTGTGGGATGGGATGTGGGCCTCTTCCTCCCAAAGCAGGGCTGGCTCTGGGGTCATACCAGGCTTCTCAGGGTTTGGACCAGTTGAAGCTTGAAACCCTCCATGGATGGATTGCCTGCATGAGCTACTCAGGCTATAATTGGAGTTTAAAAGCCTTTTTCTCCACAGTGTATTCTTTTAAGTAGATACCAGACAGGCTTTGCTGAATTAGTATTTGGTTTTCATTTTTCTTGGTTGTCTGCTATTGGACTCCAGTGTTTTGTGCTGAGGAGACGGAGAAGGCTGTGAAAGGCTCTAAGATGACATGAACTTAAACATAAACTTGAGAGAAATGCTGTAATTTCTGGGTTTTGATAGCACAGACTGTAGAGAGAGTTGTGTGCTACTGACACAGTGCCTTTGAAAATATAAGGAAAGGATGGATTTGGTCCTCTTTCTCTCTTTAATGACCATTATGGTTATGGCATTGGTATTAAAAAAAACGGTTGTGCTCTCATTTCATTATTTAAGTTCCTCATTTCTTGAGGAAATGACTGAATATAAAACCACGCTGGTTCCATTACAAGAAGTAATGGCAGTAATTTGCTCAACTGTAGAAGTCAGAATATTTTTATTACAAAAACAAAGAGAAAGAAAAACCTAATTTTTGTAGAGTGATAAATGTTGAATTAGGGTGAGATTCATACGAGGTTGAATATTCTGCAAACACATTAGCTATGAGGATAGACGCAGGGAACTGTACTTACTCCGTTCAGGAGTGGAGATGCCAGGAGGACCTACCAGCGGCCTGTCAGTGCTTGAGTTATGAAGAAGGCAGAACTGAGCCATTTACTGATGTGTGTAGCTAGAGAATAAGAGATCATAAATTGAAGAAGGTGAGGTTCAGATTGGGTATAAGGAAAGGAAACTTTATCATGAGGATAATTAAGCAGTAGAGCAGTTTGCCCAGAGGCTGTGCAGTTTACATCCTTTGATGTGTTCAAGACTAAACTGGATAAAGCCCTGAGGAGAAACCTGGTCTGACCTTACCTTGACCAGAAAGTTGAACTAGAGACCTCTGTACGTCCCTTACAACCTGAATTACTCTCTGGTTGGGATAAGAGTGTTCTTTATGCAAGAATCATAGGGGCCCAACTATAAACTGCATGGTCATCGGGCCTTAATGAAATCTGCAGTCGGTGCCCTTTGAAAAGGCCAGTGCCTCCATAGCCTTTTGTCATCTTTTTCTCCATGCTTAATAGATGCTATTTTCCACCAAACTGGGTGTAACTGGCTTCTGATTTTTAATACATGAAAAAATAAAAATGAACCTCAGGGTCAGAATTTGATGCTGTCTCTCCAAAGAGCCAGGGTAGTTCAGCTCAAACTTATCTGGTGCCAGGATCAGAATTGGAGTTGCTGGATTTATCCTGATTTCCCAAAGAAGTTAAACCTATGAAATTACCGGTCAGTGGAGAGAAGCAGCATCTAGGTGGACAGAGGATGACAGCAGTATCGTGTTGGGCCTCTACTGAAAGTGTAGCAAGAAAAGCTCAAGGTTTGGGGGTTTTGGTGTGGCTGAGAAGCTAGGGTAGGAGGGCACTTAGGACAGTCTGAGCAGAAAAGAGAAGTGAGGGGTGATTTGGGGGTTGGAAGCCCCAGTGGGAAGGGCTCGGGGGCCAGGGGAGATGTTAGGAGTAGTGGGTGGGAGAGGACGCCTGGGAGGGGCAGGATGGGCTGAAGAAAAGGGAGTCAGAGGTGCAGTGGGAGGGCAGGGCTCTGAGCCACGGTGGCTTGGGCCACTGTGTATGTGTTCCCACGGTGTCTCTGGTGAGAATGCAGTGTCTATGCATGAAACACTGCTTCCCTCCACCTTTTTTAGCCCTTTTTAAAAAAAAACCCTAATTATATATTTGTTTTTATTTTAGGAAATACAGCGCCTCTAGATAGCAGGGTGCAAGCCTCAATGCTGCAAACTCCTGCAACATTCAGTAGCTTAACACCAATAAGTTCAAACAAGCTTTACAGCTAAGTACATTAGGAATTAATTGAACGGAGTGAATTTATGGAAATGAATTATGCTGAGACCTGTGGTTTCTCAGTATTGACACTGATTTACTTTCATAGACTTTAAATTGTTATATAATGGTTAGCCTTGGCGTATGATATATAGAAAACCATTAGTCGTTATTATCAGGGATAATTTCATGTTGAATGCTGCGGCAGTTCATTTGATTCTTAGCTGGTATCAATTGCTGTAAATTTGGAATTCATTTTGTGTGCTTTGTTTCACTGGTTTTACACCAAGTGCACCTGTTTCTTCATATTAACCATGTCATGGGCTGCTTTTTTGCTTCTTTTCTTTCTTTTGTTGTTAATTTTAAGTACAGGTTTGTGCTCACTCTTTCCTGCCAGTCTTTCTGCTTAATTGTCCCCTTTTTATTATTCTTCTCAGAATCTAGAGATATGACAGTAGCAAGGAATTTGGGCAAGTTTGTCATCATCCAGAACAAAGGATTTGTTGACAAGAGAAAACAAACCCCAGATGCCCTCATTGTCTGTGAAACTTGTAATTCTCAGGGCTTTTATTGTAAAGTTATCATGAATCTGTTTTTATTTTTACTAGTGTTAATAATACATTCTTCTACTGAGTTTCTGCCATAAGACAGGCTTCCTCAGCTCTTTTTGTATCAACTTCTCATGCTGCTGTCTGTGTTGCAAAAGCCACTTTCTTCTTCTTTATAGCTAGTAATATCTGTTTTGTTTCATATTTTTAAAGGAAATAATCTTTTGCTTCAGTGGTACCTGTTAATTTGATTCCAAAATTACATACCTCTTAAAAGTAAAGGGTATCTTACCCACTTAGTGCACATACTTAGTGAATTATGGTGCTTCTATCTTGATTTAAGGGAGTAATCCTGCAATTTGACATTTGAAAAATTTGAGTCCTTGGAACACTTCTGCCTCATCTGGCAGAGCCGGAGGTTTATAGATTGAAGGAGTGAGGGGTGGTGGGAAGAGTATGTTTTTTGGGGAATTTCATGATTAAGACCCAGAGTTAACCCTGCTTTAGTAAGGACAGTTCAATGAAAGCTTTGGCCTGAATTAACGGTTTCCTTGTTTATGCTGCAGTTAGTCTGTGTCCTCACTGACTTTTTTGCAGGTGATGTCTTTGCCCTGCTGACTTTTGAATACTCCCCTCAACTGGGTGGTGTCAAGATCAGACCTGTGATGAGATTGAAATTTTCTAAGGCAAGGAGGGCAGGGCAACCTCATCAGGTTGTGTCGTCGCAGGTGATCAGGAGCACTTTGTTTTGGCAGGGGGTCAAATGTGCAGGGAGTTAACAGTGAAATACATAGGTCTGCCTGTGCAGGTGCTCTCACAAAACCCAACTGCTTTAAACTGAGATTAGACCTGAGAAATTTTCGCTTTCCCATATTGTGAAGCATTTCAAAACAGGGAATCAGGTCTTTGCAACCTTGTTAAGAAGATCGCGGTGCTGTCCTCATGCTATAATTTCAAGTTTAACACACAGAGTTTTGTTTGGCTTATGGGTGGACATATTTCCTTTGAACTATGTAAAAGCTTACTCCATGTTTTCTAAATGACTGCCAGCAGCCTGTTCAGATTTTTTTTTTTTTTTGGTAACTATGTGAATTGCTCTGAGGAAAATATAAATGAGTTTTGAATAAATTAGAACTATCATTCTGGCTTAAGGAAATACAGAAACATAGCTTATAATTGTAAAGCATTTGTAGGTCATAGAGGAGCTCGTTCCTTATCATCAAGTACTCTTGCACAACAGATGCAAATAGCTCATTACTCTCCAAGTAATATGGAAATTCATTTTTAAAACATTGCAAGACAGAATTACTGTTTCATCTGATTATTGATACATTCCAGCTCTACATATTACATCTTAATTTCTTCTGGAAATATGTTAATTACTTCCCTAGAAACTCTTGCTTTGTGGGAGAGGTTTTTATGATAAAACAATTGTCTTGCTCATGGCTTGATGATGATGTGTCCTCCACCAGCCTCTTCTGACCTGTCCTCCCTTTTCCAAAGGCAACCAGTCAGCCTGCTTTTATTATTCATTTTGAGCTTTTCCATTATTCTTGATGGGGTGTGGTGTATCATGAATAAAAAAACCACCCCACTTTTAAATTACCACCTTTGAGAAGAAAAATTACTGATTCTAAGAAGGAACTACTTTGAGACCTTTGAGGAGCTTCAAAGTGTCATTAAGATAAAGTGGGCACCAGCACAGACTTTCTGGTCATACTACAATAGATGCCATGGTTGCAGCTGTCCTGGAAATAGGCATGCTTGTATTGCCCCATTTAGTCTGTGTAAATACAATTATGTATACTTCTGATTGTGAAGGCAGATCACAATTCAGAGCACTGGAATAAAATAATTACATCATTTGACTCTTGATTTTTATTATTTTTTCATTATCTGTGCTTGTGGTGTTGGGAGTTGTCACATTAACTGGTTCTTGCGGCAGTAAGCAGGGCTTTAATTGACATTTGCAAAGTGTATCCAAATATTTTGAAAATTGTCAAGCATTCTCTCATTTAGAGCTACTGGTTTTTTATTTTTAAACTAAAACTTAAAACAAGTTTACCAAATATTTTATGTCAACTGCTTTTTGAATTTTTATCTTTAAAAGTCTAAGATTAGATTTTTGGTTTTCTGCAACAAGTTTGTAATTAAGAGGAAAGGTTATGTTTCCCCTCTTGCAGAAAGTAAATGCCTAATTTGGGGTTTGGATGCTTATTCACAGCTCTAATGTACTGAATTTGTAGTAAAGGTCTCATTTGATGAAGCTTTCTGAACACTATTTTATATATGTGTGATAGTAATGACATGATGCTCCTGGGTTCGAGTCCCAGCTCATTAAGTGGATGCCTTGGAATTCTAGCTGAGCTATTAATTTTTCATGTATTTATACAGTAATAAATGATTAATATATGTTCCTGCACTAGCATCTAAGATTTTGAAATGGGGAATAACAGATGACACAGCATGCTTTCAACTGTGAAAATGTTTCCCGGGGGAGCACTGAAACCTGAAAAAGAGTAAGCAGACCAAAAGCTAAGAGTTAAGTTAAAGAAAATGCTTTAGGTTCTTGCCATTTGAAAACAGATAACAAATATTTTAACTTTCCATGAACATTATGTTGTCACCTACAGATGTAGGAAAACCTAGATATTTAATGTCATGTCAGATAAAATACTTTAAAAACCTGAAGTAAAGTATGGGTGGGGCTATTTATTTATTTATTTATTCTTTGTATTCAAATGAGTTTCAATGGGAATTTATTCAGTTAGTAGCAGAGGAGTTACTTTACCAGTAGTTCCCCTCTGGGAGTTGGTTTAGCAGTAGTTCTTTGTTCCTAGAGCCTTTGTGGGGATGCTGTTAGGTCTCTGCTAGTCGAGATAGTGCAGGGAAGCAGCAGTAAGAGCTGTGTCGGATACAAGTTTGCTCTGCCTGCAGGTTTCTCAGGCATGCACTGAGAAATACATGCACACACGCAAGGCCAGAATCCAAAGACTGCAAATAAAAGAGACAGTGAGGACCAGGGTGCACTAAGGGATGGTTTGTGCCATTCATTTTCCACTGCTGATGACAGTTGAAAGTAATTCAGTTCAGAGGTATGTTAAGTGTATGACTAGTGCAAAGGGCAAAATATAAAACAAGCACAAGTTTTGAAATGCTATTACAGTAAGAGTGCCTTTCCTGTGCTTAGTCCTTCACTGTTAAGATGTTTATATTTTTACAAAATCACAGCATGAATTTTTACAAGTTGCAAGGTCTCTCTCGACTGTGCCTCCTGTGAAAGACTTGCTAGATGATACATACTGAAGTACCATTGACACTGGATAATATCAGCCCTCAAACCAGCTCTTGCACTTTATTGGGAAGTACATCGACTCCTGGTTTAAGAAAGGCTTTCTATCAACACTGATTTATTTGGCTGCATTACTTCTGAGGGAGGCGTGTGCTCTGCTCTTACCATGTTTGTTTGTGGAACATTTTTACTCTTTCAGCTTTCTTTGGTTCTAAGGTAACATAACAAAATACAGAATCTTGTGTAAAAAATTAGAAACTGTCATCCAGACTTAGAAAATACTGTCACTGGTCTCCTGACCTTCTTATCACTTAGAGGTTGTCTGAGACACCTCTCAATGCTGGTTAAACTAAGAAGCTTCCTCAGCAACATGCTTCTCCTGGAGTGCCTCCTATTAGAGTGGAGCCTCTTTGAAGCTTTATTTGGCTGTTTGGATCCAAGTGGGCAACTTCGTAGCATGTTACCTCCTAAAATTGAATATATATTGGTAGTGTAAGAGGTTCACAACCTTGCTTTCCCTCATCAAGGTTTCCTTTCTTCTGAGAGGCTCTCTGGAGATGCAGCTTCCCTCTTCTGCTCAGGAGTAATTCCTCTTCTGTCTTCAGTGTACTTTCTGGGAATCCCTGAATTGCAGCTGTGGCATGGAGTAGTTTCATGCACACACACACAAAAATTTGTCTTATGTTACCTTTGGATTAAATATGCCTACTCTAAATATGTGTGATGTGGCCGATGGATGCTGTACCAGGAGCAACATCCACAGCTGGCTATGGCCTCGGGGCAGCCCTTGAGCAGCTGTGCTCTACCCACAGGGTACCAAACCTCTGGTAGCCCCTCACTGCGTGATGTGCCAAGAGTACAGCCCACAGACTTGGAAAGCTTCCAAGAAAATTTTCTCCTCCTTTCTCTCCTGATCTTTGCCAGATTTGTGGGCTTAGGCCACAGAAGGAAGCTGGAGAATTACTTGGGTTTTGCTTATCTGCTTAAGTAAGGTCCTCAGAAAACAAGTGTAGATGGAGGTGCCTTGGTGTGGTTCACAGGGTTGTTTTGTCTTCTGAAAGTGGAGAGGTGGGAAGATGTCATGAGATGCATGACATCTGACCAGCACAGAAAGCTTTTGGGGCATCGTGGCAATTTCTCCACACTGCAATTTTCCCACCTACAAAGCAGGTGTGGACAAACTTCCTTTAGTGAGGATTTTATGAGGTTGAATGTTTTAAGGTTACTAAGCTGTTTTGGGATCCTCAAAGTGAAATTATGGTATAAAGGGTAAATAAGTAATTATAATTTGAGCACTTTGTTTTCCAAGGCAACTTACTTTTGGACTAAATTAACTTCAGAGCTGATATGTCACTAGGAAATAAAAGATAGCTGAAAGCTAAGGAGGTTATTGAGCCAAGTTGTGATGAATTAACTGAATTAGCGTGAAGTAATGGCAAAATGTCACCACATTTGTAATTACTTCTTTACAAACGTAAGAGATTGTGAAATTAACGTAAAATGTAGGATTTTTGGCAATGAATCCCTTTGCACTATTTACATTTTTATGGGAAGATAGCTAGTGCCCTAAAACGTGATAAAAATGTATTATCAATGTTTAAACTACCAAAATATAAAATTAAGTAAAAATTTTAATGTGCAGGTTTTATTTTCTCATATACAATTTTCTTTTATAACAGAATAAAAGTATAGATTTACCAGTCATGCATATTAAAATAATTTCTGCTGTGAGAAGTTTGGCTTTTTTGAGGATTCTTTGAGGTTTAAACTCCAGGTTATTAATCAGATGTTGCCTCACTGATACACAAGTGTATCTTGACTGAATGTTTTGCTGGGACTGCCTATGGTAGAAAATGAAAATGCAGTAAGTAAATACTCTAGTGCAAGGAATAAAATTTTAGGGAAAGTCAAGGAGCTGTCTTTTCCTGGAAAATAATGTAGGGTTTCTAGCACTGGAAAACTTCCCACCGAGCCTTTAATTTGACCTATTGGTATATAAGATTAGCTTGTTTGAGACAGGTGATTAAGTCCCTGATTTCATTTCAATTGGGAGAAGAGAGAGGCTGCGCAGCAGAGCTGGAGGAACCATCTTCTGTTGCACTGCGCGTGGTCATTGTTTTTCAATCAGCTTTTTAGCTGCAGCATGTGCCCCTGCTTCTTCTTCAATGTGCTGGAGGAAAGCCAGGTGCGCTCTGTGCAAGGAATGTAACAGCTTTCCATTGGGGTTTTAATAATGTTTGGGGTTTTTTTCAGTTGCAATATGAGTATATGCAAGCTTCTGATGCAAGTTTCTGGTAAGGATAGCAATCAGATGAAGGCTACCATTTATATTCTTTTCTGTCTGACAACTGGTGCAAGAATGAGAAGCAGAGTGTTGATATCGGCATGTCAGCTTAATATTTGCAGTGGGGCGGTGGCCGTGGGGGGAAAATGTGTAGAGCCTGCAAGAACTGGCTGCTGGGCACAGAATCTCTGGCAGTATTACTATAGATGTCATTTTATGGTACCGATTAACAGGATTTTTCATAGAGACAGCTATATCTGCAAAAGAAAATGAAAATACTAAGAGTCAGTGAGGTTGTATTGATTGCTTATTGTGTGGAGGTAGTGTTGAATGCCATACGATTGGCCAATTTAAAAACTAAATGGATAGTTCCAAGGAGAAATTAGGTGGTGCGCACATCAAGAAAATAAGTGTTAATCTCTTGCTGTAGATGAGCTTTAAACAGCCTCTGTTCTTCCGAATATTTGCACATTATATCTCAGTGCTAGACAAATGTATTTGCTATTTCTCCCTTCATTATTATTATTATGTGATTATACAAAAAGCTGTCTGGATTTTATAGCCTCTGACTTTGCTGCCAGCTCACTTTAATTAATTCTGTCATCTCTATCATACATTGCTGGAGTAGAGGATGCTCAAGAAGCCAGTATTGTAGCCTTTCACGACTTATTCCGTGTTGCCCTCTCCTGGTATCCCTTAGAGATGATAGTGCTGCTGTACCTGTAAGAAGTTTCTAGGGTTATTTGTCCTCTGACAGAGGATTTGCTCTAATAATGCTATATTTGTACTTCATGATAATAGGCACAGTCAGAACTTTAGTGTTAGTTTTGCCTCTTACCCTCTATGGGTAGGCCATATATCTGTGTTACAGATTAATTCCCAGAGCTATTTAAACCTCATGAAACATGTTTTTCAAGTCTGATAAAACTACTGCAAGTGAAGATGGAATTGCATTGGCTGAGTGGCTTAGCTGAAACTTGTGAATCCAGCATCTGTAAGCATGCTGTCTTTTGTAGTTTGGGAGCAGATTTATTCCTATTTTTCAAAAAAGGGGCTGTAAGAAAGTGGTATGCATTTGGTGAATAATACTTATTCCTTGAGATGGTAGGGTGGCAGTGGTTGGTAACAAAGAATATTCCAGTGTGGATCAGAGTCAATGTCTGAAGTCTTCCAGAGGTTTGAAAAACAGCTCTATCAAAAGATTCTTATCCCATTTGACTCCTACGGCCTTCCGGTTCAAAATAAGGCAGTCCAGAGTATACGTGTTAAGGCTTTCACTCTCATGATGACACCCTTTTGAAGCATAAATGAGATTTGTTTAGCCTCTGCTAGATTTATAACATTAGTTTTGAAAAGCACACAGGTAAAATACCAGCAGATAGGCACTTGATAATGCTTGCAGACTAATTGCTTAAAAATGCCTTCACATCATCTGTGAAAAACACTAACAATTCATTTAGCCGAAAGCTCAATGCACATGATCCTCCAAAACTCTATAATGACTCAAGGCCGCCTTTGAATTTCAACTGTTGTTTTTTCTCTTGGCCAGATAAGGTTCTTAGATAATATGTTAATCTTGCATAATTGCTTTATTGCAAGAAAAATATTTCTGGAGGAAGTAATTTTCTTTTGTTACTTCAGCTTTCAGTGTAATCCTATTTCTGTTGCTCTATAGGAACTACTATAGAGGATCTTTTCTTATGACATTCACAAGACAAGTTTATTTGGACTAAAGAAAAAGCCCTATTGGCTGATTCTGAGAAGGTATTAGTACTTTCAGATGTTGATGCATTCTTCCCTCCCACATTCTTGTATTGAGTCAAAACTGAATATATTTTCAGACGAGACCTGCAGGATGTGCTGTTCTTGATTTCAGATCTCAAACAACAGTGCTGAGCAGCCTCAATTCATTTCACTAATGAGCATCTCTTTATGAACACACATTTCTTTATATTGGTCTCCCAGCAAGAAGGTTTAAGATCACTTTGTCTGGGAAGAATCTCACTTAGCACTAGTTTTGATTCCTGTTTGCTTTGGATTCCTGTTTGCCTTGGTACAAGGTACCATTAACTTGCATATTTGAACTACAAGGTTCTTGAGTTGCTAACGTGAAACTAAAATAGTCATATTCCCATCACAAATTTTAACCGTGGGAGTTTGGTCTTTGGAGAGTCCCTCTATAATGACAGAAGAGAAAGTGGTAGCTGGCTTGCACCATGAAGAATCTTCTGTCTCTGTCCATTAAGAGTAGAGGAAACCTCATGAGATTACTGTCCTAAGGCTAGTTCTTTTGGAGGTTTCCCAGAGTGCTATTTAATAGATAAAAATAAAGCAGATAAAAGAGAATGAGAACGTTTTGAATGTCATGATGCCAAATCAGTATGTTGAATGTGTACCTGCATGCTGATTGTTGTATTCTAAATGCAACATACTTACTCCAAAAGAAATTGTTGTACATTGAACAATGGTGTTACTACTATTTAGAAAAACTTAATATGCAAACAGCCAACCTATTGTTTCTTGTACAGGCCTTAACTAAGACTAAAATTAAATTATCCCTAGAATAGGTTTCATCAAAAGCAAAAAGGAAAACAATATTTTTCAATTCTCTAAAATATCTTCACAGTAGAATAACCAGCTGTAATCTGAGAAATTTTTATGCAAAACTTGCATAACAGTATAACATGGGAATCTATACTGCAAAATTTTCTGAGGCTTTTTTGCTCTTTAAATAAGAAAAAAGAAAATCAGTATATCAGATAGTTTAATATGTGCTGAATTACCCACATAGTCGTATTAACCAGTGAAGACTGCTGGCTTTTCATCATACAATTTCAATAATTAATGATTTTTTAAAAACCAACAAATAACCAATGTCTTGCAGCACATTATATTTTATTAATTTTTCCTTTAGTTGCTGTCATATATAAAACCCTGTAATATTACCAATGTATTCCAGGTTTTGCACTTCAAGCAAAAATGTGGCTGAGACTTCCATGTGTTATTAGTGAGTTTTATATAGCATTTCATTAATGAGAAAAGAGAATGTATAATGACACATTGCATTAATTTGGCATAATTGCATTACTCAGTGTTGATACACCTGGAGATCAGCTAAAACATATGTTAATGAAAATTTCATAACTCTAGAAATTAGGAATTTGTTGCCTTTCCTAGAACTGAAATTAGAACCAGAAAAAAATTTAACTGTCCCCCAAATAAATTAGATCTTGTTGAAACAAGACAGTAGCATCAAATAAGCATGTGAAGTGAAGGTTTCCCAGGGGAAAATATTTCCATTCATATTATTTTAATTGTAGGTGTTTGAAAGCCCTGAACTTCTCGAAGTAGTCTTGCCATGGTGGGTTAGTTGTCAGAGTACAGACAATGTAATCAAAACCCTTATTAAACAGTTTATAGAATGTTTCTTACATGTTATCATGATAATAGTAATGCATCTATCATGGAGTAGTTTATTAATTTGCATGAATAAATTTGTCTGGACTGTGAATGCATTGTGCCATGGACGAAGAGATACAAATTTGCTCTCTACAGATCAGTTTGTTTCAGGCAGGTATTTTTCCCTTGTCCCATTGTTATCCCATTATCTCAAATTTTTGTTTCCCCATAGAAATGGAGAGTTGAGCGGGATAATATTGTAAATAAACCCATTCATAAGAACTTGATTTCAGTGCAGTTTTTGTAAGATGGTGGATGGAAGCCAGGAAAGTATTGTATTTCTTCTCTTTTCACAAAATCAAACGTGTTACAATTTAGTCTTCTAATTGGAGCAACAGACTAAATTGTGTATGTTGTGCAGTACATGCCTAATCTCTCTCCACTGCTCTGAACTGGATGGCAAAGAAGTTATTCTTCATCCCAATAATTGCCAAATATGCTGGGAATTAATGTCTAGCAGTAAGTGCCCATATTTCACTCAGTGCTAATGTGCCAGCTTTCAAACTCTGAGATGCCAGATACCTTAATGTTTGGGGTTTGTTGTTGTTGTTCTGATGTCAGAGTTAAAGCTGGAAATGAAGTGAGGTGGGTTTGTCTCACTGCTCGTGATCAGCAGAGGGGTTCACTCACCTGACCATAGTGGAAGTTGCAGCTCTCCATAACCCTCAGTCCCCTTGGTCTGCCTCGGCTCAGGCTCCTTTTGCTGTAGCAGCACTGTATGATAGAGAGTCTCTAGGCATGAGATTGCTCTTCTGTTTGGGCTTTGTATTCCATATTTATATTTTTTATTGAAAATACTTAGTATGAAATGATAGTATTTTACTTGAAACCTTTTTTTTGACTGGTTTCTTTTAGCAGCTTCAATATGGCAAAAATGCAACACGGTACATTTGAGTGAAAGGGGTAATGTAAGACACATCAGAAAAGAATATTTTGGATAAAAAAAGATCTAAAATGCTTGACATTCAGCTAAAGGGTGCTGTACTGTCTCAATTAACACAGTACTTGATTTATTTTCATGTAACATTGCACTGATCTGTTCAAATTTAGTGAAAAATAGGCAGTAGGTGTATCATCATTGGAATTTTAACACTAGTTTTGCAGTAAAAAGGGATAGCTAATGCAGGAACATTGTGAAAGCTTTCCAATGAGTTGAAAAATAGCGTTTCTGCAAAATAGTATGAGTAAACTTATGCTTTTTATCAAGATTAACTAGTTCTGTCAGTACTGTCTTTCTTGAAAATATTACTGTGCTTAGAATGTAAGATTACATTAGAAGAAATGACAGGAAATTCAGAAGCTCGTATGTTTTCCTGTGATGGGTAGTTTGTGTATTGATAGTAACGCCTCAAACATGCTATATAATCAAATTCAAAGTAACTCAGCTTCCAACTGGTTTGCTTTAAATGAAGTACACTTTAATACAGTGGGTTTTTCTCATTTCCAGGCAGAAAGTAATTTGGAAATGTTTGGGGCAGATCGGAAGTGTTTGGAAAATGTCTGATGTGAATGTTTGGATGGCTATTTTCAGGTGGCATCAGAAGGGCATGGGCAAGCGATATTCTGTCCTTTGAACAGAGCAGACTATTGATAGCCTTGGATAAGCTTTAGCAGTTGCGAAGTTCTTCACTGCAGCCTCTAAAATTGGTTCACAGGTTGTATGGAGAGAAAATTTTATACTCTTTGAGTAAGGTGATTATATTTGCAGCCATTTTGTAACTGTGCCTAGAAGGAGGAGAAATCTGAACTGAAATGTTTGTAGTGTTACTTATCAGGATTTATGGTATATAAATATTTTTGAGATATGGAAGCTCACGGAACTAGGATTTTCTTCCTGTTCCACCATCATATCCTCTCTATATGTTCCTTCTCTAAATGTTTGTTTAACAAAGACTAATCAAGCCAATTTCTTGTCAGCAGCATAGTATAGCTTGATTTTTTCTTCCATTTCTCTGCTTTATTCCCCTTTGACTGGTCCATATTCTAACTGGGAAATAACCAAGCTCCCTTGTCTTTACTGTTGTCCTCCATGCTTGCCCTGGAGCCACCTACTAATTCTGGGAGCTGCAAATTTTTCAGGTGTGCAGTTGTTAAATTTTAACTCAGATTAGATCTGAAGCAAAGACCAACCTGTTTCCCACAGATCCATGCTGACCTACCTTAAAAATGTCTTAAGTCGTCTTGTCTTCTTTCTTTTTAAGCTGTAATAGATCACCCAGTAAAGCCTGTGAACTAATTTGATCTTTTGATTTGACTTTTTGCACAGTTAAAAAAATTTGCACTCATTAATTTCTTCATTGAGTCTATATTTTCTGTTTTACCTATGTTTTTTTAATGAGCTCCAGGTTTGATTTTATGTCTTGAAGTGATTCCCCTGGCTAATTACCTGATCTATAATGATCAAAATGTGCCCCCCATTTTTCATTTTCGTTCATCTAGCTATCATTTCCAGCCACTGACTCTCATTACGCTATTTTCTGGGTAGATAGAGATCTGCTATCAGAAGTTTCTTCAGGAATGCATTTGTACTTTAAATTCAAAAAGGAGTGGGGAGGGGGAAACTATGGGTTCTACTACTGCTTTACATCTGCTTAAATCTCTCTTTTATGTTTTCATTTTAAACATAAGAAGATATCTAGTAGGATGGGAAATAATGAGTTGCCTTAGAACTTCTGCAGTTCTTACAAGTGATTATTTAATTGTCATTTGTTTATGTTCTTTGAGATGCATCTATCTGCTGAAGGTCACAGCACCTGCTGCCCTAATACGCCCCTATGGCAGGTGTCAGAAGTGCATTATAAGTTGAATTATCTTATTATGTGGAGGGGTTCCACAATTTCTCTTCCACTGTCTACCTCTCGTTTCTGTCATTGATGCCACTATAACAAGTTTAGTCCCAGCTAAACCAAATAAATCCCACTGTCTGATAAAAAGAGAAATGAGGAATGTGGTGCCTGAAGAACTATTTCTGCTTGTCATTACTTTCGAAGGAAAAATGTCTGCTTGCTTTACTACTACTCCAAGAAAAGAGAAGATTACAGAATGCACAAGGTTAATATATCTTCTTGTGCATAGTTAACTGTTTCCCATAACTTAAAAATAAGAATTTTGCTGATAGTATTTCATGCTTGCACTGCTGTTTTTCTGTGCAGCATCTCTGCATGACTTCATGCAACTCAGGTCAGCAGCTAAATATTGGGCTGCAGGCTGGCAGCAAGGTGGAGTTTGATGCATCTTAGATATGCTTTAGGTATCATTTCCAGATGAAAGATGAGTTTTGGAAGAGAAGGTTTTAAAAATCTCAATTAGGAAAGTATATATCTATTTAGAGAAAAATGAAGACTCTCCAAAGTGCTTTTATAATAAAGCAGCTGCCTTTTGTGAGTAATCAATAGAGAATTAATTCAAGGGCTTCAAGCATGCACCTATTTGGAAAGTAATACAGTGCTATTGCTGTATTTGATACAGCTTGGTACTGTTACAACTGGGCTTCTGATCTTCTACCCAGCAAACTGAAGGATAAAAGCATCAAAAAGCATATCTGGAAATATAAACGTTTCATCCAGTATGAGACAAATTATCCTTATCTTAAGGCAGACTTTCAGAGAGAAAATTGCAAATGCAACACTGTACTTCAGTGCCTTTTTATTTGGGAAAACATTCCTGCAGGCAGTCAGGGAAGAATAGGTCTGAGCTCCACAGGAAGTGTTTGGGGTGGTTCTGTTTTATTTGTGGTGCCTGTTTGTTTTAATGAAAAATTAAAACCTTTGCACCTAGTTACTTACTTTATACCCCTAGAGAGTCCAGGCCATGCCACATCCCTTGTTGTGTTCCCCATGTCTCATGGCTTGCCAAAGGTTACGGGTGTGTGGTCACCACAAAGTGTTTGTGCCGCTCTTCTATCCCCACGGTCTGTGATGGCTGTTCTTTCTAGGCGTAAATAAAGTGTGTTCTTCAGCTTCAGGGAGCTTTCCAAACTGTATGACTAGATGTCTCAAAAATATGACTAAGTGGCCTCTATAAAAACTTTGTCCTTCTGGAATCCAAGTATCATTTTTTGCTCCTTGTTGCCAAGCAAGATTGAAAAATTGATAATTCATCTGTTCTGTTACACCACACAGTTTCAGGATTTTAAGAAAATGAAGCCTGAAACAATTACTATTAGCAATAGCTGAAATAAATTCTAACTTAATTTTTCCTGATACTTTTAAAATCAGTGGCTTCGAGCTTTTTCTTGCGGTTCCTCAGAATCCAAGCAGTGATTCTTGATCCTGCAGTGTGGGGCTTCCCGGCATCCATGCTCCAGGGACAGGCAGTGGCACCTTGCCTTGGGGACTGGTTCATGGGACACCTGCCAGCTCGTGGCCTGGGCTATCAGCCCCTGCTCCCAGGATTTTGCTGGACTGCTGGGTTTGGGAGTGAAATCATGGCCCTTTGAATAATGCCTTGAAAAATGGACCTGTATGTCTCACAGTCTTTAGGATACAAACTCTTAATATGCCACTTCATTACAGAGACCCTGGCTGAACTTGAGGTTTCCTAGATTTTGTGTTACTTTTCTTGGATTTTACTTTACTTCCGACACAAACAGAGGAATGAACGGATACCCCTGTGTATCCCCCTGCCCCCCTGCCTCTTTTCTCCCTAATTAACTTTGGTTCAATGACTTTAAACTAATTAGATAATCTGGGTTGCTGCTGAGAAGCAGGGAGACATTTCTTACGTGCCGAATTCAGTGAAGGTACAAATTGGAAATTTTTCTGGCAGGAGATGTTTTCCACTTTTTTAATATGCTAATAGAGTGTTTAGTTTCCTCTGCCTGCTGCTGCCAGGTAAACGAGTTAAAAACATTTTAACTGGGCTAGCCCTGGTGGGTGCAATATGCACTCAGACAGATATCTCAATGGCTGATAATACACAATTTTTTTCTTAAGAATATATGGGATGGGATGTGGCTGAGGGATACAATTGATACTTTAGAACGAGTATTTGGATTTCACCCCACTGACCTTTTTGGGACTCGAGCTGATTGATATGTTCCCAAAGCAGTGCATTTTCATTCTTGGTATTTGCTTTGCTTATGCATCTCATGTGTTTACTTACAAGGTAAAGAAAGCTACTGGGCTCAACGTGTTATAATAAAAAGTGAGCACAGTTAGCCTTGTTAATTGGCTGCCTTGCAATAATTTTTACCCTGTTTTGATTGTTTAGCACTACAGATTAAACTGGTGTCCTATTTTTGCTTCCTAGATGATTGCTTTGACAATAAGCGGTAGCATTTTCCAGCTGAATGTAACTAAGAGGTGAGGGGGGTGTGGCATGCGAGTGAGCTGGGAGTGGAGCAGTGGAGAAGGATGGACAGTGTCCACAGGACGCTCCCCAAGCAAGCGGAGCGTGGTGGAATGAATGTGTGCCTGGTTCCTGCTGTGTGAGGAGTCAGTAGAAGAGGAGATCAAGAGTCAAATATGATTAGCGTGGCAAGAGGGGAGAAATCAGTTTAAATAAAACCAACTGAGAAAATTACCTAAGAAGCCAAGATTGTAATAGGAAGACAGAGTTTCATAAAGCACAGTAACAGAGCAAGACTGTGCCTGCAGGTCTGTGCTTGTATTTAGTGGAAGTCTTTAGCCTCAGTGCTTTGGGCAGTGTTAGGGGAAGAGTTGTGCCTCGGAACTAATGTGCCTTTTTCCTGCTCATCCCTCTTTGCCCCTGCCTCTTGAGGGAAGGGACTGTGTTTCCCTGCGGGGTGGTGCAGTGCTCCCCTCGCTGGTGCACAGGTTGCCCATGCTCCCCAGCTTGCTGCTTCTGCTCGCTGCTTTGGAGCTCTCAAAGCTGGCTGCAGTAAGGGGGGAAGGATCACTGAGCTTGCCGGCTCTTCAGAGTTCGCGGTAGTCAAGCTACAGGGTGGAGGAGGAAGAACGAGGGTGGGAGAGGGAGCCAAGAAATATATTCAAGCATCATCCTGTAATGCATCTGTGCAACTGCAAATTGTTCTGTGCACCAAGCAAGTCATGAAAGACGTAGGGGGTGGCGAGGGAAATTTGGTGTCAGATGAAGTTTGCATTGTTTGAATGGAGAAAGACACTGTTTTATGACTCCATGTGCAGCAAAGCACATGAGGTAAATATGCCAGTAAATTGAGAAGCGCTTTCCTTCTCAACAGACAGTAAATATTAATGAAGATACAGGTGGTATGCGCAGAGATGCAGACATAGAAGAAAATATAAAAGGAAGTAGAGCAGTTATAAAAAGCAAACCCTGGAAGAGCATGATGGCTGCCTTCCCGGAGGTTTTTGGCGGGGAAAGGTGGAGGAAAACACAACAGCAGGAACAACAAAAGAAAATCACAACAGGTTTTTATAAATGCCGGAGGAACTGGGAGACGAGACTGAAGGGATGTGAGCAGCATCCTCTTTTTAACAGATAAAAGGGAATGTGTGGTAACAAGCAATATGGAGGTTTGATCTCTTTTCTGGTGACATTTTTGTGATCGATTTAGGGCAGTCCCTATGCGGAAGCTGCAACAGGCCATGGTAAGTCTAACTACAGCGTCTCATGGCTGCTCTAGGGAGGCGGGTCCTGAGGGCTGACAGCAAGGGAACAGCTTTTGCCATGGTGAAGACAGCGCAGAACTTACTAGTGGGGCTCAGGGCTAGATGTCAAGGACAACAAACATTTCAGTTCAGCAACTGCCCCATGCTTAAAGACAAATGCCTAACCCACAAGTCCTTAACAGAGGATGGTGACCCAGATGCCAGAGCTGGGTGGAAGGCATTTTAGTTTAATTTAAATCCAATGCTGCCAAACGCAAATTCACATTTGACTTTTGTATGGAGGAAAGTTCAGGTTGCTGAAGTGAAGCTCTTGCACTTCCAGAGCAAGGCTGAAGCTTTCCACTCATGCCACACTGCTTCTTTCCTGCTCTCAGCTGGGACTTAGCCCGCGCCTCCTGTGGCTCTTGTCACCTTGTAGGGCTTGTGGCAAGGGGAGCTTTTGTTCAGCCTGTTGGAGGAGGAGAGAGGTTTGGAGAAGCGTCATGGTTTGCTCTCCCTGGAGGCAGGCTGTTTGGGAGTCAGACTTTCTCATGGCTGCGTCTGAAGGGTGCAGCTGGAGAAAGGCTGTCATCAGCTGCACCATATTTCATGGCAGGTGGTGGTCACGGAGCAAAGCAACAGCAGCAGGGAGACTGTGCGGCTCAGCAGCTATCCAAAACTATCAGCAAAAATTGTGTTCTGAGGACTGAGTTACTTCTTAAAGGCATGGTTGCAAAGGTTACCTGTTTCAGATGGTAGTGCTTTTTGTCACCGGGTCACCATTGCATCTTGATCTGGCAATGGGATGCAGGTTAAGACAAGTTGCTGCTATACAGGGCTCAGCTACAAAATGATGTTGTTCCTACTTACTAAAGTCCTCAAAGAAGAACTCCAATGCCATTTTTTTTTTAGCTATTTAATTGTACACTCATTATGATATATTTATTTTAAAAATCCTTTGGTGTTACCAGTGAGATTGACTGGCAAATGATTTTTAAAAATTATTTGTGCATTTGAGAGAGAATTTAATCTAGATGTCAGATTTTGAGATCCAGATTTTAAATTGTGTCTGGAGGAGGATCACATCAAGTTGCCACTGTCCCATACTGCAAGAGCTGATCTGCTTTACTTTGAATCCTGCCTAGGAAACTTCTTTTTATATCAAAATGAAAGTTATCATAGAAATCAAGATTCCAGGAAGTTTAATAAAAAGACAAAATCATGAAACTTGTAATGAAATCAGAGGTCCTAGCTCTAAAATAATGAAATTGGGAAAAAGAATGGCGGTAGTGGGAAGCTACGAACATACAGGTCAATTGAAGTGTGGTGAGAAAGCAAAGTACTTTGCAAGATGTGTATTTGCAATACTTTGTGCATGCATTACATGTGTATATATATATATATATATATTTGCGCGTCTCCCTTTTCTCCTTTTACATGCAGCTAGGTATGCATATTCATGGGTTAGTCATAAGAGGCTTAAAGAATTTTAAATTATTGTGCAGACATAGTATTTGACAGAAAAAGAGGTAAGTAAATCATGTTTCCATATTTTGGCAGGAGTATAATCTCATACAGTGTCCTGTAAACTTGTAGACATCAAAATGTTCCTATTAATGCCACAGTAGATCACCGAGACCAGTTTGAAAAACATTGCTCACTGCCTACTTGGATTTCAAATATGCCTACGTGTCTGCCTGCCCTGACAGAGCTGGTGAAAGGAAAAAATTGCCTTGTGGTGACTTTGAACAAGTTCATTTTCTGGATTCTCTCTTAAGTATTTACTTTTGGGGAGGGGGGAAAAAAATGTATAACCTCACAGATACTTGTCTGTTTACCTGTTTAGGAGTGAACATCCTTTTTATACATAAAGTAAATCAACTTCATGGGTTCAGGATTCTGAATCAACTAGGTTTAACCCAGCAGTAGAGTTAATGCTGTTGCAATCCAACTTGACAGCCTGTAAATATTTACCGTCCAAACCATCCTGTATTGTTTCTTTGTGCTGTCAGTTCTGTGGAGCTAATTTTAAGCTGGGTGAGATGCTAATGCAGACGGCAACATTTCTGAGCATGTGCTGCACTCCAGTGCCTGCTGTCTCAGCACATACCTGTCACCAGCTTCAGAAACCCTCCTGCTGGGGAAAACAAGACCAGTTGTGCTGTGGAGTTCAGCAGCTCCACCAAATTAGGTAGTAGGGTTTGTCATTGATCATTCTCCAGGGCTAAAAACCTGACCCCACTGAAATCGGTAGTCAAATTTCCACCACCTTAGATGGCATTAGAATTTCCCTGGACCTTCAATAATAGTGATGTGAAGCTGTAGTTCTTACATGTAAGCACCATCCTCCAAAGTGCAATTTTATAAACAATATGCTGTCATTTGAGAACATAATTCTTTCATTTAAATTACAAATTAGAATAACAACTTTAATTTTAAAAAGCCAGGCATATCTGAATTTATTCTGTTGTTGGGGTTACTGATAAATTGAAGATTTATGTGCAATAATAAATGTGTTAAAGTATGACCTTTAAAATAAAACCATCTGAATAATTCAGTAATAGTGTCAAATTAGTATGTCAAATTTCTTGACATACTAATTTATTTAAAAAAATGCCTAACATAGTTTCAAGTTACTTAAACTTAGCAACATGTTTATAAAACCTAGGCCTAGGTTGTTTGAAACTTAGATTTATCTTTCTAAATCATTGCAAGCAGGATTTTAAGGATATTGAAGCATCGTTCAGGTGGGCTTCAATAGGAATATAAAGAATGCCACAGAGAATAACTGCTGTTACCAGGCACTTTTTTGCTTGTTTTATAAATAACTGGGCCCTTATGACCACATGTAACATTTCTGAATGTCTTTACAGTAAGTACGCTATCAAGTTCTGGCTCTGTGATTCAGAAAATGGTTGAAGAATTAACACATTGAAGAAATAAAAGCAGCTCTATGAAGTATAATAGACTTGTGGGTGATAAAATCAACCTGCTGACCTGCTGCTTGGGCTAAGGATTGCCAGCAAAGGCTGTTCCTCATGAAACAGCAGTGCTTGGTACACATCCCAAGCAGCCTCTGGCGTCCTCCTAGGCTGCCCCATGGTTTGGGACTCCTGCAACTGGTTGGATAGGTGAAAACCTGGGGGCTGACTGCTGTGGGGGTCCAGTAGTGCATCCCCATGGCCAAAGGAGCACAGAGCTCAGCATCTGCCAGGTTGCTTGGCATTGGTCTTACTGCCAGCCAAGACTTTAGGCTAGCAGGAGAGGTTTACTTTATTCTGTCAAAGTTAGAATCCATTTCTAAATGCATTTGCAGTGGTGGAGGCAGGAGTGCAAAAGGATAAAAGCTAACACCTGTATGACTCTCAAATCAAACTTGGTAAGTGTTGTGTCGGTTACTTCTGTCTATGGTCGCTGTCTCAAGTAAGATAAGTTTGTGCAAGAAAAAACTGAAAGGATTGAAAGGATGATCTGTTGTCTAATGGCTTGTGTGAAAGAAGAGATTAAGTAATTTAATATTCACAGCTGGGGGAAAAGCTGGTCTGAAGTGATAGTAGCTTCTTCCCCAGGTTTTGCTGCTACCCACTGAAAGGGACTTGGCGAGGAGGCTGGGATCAAGCCAGCCTGGGTCTGACCATCAGTGTCCATTCTTAAGGTCATTTTTCCTTCTTCCCTGGATGAAATGGGCTCCTGCAGCCTCCCATAGGCACCCCAGGCTTCCTCTGGCCTGGCGTGGACCATCCCTTCTTCCGGCCCTTCTGTCAGGGCTTCATCCTTTGCTCTGTGGCACAGGGCAGCAGGAAAAGAGCAATTTTGTTTATTCCCTCTTCCCAAAGCTTCCTGGGTTTTGTTTTCATCACATTTCTTAGTTTGTACATTCCCCTCTACCTTATGTTTTTTTAAATTTTTTTCTTCTTTTTTTTTTTCTTCTTGCAACTCATGAAGATGACACATTGTTTTATTCTGCAAATCACATATTCTCACTGAATAATCTTTACACCTATAGATCTCTAGTTCCAGAATATCTTTGCTAAGAACATCTCTTGAAAGCCTGAGATGATACAGCTGGTGGTAAGGCTGGGACCAGTTCAACTGACGTACCCTGTTGGTACAAGGGGACCCAGTTTACAGAATATGCTATGCAGTTACTGGGTGACAATACAGTAGTAGCTGTAAAAATGCACGTATCACCTGTTAAATGGATTAAACCTGTACGTGTGGTGGTTTTTTAACAGCAAAAAGGAAATACAGTGATGGGCAGAGCTGGCTAGGTGACTCCAAGCTTTGCACTAGTGGTTTCTGCACTGAAAACACTGAAGTTTATCTCAGAATTGCCTTAGCTATTAAACTTCAGTATTTCTGTATGCTCTGGCTCACGTTTTCCTCTATTGATACTGTGCCTAATTTCATTCTTGTTAGTGATGCAATTATCAGCAAGCTCTAAGAAGTGCAAACATAGAGAATGCATCATTTCAAAGAGCTGAATTGCATCTAAATATATTTATAGGTGCACTCCTTAGTTTGAACACGCAGTTGCAATCTGCAACCAGATTCAACTTTATTATTATGGGAAAACATCCGGAAGCACTATAACCTCATGTCAGAGAGCAGTATTACAGCTTTGTAAGTCCCAGAGTCCCTCTAATTTTTCTGACTGCAGGGAAACTTTCATTTTCTGCTGCAGGACTTGTCAGTGGCTTAAGTAGGTTAGCTGAACCTGTTGTACTTCTGCCTGTATCACTTTCCTTAGCCAGAACTTACAGAATAGCTGGGAGAATATTTTTTTTGAGACTTTCCAGTAGCTGTCACAGTGGTGATGCAGTTGCAGCTTGCCAGGTTGTATGCAAGCATATGTACCCATACTCCTACCATGGTATATAACCAAGGATTGATGTAAATTGGAGGAGGAAAGATTTAGGTTATGGGATTTTTGTGTTGTCTCATTTTTAAGAACCTGTTATTACAATAAATTTATGAGTCCATTCACCCAGATATGTAACTAGATGGCTTAATATCATAAAATACTAGGGATTTAGATGGCTGGAACATTAGTATTCCAACTAAGGAACATACAACAAGATCTTATATTTTCTCTTCTGGTTCTAAAAGTACCATCTACCTTCAGAGTGCTTTTCAGGTGATGAAGAAAAAAACCCCACATTTTTACATTCAGGTTTTTGTTTCACAGACTTAATCTTTAGAAATCACAGGGTTAGGAAATACTGATACAAAAAGCACAAGGATGTAAGCCAAAGAATCGAAGGAATAGCAAATTTCTCTCTTTCTGTCTTTTGTTTAATGATTAATAGAGTTACAGAGTTCAAGTATATAAGATTAACCCCCGGCAACTTAGTTTGCAGTGTAATACCCAATTGTCATACTGTTTTACGTGAAGCATGCTGAAATGCTTTGAGTGGGAGGTTGGAGTAGATGACCTCCAGAGGTCCCTTCCAAATGGGGTTGTCCTGTGATCCTGTGACACATGCAAGTTGGTAGCCTGCTGATGGAGCATGAACACTGCTGCCTTAGTGCTCAGCAAGAGCTTTTGCTGTTGATTGTGTAAGATGAAAATGGGCAGTGGGCCCACTGGTTTTAGGCAGCCGATATTAGAACTGACATTCAAGTTAAACTCTAAGCCTTGCTGCTAATCTTAAAAGCAAACAAAAGAAATGGTGCAGTCATGTGAATTGACTTAAAAATACACCTTTTTTTTTCCTTTCTTTTTAGTAAAGCAGCCATTCAAAACCATCAGTGAAAAGTGCGTGGCTACAGTGTATTTTAAACCATAAATACTGTGAAAAAAAGTGATTCTAAGATAATGGAGAAGGTTAATTTTACTGGTGCTACTTGTGGTATTCTTGGGCAGGTGGGGTTCTTGTCAAATGTTAAAGCTTGCCCTGTTTTTGTTTTTCTTTTTTCAAGACCAGTTGTAACCAAGAAATGTCTTTCTTTGCCTCCTGCTTTTGCTTCGCAACTTTTCCCTTTTGTAGCTCCTTGCATGGAAATCAGTGATTTCCTTGGAATTTCAGGAAACTATAGCTTGTATTGGTATGTGTGTCACCCAGTGGAGTAAAAAAAGATTTGAAAATCATTCCTGAGCTTGTGTCTAGACCAAATGCCACGGGAAGCTGGGTCTGTCACTCAGGGATGGATATTTTATCTACCTCGTTCTAAGCTCCCCTGTGTATGTGGCCTGAGATGTCTGGAAGGGACTAATGCACCGAGATTATTTCTCTCCAGTTTTGAACTGCATCTGCATAGCTTCCATGCAAATGTTTGATAAGTTACATCACTTAGTTTTTAATGTACTTTTTTTTTTTTTACATTCTACTGATACACGTAGTTAAATATTGTATTTGGCTCTTAAGTATATAAGTCCTTAAAATACATTTGAAACATGACATTTTGGTTCAGTTTTGTTGGCTTACACTTTGTGGAGTCATTAAGTATAAGGAAGAAATAAAAAAAATACTTTTTTTCTTTCTCATTTGTTACGGTTCTACATGTGCCTTGGTTTGCAACACAATTCTGTGACAGAACACGCAAGGTGCTGGTGGTTTCCTAAGAAGGTAACTGCTGCAAATTTGCTTGTTTTCACAGGTGTGTTTATGTTCAGATGCTTTAAGTAACCTCATATCTGAATGAAGGCTTCTTACCATTGGTGGAAACCATTGACTGTTAGACAAAATGCCCTTTACTTACATTATTTCTCGGTAGGTTACCATATAAACCGTAATTCCCTTAATGGAACTATACAAAGGAAATAAAAAGAAAAGAGGAACAGGAAAAAAAACCCCAACCAACCTGGTAGCATAATAGCAATAGAACCACAGAATTCCCTGCAGATGGTTTAAGAATATAAACACATTTTATGTTTGTGTTATGTAGTCCTTTTCTGAAGTTATTTTAACTTTTCTCTGGGAGTAAAGTATACAAAAGTATGTGGTACAGTTAGCCTTTTAATAGGGGGAATCTATATTTGTTAATATATTCCCAGGTCTGAGAATTTTAGTTTAAAGCCAAGTGGAATATTGAGACTTTTTTATCTAGAAAGAACAAAATGCCTTTAACTGCCATTAAGTTCTTTATATATAGTATTTGAAATAGACAAATCTAGCAGACTGATTACTTGGGTATTGAGATTTCTGATGAATGGACTTGTTAAAGGCTAATTCTTATATAGGTTGATATATTCCTTATTGTTCTCTGGCGGAAAAGATTGATATAGTTTTTCTAAATAATTATTTTAAAAGTTTATGGAAAACAAACTAAGCCAGTGATCAGTGGCTGCATCTCATCTCAAGGTCATCAAATGTGTCTTGTGAGGAGAAGGCACCTGGGCTTTTGGAACTGCTTCTGGAATCATCGGCCAGTGATGCTTCTCAGTACTATACTAATTTCTGAGTGGTGAAAATAATTAAAATAGCTTCTTCCCCACCCCACCCCCTCCATTTCCCCCTTCAAAATCAAGAGGATAGTATTAAATTAATTTCATTTACAAAATAGGTTTAAGATAGGCTGCCATAATTTAAATTTTTGACCATTTATTTTTATTTCCCAACAAATTGAAAGGAAGAAGAGAATAATTCATGATTGAAATCTGAAGAATGAGTAAATGTAGGAAAGTGTTTTCCTTCTTGCAGTACTCTCCTCTTAATTAAGATTCAGTCAGATTTTTTGTTCTACTCTTTTGTTGATGGAGTTCCTCTCGAGACCCGAGTAAGGGTTGCTACCAAAATGAAACAGTAGGATTTTAGGATTTAATTCAGATTTAGAAAAGCACTTTTATTTCCTTTTTGGCAATTTGATCCTCATTCACTGCATCCTTCTGATGCAAATTCAGCCTCCTACACACTAAAATGTCACCTTACAGCAAGAGAACACTGTGAAGGATTCTCAGATGACCACAGGCCTGACATGTGGGTGACATCTTTATAGAAATAGGATGCTCCCACAGAAATAATCTCCTAAGAAGTGCTTGAAAATTTTCTCAGCTGCTTTTCCTGGTGTATGATTTTACAAAATCTGTTGGCTCACAGCAGGCAGGTTGTATTCAAATGAGGGTACTGAAAAAGTACAAAATTTGCTATGTATTAAAAAGAGATTCCCTTTTACTTTTCCAAATGCAGCATGCACAGTCAAATTTTAATGAATGCATACACCTCAAATTTTTATGCTATAAAATGAACAGCTGTGTAATAAGTAGGTGGTAAGAAAATATACGATGTATTGCTACTTTTATCTAAAATATGATTAAGCTTTACGGCATTACGTTTCCAGTGTTCTACTTTATACTACCATAAACTGCCATCATTAGTAACAATGCCGTCAGTAAGATAGACAGCATCTCTGTCGTAGGTATTATGGGACTTATTTTCTGTAAGGTAAAACTCCTGTACTACTCACTGAAACTTAACAGTCAACCATGGCTGCACTTTACTGGATAACTGGTAAGAGAGCAGAGGTCACAACCCTTCAAGGAAAAAAAAATAATCTATTTAGGGTAAAATTCAGCATCTGATAATAGTTGTGATTTTGTCAGAGATAAATGCTGAAAATTGCATTGTATGAAAAATTAGTTTTGTGTCTGCTGTAGAAGGATGCTAGCTCTGATACCGTAAGGTTTTCCAACATGTACTAGTGTGAGAGAAAAAATAAAAATAAAAAAGGTTTTCCAGAACATTCAGAAAAAAATACCAATAATCCATTCACTAAATGAGAAGGAGCCAAATATGCTTCACATACTTCATTTTGGTTTGGATTTTTTATTGTTCCAGAAATATTAAATAAACCTTAGAAAGCCTAAGGTCAAAAGTCCCACTAAAGCAGAAAAAAAATAATCTTGCACACATCAGTTTTTAGAGACTTTCTAGCTCATATCAGCATGAAGCTAAAGCATCATATACAACAGAAAGTCAAAGAGCTTTTTACAGGCATCCAAATCGCAACCATTATTTGCTGCTTTGGGTACTTTCTTGCTTTTGCAATACAAGATTCTGAAGGGGAAAGTAATTCCTTCAGGACTTTGGATCTCTAATGGGGTCAGTGTGCTTTAAATGAAAAGTCCTGGCAGTCTAAAATGAAATACAATGGAGACTTTTGTTTTCTCTGTAATGGGGGCACGTCTTTAATGATAATGGCAGTACAACATAGCAGGAAAGGAAAACAGGGAAATGGAAGATATGACCTATATCAGATATTAAAAGAACCCTACAAATCCAAACAGATGAAAAAACCTCAAACTTAGAACAAAACAAGCAACAGACATGAAAGTGCATTTACTGGGTAGCAGTGACTATAGAGAATCAGAATGCAGAACATTTCTTGCAAAAAGGAAAAACAGCTGATGCTGGACAGGGTAGTGCAAACAACTGTACCAGTGGTGAAGAGTTTAAAACTTCTTGTGGAATCGGAGACAAGAAAGGAAGCATCCCAGGACAGGCAACATGCCTCAGGGAACGATGAGACCTTCACCTTATCTCTTTCCCAAGGCACTTAGAGGTTGTTAGTGCCTGGAACAAACCAGCATTGCCTCACGTGGTTTCTTTCACCCCCTTTCCCAATGTGCTGTCTGTACTTTTATTACTTTTTATCATAAGATTTGTAGTTTTGGGACAGCAGTGGACAACAGTGGCTCTTTGGGGAGCCACCACTCAATGCTGAGGAGCTGTCTACCTAGGTAAAGGCAAAACCATGTGCCATAGATACTGCACTGTTTGGGTACTTGCATCTTTGGCCATATGAAGTGGAACAGAGGGAAGAAAGCAAAAGAGCAATTGTGGAAGATACGTGATGAAAACCGGTCTACATGTAGACCATTAGTACAAAGCTTGTGAGGAACTAACATTATGTTGTTGTAGTTTCAGATTAAGAGGATTTGTGTTCAACTGAGATTAAGAGCAAGTCATGTAATGGGTACAGTGTACATTCTGAACAGCCAGTGGCTTTGTTCTGCATCACTCTGCCCTGTGATATGGACAGGAGTCTGGAATTGAAGCTGAAGTGGTGGGAACCCATGAAAGGACTCTGCTGGTCATATGGAATTGCCCCTTTTCCCCCCACCACTGCGATGGGCAGCTGCCACTGTATTTCCCTGGTTGTCTGGCAGGGGAGCAGTAGCAGGATCTTTCTTGTGGCAGCCAGGAGATCCCTGGTAAAAGGTATCTCTTACCTTTCAGATCAGCTATGTGGTCACGGGCCCTCATTATCTCCTGGCTGGCAGCAGTACCAATGACTGGTGGAGGCAGCAATCACTGGGTTGTCTCCTATTCTTAACCCAGGCATAGGCTGCCATTTAGAAATCTCCAGTTTTATGCACTGAGGAGATGGAAGCTAATGTAATCTGTAGCAAAAATAGGCTGACAGGATTTTCTAGAAATGTATCTTCTCTACTGTATTGTAAACAGGCTTAGAGGAGTTCAGTATGAAGTTTTGAGTTGTACTCGGGGGTTTCTTCTGCTCCACTGAAGTATTTAAAGGTTGAATGGAGCCCTTAGCATTGTTGTTGATTTGGAGTAAGAATGAGTGGCACTTTGTGAAATTAGGAATAACTGAGAGCATCTATGGTGGAAGATGGGGAGAGAGGGAAAAAAAGCGTGGAGTTATTTTTTCCAGCCAGAGTCTGGGGAGTAGTTACTGCCTAAGAAAGTGAAACTCTCAGCTGGAGACATTTTCTGAACACATGATGCAAGGCAGCCTGGCTTTATTCATAGTCCTTACTAGAAAAATAGGAAAAAGTAAGAGAAGGTACTAGAAGGGGGATGACTTTGTTTTCTGAATAGCATTTGTGTTTATCTGATGATGCATGATTCAGGAAGAAAGTTCAGGACAAGCCTGAAAGGTACTGCAACATTATTCTACCTTTGCCCAGAGCATGGCTGTGTTGCAAGATTATTGAGATGGACAGGTGTCACAGGACAAAACTATTTTTTTAGCATTTTTTTCTTATGGTTAAATAAGAAAAACAATCTTGGACAATGATTGTACCTTTAATGTTTTTCTTAATTACAAACTTGAAACACTAAACTCTTTTGTGGGGTGATGCTCCTCAGGTTTCTTTTAATTGATACAGAGTTTCTAGGAGTTCAGAAATAGTACACATTTATGTGAGGACTAAAACCCTTTTGCTTTCTCACCCAGCAAAAGATTTGAAAGCATGCAAGCTGTAGAATACGGGGAGTGTCTGACTCTGTGGGTATCTGAAGTCATTAGAGTTCCCTCCTGTACTGTCGTGATTTAGTAATAGGTGGCCCAATATGAATTTATTTGGGGTTTTTTAGTACAGCGGAGTGTGTCTGGGGCAGTTTATTTTCTTCTTTTTTCCTTCTGATAGGACTGCTTCTGCAGGGGTTTATAGGACTCATCTACGCAGAGACAACAAGCCTTTCAGTGTTCTTGATCTTGGTTCAAGAAATTATTGTCCATCACGTCTGTCCTATTGTACAGTGCCCCTCAGGAGAGTTTCAATAGCAGGCTATGATGATTGATCTTGATAGTATAGCTACAAAATCTTTGAAAATTTCATTTTCTCATTTTTTCAAGTTAAAATGGTAGGATGGAGGCAAGCTTAGTGTGGCAGTCTGCTGGGACAGGAGTGGGTGAGAACTGGATTGAGAAAGCAGGTTTCTGTTCCTGAGGCCGTGGAAGATTAAATACCATAGACCATTACTGAACTCCACTGGTTTCACAAATATGTCTCTTACTCCAGATAGACATGCCCTGCAGATACTTTAGGTGTGGTGTTCTTACCTTTAAAAAATAATAATGCAAAGCATTATGCCTCTGGTGTTCCTCTCGGTATCTGCTAGGGATCATTGTGGCTGGACATACCTCCTGGGGGGATGCTGTGGAGCTCCATTCCCTTTGTAGTCACCTATTGGGAGTGTAATGTGGCTTTTGGTCAGGATGCCTTCCTTTTATGATGGGTTGGAAAGGGACTGACTTCTGTGTTGGCATGTGGGAGGCTAAGAACGGGCTTTTGCACCAGTAGAGAGTTGAAATTAAGCCAAGGTGCACACCAAGAATCAAAATTCTGAAGTTTTTCTCAGTATGTTAACATAAAGGAAGCCAGTGTATCGATGCTATTAGTTCATTACCAATGCTGAGTTACTCGTTAGACGGTCAGCCTTGAGTGAGTCACTGACCCCGCTGTAGATAATGCTTTCAGGAACAAAGAAGTGCTGTAAATAAGGAGGTACTGTGAGAAATCAAGATGTTAAACAAGATGATTCCAAAACGTTAAATGTCCAAGTGGTAAACATGGCATTATATTGTGAATCTCCATAGTACAGGTTCTGTAACTTTAGTCATCCTCTGCAGTTACAGTTGTGTTGTTCAAGGGATTGCTTTAAAAGAAGATTAGAATATAATCCTTCTACTATTTTAATCCAGCAGAGGAAATCCAAGGTAAACGCTTAAAAAGTTAAAAATAACTAAAGAGGAAACATGCATAGAATATTAATATTTCAGATTATTTATATTTAGAGAAATTACACATGGCTCCACATAAAGAGATTTTACAGTTATGAAGATTTCTATCAGAAACTCTATGGATAACTTCAGCTGTTGCTAGAGTCTGTGAGCTAACAGATATTCATTAACTAAAAGCAACATTTGGAGAAAATAAGGCCACAGAATAAAGAAAGATAAATATTTTTAGCAGGTGTGTGTTGGAGAGGATTTCCAAGGGGAGCTTCTTTGCTGGGGACTTTTTGGAAGATGTGCCCCAAGTTGAATAGTTTGTAGGTGATCTTAGTGTTCATATCACTGAAGCAAGTGGTAACAAATTGATAGGTGGTATCTACCCCAGAATTCTGAAGTTCTTGATATTAAAAAAGCTCATTTGATAAACACAGTGTAAAATTTCTCACATAAAACTAATGATACCAGGAGCTTGGAAGGTGTTTGCAGTTGGTTTGATGCTCTTAGGTGTTTTGGAAGGGGGTATAGAATGAGAATAAATTATTTGGTGATAAAATTTGCCAGTTTTATTACATTATACAGCAATTTCATGATACGGGCTCACTTTCTGTTGCAAAAGGTTCTTCTGAGGGTGATGTAGAATTCATCTCCAGATTTATACGCTTGAAATTCAAATTTTGGTGTCTACACAGAGTGAGATGTCGAAGCTCTGAATTACACTTAGCAGAGAGCCAGTCAATATGGGTAGAAAGCTTGCAAATTCAGATGTCTACTTGAGAATAGAGCTAAATCTCTAGCTCTTCACTAAGACCCTAGATGCCAGAGATGGTCTTCAACTGCATCCTGAGATAGCTTCTTCTGGGTTTCTACCAAAGAGGCAGCCCATCAGTATGAGGCATAACCTGAGTGCAAGCCCAAACTCTGTCTCAACAGAGGCACAGAACTGGGGAGATTTCAGAGAAAAACAAGGAGAATTGTCAAGCCTGTTAAAACCTTGTACAAGGAACAGCTGTATAGGTTAGGATTTAGCCTACAGTGGAGACTGTTGAGGTTGATGGTGGGATATGTTAGTGATCTACTGAATTATAAGTAGCATGGAAAAGGTAAAAGAGGAGAAATTGTTCACCACTGCAAGAGTGAGGGGTCATCAAACAGAAAGTGGCAGGCAGCCATGAGAATACAGATGGATACCTTTATTATGCCAGTGTCAATCAGGGAAAGTGATAATCATGGAATGAGACTACCAAAACCCGAACACATAAATATAATGCCTCCCCTTTCCACCCAGCAGAGGTTTGTAGGGAGCAGGGATGAAGGTCATTATGACCAAGACTAACCAGGTTTCTGCCTTCTTCAGATTATTAGGGAAATAAAGAGAAGTGGAGAGTTTCAAGGTCGCTGTTACTTTTCATTACTGTTTTAAATGTGTCAGCAGAGTGCAAGCTGCAATTCTTGGCCGAGGGAGTAAAGACAACCCCAGTGATATGGCAGACCTCCCAACTCTGTGTCCAACATTATTCCTAAGGAAGCAAGCAAGGACTTTGGCGTCCCTTGTCCATGGAGAAGGGTAAAAATAGACATGATGTCCATCTTTGGGGTGGGTAGGTGTGATAATCCTGTATACTGAGTGTTATGCCCCAGTAGACACTAAATATGCTAAATATAGTTGGGGCATTCCATTGTAGTTGAGTGCGGTCTTGCCTTTGCCTGAGGACTACCTGAAGCAGGCAGTTTTTGTCCTGCCCTTCATTTTTTATGCCATGTGGCCATCTGTGAGGCCACAGAATAGGCAGAGATTAATCTGAATGGAAAAAATAGCCACTAGGTTTAAAGTGAACCAGTTTACTTCCATTGGCACAAGAGCAACTGTGATGTGAAGTAGGACTGTCTGATGTCGGGAGGATGAGGATGCTACTTTTGTGTCAGTGCCAGTTTGTGCTGTTTTAAAATTACAACCTGAAGAGCTTAATTTCTACCAGTTCAGGGAAGTGATACATTTATAACAAAATTTACAGACTTGGACTATAAAAAAAGTCTGTCAAGATTTCTATAGCACAGACCTATTGAGAGGAATCTTCAGTTGCTGGTTAAAAAAATAAGTTTTGGGCAATATCGCATGCTTATTAACGGACTCTATATGCTGTTTTTTTTTTTTTTTTATTATTGAATTTTCCAGAAAATTTAAACACTTTATTTTTCAATGGTTTAAAAAATGAATGGTGTTGCTTTCTGCTTTCAATATTAACACTGTCTAAAGTGCTCTGGACATTAGGCTCTAATAGTATGCTTTAAAAATTCAAACTGTTCTAGTTCTGATCTTTGGAAAAGAGGTGCATATTATTACAGACTTTAATCTCTTGTTTGTACCGTGCTTTATGCTGAGTATGTTCTGCATATCACATCAGTGGCATACTGCTGATACAGTACAGGAGACTTTCTGTATGAACTCATGTTTCAGTCACGCCTCAAGCACAGGGCAGAAAAAAGGCTGACCTGAAGATGTTCACTGTGGTGCAGCTATTGAATTCTCAGACAGAAGGTCCCTCTGTAGGGCACGCCGGTTCCTTACACACCGCTTTGGTGATTGGATGAACTGATTGTTCCATGTGAAGCAATTCAGAGGGATCAAGTTTTATACTTCAGCACCAAGAATGTCAAGAGCAGGTTGATGGGATATTGTAGCTGACGCCACCTTGTTTTCAGACCTCTGCTGGCACGATGCTTGCCTAGCTTTCGCGATGAGGTTTGCCCCCCCGAGAACTGCGCTGGTGACAGGCACGGGCATGCCAGCAGCAGGTCCGATCGCTGTGAGCAAGCAGGGGCAGTGACGGACAGCAAGCAGCAAGTTACAGTGGTGACAGTGCTTCCTCCGCAGGCGGGCTTGCTCAGGTAGAATGCATGTTTTCTTTATATTTCTGATCTTTGGAAGCGTGCTAGTCTTCCAGAAACCTAGACAGTCTTGGTGTGCTCCTCCTTTGCCGGTGAGGGAAGGAAGTGGCAAATGTTCATGAGCAAACTGAGGGATTTGTTTAAGATCAGCTGCAGCGATGTAGGATTTGAACTGGGATCTCCAATGGCCTGATAATCTTCCTCACCACAGAGGCATCATCTGGACTTAGAGCCTGACAAGATGGCTTTGTGCTTCCCCCAGCTGAAATGCCTGAGCTGCTTATGGTTTCCTCTGGAGCCTTTGATACTCTTTCTGGCATTTATTTCATCTTTGCTGTCTTCTGGCCTTTGTAGTGGCCGTTGAACAGAATCCTTGCAGACAAGCAGAATAATATTCAACAAGTGAATGGAGGTGTATAAAAAGAAATAATGCGGTTCATTTGCTCATTTTTTCGGACTGTGCAGGCAGCTGGGAATCACCAACGCTAATCACCTTCAAGTGTAAAAACCTTGTTTTATTGTTAGGAGATAAGTGTTTATTATTTAACTGTACAATGACTGTAGGAAACATTTGATATTTGTTTTTTCCTATGGAGCCACCTTACTGCATTTGCACACGTCTAATGTATGTATACAAGTGTATCAAGTGCTAATTTCTCTCCCACTGATTATAAGAAAGTCTGGGGGACTAGATCAGATATACACATATTTATATTTAAGTAGGACAGTTATTACCCATCATGCTTGATAGACTCTGACACCATTTTAAGGGCTCAAAGAAAACTTTCAGGGGAATTAAACTTACCTTAAAATCTATTGATGTTATAATCCATACAAAGATGAGCCCTTAGTTTGAATGCAGAGAGGAATAATATCATCACTGTCTTGTGCTCCTACAAATTATCTGATAATAGAAGTTTTATGTGCTTTACATAGGAATATAATTGTCACTGTACCCATTTTATAGATGGAGAAACTTTAGCACAGAGGTTGTGAAACACACCTGATTAAAGTGAAAAGTGTTAAATGCACGAATATCCCTTTATAGTCCAGGTAAAATAGATTTCTTTCTACTTTATTTAGTTAACTGCAGTGTTTAGGATCCCAAATACTCTAAAGTGCAATTTGAAGTCTATAGATGTAGTTAAGCTGTCATGCTTAGCTTGCGGGATGGCTTACATCTAAAAGAAGGGACCACCCGTTCTCCCTCTGTCAAGCATATGGAGAAACAGGAATGCCTAAGCTCAGCTTTACATGAAACTGCATGAAAAAGTGTTGAGAATATTTGTTTTCTTTCTTCAGATGCCTGTTTTTTTTAATTCATTCCTTTGATCACGAATGGATTAGTTACATTTATCTGGGGTAATGTAGCATATTTGACATTTTTGTGTTTCATTAGCCATGAGTTAACTAATTTTATTAAGATTTCTAGTATGCTCAAATATTAGACTTAAGCCCTATCATATGGCAAATACCAGTGTTTGAATATGCTAAAGAAAAGGTTTTCTGCTCCTTGAAGATGGAGTACTGAATGTAATTGGTATATCAGATATATCTAGCACTCCATTGTAATGCTGTACTTTGCATGTAAATTATATTTTGAAGCACCGTATCTTTTCTCAGTAGTGATTAATCCTTGAAATAAAGGGGGAGGGGGAAGCAGCTAGTTTGTTTTTAATGATGCATTCCCCCTTTGGGAAGGATTAACTATGTACAACTTTGTTGAGTTTAGCAATTTGCAGTGAATTGTTGAGCTGTCTGTGGAGACCAATTCTGTTCCTTCAGAAGAGTGTTCATCAGGTTAACATTGCGCTGTTTCTCTAAAGGAAGTAAGTTCTTACATCTCTATTTAAGGCAAGAGATAATAAGCTCCTTGCTAGCACTTGAACTTAAGTAAATCTAGCAAGTAAAACTAAGCTGTAATACGTTTACGATGGGTGAGGAAAGGGTAGAGAGGGAGAAGGCAACTAATTTTAAAAATGCACTTATTTTGTTTGCTTTTTTGGTTTGCATGTCTAAATTTCAGATTGTATTCAGTGTTGTGTGCTGATTCATCTTTGTCTGTGATGCATTCTCAACCAGTCTTTAGCATCTTTGGTTGCCCTGCCTCCTTTTCCTGCTCTTTCTCTTTTTCAGATTGTACGTAGATATTAATGATTTGTTTAATTTTGCTGAAAGACCTTTTTGTTGCCATCTGTACCTCTGAGTCCCACAGCAGAAAGTGGGAATGTGCAGTAACATCTCGCTTCATTCCTGGAAGTGAAGGGTAAAACATCAGTGCAAAAGTTGGGGTTTTCTATGGAAAACTATGGGGGATTCTTGCTAGCTGTGTCTTTTTTGTGTCTGGAGTCCTTAGATGGCACCTCACAAAATGTTTCAGATCTAGTGGGGAGATACTGTCACTTGGGATGCTGCTGAATCTCCCTTAGGTGAGCTGTGTAAGCTTCTCCTTTATATAAGATGGTGTGACCTGACCCTTGCTCGGGAGTGGGAACCCTAGCAGAGAGTGCTTGAGCAGTGGTACGTAACAGCGTGTGTGCTCAGAGATGCTGCAGCCTTTTAGAAGTTATTTGGAGGAAGGGTTTAATGGGTAATGATCAAGTGCAACATCTGTGTATCAAATCAATTTAGCATCCATATGCAGGAGTGTTACGGCCTTTCTTCATTCCAACACATGAAACAGAAAATGGTTTGCTAGCACTGAGAAGGGGTGTTGATGTTCCTTCTTCCGCCAGGTAGTGCACCACGTGTGTGATCTGCGGCTGTGTGGCGGGTTGTCTGGTTTGGTTTGGTTTGTTGGATTTTTTTGCTAAAACTGTACTGAGAGCTGGCATTTGAAGGGGGCATGGCAATGAATGAGAATGCTTCCTGCCTCTCGTACTAAATATTGTTGAAAATGAGTATTGTGGATGTGGGACTGATGAGCTATGACACATTCACTGGCCAAAGGTTTGAACTCAAAGACTGTTAGAAATTATAATGTATCTTTCCACTGACTAGAAGAATATTACAAACATAAGTAGACCTGCTAACCTGTTTTCTCTCGTCCAGGTTTTGGCTGTGTATTGCACAACTGTGAAAATATTTGGATGTCTACTGAATGATGTAAAATACGTAAATTGGAAGAATAAATACAACAGTCAAATAACTTTTTTTTTTTTTCCTTTTTTCCTTCTCCCCCACCTCCTAAAATTACAGCCACAGGAACAAGTCTTCAGGCTGGCCTCACCCTTCAGGGACCTGGAGCTTGAACCAGGGGACACCTTATGGATGGGAGATGACGGCAAACAGAGATGGAAGAGACTACTTCATCAAGTAAGTGGGCAGTGTGAGCTGTGCAGTCTGTAGCACAGTGCTACAGCCCTGTTCTTGACTGTATCTCCTTGGAATCCTAATTCCAGAATCAGCCTTACCCAGTTATGTTCAGCTGTTTTGATTTGTTGCGCAGAGATAGCATTGACTGTACTTTGCTGCACTGTTTTGGTACTTGGTTATATCATTTACCCAAGAAAATGCTGAAAATATAAAGATCTGTAACTCATTGAGGAATTACAACAAATGTCATTAACAAAAAAATTAAAATGCCATGTTTAAAGAATGAGGCAAAAGGTCAGTTCTGACTGACACTAACAGTTCTCCTCCATCTCTGCCATATGAGCTCTTCTAATTTGTCCAATATTTTCATTATACTGGTAATGAGAAAGTGTGTATTTTGATCCTGTATAGTAAATAGTCTAATTCTTAGATTTCCCGCAGTCCTTTAGCTCTGAATTTAAACGTTTATAAAATAAGTTTCAATGTGGGTGATATGATCATAAACAAAATTGGCTTTTCTTTTCCCAGGGAAAACTGTGCATAATTATTATTTAAAATAACTTCAGTGTCTTGGATAAAATACAGTTGTTTGTTCTAGAAAATGTACTTTTACATGGCTTTGGAATGTCTTCACTAAAAATGGGTGACAGTGGTGGGTTAGGAGAAGCATCGGCTGATTCTGCAGCGTTCATTGCTCTATCTTACATTCCATTTGTTAAGGGTAGCATTTTGATTCTTCTCATTTGAAGGGCTGGGGTTTTTTTTTAATTATTTAATTTTTATGTTTATCAGTCTGTTTAGAAACTTGCAAGTGCTTAAAAAAGTCCTGGATGAGAATTACAATTCTTTCTTTTAACACAGAGTAGAAGGTTCAGACTTGTTTTAAATTGACCATTAAAAGCCCTTAATTCACTCAAGATCTGTCAACTGCAAGAAAAGAATTGTGCAGTGTAAGAACAAGGATCCCCTGCTACTCTGCTTTCTCTTCCTCCTCCTGCTGCTCAGGGTGTGTGCCTTGGCTTCCTAGGAGGCATTTGATTTTGGAGCCAAAGCACAATTTGTAACAGCACAGTGTCCTGCAGGTTTTCAAGTTCTGAAACGATTTCAGATCTGCCCAAATTGGAGCAAGTTGTCTGCATTAATGAGGGATCAAAAGCTTTGAAATGTTATTTTCTTGCTTGAAGAAGTACTTACCATGTTTTGCATGTCTGTAAGACACCGGGTGCAGTGCTGGACAATGTGAAGCTGAGTGCCAGGTACAATATAAATGTATTAGCACAAGTTTTATGCCTGAACTAATTAGGCTTATCAAGAATATAGGTGAGCCTCCAAAGTACTATGCAGATGTGACACTGCTGCTTCTGTTACTCCGCTGCTTCTGTTGCTCCAGTTTAGTGAAGGGACCTGCAAACCTTGGGTGTCCATTTTTTCTGCAGACCATTGCTGTGTTCTCCTCTGCTTGACTGAGATTTGTTTGAAAAATTAATACCCTGCTTCTGAGGACAGGCACCACATTTTAATCCTTCTTTTTTCTCACTGGTCACATAATGGGATGCTACATTTGTTGTGTTGCTACAAACAGCTGTGGCTTACAAAATGACGTGCATTAGTACTCATTAATTTTGCAGTTTGGGAATGTTTTCTAACTCTCAGGAGCTAATGATTATTTTGTTTATTTTTTTGATTGCCTTTTAGTACCTTAAAGTGCCATATCCCTCTCTTAAATGCAGAAAACTGTATCTGGAAAGAAAAATCCATAACAGGCAGTGCCAAGTTATGCCTTAAGTAGTGTTGGGCTTGTTGTTTTGCTGTTGTGGTTGTTGGGTTTTTTTCCATGCTTTTATAAGGTGCTTGATCTCCATTGTCTTTGGGGCCTTGATCTTTCTTCCGTTTTCTCTGCATGTGGATAGCAGACTATGTGGGGAAAAAACAGGCTGCTTTAAGGGGTGGAGAGAATTAGACCTCTGAGGAGGCTGATGGGCAGAAGCCTTAGATATTTTTTGCCAGACTTTCTTACCCACCGGTATCTCTGTGCAATCTTAGATGCAAGTTGAACAATCTATGTACATACACGTTGCATGAGTTATTTTACATAGTCTTGTATCAAGTGTTTTAAAGGAATGGTGTTGGCTGTAACACATGCACCAGCCACGTCTCCAGAGGAGTAATGCATCTAACATGAAACGATGGTCCCCCGGGGTGCATTAAAAGCCAGTGCCTTCAGAAACTGAATGAAATCAGGAAATGGTTTGGAACCACGTACTGCTATACTGACTAACCTGCTATCCACCGTTACTAGTGAATGTCAGCCCAGGTAGCTACTACGTCGTGACCGGGTAGTTACACAACATATATCTTTGTTTCAGAAGAATGACCAAAGACTGAATACGCTTAGTGACTTTGCCAGCGATTCCTCTGTGGAGGTATATAGTACCTGTCCTTACAGGGCCTGTTGCTCGGCCAAGGAGAAGCTCTCTCTGGCTTTCAAAACGACTGCTTTTGCAAATACTACATGAAACTACATAAATGAAAACAGATTTTAATTTTCTTTCCATCATTTTTCACGTTCGGATTTTAGGAATGAAACAGTGAGGTGGTTGTTGACAGTTATGTCAATAAAGGCAGGAGAGACATCACCAGGATAGCATTTCTATTGTCTCCAAGGCTTTTTATAGCCATACGGATTAACAAATTGCATCACACTGAAGGAGAAAAAGCAATTCAAATCCTTTGCTTGGTTTTGATTGAAGATGTATCAACCAGGTATTATCACAATGAAATGTGCGCATGAGTTCTGTGCAAGCGAATAACATAATTCATAGCAACATTAACTGCTTTTTAGTTAAATAATTTACTTAGTGCAATATGTACATATCCATTCAACTGCAAGCAGACATATTATAATTTTGAAACTGTGGAAGGAATAGAGAATCCAGGAGAATCTTTTGGTGAATTGAAAAGTAATTATATAGGGTCGGTGCAAGTACTTTAAGCCATGAATAGGAAGAAATGTTTATTCTTTCTGCTGAAGCAAATTTGGTTTCTTTCAAATCTCTGAAAGCCCCTATGGCCTGAGATAATCAGGGGCAGCTTCCATCACCAGGCAGCACTTTTGTGAAAGTGCAAGAAGAGTCTTTTATCAAAATATTTTCAGATGTCGCTATCAATTCATTATCTCTTCTGTACAGATGGCACAACCAGGGTCATTTTGCAAACCTCTAAAATACTTTTTCTTAAGTTTTGGCCATAGTAAATTAAAGTTTCAGAACTTCACCCATTCCCTTTTAACTTGCCACTTTTACTTGCCTTATAAGATAAGTAATACATTTCAGTGTGGGAGGATGGCAATCATCCTAGTATTCTTCCAGCATTTTTCTGTACTGCACAGGCTGTCTTAAGCTGGACCTTTAATGTGAAATAGTTTGCAGTGTATATCTAACCATTATAAAAGCCTATTTTCTTTGCATTTATTATATATGGTGTGTAGTATATGATTACAAGAAATTTCTGTGATGATAATTTGAATACAAACATGACATTTAAAATATATTTGATCTGAACGTAGGGAGGTAGTGTGCAAAGCAGGAAGGTTTTGGCTGATTTAGTCTGCAAAGGGTTTAGACTTAAGATGATTTTGTCTCCTAAGTTGCTACTGCTACATTCATACTGATTTTTGGACCTGTACTTTTTCACCCTTTCCCTTGTGTCAGTCTTCCTGCTTGTTAGACCTGGAAGGTAGTTGATAGAGGGAAATAAACTGTCAAAAGCTAATCAAAAAATCAATCCTACAGAGAAAGCAATGAATTTTATGTCAGTTTAGTTCCCTGAGCCAGTCCTTTGCATGATCCCATAAAATTGCAGAACAGTTTAGTATGGAAGAAACTTCTGAAGGTCAGCTGGTCCAACCTCCTGCTCAGAGCATGGCTAATGCCAGGTGATGAGCAGCACTGCTGACACACTGAAATGTCTGACTGATATGGGAACCGGGTTGCAACAGCCTTGTGTTGGCTTAAGCTGCTGTATAGCTGCCCTCTAAGGTGCAAGGTGAAGCAACATTTGCTGCCATGAAAAGTCATACCCTTTTGATTCCTGTTCCTATTTAATGCCTAAGGTATGAGGCACTTTGGTATTTTTGTGGATCTGGCTTCTGTCATTCAAATTAAGACCAGAGAATGTGAAATCAGGTTAACTGAAAGGAAGCGTAGCCCTTTCCATGTGGACTCAAAGCAGCAGTGGTCCCAGTAAGGTGCAGCTGGTTTTTACAATCTTAAGATAATTTTTGAGGAGTCTGCTAGGTGAGCTTATTGCCATATCTTTGTTTGCAAGAGATGCTATTGGCTGTGTTTACTAACTCTTGCTATTGCCTCAGAGAGGATGACAGGGTCTGTTTGTGTTACCAGCTTGATTTGACCCCTATTTCACTCCATGGACCCTGACCATCTGTACTTCATGCATATTAGCTTGCTTCTGTGCTCCAGTCTGGAACAAACTCAGGAAACAGCTGGGATCCCCGGCAAGAAATAAAAGGAAGCAAACCCAGAGATCAAAGCCTGCAGCATTACTGCTTGGCTTGAAACCACAGGTTAGTCTCCAGAGTCCAGAGCAGAGCTGGAGGGACCTACTTGTCGGGAGTCTTTCTGAATCTTGTTACGTTAATATGACGTGGCTGCTACGCCAGTTGAAACATGTCACAACATATTCTGATGTCTTGAGCGTATGCTGTTGTTTTTCACTGGTGCATTTGTATTTAGTAACCCTAAATTCTTCCAGGCTTCTTCCAGGTTTATCTGGCAAACTTAATTATTTTTTCCTCTAAGGTATGTTATCCTGCATATAATGTCAGCTCCATGATTTTTGGCTGGTTAAATCATTACATTTGGTTATCCTTGCTTTGCTTAGTAGCTAAGCTATTCCTGAAACAGAAAATTCTTGGATGTCAACTTTTACCCCATACATAAAACAGAGGTAACGTGTTCATGTTCTTTGATCGCTAGTGCAGCTCCCAACATCCTAAATTCCCAAAGCATCTACAGTACAATGTTTCTTTACAATACAGCAATGTCATGATATTCTTCTAGACTCATGTAAATTTTCTGTAGTAGTCTTCATCTTATTCTTTCAGTGCTTGCTGAAGTTAGAAGAGGAAACATATTCATGTTTTCTGAAATTTGAAGTGCCTCTATGCATGTTGTGTGCATCCTGTCTGGCCTGTGTGGTCCTCCTTGTACAGCCAGTTCTCCTAGCTGGCCAGGAGTGTGGAATGATGGAACACTATCATTGATGGCATTAATAGCATATCAATCAAGCATCCTGCTTATTAAGGGCCACTAATTTATAGAATATGCAAAGTTGAGACTCATAGCCTGCTAATCAGTTAACTTGCAAATAAATAATCATAGAAGAGGATAGGATCATTCAGCTTTTTATTTTATTTTCTCTTGATATGTCTAGCCCTACCCCAACCTTCTTGTCCACGTGTTCTGTAGGTTGTGTACACCCACCGGTAGTTTAGTCCTTTCTCAGAATATTTCTCGAGTTTGCTCTGTTGTAAGATTCTGAAAACAATCAAAGGATATAAACTATAGTGAAAGCCTTGATTGCTGTTACTGTGTTGTTCATCTTCCTGGGTTTTGAAAAGGCTGCTGTTATTTGTACCTTAACACTACCTTAGTATATAAGGCTGTAATGAAAGTTTGAAGCCCCAGGAGCTGCTTTCTGCCCTGTTACATAGCACTTTACTGAATGCATTACATTCCTTCATCTCTTAAGTACAGAAACATGTTGACTAGATTCACCGGAGGATTTATGTGGCATTTGCAAAAATACGAGCAACACCACTGCTTCTGCTCTGTCCTCTATGAGAACACTTGCGTTTATGCAGGGTGTTGAAGAGAGGGTTCATTTACTTCTTCCATTTCAGGTTAGGGATGTGAATGAAGGCAGTCTGTACGCCAGGGTAATGCCTGAAGCCAAAGGCTGACTGCAGTGCCCCTCTTGGAGCATCTCCGCTCCCAGGTGAGATGCCGAGGGAACAGGCAGTGGAATCACGCTCTCTGGCCCACTTATTCCCACGTCCCTAAAAGGGACATCCAATGAGATTGAATGGCAGGCAGTTTAACAGTGATAAAAATAGTACAACCTATATAATTAGCAAATATAACTCTCAGCTACAGGTTACAGTAAAGCCTGAAATGCTTCATAGGATTCAAATGTACATTTGCAATGTACATTGGTAATGAGACTTCCACTATTACATTACATAGGATTAAAAAAAAAAAATTAGAGCAGATATGAAATGTTATCTTTCAGACAAGCGAGCAAGTCAGCTGCTGACTGCCTAGGGCTAGGACGAAACTTCCTGTATTAATCAGGTTACTCTATAATTACAAGGTTTCTTGCACCTTCCTCTGAAGTGGGTACTGAGTGCTGTCAGAGAAAGGATACTGGACCAGGCGGACAACAGGTCTGATTGGTATGGTGATTCTTATTTTTTCTCTATCTTTTTTTTTTTAATTCCCTTGTCACTAATATGGGCTGTTGATATGAATAGCGTGCTATTAGCAAAAGAGGGCTACTATGCTCGTTTCAGACAGCATACAAATTTGCTTTCTGTTGCTAAGGGTTTGACCTGCTCAAGGACAGGATCGTAGGGTGGAAGTGGGAGTGGGGCTAGAAAAGACAAGCAGCAGCAGGGATGCACAAACACAACTGACTGTTTAAAGCAAACCTGAATAATTAGAAAGGAGGAGAATGAAAATTATATAGCAACCTGTTTGTGTCAGTGGTCTGCTTGGAGACAACTCGGGCATATGGTGAAAAAGAAAGCATTGCTAAATCAGCTCAACCTCCTGAAAAGAGAGGATGATTTAACAGTCATCCTTCCTTCACAGAGAACTGTTGCTCTAGCCATAAATAGGCAGGCATAAATGTGACAGACAAAATGATGTTAATATTGACCAGGATAAATCATTGTTATAATGGAGGGAATAATAGCAGAGATGCTGGTTTGTGGGGTTATTTTATTTTAGCTAGAGCATGGAGCAAATGGAGAATTCATTGCATTGTAAGGCAGCTGCACCTAAGCTAGTTATGTGCAGTAACTCAGGAGCTAACCACAGCAGTGTGGCTCCTTCCCTGTTTCCTGCCTTGCCCCTTTCCAAGTCCTCTCTGTGCACATGTGCAACCATCGCTTGCTGAACCAAAAGGATTCCTCACAGTGGAAAGGTGAGGGTAGGTATGAATGTGGGTGAGACTACTCAGAAGAGAAGAAGCTTTTGCTCAGTTGTTAGCCTTGGATGGCCTGGATGTAGTTTTACGTGAGTGGAATATAAAGAATCAGGTATTTGGGGCCTTTGCTACAGCAAAGTCAGTGTTTCTGTCCCTGTGTTTTCTCCAAGCACAAACTGGATGTGGATGCCATGAAATTCAGAGAAGTATTGCATCCTGAAAACTGTCATTCCTGTGTGTTTCAAGTTGGATTAGGAAGCAGAATAGAACTTCTGGAGCAGAACCTGTATAGAAAAACAAATTCAGGGTATTCTAACGCAGGGACACAATGTACAGAGGTGAAAAGATTAAGTCCTCGTTACTCTTGGAGTTCATGTGCTTCCAGGGAGATGTTTCATGTGGCCTAACAGCATCTTGTCTGTACATTACAGCATGTAAATGCATCTGTAGAAGCATTGCTTCAGTATACCAAGCTACCCTTCCCAGGAGCATAAAACCAAATTAATTCTTGTAAACAGTTTGTGTGAGAATGATAGCCCCAGACAGAGTCTGCTTTTTCAAACATTTCTCTTGTAAAACAGTGTGGTCCCTACAGAATCGGGATTAAAAGCATCAAATTCTGGTTCTGCAAAGCCATGTATGTGGTTGGGAGAGTGGTGATGGTTTGTAAAAAGCTGTAAGTCTTATCCTGGGTCATGTGCTGGTATCCCCAATGATGCAAACACAGAGGCTTTGCATATGAAATAGAACCAGGCTAACTGATCGTCCTTAAAAATAGAAGAGGGGACAACAGCCTCTGAAACACCAAAAAGGTAGAGTGACCCTGCAGGCTGTACACTGGGGCCTTAATGGCCACAAGCTGGGAAAGATAAATAAGGTAAAGCTGTCTGATAGGGATGGAACTGGGACCTTCCACAGCAAAGCTGCTAGGTGAAAAGTTCCCCCAGAGCTTCAATTACAGCATTAAGAAAAAAAATGTGCTGGAGCAGGTTATAAAGCAGAAAAAAGGGGTGAAAATTAGCACAGTATATTGTTTCTTTTTAAACAGCACAGTTGAAGTACACCAGTTCATCATAGTGTATGTACAGAATTTAATATGTTATCTAGTATGTTATGCTGTACCGGGAAATACCGTATTGATGGTGCCTTTCCAGCAGTCATTCATATACTAAGGAACTGCATGCAGAGGTATACGAAAGCGAGCACTGAAGAGGCTGTATTTATCCTTTTGGCTTCGTTTCTGTCATATTATTATATTTACAGCTTTCTATAAAGAAAATAAAGTATAAGCCTACTGTAAAAGGTTCTTATCTGGATTGTTATTGTAGAACAGCAAGGTAATTTGTTTTAGAAAGACAAGATGATACTGCCAAGAAAAGCTTACTGAATTTTAATTCTCATTTAGGTTTTAATTGCCCTTCTTACAATAAAATACTGCTTAATTGTACTCAAAATGCTCAGTTCCCAAATATAATGCTAAAAATCCTTGTATTATGTATGTTGTCATATATGTATAAGATTAAGGTGAAGAAACAATTTAACTGAACTCAGATTAATCTAGTCACTGACAATATGACTCACTGCAATATTTTGAAAATAATTTATCCAAGGTTCACTAGGATCCTGTGCTGTTCCACAGAAAAACTTCAATTTAAAATAAACCAATCAAACTGTGTGGCTGCACAATTAAATATCACCATGGTAACAGGGATTAAGCATACAAGGTAAAGACCTGCTGACAGTGCAGAGATTATTTCAAGTTTCTTGCTCTTCCAGCACAGCCAAATGAATTTACATTTTCTATATCAAACACCGGAAGGTGTAAAATGAAAGAGATTAAGGTACTTGTGTGGCATCTTGGGACTTCAGACAATATTTTCCTGACAGGGGAAATAATTAGCTGGAATTACAAATAGAAGCTCAGCAGACAGATATGAATAAGCGTTTGCTCATGGGATTTATTTAGCGTTTCATAATTAAAACCTGGGGAGGCATATTATTAAGGATACAAATAGCATGGAAAAACTTTGCCATAGTTTAAGAAATTGAACCGTTTTACTTTTAATTTTTGTGTGAATTTATGTTCACTTAGGAAAGACGGTTGTTCGCAGCTCTGCTTTAAAATAACATACACTTACAGTGCAGACAGACACACTGATATTCAGTGAAGACATAGGGTGATGTTTTAATCAATCCTGATGTATTTCTGCTTGCCTCTGGCTCTATTCCTGGCTTTTTCTCATGTATTTAAAAAAATACTGGAGCTGCAAATCTGCTGGCATGTGGAGTTTTCAGCTTTTAGTGGTGTGGTTTAGGGTTGGTTTGCTTTTCTTTTTTCACACTGGCTTTTGATTCATTTGTAGGAGAGCTATTCTTATCACAGTGCTATGGTGGCTGACTGCTGCATAAAGTTGAAATACCTCATCAAAATTGTGAGCCTTAATCCCTACCTTTAGTTTATCAGCAGGTATTCAGTGTGATCGAGGGATGTTGTAGTCATGGGCTCTTCTGTCCAAGAAATGCCTGGTGATGGTTTTGGGCTGTAAAGATCAGATTTACGAGGACATATTCTGTCATTCTTTCCTGCCAACCTGTGAGAGGTGGAATTGAGCTGCCTTCGATGTGAGAATGATCCACAGCTGTTCATCCCATATTAGGCAGGTGTAAAGTCTGTAGCACCTCTGCTTTCTGAATATTCAGTCAATATTTTGAGCTCACAGGGTGTTAAGACCAAGGTGGATGCTTACCACCAGTGCTTCCCAAAGCTGGTCTTGGGATCCAGCTGTAATTACTCTTTGTGGTAGGATGGACTTTCCACCTTGCAAAGCAAATGTGCTGCCTAGAAAATATTTTAAGACACCTGGTGATAGGCCCACAACTGCACCTCTTACGTGGGAATTGGAACTTGCCAAACCTGTCAGAGTGAATTTTGGTGTCTGGTTTTAACTATGGGACTCTATGCAGTGTTTGATGTCTTTGGTTCCCTATTCATTTCTCATTTCAAGCACAAGCTTAGGCGTTTGCGTGTAGACAGGTTTTTTAGCTCTGCTCTTATGAAAAGATGTTGCTTCAATTTTACTATCTGTCTGACATCCAGTTTTCTTGTCTTTAAGTTAAAATTTCTTCCTTTGCACATTGAGATGCAGTTTGGTTTTTTGCATCTTGGGATGAAAAGCCTTTGTTAAAAATTAATGATAAATGCTGCAGTTATATCCAAAAACCATTGCATCAGGTGAGTTCCTAAAGGACAAGCTGAATACCAAGTACGTTTTGTAGGAATGAATGTAGAAAGTATCTGTTTACTTGCTGTGGTGCTCTTTTATCATACAAAAATGCAGAAGCCCTGTTGAAGAGAGCTCCTGTCATAAGCATCCAGCAAATGCGGTAGTAGTATTGATGAAACATAAGGTAAACCCAAAAAGTCAGGGATATATGGGAGCAGTTTCTCAAGAAATGGTTTATCAGATAAAGGAGATGTTTTTGTAGGAGTGCTGTATTAGCACTGTCCCTGGGCTTGATCAGGTGAGAATAACATAATTTTACCTGGAGTCTAAAGAGGTACTTCACGTTGCTCTTCCTGCTTATAATCCCTTTTGTACACTGTTTTCTTTTTGCTGCTGTTTTTATTGGTTTTGTTTAATCCAGTTGGCGCCTTGATCTGGACAGCAGAGACTTGGCAAAAAGCCATACTGATAAAAGACATTTTGTTTTGGGCCACAAGGGTCTGATTCTGGCAGTTCATAGTAATGACATTTAGAGATTTTGTTGCATGATTCCTGTTGCCAGCATCCTATTAAAATGCAGTTCCACCATTTCAACAGTCTGCTAGGCGATGGTGAAGCCTTTGAAACGGAAACCATAAAAAGATCAGCTCAACATTGGTGTTGCGCACTGAAAAGTCACAACTTTCCGGTTGCGAATCTTTTTAGTTAAAACATACATATAAAAAGTAGGGTTTTCCATGCCTTCAGATGTGGGCCAGATTGTGGCTAGGTCTTGAAAAGGACTTGGTTTCCCCGAGTATCACACTGTGACTGGCCAGGGGTTTGCAAAAGGCATTGAATGATGCCCAGTGAGAGGAATCCAAACATTAGTATCCTCAAACTCAATTTAAAAGCAGTTCTGTTAGTTTCCCCGACTAGAATTAATTAAAGCAAGTGCAAACTAATGGGCAGATCATGGGACCAGCTGCTTTCGTGGCGTGAGCCTTCAGGAATATAGTTCCTGGAGGAGGAACCCCATCACCTGAACATAATGTGTAATAGCTGCACAGCTGCTTTTTCAGCCTTGCCTCTGTGACTTGCATAGGCAATCGAGCCCCGCGCCAAAAGCCTGGGCACCGTTGGGGAGAGTGACAGGACAAGGCTTTCTGTAGAGCTGCTCGGAGCAGGAAGCTCGGTTGGGTTTCTTTTCCATAAGCTGTGTCTCGGGCAAGCTGTACTCAAGAGTCAGCTGGCATTTCTCTGGCACCCTTAGAAAGAAAGGATATCGTGACGCCACATGCTCAGGATGTGGCAGCCTAAACCAAGTTAGCCAGGCAGCACTTCACGTACTGCTACTGTTATTTGATTTTATGCTCAAATTTAAAGAATTGACCAGCTGAACTTCCAGACAGGTTTGCTCAAAAAATCATGGGTTTGGTTTTATGCTTCAGGAGCACATGAAGTCTCCCAGAGAAAATTGGGATCCCGATGTGCTTGGTCGTTATATTTTAATTAGCAGATGCTAGAAAGGCATTGACTTTATTCTCATTTTTTATTGCAGTGCTGAAGTATAGTAAGATTAAGTGAATCTTTCAAGGAGAGATTTGCTACCACCCTCTCCTCCCCAGATCTGTGTCAAAACTTAAGAATTGCATGTGAATTTTTTCATAACTACTGTTCAGAGACAAATTTAAAAGCTAAGAATCCACATATTGCCAGGCTAAGTGTTGTACCATATTTGAAAGTCTTAATGATTTTTTCACGTGAATATTAATGATTGAAAAGTGATTTTATTTAGAGTCTTTGGCTAGATTTACACAGAATACAGCACAAATGCTTCTGCTACATGGAAGAGAAACCTAATATATGTTTGCACTGACCAATCAGTGTAATATTCCCTACTGAGCTTTTAAGTAACTTGGCCTGTCTGCCACTCTCAGGCAATCATAAAGCTCAGCATGGACTATCTGAAAATTTATTGGGCTTCTCAAGCAGGTTTTACAACTCAAGCTGATGTCTCTGCTGCAACAGCTAAGCTGCTACCAGCGTCTGACTTTGCTACTTTAAAATTACTTTGCTATGTCTGTGCAAGAAAACAGGTGCAGGTGGTCTAATGGCTGCATTACAGACAAGCTACCACTTTCATTAAATCTGAAAAACGTTCTTGTTACTGGAGAGCTAAATGTTGATGTATATGAGACTAAGGGAGATTCTCAGGGAAGAAACTCAGAGGGAGAGAAAAGAGAGGCAGAAAAAGCCAGGACTTTCATTCCCTATGAAAGTACAAATTCCAAGATACAACATGATGGTACAGTTGTGTGTGAGTGGGAGAGATGTGTGTACATATATACACACGCATATATGTATCTCCTCCATTTGTACAATGATTCTTGCTGATAATAAGAAAATACTTATTAAAAGTGTGTCACATTTTTAAAGATGACATTTTAAGTCATCTAGGTTTATATTCTAGTTTATAAGCCTCAAATATTATAGTGATGTGCATGCACCTCAAAACTGGGCTGGGTAAGAGAGTCATTATTAGCTGAATAATCACATCAGTAAAGACATTGCAAAAAAGCAACAAATGTTGTAGAAAAGGTTAAAAGAACTGACCAACATAGAAAGTTTCTATAAAAGCAGAAACTAGAGGGCTGAAGTGAGATTTGCATAAATTCAGCCCGCGTTAGTTCTTACAAGAAAATGTTAAAACACCTTGCAAGCGGCTCTTTGCCCACATAAAAGAGGAATGGGGACATCTGTGTAAAGAACATATATGAATACAGTAAAAGTCAAAGACGTGACTGAGTATCAATAACAAAATCTTCCCAATGATAGAGAAGTATGTGTCCAAAATGACTGAGGAGAGGAATCTTGATTTATTAGCTGAATTGCTGAGAGACTTCCAAAAGTTGTCATTTGGGTATGTCACTAGCAAATGCTGTTTTGGCAATAGGGAAGTATTAATTGTGGCTACACATGTTTCAGATTGGGCATCCAAACGTAACAAATGCAGAAAATGCTGTTAGAATGATAAGGGGAGGGGGAAATTATTATATGAGGGGAGATGAAAGACATTGATTTGTCTAATGCAGCAAAACTGAGATCAGGAGGGAATCAACACCAGGAAGAAATGAGAAATGTATAAAACAAAAAAAAAAAAAAATGTGCTAAAGAACTGAAGGGATTATACATTTAAATTGCAAGGGAGAAGACCCTTAAAGATTAGAGTGATGGAGTTTATTCCCCAGCTTTCGGTCATAGCACTGGATTGAAAAATCCAAAAAAGGGGTTTACACTGATCATTGGTAAATATTTAAAGGAGGTTATATGATACAGTTTATATGATGCAGTGTAAAATTACAAGAGGTTGGATATGATGGCAAAGCAGATCCTTTCCATTCCTATTTTCCTGTGAGTCAAGTGGCACTTTGCTTGTTTCTTTAGCATGTGGATCATGAAATCTGAGCAACATGTTTGCAAACCAGACTTTAATCCACTCTATGCCCTTGGAACCTTTTGCAGATATTAATGAAACACATTTAATTATCTCCGTTAGAGAGATTACTTAAGGCAATTTAGATTACCACATAAAAAGTGGAATAAAGATCAGTGTTTTTAGTAAGCATACGGTAATAAAAGTACTTATATGGGATGATATTCAGGGAGATGATATGATTTGACCAGGCTTTTAGATAACTGTATAAATGTTCTTTTTTAAATGCTGAATGATGAATTATAACTATTTTAAAAAATGCTTTCATTGAAAGATAGGAGAGGAAATATTTTTTCCTTAAGTGTTTATACATACTATCAACAAAATGTTTTGCTTTTTGTGGAAAACAGATGTTATCAATCTTATTGAAGTGAAAAACATGGAAGTGGGCTGCAAATACAAGGACAAGTTAAAAGAATGAATCTTACTGGCAGTTTTGAGTTTTATACTGTTGTCTGATAATAATTGGGATGAGTTATTAATTTAATCAGGATATGTTTGCTTCCTCTTCTGCCCACCTATATAAAAAGGTAATTTCTAGTATCTGATACAATTTTTTTGAAACGCCATTTAGGGAATCCACTTGCTTGGGTGGAACTTCAGCATAACTATAGTAAGTTTATTAAATGATATAAGGGCTGTGACATTTCTAGTGAGTAGACATTTACTGCGGATATATATGACAGTGCTTTGGAAATATGCTGGTTTGCTGGCTTTTCAGAGACTCAGAAAACAACAATTTGACCTCCTTTGGCGTGCATGTGGCTCAAGTTGTTAAAGCCTCCGTAGTTCAGGTGTCCTGTGTAATAATAAAGTTCTTCTTTTATCTAAGACTACAAGGTACCTTCACACAGGTTGTTGGTTTTGGCTTCTGGTAGTTTTCTTTGTTTTAAAGACTAGCTTTTATTTTCAGTGTTCAATATCGATAGCATACTTGTCTTGGCAGTTACATTCAACAGTTTCCTTGAACAGACCCATCAAGAACTTGCGATGTTGTGGTGGTACCACAACTACCCAAGGAGAAGCTGTACTTAGTGCACGTTTCAAGGATGTACAGATGTAAAGTAATGTCAAAAAAGCAATGGTATTGGAGCAAGACAATAGAACACTAAGTTCTCTATGAGTTCTCAGACTTTTTCACTTATCTCATATATTTGAGTTGAGGTGTTACTGTTGCAATTAAAGTAGCACAACTGAAATAATGCTAGTCAAGTGTAGAAGATGCTTTAAAAGAGAACAAGTTGGTGGCTGCCTAGATGAAAGGGCATTCCTCCCATCCTGGCTTGATAGCACCAGGCTGCTGCATGTCCCTGTCCCCAGGTCCATTATGATGCTGAGCACGCAATCCCCACACAAGCTCTGTACAAACACAGCCAACCACCAGAGCCACGCATACAGGCAACCAGTGCCTTTACAGGCACCGCATCAACACAAACAGCACGCACATCAATAAGACCAGTACAACGGTCTTATGCATGATGAAATCAGGGTGATTGCTATCAGGTCATGCATACACATGCACATACAGCCTCCCCATATATGTGCAGAAATGGGTCTCTGCAGTAGCTGATCCACACCTATGGTCTTCCCCACAGCAGACCCTTGCCCCCGTCTCTCCATGGTCACACACCCAATTATGTTTCCCTGTTGGTTCCACTTCTGTGGCATCTGCACCTGAAATTGGTGTTTGCGATTCCATCACCTAGATACCATTAGCCTTGCATAGTAGGACCGACACAGTCCCCTTGGCACTGTTGGCTTTGCAAGTTCAGGTGCCCAGGGGTTGGCAGGGCTCCCCTTCGATGTGGTCATCTCTCGCATGGCTCCCACTCACTTGCCCATGGAACCCAGCGAGCCCTCACCGCCTTCTCTGTGACTTTTGGCACTTCTCACTGTGCTGTGTGTTTTTCTTGACACACCCAGTAGTTTTTCATGGATGATTAGCTGAACCTCAATCTCTTTGCCCATTAAAAAAAGAAAATAAAAATGACCCATTATGAAAACTAATATTCCTGTGCTTACTATGTAGTCCCAGGAGGTGTCCATTCCAGATTCTGTCAATAGCCATCAAACTTTGGGGAATAAATAGTGGCACAATATGTCATAAGTTAGAAGATTTTTGTTTCCTTTTTCAGTGATTTTTAGATTCTAATTTTGCTTTATTGTATTTGAATCCTTTCTAACAGTACTTCAAGAGCTCTAATATTTTTATTTATATGTGCTTTATCTCCAGTAAATGAGGATTGCTATCTAAGCCATATAATGTAGAATTTTGAAAAGATATACTGCTTTATGCGTGTTACCTAATCTCAGAAAACTGGAATGAAATTACCAAACTCTGCTTGGTCTCATTCCCTTTACAACAGCTACTGAATACCTCTCATCCACAGACTTCAGTTGTTTGTAACTTTACCGAGCTTTCCTTGAATGAGCTGAATTTTTTTGTTCCCCTTGCTTTTCTGAGACCTAATTGGTATTTTGAAAAGCATCATCCCTTTCCTGGAGAAACAGAAGTTGTTTTGCCAAAGGTCATTCAAAAGCTTGGTTCCCAATCTTTAAGACAGGTATTTGAAAGGTGACCTGCGGATCACCTTGCAGCCAGGGATGTCATTTCTGATGTTACTGTGAAGTTCTCCCAGGTTAAGAGCCATCTGAAAATTTTAGAAATTGCCATGCTCAGTAGAATGCAGAAACTGAAATCTCCAATACAGGATCCACGCAGTGTGTCCAAAAATTGCATGACTAAAAAGAAGTATGCCAATAATGACTGCTAGGCATCAGAATGGAGAGCAGATGAGGAAGCTAGGGAAGAGTAAGGGACAATACAATTTGAGGAGGAACTAGTGTGAATGGCAACACTTGGATTAACTGAGTACAAGATAGTCATTAGGAAACAGGACAGTAGGGTTAGGCGGAAAAGAATTGATGTGACAAGGACTTGGGATGTGGAAAGATGGAAAACAGATGAAGTAATAAATGGCATCTATAATTTTTTTGTGATACAGTGGAATTGACTCATGATCCAGTTACGACCTGTAATAATCTTTGCTACAGTTCTGCAGAATTTCTTGCCTTAGATGTTGTTCTGTATGCTGTCTGGTTTTATTATAAACTCTTTGTTTATAAATTCTGTCAGTATTTATGCCTGTCAAATGGATAGGAGCATTAAGTCTGCAACATGAATGTTAATATTTTACCTTAGTCAAATGCCCAAAACACATAGCCATGTGTTATAAGCAAATACATAGTCTACATTACTAAAACGTTATGAGAGTTCAGGAGTGACATGAGTTAAATATTGTGATTCTTGGTAACTGAATCAAAATTTGTCTTATAGAATGGTATTATTTAGTTGTCCTGGAATGTGACTGCTAGTAGTTAGTTCTAAAGTATTCATTTCATGCTGTGTTGCTACCTTTCACAGAGATGTTTTTAATATTTTAATTATGTACATTGGTGCCACTGGCGGTATGAGGCCACAAGATGAATACAAGAATGCAACTCTCCTGCACAAACTACATTTGTGTTGTATGCTATTATAGACCTTTAATTATAATTGCATAAAATTGTTGAACTTAGACATTAATCGTCATCATAGCAAATAAAAAGCCAGATTCTCTGCCGTAAGTCAGCTTAGCTTTATCAATATCAGCAGAGTCCCACTGATTTATTCCTACAGAGATGACACAAAAGCACTTGTAATATTTTACTGCCTCTCCCATGAGTTGCACTATGGCAGGGTTTCATGATTCCTAGAACAACAGTCAATTATTCCCCCCATCTTTTCCTCTGTGCTTTCATTGTTCTGTCAGCCACCTGAGCTTGAAAATATCCTTCCCTGGTTTCAGTAACTGTGGAAAAGGGTTCAATATTGTGATTTTTGTATGTAGCTATTGCCAAGGCATTTTAATTTTTCCTTTTTAATCAGAGATAATAGCCAAAGTGTGTATTAGCCTTCTGTGAATGGTAAGCTGGCTGCCTGTAGCCTTTCTGGCTTTGTTCTGCAATCACCCACACTTAAATGTTTATGGGTGTGAATTGGATGTCCTGACAGCCCCATAGCAGAATCTGAACTGCAAATAATTGAGCACCTGCTTTGCTTCTTTAGACCTGCTGAGTTCATTGTGGGGACCTTGATGCAATTCTCTTAGCAAAGTGTGTTATGGGGTCATTTTGCTGGATCAAAGTCTCAGTTGTGACTCAGGAAGAAAAAAGTCCTAGTCAAACACCAGGGATCGTCCTGCACTGCGGTCACAGCGATAGTTGCTGTGAATCCTGTGGTCAATATATCCCAGTCAGCCTTAAATGAGCTGGCTCAGGTACCAGTACAAATCTTGCTATGGCAGCACCAAGCTGAGGCTGATGTGAAGCTGAGCAGATTAAACCTGTGCTGTGCTGTGCTCTGCAGTGCAGCAGCCAGGCTTCCCACGACATCCAAGTGCACCGGCTGAAAACTGTATATGGTTCAGGCTTCTTACAGCTCAGTACTCAATTATTTGCTTTTATAGGCAGTTGTCCTTAACGATGGACTCAAATGTTTAGCCTGACCTGTCTTCTCATGGAGGTACTTTTTAGGGATGTATTAGTCTTTTCTGCATGAGGGAGTCTCATATATTTTGTTACAGTTAACAGACGCCATGAGAATTTGCAGCTATATTCTGTCAATAATTGTTTTTTCAGCCTGGTTGCTATTTTGGATCAAATAAAATATATTGTGTGCTACTGTTTCTTCTCTTCCTGGTTCTTCCCTGACTGGAACAAAAAGTGCTCCATAATCCACTTTCTTCTACACAAAATAGCCTGTTCAGAGCTAAATTCACAGAACTGCCTGAAGACAGGAAACTGGATTTGCTTTTGAAAGTGATTCATGTCTTCACGTTGTCCAGTTTTGTCCTCTGCCTGGTGAGGTAAGCCCACTATTCCCATTCCCCGTGCAAGATCACCCAGCATCCCTGGTCATGATGTTACGGCTTCATGTTGCATAAACGTGAATAAAATGCTCACTGAAGCAGAGGTGGGACCAAGTATGACACTTGTCAGATGAGTCATTTGGCCTTGCTTTAGCTTGCCTGTGGGTAGCATTTAGATGAGACTTAACCCGTGGACTTTGCAATGCAGCCTTCCACTAAGGAGGTAACAGTCAGTCTTCCCCCAATGCTGACAGAGCTTGCTTGGTGCCCAGACCCTGGGAAGCTGGGGAAAAAACTTCATTTCCAGTCCTTGAGACTGCTTCTCCTGGGCAGGAGTGAGTCCAGTCTGAGTCCCAAATGTTTTTCACCTTGATCTTGAGTTTTCAGCTCCTTTCCTGTTGATCCCCAGAAAAACATTTTTGCAAGATCAAAGTCTGTATCAAAAGCCACAGCACTAAAAGCGGGACTGGCTAAGCGCTTTCCAGGGCTTTGGTTTTATGGAAGAACTGAGAGTTTACATCTCAGTTGTCCTCTCTTTTGTACTCTCCTACGGAGAATATTAGGAGGCAGAGAGCAGCTACATCACTTTTTATGGATGTTGATAAATCAAGAAAAATCAGTATTGTGCACATGTAGCAAACGTGAAAATGCAGTAAGATCTGTTGTGACCTCTAGAGAAACCTTCTTTGCTACAGGATAAGCACTTGGTCTTCAACATTTATTTGAAGGCTCTTTTTGGAGATTAAATAATTATTTTTCTATTCAGCAAAGTGGAGCAAACCCCTACCTTTTGGACTGAAGGCAAGAGAGGAGTCTGAAATGATTAAAACAAAGTTATAAAAATTAACTACCTTGCCACAGACCATAGTTTATTTTAATAAATCTTCTACTGAGTTGCATTAAAATATCTGGTTATTAATTTCTCATGCAACACTGCTTATAATTCAATGATTTATTCCACATATACCCACGATACATTTTTAAATTAACATTGTATAAGTCTTCTTTACCCCAAACACTTTATTATTTCTTCATTTTTCACATTTGATAAGTGTTTTTTTTAAAGTAACCACTAATTTTCAGTATGTGCTATAAAGCCTCGAAGAGGGTGGTTCAGTGCTTGTGAAAGTATGAAGTGTTTATCCTAACCAAGAAGGACTCATCCCTAGACACGTGAAAAACCTGGACCTGTGGCAAGTATATCTTAATCAAGGTAAACATGAATAATAGTAATAATAGTTGTGGGGTTTTTGTTATTCTGGCTCCAAGTATATAGCTAATGGCTAACACACACCATTAGTTTTTGTTGCTGGCATTGTGTCTTCCCTTAGGGGATCTAGTGTTTGGGAAATGAAGTCATATATCCCGTATCAGATTTATATTCATATATATATTTATATATACATGCATGTGTGTATACACACATAAACATACACACACACACACACACACACACAAATGATGGCTTTTCTTTGAGGTAGTTAACTATAAAATTAACTTATTACAAATCTTTACTTGGCCTGCAGTAGCACTTTGCTCATACACTGAGCAAAGTGTATGAGTATTTAATCAGTGTCATGGGGTTGGTTCCATTCAACTCTGTTTATTTTATAAAAGTAGTTTGGCCTGTGTTATTTGGTACATACAGAGTAATGCAAGCTATTTTAAAAATGTGTATCTAAGGTTAGAGATGAAAATGTTATTAGATACTATAATGCTTTGCATTTGCAGTAAAGCTGTATTTAGAAATAACAAGTAGATTTTTTTGTTTAACATCAGTACTTTTATTACCCAGCACCTGTGAGCAGAGGCATGAAATCTTTGTTTTCATTATAGGTTGCTCAAAGGCATTTAATAGAACAGCGGAGAGTATTCTTTATCTGCTTGTTCCCATGTTTAGCATACACAGAGTAAAGCCATATAGGAAAAAGTAATCAGTGTTACAAATTAGTCATTTTTTTTTATTGTGGTATTACAGAGATTTTTGAAGTATAAGCTTTGGGTTTTGCCTAGAAAAAAAATACTTCTTTATAATGCTTATCTGTGCATCTAAGTGAGACCGTAAGCACAGCTTTGCTGGCTCAGACCAGAAGTCTGTCCATCATCTGACACTGGACAGTATCTAGCAGCAGATGCTTAGGGAAAGAGTTAAAGAAAATTTGACTGGCCAACCCAGCAAGAAAAGCTTTAAAGTAGGAAAGATGGGGGAGATTCCTCAACAGTCGAAGTGGTGGACATGGCAGGCGAGCCAAGGGCCTGAGCTAATGGGGACAGAAGGGCCATGGCAATCAACACCATAAGGCTGAAGTAGAATCAGCTGAAGTGCATATGCATGTAAAAAAGAAAGTGTCTGTGGGACAGCCCCTGCCTGGAAAGCTTGCATGCCTGGTCCGTGGAATCAGCACACTTGGGTGCCTCTCTGAAATGCCCCTACACTAATTCCCACAGCAGGGGAAACAAACAGAGGGGCTGTCTGTGTGCCGTTACAAGGCTATAACTATATCAGGGTCATGGAGACACGTTGGGATAGCTCACACAACTGGAGTGCTGCAGGGGGAAATACAGGCTCCTTGGGAAGGACAGGCTGGGAAGGCAAGGAAGAGGACTCATCCTTTATGTGAAACAGCAGCTGGGAAGCAAGGAGCTCTGCTGCAGGTGTTGGGGGGGAACCAGCTCAGAGCTTGTAGGTCAAGACTGGCGGGTAAACAAACATGGGTGATTCTATAGTGAGTCTGTAGGCCACCTGATCAGGTAGAAGTAGATGAGACCTTCAGACAACGGGAAGCAGCCTCACATTCACACACACTGGTCCTCATGGGGAATGCGAACCACCATGATACCTGCTGGTGTGCAACAGGAAGAAACAGTTTTGTGGCACAGGTGATCAAGGAGTCAACAAGAGGAGACGCTTTGCTGGATGTCATACCTACAAACAAAGAAAGGCCATTTGGGGATGTGAAAGTCAGGAGAAGCCTTGATTGCAGTGAGCATAATATGGGAGAGTTCAGGAGCCTGAGAGGAGGGAGCAGGGCAAGAAATAGGGTCACAGCCTTAGACTTCAGGGAAGTAGGCTTTGGCTCGTTTAGGGATCTGCTCGGAAGAATCACATGGTATCCCATGGTCCTGGAGAGAAGAGCAGTCCAAGGTTGATCTTCAAGGAGCACCTTCTCCACACTCTAATTTGGTCCATCCCAACAAGCCTGCATGGAGGTGAACAAGTTGCTCCTGACTAAACTTCTCTTATCAAAGCTTTTATTGCTGTTATCAATTAATTTGCACTAAAGCTGCTACAGACTTTCTCAGTAAGATCCTATTGTTTTATACACCATTGAATAGGAAGCCTCTGTAAATTAAGCAGTACTGCATGATGTTTCCAGAGACGAGAACTAGATGGGGCCATATAGCTGAATTATTAGAATGGTCCTTGACATGCTTATGCGTATGTCACTTAACATTTCCCAAATAAATCCTGGCCATAGGTTGGGATTTGGCATGGGCTGTGGTCTCTCCCCACAAGGGTTTGGAAGCTGTACCTTCTGTTGTGGCGGTCAAGAGAATAACCACAGTGAGAACTACAATGCAGTAATAATGTTGGCACAGGCTGTTCTGTGCCACTTGCTCTCCGTGCCGGGAACAGCCTCTGGCATAATTGATTTATCAGTATTGCTACAGTGACAGAAATGTTCTAGGCCAATAGTGCTTGCATATTATTTGAAAACACATAACAGGGAGATGAGGGATACTGGGAGGTTTTTTGTCCCTTTCCAGAACAAGACTGGGTATCTATTGAGAAATACCTGAGAAGTGAAAAATGAGGAATTACTTGGACAACACTTCCATCTTAATGAAACGCCATTTTCAGTTTCCACTATATATGAATATCTATTTTTGTCGGTAATCCAGCTGGCTGACGTTATTTTTTGCCAAAGGAGAGTTTCTGTTTCCTAGAGAACCCATGTTAAATTATTTCCTTTCAAGGCTTTATCGATAAAGGATATTTTAAATACATGCTGTGTAAACTTGAAAAGGTACACTATGTTGTCACTGATTCTTACAAAAAGTTATTACCAAGCTTCTTGAGACTTTGCATTGCTTAAAAATTGCATGGTACCCAGAGCCACTGTGGCCACCTGCAAAGGCGATGCCTGTCAATGGCAGGCTTTGGCAGGTAAGAGCAACAGTGCTGACAGGGGTAGGTATACTTAAAGGAGAGATTTATCATCTGAACAGCAGAGAGAGAGAGACAGTGAATGGGTTTGTTCTCAATCTTGATGGATGTGCCACTGTATCTTGCTTGGCACCTTATTGTTACAATGAAGTATTCCTGTAAAGTTGTTTAGAAGACCTTAGAAACGTCTTTAAGATGTGCAAGCCTGTACTGGCCCTTTATTTAGTCTCATGATTAGTTAGTTATGCCATACTTTTGATAAACATGAGCAAATCAGCAGGACTTTTCCGTGGAAGTTAACCCTTGTCACTGAGGCAGAAAATGCCTTCTGGTTACCTATCACTTGTATTAAAGACGAAATCCAAAATATAGCTGTCTACTTTTGATTGTTGTGGGCAAGGTTTTGGCATTTTACACTTTGACATGTGAAAGTAACCAAATCGTTTGTAGCACTGTGGGTTGCAGAGCAAAGGGGTATAGAAACTTGATCCATCCAGAGGCTTCAGAGGGGTGTATAGAAAGTTTCATTTGTTTTCTGTGTATGATTTATCATGATCTGTAGCTGACTTACTGAACAGAGCAGCCAAGGAATACCTTCCAGCTGATACGTTCCAATACTATGGTTTAATTTAATCTGATTTAAGTTAAGGGCGAATATGCCTATATCCAGTATATTACCCACTATCCAATACATTAAAAACAATGAGTCAGAAGAGACCTTCCTGAGAAACAGTGAATAAATTTGTGCTGGTAGTGTTTTGGTAGTTGTGATGGGCCCAGAAATAGAAGTGAGACAGTGCTTGTTAGCAGAGATAGTATCTTTTACTGGGATGACAGAGGTAGTTTGGAAAACAAAACAAAACCAAGTCATGCTTTTGGGCAACATTTTCTGGTTAAAAGCTTGCTTGTTTTTCCAGCTACAAAAACTGCTCTAAAAATTTGTTATTAGCCAAACTGGTTCTTAAAAGGGTTTTTTTGTGCCTTTAAGCTTACCTTTTTTTCATTTACTGCCATTTTACAACAGATACCATTCCTGTCTAAATACATAGGTACAATATAGCTTTGCTGTAAAGCAGCATGCCTTCCAGTATACCTGCAGCTTGATTAAAGGGTCATGACCTTGTTACAACCAACATCATTCTTTATAGAGTATTCCTAAAGAGGCTGGTTCATAAGGATCTGAGCACTCCCCAGAAGTGCATTAGGCAGTCACTGTTTGACTTTGGGTCTGGTTTCCTACGTGCTTGCTCAGGGGACAGGCACACACTGGGGACTGTGCTTCTGGCATTGTCACTGATGCAGCAGAGCTTTGCTTCTGGAGCTGGCTGGACTAGGAATCTGTTTTGCTGGACTACATTCAGATAGACACAAAAATCAGTTTAGAGGTTTCTACTAGTAGAAGACACAGGCGAGTCAGAAGCTGCTTGTCTTATAGCTTCTTCTCAGTTGATGGGCTTCCCCACAACTTGAGGACCTGGGTCCCACTCCGTAAGATCTCAGCCTTAATTTGAGAAGATTCTGAGTGCTTGCTGCTAGAGCTAAGGACATCAAATACCTGCCATACCAGACTTACTGCTCAGGCTTGGAGGACACCACACATTGTGGGTTCAAACTTGACTCTACATGCGATGTGTCCTGTACCTGGGCCTTCAAACTGATGAAGGCAGCCCTCAGGGGAGCTGTCTACCTTATCATCTCCTGGACAGCTGAATTTAAACATGGGCATGGTGCTCTGAACTCATCAGCATGAGTTTATTTCCTCCTGCAGGACTGCTGCAATACAGTCTGTCTGATCATGGCATAATTAAGAAATCTGGAAGTTTTTATGGAACAGGTGACGATGAGAGCAGCATGTTGGATCTTCATTTGCTGTTTATAGCCTTTGTGGATACCATGAAGTAAGTCTTGTCTATATTCTTCTAAGGCTGTAAGTAATTTGGGATGGACGTAATTTTCTTTCCTGAGATCAGGTCATTTGTCCATGATTTCACTGTATTGACACAGAAACATGTACCGCAACACTTAGCACTTACATTGACATTGAGCTTTCAGAGTCTGGTCCAAAATGAGGAAGGACAAAGTGCTGCATCAAACCTCGTGGCTTTCAAATCCAAGCACAGAGTGTATTTTCGCAAAACTATTAGTATACAAAACCCCCAAGTATTACTTTTTTCTAATATAGAGTTATACAGAACAGAAAACAGCACTTCACTGTATTTAGTAAATACTGCATCATCCATATGATACAATAATCACACAAGATAAGCTTTGTTAATGAATTCATGATGGATCTCCTTGCTCTGTAGACTCATCTTCTTTGAAGTTTCTTCTGATGAACCATTAGCTATTCCCATTCCTATACCTACTGAAGAATTCTGGTTTTATCTTTTAAAGGACATGTCTTTCTGGCTCAAAACCCAGCCATTTTATTTCTTTAGTTTCACAGTTTTTATAGTACAGTCTGTCATCCAATTTAATATTTATCAGTAGTAATAACTGACTGCCAGAGTATTTTCAACATTAATTCCGGGTGTCTGTGCACTGGATAGTCCTGCATTCAGAATTACTAAGCAGACCATGCAGGCAGACACTTTGGCTGTAACTTGTTTGCTCATTTATATACAGAAGAATGGAGATGAATAGCTAATTTTGCTGCAGAGAGTTGTCTGCTCTGAATCCCAAACACTCCGTATTTTGTAACTCCAAGAGCCTGATCAAACTGTTGTAACAGTCTTCCAATGGTAGAAGGGAATAATTGTCCCAAACTTCCTTTCCCTTCCTCCCCCTGCCCCATGACTTTCAGTAAAAGAGAATATGAATCATGATTAAGAAAGCAAATTAAATACCTCCAGCATGACTGATTGAAATTTCTCCTAAGGATTATGCTGGAAGCGTAGTCTTGCCTGAAGATCCAGAAAGGAAGGCACAGGCAAATGCAGGCAAGCACCAGCAGAGGATCTGAATGTGCAGATTTTCCTGACAGGATTGTACCACATTGTTTCAGTCTGAGGGACTGATTTGACCCTAACAGCATATAAAATGCAGGCTTATGTCCAGCTGTTCAATATGGAAGCTGCAGAGCAGCCTCAATTTTACAAGAGCTATGCAAAATGGAAATGAAAACCTGATCTTCCGATTCCCTTAGTTGCCACTACGAGGAGATCTTAGAGGAGGGGATAGGTTTTGTTCTTGCAGAAAGGATTCAGTTCATGCTCATGTTTTATTTCATCTGGCAACATGTACACAGCTTTAGGGTTGAATTAGTGACAGTTCCTCTTCTAAGGATCTAGGCTCTACTGTAGAAGATTTTCCAAGCAGTGTAGCAATTGTAACTGTGAGAAAAAAGGATGCCAGTAGCTGTACGCTGGGATCTGCACACAGTGGCTGTATCTTGGCTTGTGTGTGCTGGAGTAATTAGAACCCTTTAAAGTTGGAAGTTGTTTTCATCTCGTTACTGTGACTTTACACTGCCTCACCTGTGTTTTACTGGGAAATATCCTTTCAGAGTGACCAGAAGTACAGAGAATGCAAGTTAATCGAGCACACTGTGGACAGCAGCGTTTGATGGATGGTGAGATAATAACTGTTGCCAAGGCCTCCTGGTGTTTTTCTGCTTCCCACAAACACCACCTTTGTCTTGCCTGGGCTGAGTTTTACTCGGGTGTTACTATAAGTCAGGCTGCCAGTGGACTCAGAAAGGAATTAAATGTTGATTGATGTTTTCACTAAGCTGCAAGAGCACTAAGGAAAGGCATCCTGGTAGGGGAAGAACAAGTTGAGTTTTTGTCAGTCTCTGGGAGGAGGCTGGAAGAAGGTTATGGAATTTATGGAGGTTTCTAGAAAGTTTTTCTTTTAATCTTTCCTGCACTGAGAGTCCGTAATGTACACAGATATAACGTGGAGTGTTCCCAGTAGTCCAGAAGTTTGACTGCAAATTTCCTTTTGGTAGTAGTAACACTTTTCCCATGCTTTGCACAATTAAAGGGAATTGAGGGGTTTTCTGGTGAGTGGCTTCTCCTCTGATTTCATCTCTACCAACTCTTCTTTCCTTCCCATTCCTCCTTCTGTTGCATGTTTTGACTGTGAAAAGTCACCCTGGATCTGGTGTGTTCATGTTCCTTGCTTCTTTCCTCTCTAATCACTCTTGAAAGATTGTATATATGGCCTGTGGTTTGCTTGGTGCTTGGGTTTTGTTTTGGTCTGTTTCCCCAAGATGGTGCTAGTGTATCACCTTCTTATGAGGATGGGATTCTTGTTTCGCACCTGGGTGCTTTGAATTGTAGATGCCCAGCATCTACCTATAGTTTAAAGAGGAAAACTTACAGTTTATTAGAAATTAGTTTCTTTTTCCTTCTCTTTTAGGAGAACAGAAGAGCTTAAGTTTCATCAAAGAAGCGTAACAAAGATTTACTGCAGGACATTTTATATTTTTTTCTGCAGTTGCAATTTTTTCTGTTTTGTTTTGTGGTTTGGTTTTTTAACTCTTTATGCATTTGAATCAGGCCAAAATCAGGAGGTAGAAGTATACTTCCTACAGCTGGCAATAGAATAACCTACATAACTTTACAGAGTGTGGGTACAGAAGCTTAAATGAGACATTTTCTAAAACACAGATAAATTTTTTCCCCTGTTATTTTACCTATAGCAAAACTATAATGGTCAGACATAATGTCCCCTAAAATGCTGATGTTTTAGTGGATCTTGTTTTTTCCACACCAGAGAATAAACCGTAAACCATGTTCTATAAGGATAGGAATCTAATTGAAAATCTTAAGACTTTTCCAGCATCAGTTCCTCATGTTTATGGAGATTTTGACAGGGCAGTGAGTAGGTTAGTTATCCATTGCTGGAGAAGACTTGTTATTTTCTCTTGTCAGTTGTTTTAATTCATTTTAGGAAATAGTAGAGTGAGCTTTGCCTTTTTTAGTTCCAGTTGTTTTAAACCAGTTGTGAGAATTTGTGACTGCTGTTTCAAAACAGAAGTTAGAGAGTAATTTTATTTCCAGATGTGATAGATGTTGTATTTCCTGCCCCTAATTGTGAATCATATAGGCTTTGAAGTTAAACGGCTTGCCAGAACTGAGTAAAACTTCTCTAATTAATCTTTCTGAGTTCTTGATTTCCGGAATAATAACAATTTGATTTGCATATTTTGTGAAACAAAAATGCTATATGATTAAATGATGAAAATTGGTTCTATTTATAGAATAGACTTTATGTGATATGAAAATATAAAGGTTGGTTGTCTGAGTAACTGAAGATGCGAAGGAATGTTTTTCTTTTGGGGACTGTGTGCGTTCTACCTATGCTGACCTGTTATTCTATTGAAAATCAGTCTACTGAAAGTCCAGAAAGTGATTTCCTACTTTCACTTTGTAGGCTGTGACATGACGAAGAAGTGCATAATTTCTGGAGATGTCAGCAAAGATACTATATATTTGTGTGTATATGTACATTGATGAGTTTGTGGTGTTTAACATAATAAAGCTGAAGGAGGTGGTGACCACCGTGAAGCGGGTGTGGTGGTGGGAAGGTGGTGGCCAGCGGGGGCTGCTGGGGAGGTGGCAGAGCAGGGGGGCAGGAGGCTGGATGAGCCCGTGCACATCCCAGAGTTAGGGTGAGGGTGGCATTGAAGGTGTTACAACGTCAGGCCGGTGGCTGAACTCTGAAGATCAGGGGTGTCCTGGGCTGGAGCCAGCATTGCCCTGGAGCTGTTGTTTGTACAGGTGCTTTAGTGCTCGGGTCCATCAGAGACTGGAGGCTCAGAGCAGCCCTTCTGGCGAAGGGTGATCTAAACAGCTGCTTGGAAATACTGAAGGGCCTGACTCCCATTTCAGCCAAAGCATGTTGGGCTGCTCTGACATTAGTTTATATGACATGTAAATGAAAATACAGGCCTCTGGTGCCCCCAGAGCAGAAGGCTCAGACCTAAGTCAGCAGGTTTGGCTCGGCTTTTCATTCCTTGGTGGAAATGCTCTTTACATTTACTTTTACAGCAGACATTTAAACCCCAAGTTCAGTGTGCTTTTGGTGGACACTAAAAGGAGGCCACGATACCTTTTGTAAAGAGTCAAGGGTTTAACTGGTAGAATTGTGCAGAGGTTTCCCTCTTTTTTTTCTTTTTTTTTTGTTTTTTCATGTGCTATGCCGTGCATTTTAAATTATGCCCTATGTTATAAAGGCCGCTGTGGTTCAGTGATGTTATGTGAAAAGTAAAGTGCTTTGGGCCAGGAAGTGTGATCTAACTATAAAACATTATTATAGAATACCTTGCATAATTGAGATGTAGTAAATTGGGGACTTCTTCACTGGAACATTTCTTACAAAATTGATTTATCCTGATGGTAGACACTGCGGCTTAATGGAGAGATAGTATTGGCTTAAATTTAGCTACTTTACAGTTAGATCATGCAACAAATTATGTTTAAACAAGTGTGTGTTTTGTCATCCTGTTATTATCTGTTCTGTTTGGTTCTGTGGGGTTTTGGAAAAGAAAAAGAAAAAAAAGCCTTGCTGTATGTATGTATAGTATGGCTACCAAACAGCATGCCTTCCTTTCAGCCTGAGCCTGCGGGTGACCGACACTTACAAGCTAAACCGATTTACATTCACTGCCAGTGGCTCAAACCCATCCTTGTTTTTAACTTTAAGAAATAAGTAAGAAATGAACATATTTCAGAACATTAGGGCTTGTTTTCTTCAAGTTTGGCCTGTTCTGTGAATCTGACCAGTGTATGTACAGAAAGATTACATTTTGTATCTGGTATTACAGTAGGTTGAAAATAGGTATAGTATCAGTGACCAAGATTTTGTTTTAATTGTACTTGGTTGTCTGAAAGCCTGAGCCTCTAAAGTCTTTGTTTTAGCACAGCATTTAATGTTAGAAATGCACCAATGTTGTTTTTCATTGAAAAAAAAAATCAGTATTCCAAAATACTTTTGGTACATTTTCAGTTCTGAAACTTTGAAGGAAGGCCTTGATTTATGGTTTTCATGAGGATGGGTTTTGAAGAGTTTATCAGCTTTTAGATTTCAGAAAAGAGTGATATTTTTCTGGCTTAACCCAAAAGCAAACTATCTGTCTGATTGTTCTGAACTCCTAAGTGAGGATTGTCATAGAATCGTGGAAAGGTTTGGGTTGGAAGGGACCTTAAAGATCATCCAGTTCCAAGTCCCCTGTCATGAGCAGGGACACCTTCCGCTAGACCAAGTTGCTAAAAGCCCCATCCCACCTGGCCGTAATTTGGAATTAACTGAAAACTATAAGTCTGATAGAAGCTAATGATAAATATAGAAGTTAACAAATTCTCCCTGATATGCAGGAAGGGCAGCTCTTCTAGACCACTGGAGCTGTTCCAGGCATCAGTAGCACTGGCTATGGTTGTGCTTTGTATGTATGCTCCTGTCAGACCTGAGGGAGCTGATTGTGACAGTAACTCTCTCCTTTTCAGTGCCCTCAGTGCAGATTAAAGGGAAAAGTGAGTTCAAAAGACCTTGCAGAATTGCACATTATTTTTACAAACGTCTCGAAGATGTTGATCGGAGTTCAGAGATGAAGCTTGTAGAAGTTAATTATCTATCAGTAAGATTAAGTTTTAGAAAGTTCTGACATTAAGAATATTTATGCCATTTAATAGTCTTGCATTCCTTGTTAAGAGTTTATTACATGTATAAAGACTGCATTTTTCATAAGATTGTGCCAATTATAATGCAATGATAATTAAACTTGAGTTTTATGTGCTTCTTTTAAAATGGAGAAGTGCTGTATTAAAATCTTCATATTTCTGCCTCGTCAAAAGTAAATGCCTGTTTAGAAACCTTTCTAAAGCTTTACTTTATTATTTATAATAGGAAAATGATAAAATCATGAAGCAATATGTGCTGTGTATATTGCAGAAGAAATTTCATTCCCTAATTCAGTCATTTGTTAAATTTTTTTCAAAATGGTAAATTTTTCTTAAAATTTAAAAAATATTTGTGATAGGTGAAGAACTGTAGAGGAGCAACATGCAGTATTAAGAGAGAAAATATCTCCAGATACCTTTCTTTGGGTTTATCATTTTGCTCTGCTGATATGCTGGTCTGGGACTGCCACTGTGTAGACAAGAGTTACACAACTCACTCTGGCTATTCATTTCTCGTTTCATTTCAGAAGCTGTAAATGCTTGGTTTTCTCTGCAGGAAAAAAGCATAATCCCAGTGTCTTAAACTTCACAGGTAGTTCACCTAAAATTATGATTCCTGTTAGAAACTGCTGAAGTGAACAAAAAGTTTGTCTATACTAGCAGGTTACGTACTAAATAATTCTATTAAAATGTATCCATTATCTCATATATATTTGGTATATTAGTAATATTACTAAAGTTGGGTTAGACATTGGCTGTTTGTTTATTAACTGGCTCTATAAATTCCTGTGTTATGTATGTAGGATTTTGTGATCAGTGTTTATTATTCTGTTGTACTTACTCAGCCACTGCCTGGGACAAAGCATCCCAGCTTTACCCTCATATACACCCTTCTCCTTTTTGAGTCCCTAACACAGCATTTTCTTTCACTTTCTTATGCTTTGAAATCAGTGTTTCACTAAAACCCTTGACCGTCATTCCACAGTGTCTGAACTCCCCTTCTGGCACATTTAATTTGCCCGCCTTATTAAGACCTTCCACTATCTGTTTACAGTGAATTGGGACTTCTCAAGATGAACAGGGAGAGTTGATGTGCTGATCATCCTGGCTGCAGCCAGGATTATAATCCCACCCCACCCCCCCACCCCTTACTGTAAATGACACTTGTGCTTGACTTTTTTCTTTACCTGTAAGTAGGGGGTTTCTATCTGAGTAGGTTTCCCTAGAGCAGCTGTCAACCCAGTTTAATCCCAAGGGGTCTGTTTTGAAATGTCGTATATTGCCTTTTAGCTCCTTCACCTCGTGAGGAAGCTTGCTGGCAGTTCTGAATGCAAGGAGGTAATGTTTCTTGTACATTATTACCATGTGTACTGCCTTTAATAATATTTATACAAATACTGTCGGACATAGTAGATTAGTAGTTGGGCATTTTTTTCATATACAGGTAAATAGAAATTACCCATAGGCTTTAGTGAAAGCTTCTTGGATATAATGAAGCTGAAATATGATCAGCAGCACCCCTATTTTTGAGGCATATAAAATACCCTGTGATTACTAGAAATGCTCTTACTTAGAAAGGTTTGCAACTTACTTTGAAATGAAAAAGTAGGCCCAGAAAAGTCATTCAGTCATGTTGTGCTGCAGTATAGCGAATAATCTGTCAAGGGAAAAAAAAAAAAGGATCAAACGCACCTGATTTTTTCTTCTTTCTATATCCCAGGTTTAATTTTCACGTGACAGCTCTATCTGGCAGCCTCACCTCCCATCAATGCAATCTGCCATTCTAGATAATTTCAGTTGAGTTCTCTTTCTCGTTTTGCATTTGCTGAGGAGTCATAATGGCACACTCCAAAATCAGCAGTCAAGAAGAGTAATCCTCTCTATCTGTATGTTGTTAAAAGAGAGTGGAAAGAGATGGTTTCTCTTTTTCCTCTCTGTCCTAGAGGCCTTCTCCAGGGTTGTTACAGGATTAGATGTGCTTTGAAGACTGACTGTGAAGACTTAGTTACAGAATGTGAAGGCTTGATTTTGAGGCTTTTATGAGTTACTATGAAAATCTTTTAAATTCATTTTATACACCTTGGTTGCTTATAGATCCCTTTCACTTTACATAAACTTACTTGTCTCTTATAACCAGAGAATGAAAAGTTTTTTCTTGCGCTCATTGCTTCAGTGCAGAAGTTGGACAACTTTATAAAAGCACAGCAACTTTCTAAGCTTGCCTGTGCCTGAGTCTCCAGGGAAGACAATTCATGCCCAGCATGGGAAACTGGAGACAGCGTGTTGTACTGATCTACAGATTGCTTCTCCATGTGTCCTTGAAGTCAGAGAAACTCATGTTTCTAACTGGGTTGCTGTGTTGCCCTTTGCTGAAGTCAACTCTCCAACCTGCTTCTGAGTGCAGAGAGCTCTACCCACCAGAATGATAATAGTAGTTTATATCCCTGAGCCTTTAAATACAAGATCATGGCTAAACTAAGGAGCTGCAGTATTGAGTACCCACTTTGTATCTACTAACCCATACGCTGCTACTTCCACCTGATAGCTGCTTCCATCTGATGCTTAGTTTCTACCTGAGAAATGCTGTGTTTTGCTGAAGAGGCAAAAGATGAAACTCTGGGTTGATGTGGTACCAGCAGAAGCGATGGCTTTGGTTCAGGAGCCCTCCAACGTAAACTGTGAAAAGGAAGGAAATGAGTAGATAATTCAAAGCCCTTTCTGTGACCTGCTCATCCATTCAATTGCTGGGGGAATAGGGAGGATTAAGTTCAAAGGAGAAACAAATGGGCTTTACTTCCGCTGTGAGTGCTTATCTCCATATGCTCTTAACTGGACTGAGTTAGCAGAGTTAGGCACATACAGAGATGCTGAAGCAGGGGCTTTGGTATTTCAGCTGTTTGTTCATGCCAAGCACAGCTGTACCAGGGGGTTACAATGGGCATGTTAATTCTGGATTCCATCTACGTACCATGTTACCAGTGTGCCCACGCTTAGCATTTACTGAGAGTGACATGTGCATGTTGGAGCAAGCCTCCAGTATCGCACCAGACTAGATTTTTTTTTTTAGTTGGGAGCTTTCCTAATCTAATCGGCACCTTAAAAGCTATTTCCATGGTGTTTCTCCTCCCCCTTTCTTTTTTTTAATATTTCAGTTGAACAAATTGTTCATGTTGAGTTGGAGATGGCAGCTCCTTTTCCTCACTGGATGAGAAATACTGGCGGCCCTCAGCATAGGTCTGTGACGCTTGCTGCAGAGCTCAGCTAGGCAGGAGCTGACAGATTGCTGTTGACAGGGTTAGCATGAAACTTCTGAAATGCAGGATAGATAGGGATTGTTCATTCTGTTTTCTAGAGGACACTTTTGGTCCAAATGAATTTATTGTATATTTGCAGTTCAGTAAATCCTCTTTTTTTTCCCTTGCTGTGTCTTTAGTTGCAACAGTTTATTGATGCGTGTATAGAAGATAATGAAAAGCTACGTTTCAGCTCATCTTTACAGGCCTCAGCATCATTCTCTATCCTGAATGGAGTTGCTCAGATCACATAAAGAAAAATGCCTTTTGTGTGGAAAAAACCCAAGGTGTCCTTCAGATCCTACCCCACTAAGTGTAAGAAGTTCCTGCCTTGAAGGAGAGCCAGTAGTTCTGATTTCTGACAAAAACATCTCACACAGTTTTCTTCTTGAAGGGCCTGGGCCAGGCACGTGGCCAAACACCCTGCCTCCCTGAGCTGTGCCACAGCCCGTGCTGCCTACACAGGAGCCAGCTTTCTGAAAGGCTCTTTCCAGGAAAGAAATGCCAGCAGCTTCATAGGGTCCTAAGCCTCTCCTCCAGGACTAGGCAAGGCCCGCTTGGTGGTGCACTTGGGGCCCTTGGCAAAACCAGCCCATGTTAGTCCTGGCCATTCTGCTGCCCTGGAGTTGCTTGTGGGATGCAGTTGACTCTCCATCCACCATTTTGTCCACCCAGTCTAGTACATATGAATAATTTGTGAGCTTCCTTGCCTGTGAAAACTTGCTCAAGCCTACAGAGTGGGCCCCTGAATCTCCTTCTGCCTACAGGCTTTGAAACTGGGAGTATTTGTGCTGGAGCCAGTGTCACCCTGGTGAAAAGAACCTGCTAGGATAAAATTGGATGCAGAAATGCTGTTCAGTGTATAGTGTGTAGCAGCATAATTACACATTAAGGGGGAGGGCTGTCAGTATGCTTTATGTGTTGTATGTGTATGGGTGCAATTTAGACATACCGTTGGTGCATCAGCGTTGGCTCTGCATTTCAGGCAGTAAGGAAGGCAGAGGCTGGCATCATGCTCTGCTTACAAGGGAGGCAATTCCAGCATTCAGGTGGCCAGTGTTGCTGGGAGCTCCTTTTTTCTTCCTTTGGGAGAGTTTCTCCTTCGAGGTTTTTTTTCTAACAGATTTAAGTGTTGAAAACCTTATTTATTTTCATTTTTATCCTTTTGTTGTGTTGTTCTTTAACTCATCTTAAGATATTCATAGTTCATCTCTGCAGGGTTCCTTCATATCTTTCCTTCCCATCCTCTGTGGTCCTTTCTTTGCTGTAGCCAATTTCAGTGAGATGTTTCTATGCAATTTCTGCTATTTGGATGGTGCTGGAGAAGTCCCATCCCAATACAGCCAGCAGGACACTGAACATTCATCATGAAAAGAGCTCTAGAAATGCTTGTGGTCATCCTGAGAGGAGGAAAATAAGAGGGAACTTCTCTGGCAATCTGTAGAGACTGTTGCAAAACTCGCAACAAACCACTTGTAGTCTGCAGTTGAGGCTTGAGGCTTATTTTCATGTCTTTGTGGGATTCAAGTAGTTTGTTTACTTCCCAATATACAGCATTCATATATACAGTATATGCAGAAAGCAGAAGTATTCACATATTACATGTGTAATATTCTCAAGGTGCGTGCTAATTGTCATTGTAAAATATACTTCCAGTTTATTTTTCCCAGTGCCTGCCTGAAGCTGAACATAAATCTTTTTATCCCTCTAAATTTGTATTCATGTCAGTTTTATTCACTGTGATTTTGCTTCACTTTGTCTTGCTTTAGATTGCACATCGTGCCCAACAGTGGAAGAGGAGTGGATTTTGAAATTTTTTTACGTGTCAGATTTCCCTGTATCTAATTTTATCAAAAAAGCTGTCACCAACTCCTTCTGAAACCAGCAAACCTTCTTCTTTCTAATTACATTTTTACCATATGTTCATCCAGATGGCATATGCCAAACATTTTCTAGGGTGCTATAAAATGACCCGACTTTAGAGGATCGAACTGCTGAAGAGGCTTATAAAAAAAATGGAATTGACACTGGGGCAGAAAAATAGTCCTAGAAAGAAAGAAAGGAAAAAAAAAAAAAAACCAAAAAACCAACTGATCTATCTTCCCAGTTGTGTTTTGTGCTGTGATAGTGAATTCTCAAGATACACACCTGTACAAAAACAGTGAAAATGTAGGGTATATTTTATTGAAGTGTTAACACTTGACTCCTTTTTGAACAACTGAAAATAAAACTTTTGTCGGATGAGTATGTCTGAAAAGAATTCTGGAGCTGTGAGCAGCTCTCTGGTTTGTTGCAAAATGGAGTAAAAAAAGAGTTTGTTAAGCCACCAGATTCTCTGTAGGAGCAGCAACTTTACTTAGCAGTGTAATAACTATTTGGGAATTTTTTTTCCTGAAATATCATTTCCAAGTAGAAGACAGATACAGCTGATGCATGATTTTGACACTCGTGTCCTAGATCTTAATAATTCTTGGGTTTGGGATTTTTTGGAGGAAATAAACTGAGGTATACTGAGGGGTGCCAAGAAATTGAGGAATTAAATTAAATAAAAGGAAGAAGCTTATTTTTCATATTTAGTTACTAGTTAAGATAAAATAAGATAACTTTTTCATTCTCTGGAGAGTTTGTGCATTTGTTCTCACCTGTGGCAGTTTCCTTGTAACTGTAATTGTTGTTTTGATAATCTTTCCAGATCATCAAGGGGAAAACTATAAAATGCCCTCCTGTTATTATCAGCTTACATAATATTGCCTCAAGTCTCAAGCTATTTTACTTTGTGTGAATTCCTGAAGACAGGCAATTGAATGAGAGTCAAATTTACTTTCTTATATTGCTGCAATAGCTTTTACAACTCCCAGTTGCAAAGGACATTTTGAGTGCACAACCCAAGGCTCTGAACAGAGTGTGAGCCAAGATGTATTTTTGGGGAAGGGTGGGCAGAGGTTCATGGTCTCAGCGACTGAGATGGACAATTGTAAATGAAGGTTTTCTCTACGTCCTTAACTTGCATAGGTCTTTTTGAAAATCACAACTGCAGTCAAAAAAGCAGGTCCTCCACCTCCTCCAAATTAATGAGACAGGATTTTAATAGTGCTCAACGATCTGAAGTGATTTTGTTATTTCTGAATTAAACCTTTGATAAAAAGTCCTTATCTCCATCCTCCTCGCCCACTTCCACTCATCAGCCCATGAGTGGTTTGACATTTCCAAACACTCTTCTCCCATCATTGCCCAGGATTACACCTGCTGTGTCGCAAGTCAAAACAGTCTTATTTTGTAGTTAAATCAATCTGTATATGAGAGACATTGTAACTATTTAAAAACTAAGGATTAAAACCTTCAACGTTGAGAACTGGTGTTTACCTTGGCAGTAACTGAAACAAGCTGTAATGTGGCAATACAAAATGCAGCCTGTTGCTATGCGGTCACGATATGATGCAACAGCCATTTGATTATGGTTGAGTTGTTTCAGTGTTTGTGGGCATGCAGCTGTATTAAATTCACCTTAGGTCTCACCTTTTCTGTTGGTTTTTTTTGGATGTCTTTGCAGAAGAGCTAAAGTTGTTCAGGTACCTTTGTTAGGTATTTTCAAAATAAGGTTTTTCATAAACAGGTTCACTGGATTCATGCTGAAATTTTCAGTTTCTTAGAAGAGTTAGACCCCCTAAGCATTTTCTGTATAACAAATTTCAGCCTGCTGAGGTCAGGCTTTCTAAGCTACCATAGACAAACCTCTCAGAATTAGCCCACTAATCCCTAAGTGTCAAGGAATGATACATCAAAATCCAAACGCTGTAAAAGCATTGTGCTTGCATACTGTGCTTTTAATTACTAATATGAATTATTAAATCAAGCTTTCATTTTAATTACAGTCTTTGTTTAGATATTCCTTCTGTTATTCAGCGTGTAATTTGAATGAGGAAATGTTAAGAAGATTTCCATAGAAAGCGTTACCAAGTTAATCGTTATGTAGCTAATAATGTGAAGATTCAAAGTGCCAGCCTTAAACTGTACCTCCAGCTTTCCCGATCATGAATTCAGGTATGCTCTTGTTACATTAGTCTTCCCATAATGTCCTGGGCAGCTGAATTGTGTTTGCAGGTGCTGGCTGCCTTGTCACACAGCTGATCAGTGTTCCCCAAGTATTTTTCTTTCCTAATTTTCTTCCTCCTTCACTCACTGTAGGCCTCTTTGTAGATGAGTGTGCGCATGAATTTTATGCCACCCTGCAATGCCTTCATTCTCCTCTGTGTGTTGGTGCATGCAGTCAGATGCTTTCTCTTGTTTCCCCTGTTACTCTCTTTTGAGTAGAGTAGTTGCCACAGAGAGCTTTTGAGAGTAAGTACCTGGAATTACACTTCTGCTATGATTTTCTGTAGCTGGTAGTTTATCTCTTGAAAGAGGCTGGTGTATAAAAACTCTGTTCAAGAAATTCTGTAAGAATTACTCTCTTTAATAATGGAAGCTGTCTCCCACAGCTCACAATAACAGTACATCAGAGAAGATAGCCTTTTGTAAAGCAGGGACTCATCTCAGTCATTGAAAACGGTAGGAAATAAGTATCTCTCTTTGAAAAGGCAATCGAAGGGCAGCTTGCATTTGTGTATGTGGAAAGAACAGTTCATACTTAAATTCTCAACCTTGTTCCTTTTCTTCCATTTTTCCTTCAGAAAAGTAAATCTTTAGGTATGATCTAAGCAGAGTACTATCTAAGGACATTTTTCTTGCATTTGAGGCAAACGGGAAGTTTGCAGTGTTGCAGTTATTCTTGCAAGATGTTTCACTGTTTAAGTGATGCTCTGTGTAAGGTTCCCCAAGGTGGCTGTTTTGAGTTCAGGTTTATGGGATTCTGGTTTAGAACTCCTAACATAGCTATTCTTCAGAAGTCAATATTTTCCATAGCTAAGATGGATATCAAATGCTTCCAGTTAATGCAAAATTGAAATTAGTCTTGAACTATGGTACTACAACTGACATCTCAATAATGAACTAGCCACAGGAGGAAGCAGGTTTGTCAATGTACCATCACAAAAAGCTTTGAGTATTCATCTAATCTCTTCTGGGATCGTATTTGTATATCTTGCTGCTCTCTTGAAATACACTTCCAACATACTGAATGATACAAGAATATCTGATGCAGCAAGTTGTGGAAGCATGAGAGGCAGAGTCTTTTTAGTTGATGTATTTGAAGGTGGATAACCTTAAAAATCAATAAAACCTGCTGTGCCACTCAGAATCATGATGGACTGTTCCTCGCCGATTAGGCTTTAAATAACTGATGCTGTGCTGCTGCAGATTCTCAGTACAAGCCGATGCAATGGCTGGAGGCAGGCATCCAGTAGCAGAGCTGCTCTTTTGAGCAAATCTTTATGTCTGCTCTTGGAATTTGTTATCTGAAGTGTAGCTGTTGGTGGGGCTTTTGAGGGGTCATTTTGTTTGTGGGGTTTTTTTTTCTTCTTCATGATTTAGTTTTCAAACAGGCTACACAAGTGCTTAAAGAGAGAATGTACAATGGCAGGAAAGTAGTTCTCAAAAGCTCAAGCAGTATTTTCAAGTTGCTTGTAAATATGGCATTTCCTCTTTGGAGACAGCGTCAGCTTGTATTGCAGAAATGGACACAGCTATTAGACACAAATGATTAAATAGAACATTTTAACTTTCTGGTAAGGCTGTGACCTAGAAGAGGTGACAAATGCAATTTTATATTCTCTACCAAAGCAAAGTACGCAAGTTGAGATAGGTAGTTTTTTCAATACCAGTGACATCTCAGAAAGTGTCCCAGTTGAAAGACAAAATGTTTGAATATCTAGAAGGCCACATCATAAATGGGAGTTGATGGGGAGGAGGGTGTCTGGGAGGTCTTAAAGATAGATTTCATAAAGAGTTTACATTTTTCTAACAGTTCTTTTGAATAAACATAATAGAAAATTACCTGAAACTAATTGACAAAAACTGGAGGAACAGGAGGAGCTGGAGAATGAAGTATCAGATGTGTTGCTCTACCTAGTAAAAGAAAATGTATTTCCTTTGCTGACTTCACCTTATGCAGACACTAGGAGAGCACAGAGATACTCTCTCTCTCCTATTTTTGTGAGGATGTAGCTTCTGCTACCTCTGATCATATGCATAAAAAGGCAGCATGTTACTCTTAGGCAGACTGAATCTTGTGATAGGGATAGAGAGTTTCTTTGAAGAAAAGCCCTAGAAAAATCCAGTCGCAGGAATAAGCTCCCACTGAGAGTTTACTGAGATTTTGCTGCTCTTCTGTGTATCAGTAATAGAAGAAGACCACAGAGAGAATGGAAATTGATGTCATGCCCAAGGTGGATGTGTTGGGGAAAGATCAAAGAAGTTTTTGTATGTTATTGATGCTGAAAAGTGATCTCTGAATGATGCCTTTCTCCTTATGGACTGCCTTACTGGAGTTCTTCAGGGAATTGTATCTGAAGGTGGAAAAGGGACGGTAAGAGAGAGCAACAATTCTGGTCACATGGGATGTCTGATAACTCTCATGTTATAACATGTTATATATAAGATTATCAAGGATATGGGAAAATCACTTATTTTCATGTTGTTAATTATTTATGAGGAGATCAACTTTCAAAATGGTGATACTGCCTACTGCTGTAGGGATATCTGCCTATCTGATGCTCTTTGCGGTGTCTTATGTTGGGCACCTGGCCGTTACCTTTCTCATTGCAGGAGCCTGTGCCCTCCCTGCAGACGGGGCTGGGACTTGGCTCTGTTTGTCTACCGCATTTATCCATCAGGAGCTGGAGTTAGTTCAGCACTTGCAGATTTATAGTCTCTTGTAGATAAATAAAGAATTAACTTTCGGCCAGGCAGCTTTAAACAAATACTATCTGAGCTCTGTCAAGACTGCAATAACCCGATGCCACGAGCTGCAGGTCTGTCTTCACGCTACGCTGACCAGGTATTGCTTGTTGCCTGCAGTGGTGACTGGGTTTCCTGATGCACGTGAGTTCAGTTAATGGCATTTGGAAGGGTGTGACACTGGAGCGGTCTGTCTGTCTCTCTAATCGACACTGGGAATTGGTAGCCGTGATTCAGCAGGGAGCTCCAGGCATTGGGTGGGAAACCCAAACTATGTTCCAGTACAGTCTGCATACAGCATCATTCACATTTCAGTGATTATTAATGTTAATTTAGAGGTCTCTGTGCTTTTAAACCACGACCTCTTTCATGGATATGTGATGTTGGATAGCTTTCATTTTTATTTTCTGCTTGAAAAATCAAGATTTTTCCCTCCAGATATGACAATTCTTTCTTCTAGGTACAGTAAGTCACCTTTGTCATAAAACTGTAGCTGAAAGTAAAGTATTTTAGTAATTGCCGATAAACATATTTTCTTGATACCCTCTTTTTTTTTTTCTCTCTCTTTTTTTTTTTTTTTTTTTTCTGGAGTCACACTTCGTTTACCCGAGTAGTAAATATAGAGCTGTTACGTGTGCCTTAGGTAGTCTGTTGGGGAGGACTCAGCTCAGAAACTTGCTTAAAATTTTGGAAAAACACATTTAAATATGTGTCTCTTCTTACAAAAGGCTGGTGGACCCTTGTATTTTACATTAAGAGTAGGTCACTCTATCATTTTTCCCTTCCAGAAATGAAGGATGAAAGATTCAAGTACTGATGACAAAGGCTTTATTATTGGGTTATTTTTCTTTCATGTATGGGGTATAATTAAATGTATGCTGTCAAAGAGACCTCTTTATAGGTTGATACTATTGATTAGTGTTTGAGACCTGCCAGCAGCATCATTACTTTGTGTATTAGAAATTCTAATAGAAAATTAAGTTGATGTTTTAATTCCTATAGTGAGAACATTTCAGGTATTCATCTCATATCGCTGCAGAAATTGCTTGGCTCAAGTAGGTACCACAAAATCATGTTTTAATGATTTTTTTCCTTTTTCCATCTTTTATTTTTTTTTCACAGTCACATGACACAATCAGCCACATTTGAAGACCCTCGAATAGAGAGCTGCCAAATAACCCCTCCAGCTCCTCGGAAAGTGGAAATGAGGAGGGATCCTGTGCTAGGATTTGGGTTTGTGGCTGGTAGTGAAAAGCCCGTTGTTGTACGCTCAGTAACACCAGGTATGTTTTCCCCACATGACCACAAGAAACAAACTTGGATTTTATCTACTGAGATGAAACACAGTTACAAATTTGAGTACTGTTAAAATATTCAGGCAGGCAAAGTAATCACACATACTAAGTAGGATTTTAAGCCTTTTATTACCCAGTAGTTTCCCTCCTTGCACCCATTTCTAACATTATGTAAATATGTTTAAAAAAAAGCCAGGTTTAGGTTATTGCTTTAAGCCCTTACTGTTGTTTGCCTGAAAAAAAGTTGACCCACTTCATTCAAGGAAAGGTCTTCTCCCTATTATGTTTATATTGGTTTGATGTCACCTTCATTGCCATTGAATCAGTGTTTTCAAGAGGTATATTGAGTTGTGAAATTAAAATTTACATATTTTTCATTCTTTTTATCATCAGCTTCCCAAGGAGAGCTAGGTTTCTAACTATAATACTTGGTTCTAACTATAATATTTTCTTTTTAAAAAGAGGGTGTTATTGCTGGCTTTTTTGTATTATTATCTATTTAATGGAAACTTCTGTATAACTATATGGCAAAAAGCCAGGTCAAAATAGATTCCTAAATGTCTTACCTGGAGTGAAAATTAGTGAGGTTTGTGGTATTTTTGAATTTATGGGGGACCACACCTGGGACTAATCAGTCTTCCAAACAGCGGGCTCCTACTCTCTGTGCTTAAAAGTTTAGGTTGTTATGTAAAATTGCCTTGGAGCCAAGGGCAGGGATTTGACTTTGCTCTTGTTCAATATGTTCTCCAGAACCCCACAGATAGCAGAGGAGAGGGAAAATCGACTTTGTGAAGTTCTGATGTCATTTACCCATGTGTGTGCATTGATTATATTTGTATTGCTTTCAGATGAAGCGAGCAGTGTAACTAATATTTGAACTATATCCAGATGGTTCTTTTCTCCCATGTTAGAATTATTAATGTAGTTTTATGTTACAGTTCAATTTGGAAAAGGTGTTTATTAAATTCCAAGTGAACAGGAGGAAAGATGAGCTCAGGACAACGTTCCTCTGCATGGATTTGTATCCATTGATGCTGGATATCTAGGTGAAGTTTTGAAACCAGAGGAAAGGAACAGCATTAGTTCAGTTGTTAAATGAGTTGGTTTTGAATACTGTAACATTTACTTTTAAGACTTTATCTTCATATTGAGAATATTATTGGGGGGGTTATGTATCATCATTGCAGAGTTTAAAGACAGAAGTCTGAAGGGGATATATCTTTTCACTAGCAGTTGTGATGTCGCACCCTCTTCTGGGCATGTAATCATGCTGAGAAGCAAAGTATTATGTGCATTTTATAACACACAAACTCAATATGCATTTCAGCAGTGTCAGAATCCAAAGGACATAGACATGTACATGCCTGATTGTCTACTCAGGCTAATGCTAAGTATCAGTGTCTGACTGAAAGTGGCAATGCTTTTGGATGTACGTAAAGCTTGTGTTCACCAAGTGGTAGGAATCCAGAAGAAAAGAGACTCAGAGGCTGGAGGTATAGAAAATTACTGTCTTAAGATTGAAGGAAACAGGTTTGTGTTGGCCAGAACAAAAAGCGAGAGACCTGCAAGACTTTCAAATATGTAAGTGATGTTTCATAGGGAAGAGGAGTAAGATGTTTGCGAGTGTTACTTTGTCTAGGACAGGGAACAATGCTTTGCAACAAGGAAGATCTGGTGTAGACACCGGGGAGAAAGACTTCCTGATCTTAACAGTAGTTAACAGGATCATTTATTTACAGGAAAAGGAGTCATCCTTAGGGTGGTCATACAAGAGTATCAGACAACGATTGATCAGGGATAATTAAGGTATGGTTGATCACACTTTAAAGGGTGAATTAGGCCACCCATTAAGGGTCCTTTTGGCCCTCCAGAAAATCAAGGCCTTATTTTTAGGTGGCTAGATGTGAGTTTAGAGCTTAACTTGAGGAACTTCTGTAGAAGCTGCTAATACACTAGCTTTCAAGATTTTCCTGGTGAGGAAGTACTAGTAATGTCAGAAATAGTGTTAAGCGTGCCATTAGTTGAAGAAAAAAACACTCAAATATGTGAATAACAGAGTGAATCTGTGCATTTACAATGGTCTGCTAACCTGTGGTGTTGTGTGTTTTTTTTCATTTGTCTCCAGGCGGCCCCTCTGAAGGAAAGCTTATACCAGGGGATCAGATCATAATGATTAATGATGAGCCAGTCAGCTCTGCTCCGAGGGAGAGAGTCATCGACCTTGTCAGGTAGTTGATGTCCTGTCGCTTAAACTATGAACCAATAGCTTATTGCTTGTACAGTCATTTGATAATACAGCAAGCCTTGCCTTCTCATGGCTGAGAAAAGAGAAAATAATGTTGCTTAAGTCATAATGAAGAATGGTGAAGCATTTTAGTATTGAAATGAAGTGCTCTTTTAAATGTCCTCTGGGTAGCTGAAAAAGTATAGTAAGATATCTGAACAGTTCCAAAATACTTGGGTATCAAAACGGGAGTAGTATTCTTCTGGTATTTATTTTTGGTATGGGTTGTTGAAAAGATAATTCCTGGATCAAGGCAGCTCCAGTCACTGTTATACATGAAGAAAGTTGAATTGTGTCTGTCTTGTGTGAAGAGGAAAGAAAATGTGGTGGGGTCATTTTTGAGAGCAGATGGGTGAATGTAAATGGTAGTATGTAGAGAAGCTCAAAGAGTGTTTGGGTGGATTGCAGGTAATGAGTTTGTGAAAAGAGCAGGAGGCAAGGCTGTGTGGATAGGTGGCAAAAAATGACAAAAAAGTGACTGGAGAATGCAGGAAAGAAGAAATGTCATTATTTCTAATGGGATGTAGAGGGAAAGAAAGGGCAGTGACTGACAAATGCTCAGGATCTATAAAACGATGTGATGTGGTTCACATAATAAGCTTTGTGTTTGGAGTAATAAGAAATGTTAGTGCATTGCATAGAGAAATGACTAGTAATTAAAAAAATGAAACATAAAAATTATGTTGTTGTAAATTCTAGTACCCTAGTTGCTGGAAATCAGGTTTGCTTCTGTTATTTTCCTTCTCATTGGTGTAAATTCTGAACTGGTGGATCTAGTTGATTCCTGAGAGATACTCAAGTTTTAACTGTGCAGGTACCTTTCCCCAGAACTGGTAGCTATCAGTGTTAGCCATATAACCAATTTACTTCTAGAAATTTGGGCAAGAGGTGCTGTGGTAGTTGTACTCTTCTTACTGATCACACATTGAGCAAAAAGGTGCTCATTTGCTGGGGATTCAGCTGTGAACCAAACTTCCAAAGGAGATACAGAAATGGTATAAAGACGCCAGCAACACTGATGCTTTTATCTATGTTAGGCGGGTTTGGATAAAATATGATATCTTTTTGATTTTTTTTAAAAACAGTGTTGACCTGCAAGTCAACTAACAGAAACACAGCACATTAAGAGGGGTCTTTGACACTTGTCTTTTAAGACAAAGAAACTCCATGAACTGCAGGAACTGTTCCTAATAAATTTCTGTTCTATGCTCTGTATTGACTGTCAGCTAAAGGCTCACAAATGGGTCTTAAACTCATTTTTATGTCTTTTTTTTCTTCATAAAGCAATCATATTGCAGTCTTCGTTCTTTCCTTGATTATTTGATATGTAAGTAATCAAAATTAGGATCTCTATCTCGTTTCTCTGCTGCCAGCAATATGTAGTAATAACATCAAGGAAAATAGATTGATTAGGCCTGAGACAAACTGAATTTATTGTGTGGCTGATTCTCTGTCTGCCTTCAAATAAGAAAGTGAATCAGAATGTCACCCTTTCCAATTATGTTGACTCCATAGCTGGTGTCTTAAATTAGAGTGCTGTTGCATTCCAGGCGAAGCTTTTGGTGATACTTAAACTGTAATTCCACCTCTGCTCTCAGAATCTGTCTGCCATTGGGATTTTGACAGAGATTCATTCTTTGATGAGACTCAGAATGAAATGTATTGGGGTTGTATATTACAGCATTTGAAACAAAGTGCTTTCTTTTCATGCCAGTGGGGACACCTGGGATGATTAGACACTGTTACTGTACAGTCCTGACACCATAGCAGAAGCGATTCTTTACACCAATGAAATAATGAATTCCTTCTGTATAGTAAAAGGTTTTGATATGGTTTAGATACATCTGCAACTTTGAAAATGCTTGCTTTCAGTTTTCAATGTGCACAGAAGCAATTTTAAAATCTTGTTTCCCAGCCAGTAGCAAGGTATCTGTGTCTAGCAATGAGTATGTTTGAGATGCATAGGTTGGGCAATGGATGTAATCACAAAACCATAGAAAAACTGAGATGGGATTTCTGGAGGTTATCCAGTCTAACCTCTTGCTCAAAGTGAGCTAGTGTCAAAGTTAGATGTGGCTGCACAGACTTGTCAAATCAAGTTCTGAATATCTCCAAAGATGGAGATTTCACAACCACACTGGAAAGATGCATCAGTTCTCAACCAGTGGTCTTTCAAAGATGACAGAGAACAGCTTTTACAAGACATGAGCCAAATCCCTCAGCAGCCTTAGATGCATCACATCTAGGCCCATGGACTTGTGAGTGTCCCTCTTGCCTAAGAAATCCCTAATTCAACCTTTGTCTACCTCTGTTCCCCAAATTCTGCCACTAAGCTCAGGGACCAGGGTGGTAGCCTTTGCCACTAAAGACCAAAGCCAAGAAAACATTGAGTACCTCAGCCTTTTCAGTGTCCTTCGTTAGGCTGCGCACCCCGTTTGGTGGTGAGTTCATACTACCCTTGGCTTTCACTGCTGATGTAGCTGTAGAGGCACTTCTTGTTACCGTTCACATCCTCTACCAGTTTCGGTGCCAGCTGAGCAAACTCCACCCCTGCCTGGGTAACCTCTCCCCATTTCCATCTCTGGCTGGCTTCTGTTTTGTGCTGGGTCTCAGTCAGGTGCTCCCTGGAGCCGCACTGGTGTCCTGCTGTGCCTGCCTGCTTCTTTGTGGATTGGAGTAGACTTACAGCACTTGGAGGAGGCTCTCCATGAAAATCTCCCATCTCTACTGGGCTTGCAGAGGTGCATCCCACAGGACCCTGCCCACCAGTGCCCTGGACAATCTGAAGTCTGCTCTTTAGCTTGGATCCTCTTTTCTCCTTTCTCTCAGGATCTTACACTGTACCACCTAATGGTCACTGCAGCACATTTGATGAAAAATTGGTATTCCAACACTATATTTTTGTGTGTGATTGCGTGGTCTCTTGCTGATTAGGTATAACAAGGTATATTTTATATTCATGACGTGAAATTCTGTGGCTATTTTTATGCAGCTTTCACTCAAAGATTTTTGTAAAGTCAAGAAAGAATGTGTCTTTATAATTGCAGAGAGCATGGAAAAAAATTAACCTGCTTCCAAAATACACCCATAAAGATCATAGTAAGCCAAACAGAAAAAAACCAAACTGCATGAGAAAAAAAAAAAGATAGATAGCATAACCAGATGAGCATCATGCTTTAACAAGCTTAGCAAGACTCAAAATTTCCAGGCAAACATATACACATGTTAGTTAAGTCAACCTTGAATGTTAAACAGTTTTTAGTGTAATGCAATATTAATTGTTTTCCAAGAAAACATTGTCAGGACATTTACTTACGAAACAAGTTATGCTATTGAAGGAAAATAAAATGGAAAAGAGACTTTCTGCTACATTCTAGCTCATATCCAAAAAATAAAAAAAAAGATTCAGAATGTCCACCAAGAATGGTATCTGAAAAATTTCAATTAAAGCTTTTTTTCATTAGGAAATAGTATGTCCATAAGCAATAAATCTACTTTATTTCTAAATTTTCCACAAATTGCCAGAGCAATTTTTTTCCAATCATGTTTTTCTTCAGCCTTTTTCCTATGAGCTCCAAGTTCATTGCGTACTTTTTACTCCTACAGGGGTAGAAATAGTTAGACCAGGCTTTTAAGGAAGTCCCTTTTGTGTAATGGGTTTTTTTCCTATGGGAAAATGCAAGAAGATAAAGGGATCACATAATACAGAAATTTTCACATGGTCTCTCTATTATGTTTTAATATTGTAATTATGTGTGTGCTTTCTAAACATTCACTACTGAAAATAAGCTTTCTTAAGTAGAAAACTGTATTAAAGCTACCTCTGCTGACTCCAGGGGGTACTGAGCAGGAGCCTGGTGAAAGATTTTGATTTGTTTTTTAAGAATTGAAGGATGCTTTGTATCCTAGGAGGTCTCAAGTCTGGAGATTATCAGGGATATTCATTATAAATATCCCCTGTAGGTCATTCTCATCCATCTAATTCTTTTGGCTCTGCTTTACTGGCAACATTTAATTAGCGTTCAAGTTGTCCTTTGAAAACCAAGGTTGCAGAAATATGAATTCAGTACAGTTTGCAGACAAAATACATAAGGACTCGTTTTTTCCTGGTAACCTTCAATAGCTTTTGCACCATACTATGTTCTCCTGAGCTATTTTCAAGCACACACCCAGAAGTCATGTTTACGGTTTCCCTTTCAAAGAGAGGTCACCTTTATAAGTGTCTCTTATGGCTGCAGTCTAGATGTGTTCCATTCGAGACAGAAAGTTATTGACGTTTGAAAAAGAGGAAGAAACAAGCCTAGTTTTCTAAATGTATGGTTACAGTCCAGGCAAGGAGGAAATGAACAGAATACTAAAGAAAGAAGATGTATTTGAAGTGCAGCCAGTTCAAAACTGTAGCAGGAGCTACTTACCTTGGTTTTCTTTTACTGCTGATACAGATTCTGTGACTTAAAGCTTTTCACACATACTTAACAATAAGTACTTTGAGATAACGTTACAGTCACTGCACAATGTAGCAACTTTTTGCATGTTTCAAGGTGAGAAACAGTGCAAAAATAATATATTAGAAAGTGTATTAAGGTACTGGATCAATTAGTTGGTTGTTCAGAGGTGCAATATTTCATTATCATTAGTTAATGTTAAATATGTATCTTTTTAAGCTTCAGTTTAACCAACCAAACCTTTTAAAACAGTTAAAGAAATACATCTGACAAATAATTTGCCTTATAAAATGTTCATAGGTGATTGCTGTGAAATGAATTATCTTAGATTGTACAGAGTTTGCATTAGTCTACAAGGATCCCAACATATGTAAAATGTCTTTTCACTTAGCAAGACATTTTACTGAAATTTTGAGTAACACACAGAGGTACTGCTTATGCCATAAAACAAACTCTGAGGAGGGCAAAGTAGTGGAGTTTTGTTCATACTTCTATTAAAACAGCTATCCAGGCAGCCTGTGAGGAGAGACGGGCACCTGAAGAGGGTGATCTGTCCAAGATACTTGTTTTGGAATAAACTACCTTGTTCGAGAAAGCTCGATTTGTGCATTGTCTGAAGAACAAGCACAGAAAACTATCTTAGAATAGAAACCTGACTTCTAGGTTGAGAAATTAGGCTAGATTAGTCTGTTCCTTGAAACTGTAACAGCAGTAAATTGGTATTTGACGTCCTGTGGAATTCCACTAAAAGACTTTAATTGCAAAGCGAGAACTGCAAAAGGTGAAATTCATTAAGGGCTTTTCTTTCTTGTTGGCTCTATTTTCTATTTAAGAGAAATTACTCAAAAACCTTTCTGAAATAACTCTTGCTTTGGCAAGTTAATGTCAAGGCAAGTTTTCATCAAGAGGATCTGGAGGATTCTTTCAGTTCTGCAGTAGAATTTCTGTTTTAATTTTGTATTACTGTAAGACCGGAGAGAAGGAACCCTCCAGGATTTCAGGCTGCATGTTGCATTTTAAGTGCTAACATGAATTTAATCAGTGATGACCCTTCTCACCATCATCGTGGAGTGGATGGGGATTCTGTCACTGCCATTTGACTCCATGTATGTCAGAGGACCAGTTTGCTTCTCTGCATCATCATATCTAAAGGCAAGTGCAAAAGGGAGCTCAGTGGCAGTGCCTGTCATCATCGTCTTCTCAACAAGCAGCTGAAAATACTGCTTTTCAAATGTAATTTCTGTCACTAGGCTTGGACTATTTCATATATTGGATCAAGCAATTTTGGTGGACTTAATGTTAAGACACTTTCTTAATCAACATCATAGAGAAAAAATCAAGTATATTAATTTATTAGCTATGATACTGCTTAGCAACTGAGAATCTTGAAACCTGTTTTTCCTGAAAAACCAGTCATGCAGACCTTTAAATCTGAAGGTATTTCATTATACTTCCAGTTTGGTATATGAATCCAGAGGCTATACCCATTTTGTTTGAGGCCACAATCTATGAATTGCTAGTGTTTTGGGGTTTAGATACTTATTGCTGAACAGACAGACAAAATGTTGGGCCAAATTATTTGTCGGAGTTTTGCAAGTGACATTGGTGGAGGTAAGCTTTCTGCCAGGGCATTTAGTTAGGTACCTCTAATCAGCTTGCTCAAACATAGAGCTGGAAGTCGGGATATGAGAACTCAGTTCCTTTCTGACTTGAGGGGTGTTGTGAGATGTATGTCTTCTACCTTTTCAGGTGTTTCTGCAACATAATGTTGAGATAACTTAAGTACTTTAAATCAGCTGCTGCAATTAACTGTGAGAGCCAGATTTAATATTGTCTGCTTTACCTTTTTTCTTGGCTGGTGTGGGGAAGTGCTTCTGGTACTTGAGCTAATATATTGAGAGCTAATTCAGACCTCTCTAGATTTAAATTGTTAATCTGTAATATGGCTTCAGAAATGCTTGCCCACCTTTTCACAGAGGCCTGTAAGGGTTAAGCTGAGTTGAAAGCTGTATAGAGGCATTACTTGTTATTGTTAAATCAATACCAGCTATGGTAATTGTTCTCTTTTAAATCCATTGTATCTGTGAAAGCATCCAGTCTCATATCCTTGCTCTTTTTGTAGCCGAAAGTTGGCTGGCATGGTTTAGATAGGTTTGGGCTCAATAATCCAAATGTTTGGAATGCTGAGAACTTAATTCTGTAAGTTTCTTTTCAGGTTCACCATGCTGGATGCCCCCTGGAGTTAGTGAGTCCAGGGTCTTGTTGAAATTTCAAGGCTTGATATGTCATCTAGTTGAAGTGTTGTCATCATCTTACTCTATTATCCTCTACAAAGAGACTCAGCCATGATGAATTTCAGGTCAGCTGTTCCATAACAAGTTGCTTTAGGGTAGCTGAATGCAAGGGTACGAACAGAGATGTGGAACAGCTGTGCCCAAAACACAAGCAACTGTACAAAATGCCTTCTTCAGATGTGAACCAGCAAATGTTGCTCTCATTAGCTTGTTCTGACCAGTAGGCTTACTGCTTCTCATATGACTAAACAAAAGCATTGGCTTGTCTGCGTGGAGTGTTCACTTTGAAGTCAGATGCACTGATGTGAACGTTTCAAATTATTTCCATGTAAAGTCATACAGATGAATACCCAGCTTTAGTTTACTATGAATTAACCCTTCCGTGTGATGGATTTCCTCTATATTGCACACTTTACAACAGATGTTTATCTTTCTTTGTGCTGCTGCTGCAACCCTCATGCATCAAAGGATTACTTCCTGTTGGAATATGTGGCAGGACGTACCTAAATATCTCAAGTCCTTTGTTTAGGGCAAGGACAGTTAAAGCAGAGGTGTCAAACTACAGAAATCTCATGGTTTCTCTTTCCCAGCTTCATTATCTGTCTCTTTTGGAATGACATTTCCAAATCATAAAAGATCATGTTGGGCAAGCCACCCCCCTGCGTCATCCTGTTGGTCCTTGAATATTCTGTGGCTTGTATGGATGCCTTGAGGACATTACTACAGGTCAACTACACTTATACAAGACAAGCACTGTCATATGGAGCAGTTTAATGAACAGAAAACAGGAAGACAAGACAGAGACAGCTTCACGAGCTTGCTTGGGAAGCATCAGTCTGTGCAGGACGGCTTCTGGGCCTGGAGAAGCAGTATAGGATGACAGGAGAGGATTGTGCTGTGCATCTGGGAGTGCCAGCAAGGAGTGACTGTGAAGTATGAAGGTGACAGAGATGCCTTCACCACCACATGCATGGAACTCACAGAGCAGCTCTGTCCTTCCAGAAGTGTGTGGCTTTCCTCACTTCCTTACAGCTCCCTAATTTTACTAGTCAGTTGCTGACTGATTCAGCACATACACATCAGCTAACAAAGCTATTGTAATGGAAAACATAGCTATTTCTGAGAAGACACAATATTTGTGTGGTATAAGGCCTGTGATGATTTGTGAAGGCTTGTGTTACACACAATGCAGTCAGTGGTGGCATCAGGATTCCCTTTTATCCTGAGACAGTGCGGGACATTTGGATCACAGGAAATGTTTTTTATCTGCTGCCTAAATAGCTTCAGGAAGACAGAGAAATACTTCTTTCAAAGACTGAAAGGTGGATGGCAATATCAAGCAGAAGGCTTATAGTTACTATGAATTATACCCAAATGCTGTATTTTGATAGAAAGACAGCCAAGGTGATGTCAAGAGCTTGGAGGGAAACATGATATTTTTGTGCGGTTGTAAGTTGACCCTTGGAGGGTTGTGGCTGCTACAGACATATCAGGGAAAGGCAGAAAGACTTTTAATCTCCTGTTTTTAACGAATGCTGTTTTGGGGGTGGCAGTTTTATATGCACCAGTGCTCAAAGGAAATGTAAAAGGTAATTTTAACTTTTGAGAGAAAGAGGTGAAAATACTGTGACCAATTTGCAATGTCTTGTACAGTTTCATGCATTTAAAATACCTTTAGTCTTTAGCTGTTAGTTTTGTAGAAGCTCATGGCAGTGTCTGTATTTGAAAGATTTTGTGCATTTTACAATAACTTATTTGTCAAATTGGAGAAAATAAAGCTAGCATACTTGTTAGTGTGGTGGCTATGGTATGTCTGTTTTAGAGCACAGTGAGAATGGAAGGGAGAAAAAAGCAAAAAGCAATAGCTTTTAAAAATCTTTAACCATGTAATTGGAAAATATGAATAAATGGAGGTCTTAAGCCCTTCTCCTTGGGGCTGCTTAGATCCTGTGGGCAGCTCGCATGCTGAGTGGTGGTGTAATCCTGTGTTTGCAGTTAAGGGAGCACTTTTTTCCCCTGTCAAGGTGGAAGCACCACTCCCTGGGGTGGGAAGGAAATAAGGAGAGTCACTGGGAAATGGGTAAAACCCTACTAAGAGCAAAGTGTCATGGAGATGTCTTGATAGCACATGGTCCATTGGTATGGTGGTGTAATGAATTTAATGAATTGTGTGATGGAAAGCTGACTCAGGAGTTCCTGAAGACGGCAAGACCTTTCTCTTTGATGTGCGGATGCTGTGTCTTTCTGGGTTCCTGACTTTCAGAGTTAGTTTTTAGTATCATAATCCTATTTACTTCCCAGACTACATTTAATCTATTAAGTAAAATAAAATGAAGAATCATACCTCCTGAACCTACATGCAGTCATAAGGTGGCTGCCTCTCTTAACATTAAGGTCCAGTTACAATGGCTATCTCTACACTTCCATTTCATATTCCTGCTCTGACAGCAATGTTGGCTTTCAGCGAGAAGGCATGTGGGGTTGATAGTGCTTGACACCAGTAACCTGTAGTTTGCCTATGGAGCTGGAAAATCACAAAAATAGTAGAGATGAGAAGTACCTGGCTTAATACTAGTCTGATAAAACTCACTCAATCCAAACTTCTTTTTGAATCAGAGATGTCTAGACTTATTTATGTTGTAACAAAATTGGATCTCACTCGGTGCAGTCAACTTTAAATTTCTATGACACTTTTTGTGTTGGCAAGAACTAATTTGGTTTTGGAGGCTTTTTCAAAAATACTGAGAAATAAGATCAAAAGGCTTAAGACTGTCATTAGCAAGTCCTTTCTTTTTCCTGCCCCACTCCAATAAGAATAATTTTGTGACTCAGAGTCTCTTAGCAGTTGATAGTATAATGTAATTGGAATAGAAAAGTTGTAGGGACTTCTGTGTAGGTTGGTGGACTAGAACACAGAACTAGGTCATATTTTTGATTTAGCAATACTACAGCCAACAAGGACTTCCAAAATTGCCAAGAAATTGAGTAAAGTTATCTTATATGCCCAATCAGGAGGTTAGTTAAAAGTGAAGGAGAATGGTTTTACATATTGTGACCCACTAGCCCCCAAAGTGAGATTCTTCAGTTATAAGTTACCACTGATTGGGATAATTTTAGGTCATAGTGGAAGGTCAAAGGACAAAACCAGTTTCTCATTAACAAAGGATCTGAGACAAGAGCTAGTAGAAAATAAAAATTACTAAAAAAATAAATTTACCTTTAAAAAATACTGAATGCTTCAAAAGGCAGCTTAACGCAGTAGATTTCTGTGGGATTTATTAGTCAGCTCTTCCTGGTTTGATTTCTGATGTGCCAGTTGATCGTCTGTAATTTATTACAAGCAACACATGAAAAATAGTGTAAGAGAAGCCTTTTAGCTTCTGCTTTAGCTTTCTTCAGGCTTTTCCCCAAAGATACCATTCTCTGTTTGACTTTTTGCTTGACTTGAAACATCCAAGTCTTCACAGACCTCCTGGAAACAGCAACAGTAATAGGGGAAAGATGAATCACCTGTATTTCACAGCAGGTGACCTCCCGAGGATGTTGGTCTTAGTCTTACTTTGTGTTCATCTAAGAAACCAAGAGAAACTGTTTCTGAGAAACCAAGAAGTAAGAAATGTCAAAATAGAGGCTGCAAATACCAAAGCAGAGACTGAAGAGATAAACCCAGATTGTCGTCAACCTCCACTATCCCAAAGGCATATTTCTTACATGTTATGTGCTCAAATGTTAATTGTTCTGTTAGCTCTTATTCCTCTTCATGCAGACTAAAGCTTAATGTATTTTACTTACTGCACAAGGGAAAATCCCTGTGTGGTCCACTATCTATATTGTTAAATAAAGTAAATCAGCTTGGTTGGAGGTTTAGTTAAAGCCAAATTTGTTCAGCTTATGAATTAAACAAGACTGCAGGAGAGGCAAACGTCTTGTCATCTTATATCTTAGAACTTACCCATTGTATGATGATCACTTCAGCTTTTCAGCAGGTCTGTTACTCAGAAAGCAGTATGCGAAAAGGCAGTTCTAGAGAAGAAAATCGGTTGCTATAGCAGTTTAAAATCCTTGAGGTCATCTGTATTTCATAAAAAGTGTAGGAGTCATGAGGTTTAATCATTGCACTGAAATCTTTGTTCCATACATTGTCTTTCTGCTCAATATTCTTTTCTGTGCGTCATTACAGTGTGTCTGAGACTTAAAAGGAAAATATCATCTGCCTAAGAGTCTATCAAGAATAGTACCAAGAACTCTCAATTTTAGAAGACAGCAAAAAATTATAACTATTCATTAACTGAGTTTGCAGTCCAGTTTCTTTTTATTTCTTTATCTTTGTCGTTCTCCTTACTGCTCAATTTTACATGGAAATTATACTTTTGTGACCAGAAACACCCTTTTGTTCTGCATTTTATCTGAAATTCTGTTTGTGTTCAAAGCCTTTAATTAAATATTAGAACAAATGTGATAGTAAAGATACCACTTTTTTTTTCCTTCTTGGAAAGCATTGAAACAATTTCTTAGTGTTCTACACCAATTATAGTCATGTTTCAGTGTCCAGCAGGCTTGTTGAGTTCATTAATAATTCATACAAACTGCCATGGGTTTAAAGAAGCAACTATACCACATATTGACATATGGGAGTGAAAGAAAATTCAACACACTCTTTTGGAACCATTTTTTTGTTGGAGAAAGAGGAGATTGCATTATTCATGCCTTGAGGTACATAGACTGAGGGTGCCGTTTGCTAATGTAAGTCTTAGGGATGTTTATTGGACAAATAACATCACGAGCATGTAGTATGTCTTCCACATTTGCATGTATGCGTTTGCGTATGTTTGCATGTGTGTGCAGAGAGAGAGAAGAATGTGATTCATAAAGCCTTATTATCATGGATTTGGGATGTGCATGTTACTTGGAAATGAGAAACTGAGGTTCTGCAGCTCATTTAAACCAAAACCCTATCATGACATTATATATGGTTTGTACAGCCAGTCTGTTACAAGGAGAGTCTTAAATATTTATTTGAAATATTTCCTGTCTCTCTATCTAAAAGTGATAAATAAAAAGTGCCAGTTCTGACATGTCATTGTGATTTTCTCCAGTACTGGAAGTTCACCTCTCGTTTCTGTTTTACTGGAAAATACATGTTAAAATAGACAATGATTTGAACATAGGGTTTTTTTTATCACGCTATTCATTTTATAAATATTACTAGTTTTTTGGGGGTAGGGGGTTAGAATATTAGTATTCATAGAATATACAGTTCAGCTATGGATATACGTATATATGCTGCCTACATTTTTCTAAAGATACCAAATACAGTTAATTTAATCCCTTTGGGGATTGCCTCACCCACAGGAGAGATTGTGGGTGTCATGAGGCTTTTCTAAGTCAGGCAGCAACAGCTGGAGTTACAGCTCCTGTGAGATGCTGAGGAGTTCAGGAGGGCAGAGCTGGACGTCAGTGTGATCCAAGGCAAAGCTGGTACTTCAGGCTGACAAACTAAGCATGTCAGTGTCAGTATTTTATAACAGAATCATAGTATAGTTTGGTTTGGAATGGACCTTTAAAGTTCATCTGGTCCAAACCCCCTGCAATGAGCAGGGACAAAGCCCAAATCAACCTGAGTTTGAATCTTTCCAGGGATTCATCTACCATCTCTCTGGGCAACCTGTTCCAGTGTTTCACTGCCCTCATTGTAAAAAGTTTCTTCCTTATATTTAGTCTAAATGTACCCTCTTTTAATTTAAAAACATTACCCTTTGTCTGAATGCAACTTAAAAGTTTATCCCCATCTTTCTTATAAGCCCCCTTTAAGTACTGAAAGGCCACAATAAGGTGTCCTTGAAGCCAACCCTCTCAGCTTTCCCTCACAGGAGAGGTGTTCCATCCCTCCTCTGGACCTGCTCAAATAGGTCTGTGTCTTTCCTGTGTGGAGGACTCCAGAGCTGGACACAGTACTCCAGGTGGAGTAAGAGGGGCAGAGCAGAGGGGCAGAACAACCTTCCTCGACCTGCTGGCCACGCTTCTTTTGATGCAGCTCAGAATACAGTTGGCTTTCTGGGCTGTGAGCACCCACTGCCAGCTCATGTTCAGCTTTTAACCCACCAGTACCCCCAAGTCCTTCTCAGGGCTGCCCTCAATTTTCATCCCCCAGCCTTGGCATTGCCCTGATCCGTGTGCGGGACATTGCACTTGGCCTTCTTAAACCTTGCATGGTTTACATGGGCCCACTTTTCAAGCTTGGCTGGGTCTCTCTGGATAGCACCCAATCCCTCAGGCATGTCGACTGCACCACACAGCTTGTTGTCATCTGCAGACTTGCTGAGGGTGCACTCAATCCCACTGTCTTGTGTCATTGATGAAGATATTAAACAGTACTGGTCCCAATATGGACCCCTGAGGGACACCACTTGTCACCAATCTCCATCTGGACATTGAGCCATTGACCACTACCCTCTGGATTCAACTGATTCCTCATGCCCGAAGAGTCCACCCATCAAATTCCATCTCTCTCCAATGTAGAGAGAACGATGTTGTGGCGGCCATTGTCAAAGGCCTTACAGAAGTCTGGACAGATGACATACGTAGCTCTTCCCTTGTCCACTGATGTAGTCACCCCATCATAGAAGGTCACTAGGCTGGTCAGGTAGGACTTGCCTTTAGTGAAGCCATTCTGGCTGTCCTGAATTACCTCCCTGTCCTTCATGTGCCTTACACTTCCCAGATGGAGCAAAAATACTACTGAGGATACTGAGCCACCCTCACTATCCTGAAGCAAAACCTCTCAGCTTTTTCTGTCCTTACAGTGCTGCCCACTGGGCTGTGGTGGATTCTCATACTCCCAGAAATTTACTAGGGAAGAATTTTGGGGGTTATATCATCAGAAAACTTCTCCTGGTGGGTTATGAAGCCCAAGTGTTCAGCCACTGGGGCTGTGGACCAAATACCACATCTACTTTCTGACAGGGGCCATGTACTCACCCTTGTTTCACTCCAGCCCACAGTACTGTTGCCTGAAAGAGCAGCGGTCAGCTCCTGAGCAAGTGGAAAATGTCTTGGCCAAGAGAGTGGTAGAGCCCAGGACCTTCAAGATCACGGTCTCCAGCCTCTGTGCTGAGGGGCTGCATGGGCAGGGTGCAGAGGGACCTTTGGGGAATGGGACTGTAAGATCAAGGAAGAAAGACTAATTGTGGGGAAGCTGATTTAGGAGATCATGGGAGAAGTTACATATAGGACATGAAGGTTAACATACATGGTGCCTGCCTCTCAGAGGCAGCCCTGCTATCTGTTGTGCATTTTGGCTTGGGGATGGCAGTCCTTCACGGTCCAGTTTTTATGAGCTGAGTTCCTTGCCAGCTCTTGATGATGCATGGCATTTGGTAGAGCAGCCTCAAAGAAATCCTGTGGTGCCTGCCATCTTGTAGTTAACAGTCTGTGCAGCATGGCATCGCAGTAACTTCACACTGGGTCTTCCCACCTCTAGCTGATAGCACCACTGGCACATGGCAATAGCTGGCCAAATTCCAGAAGTTCAGAAATTTAGGGAAAGGAGCTTTCAAAGTCGTGCACTGACATTGCAAGGCAGGTGTTATTTCCCAGTGCAGCATATTGAATATGGCCTCCGGTAGTAAAAGCTTTGCTGCAGAAGAAGCCTGGCCAAGGTGAAGCACAGGGTGGATGTGCCTGTTGCTTGGAACAAGTGAATGTGAGCATTCCTGTCTTGATCCACTTGGTTCACTGAACTGCAGCTCAGCCTAGGATGAAACTACCAGAGGCTGTTAAGAGGAAGCATTTTGTGCCTCAGCTTGCTATTGCATTAAATAATTCATTGAATCTGACCTTTCAGAGCAGTACATTGTAGCTAACAGAATGAATATTAAAAGGATATAAAAAGGAAAAGAATATCAAGTGGGAGTAGAGAGGCAATATAAACTTTATGTATAACCACAGAAGGTCTGCAGTGCTGTCCGTTCCTGAAAGTGTGCTGGTAATTGGATGTAGTTTGGGAAGAGCAGCAAAAATGAGCCAGAAGTTGTCCTTTTTATGAGAAGACATAAGAAGATCAGCCTAGTTGGGTTATGGCAGGAGAAATCCAGATGGCTTTATCTGAATGTGGACATCTGAACAAAGAAGAACTTGGACAGCAGGCAGCTCTTCAGCTTGGTAGGAAAGTACAGTCCAGCCCTAAAGAAACTGCAGCTAGTAACAGCGAGAGAGGTGAGAGAGCGAGCTGTGGTCATTCTCCATCATTTAAAGTCTTTAAGTGATAATCTTTTATCTCTTTGGAAAGATGCGCAGTGGCTCAAGTAGAAGATAAAGCCTTCAAAAAACATGTGTCAACTATGGTTGGCAGGGGAGTTTTTGTTTTGGAGGATGTCAGATATAAGTTGTATGTTGGTCTTGGAATCTTTGAATTCATAGGAGTAATAAGGCTGCCCTACTCACACCTGAATTCTGACTATGAACAGCTCAGAAAGGTGTGCTCTGTCACTGTGGGGTTAGCAGCCCATACTGGGAAGGTGTGGCTTTTCTGCGAAGGTGGCAAAGCAAGTAGCCCCATCTTACAGCAGTAACTTCCAGCTCTTTGTGCTTTTGCTCACTATCACTCATGCCGATGTTCTGTCTACCTGCACTTATCATCACGCAGAACATCTCTCAAAGGCTTGCCTGTAGCTGGATGTGTTCTCCTGCCTTGTAGCCTTACCAGATAGTGATCCTATGCAGGACGTTACTTTTTTTTTTTCTTTTTTCTTTTTTTTTTTTTTGAGGCATGCATTATTTCACTGGAGCTAGTGAGCTGGTTTTTGAGTGGAAGTCAAATGCACCATGTTAAGCAGTTACTTTTCTGGTACCTGGTGCTGAACATATAAAATTTACAGCACATTCTCTTCAGCTTTTAGTACTAATTTTTCTCTGCACTGAATGCTTGGAAAAGTTCTATTTTGGCAATTATTCCTCTGAATGTCAGAAACAGTAGGAAGAATTAATGATTTGGTTTGATTGTACTGTGATGAAGATTATGGCATAAATGCTTTAATCTGGTAGGATTTACTGATCTAAGACCTAGTTTCTATTTGAGCAACAGTTTATTTACAATATTACTCCTAATGCCTCAATTAGAAAGATGACATTTTACCAAAGGGCAGCATGCAATAGCTACTTTGAATAGCTACTTTACTGCGCATATTTTAGAATGTATTCATATGTTATACTTCATATATTTCACATAAATCAGTCTATTGAGTAAACAGTAAACTTTAAAAATCTATTCCAATATGTACTTGTTTAACTGTTCAATAGATGCTTCTGCGCAGTTAAATTGTCTCATGCCAAAAATACTAGGATTTTGAACTGCCTGCTGTCTTCATGGTACTCTTTTCATGACAGATTACCAATAGCTCTATGAGAGTTTTTCCTTCAGCTGCTGCTTTAGAATAATTACCGTGCTTTTGCATACATGTCATTAACAATGAGGGGGAAAAAAAGCTCTTGTCAAGACTGTTCATTTAGGTATCTGATGCATGAGGCAGGATGATATAAATTTCCGAGTAGGATACTGGTTGCTGCTCATGGTGCACCACCAATGCACTGTTTTGTTATTTCAAAGTAGGTAGTATCATTATAAACATGTATTTTTATTTCTGGCTTTATTTATAAAGACTAACGTTAGTGGTTCTTCAGTCAAAAATACATTTGTTATGATAGCTGTTTAACAATACTGTTATTATTTTAAATAGAGCAACAAACCACAGCATTTTACAATTATTAAACATGATACAATGGTAGCGATAGTGTTATTTCCCTCTATCCTACCAGTGTCAGGACTATTAAAACTCCTACCCGTTAAACAGTCAAGTGCAAATAAAGCAGTTTTACAGCTTTGTGAATTAATTCTGTTTTATTTACCTGAGAGAGATGATGAATTTGGCTTTACAGGCACAGAGAATAATGCCCACTTTATTTTTTGTTTAGGGAGAGCTCTGAGTATGATAAATATTCTGTGTGTTAAATCTGTAAAAGAGGTGTCCATAACTATAAAAGCTAAAATGTATACTGCCTGCTTCTAGAAATACTTAAGAGGTGTGTACTTGTTTAAGGTTTTGTTAAAGGAAACATTTGAGAAAGATCTCTTAAAAGTGACAGGAAAGGTGTTGCTTTGCCACATGTGCTTAGTTTTCTGGGGAACTATGGAGCAACATTCATCCTCCAGCAAAATGAGTCTGATCCAAAGCCTGCTGAAATCTTTTTGATGGATTTCAGGGGGATTTCAATCAGGCTGTGTATGGATTACCCCATGGATTACTTGTAGTGGCTGTAGTATAGCCTGCCAGTTTATTTAAGATACAGCTGTCAAATAGTGGAATAACATGCTTTAAGAAACCATTTACCTACTTGATCTAGGGTAATTCAAGGAGTGGTTCTGTGACATGCCATTCCCTGTGGCTACCCACGCCAGCCACTGCAGATCCCTTTCCCATCACTCTTCCTATTTCTCTCCCTTCACTTTCCCATCACTCTCCCTTCTCTGAAACTGGGTGCCTACTAAAGCCTTCAGAAAGCACGAGGTTAAAATTAGATATTTCAAGTAGGCCAAACCCATTTTTAAGGTAATGCTATATATTGCAAAACAAAACCATAGGGGAGCGAGACACTAGAGGAGTTTCTGGTGTGTTAGGTTTTATGGCTGTACAAGTGACAGTGATGATAGCTGTAAATAAATGAAAACATGTAGAGGTTTAAAATTTTTATGGTGGTTTTGTGCCTCAGTAGGATGGTCTATGCACTAGCTTTACTACCATTTTTTCACTGCATCACCCTCTGTACCAATTTCATATCAGCATGTCTGTGGCAGGGTGCAGAGGAGCATGAGGTGCAGCAGAGGGCTATCATAGTTTGCAATAGCAGCCTTCAACTTTGCTTTCTAGCTACAAGAGGAAAAACCCAGTAGATATTTTTTTATGTAGTTACTGAACAACAGCAGGCAATTGGAAGTCCTTTCCCTGTATTTTTTTTTTTTTTTGTGAGTCTGATTTAAACCATTAGGTAATTTTGTAATGAGTCATGGCATTCATGTGAATGGGTGAAAATCCCAGTCTTGTTTAAATGGAAGCCCCCAGTCCTGTTAACTGCAGAAAGAGCATAAAATCATGAGCTCTGAAAGACCAAAAATGAAAAAACAGAAGATACAAGTTTATCATAGCTGGTGTCATGGCTTTTAAGTCCATGGTAAGCTTTGATACACCATTATTTAATGTGTGAGTTTGATAGCACTGAGATAAAGTTTCTGATATAAATCAGTTCATCTTTTTCCAGAGGCTGTTACTATGAAAGGAGGTTAGAGAGGGAGGAAAGGGAGACCATACCCAGGAGGGCTGCCTCTACCACATCTCTTCTGCTACTTCTGTCTTCATCCTCTTCCTCACAAGTGTTATGCAAGTTTAACCATTTATCTGATGGACTGTAAGACGTACCTTTATATGCATCATCACTACCACCTTTTCAGTAGTAATAATGGGAAAGTTTTTGAAGGCAAATGTCTTTGCTTGTCGTGTTGCTGGTTTTACTTTCCTTTACTTACTTTAGTCAGTTTAATTTTCCAGTCCTTAGTACAGTGTTAGAGATTGAAATCCAAAGCAGGCTGAATCAGAAATGTCTTCCTATTTCGAATTCTGACCTATGAAAGTAGAGCTTAAATAAGTAAAGCAAAATATGTGGTTAATTGTAGCACCCCTCTTTACAACAAATATTGTAATGTGGTTTTCAGTGAAATCATCTTCCTTCCTGAGCTAAGCATTTTATACAGAGAAAGTTCATTAGATTCAGGACTCTGCAGTTACATCCATATAACAGATACTTCAGTGATGAGAGCCGAAGTTCAGGAGAAGTTTGATGAGAAGCAAATGTCAACCAAAAATGTCAGTACTGTGTGTACTGGGTAACCTCTGAATATGAGCACTATCACAAGCTTTTATAAAACAAATTAATCACTTGGAAGGGGAATATGACAATTTAGGAACCACCAGACAAAATCAGATCCAAATTCCACTTAATCCAGCATTTTGTATCTCATAGACTGCTTCCAGTTGTTTCAAGGAAAGATTAGAGACACCACACAATGACTTGTTTACTGAATATTCTCTCCTGGGGCAGATTTAGTTCTACAACCCTTTTAATTAAAAAAAAAAAAAAAAAACCATAAGATTTTTTTTTCCTCCCTTCATTTCTCTAGACATCCCCAACAGTCCTGAATACTCTTGGTAACTTCTGGTCTTTTTTCTCCTTTCCCCCCTTAAAAGCAGCACAACAGAAACCTACAGGTTCTGGTTTCCTGCTCTTCTCTGCAACACACTGTAACCTACAACATCATCTTCCCTTCACTGGCTGCACATGTAATCAAAGACCTCCTTAATGAATATATATGGTATGGACTCTTCAAGTGGAAACCACAGGCTTACCATTGTCTTCCCCTTTCCCTTGCACCTTCCTCACTGTAGTGCATGGGAATTACTCTGTGAGCAGATCTCACCCTTATTTTGCAAAGGGAAAGGACTCATGCATTTCCAGAGCAGTATAATTTTCCAAATTACTTCTTAGTAATTTGTAGACCAACAGGCAGTAGGTAGCATCTGAAGGAGCTGGAATGTTTCCCAGCCTAGGGCACAGGAAGAAAAGACTGTCCCTTCTGCCCTTACTCCTCATGGCAAGCTCGGGGGGCAGCCGAGGCAGCCTGCCACTCCTTTAATATCCCTCCCCAAGAGACATCTTTGTTTTGGAGCGAGATAAATGTAGTGGCAGGTCTGAAGTCAGTGTAACATACCTGTAAGGATCCAAAGCATCTCCCATGGCTGGCTTTGTGTAACCAATGAATTTATTATGCAAGCCGCCAAAACATATGTAACCTTTGGGACACCTGGAAGTTTTTGCCCATAACCAGTAAAAGGAAGAGGTCTTCAGGCCTCTGCTCAAACGGGGACACTGCCCTGATGTACAGCAAGGCAGTGGCGGCACTGCAAGTGAAGTAAAAAGTCAACACCACATTTTGCAAAACACTGAGGTGCATCAGCCCGAAGGAATAGGTTAATGATATTGGCATCAGCAGCATGCAGAACAGCAAAGCAAAGGTTAGGTATCTGCTCTCACAGGAACTGGGAGAAAGTATTGTTTCTAACTGCCTTAAAAAGTTATAATAGTACGTGGTTCAAATGCTGAACTTCTGGATTTTCAGAGGCAAAGATCCCCTTCATAGGTGACCTTCCTGAAACTTGCCTTCTGGAGATTGTATCCTCAGAAGAGCCACAGGGAAGGTATGAACTTTGAACATTTCTTGGGAGACTGCAGCTGGGGAGAGGGTAGAGGGAGGAAAGCGAACAAAATAAATCCTCTCAAAGCTTTCTGATCTCCCTCCTTCACATTTCTTTTTAATGATTAGCTTTGAGAATTGGATTCTATAAGGATACTTCTCTCCCCTGCCTCTTTATGAGGTTTTGTGGCTGTTGATACTTCGTAGATTAAGTAGGGCTCGTGCCCCGAGATTATCTTTTAGCATCACTGAAATGCAAAAAGTCAGGATGGGACAGAAATAGGGAATAAAAAATATCTTGAAAATAAAATTTAAAAAAGGGTTTGCAAGGTTTAAAAGACATTTAATAAATGAATATTTTTTCTATAGAATCACAGAACTCTTCTTTATTTTTTTATTCTTCTCTTGCCATACATGACATGAGGAACTAGTGAAATGTACCTGGCCAGTTTTGTATCTAGTTTGGGTTGCAGGTGGTAAAAATACATTATCAGGGTTCTGTGACCTGTCTAGATCTTGTTCTTCCTGTCTTCCACTTACCACTGACAGGTTTAACCTAAAGGCCAAAATTATGCATAAGGATGGAGTCTATAACTGTTTTCCTTGCTTACATGTATGTGAAAAACTACTGGCCTGTAGACGTGAAGAAACTGCCAGCCAATACTCATAATCTAGCACTTTGCATCAGCAGTAAATGTAATTTTAAAATAATGGTTTAATTTGCTTTTTTAAAATCACATTTGCAGTCTAATTAGACTCCAGAGAAGTCTCCAGGTTGCCCAGAAAAATTACTACGTGACTACATAATGAAGAATATTATGTCCATTGGAACATAGGAGATGTTACAGTGATTTCTGTCAAACTCAATTTTGACAAGTCTATTTTTAATCTTGCAGTTTGACATATAGCCTTTAAAGAACATGTATCCTTTGCATGCTAAATCCTCTGTTATGTCCCTTTGAGAAATGAATTTTAATGCACGTCCTTGGAACAAGGAATTTATTCTTGTGCAGATAGATCTTTTTCAGTGTGTACAAGTGAAAAAGATAAGACTTTTGAAGATTTTTTTTTTAATGCTTATCTCATGAGTGCAGCTGAAGTGAGTGATATCTGTAGTGCCTAATGGCTTCATCAATGAGCTTTAAATGAAAGTTCTCAACCTACTAATGATGAAACAGAAGTATAAGCTGTTCAAGCGGAGAATGGGATGTTCACCCAAGAGAAGGAAACTGCAAACCTCTAGGGTTGTTCTTTATAGGAGTTATTTTGTAGAAGGGAAACCTTGATATCACCTGCTTTTCAGACTTGTTGAAGTTGTTTCGGTTGCTTACATGGGAGACACTTCTATATGGCACACTTGAGCTGGCTCAGAGTACAAGAGCCCTGCAGTGCCCACAGCCAGGCAGTGGAGCTGAGGTGCCTAAACCCCCATGCGCAACCCACGAGCAGCTTTCTGGTCTGTTAGTGCGCGTGAGAGGCTGGGGTTGTTTTTGAACAATGAAACTGCCCCCGTACCTGATTGCAAATGCACCCATATGAGCTCCAGCTATTTAAAGTCGGGCCTTTAGCCCTAACTAGCCACCTTTAGCCATGCTGAAGATGGGAGAAACTATTTGCAGCTGTCCCTCTCATTACAGAAATCATCTAGAAAAGTCCTTTAAGCTGTGGTTACTCATGCCATTAGAGAGCTTGAGGTGACTCTTGCCACCAAAGTCCTGTTAGGATGGCTGCTGGGGTGTTGGCTGTGCTGGCTGGACTGAGCCGCTCAGCTGCGGTCTCTCAACTTGGCCCATTTGCAATTTACAGGCAAATGTCTCCACACTCTCTTCCAGAAACCTGCGGGCAGCGAGCGCGACGCTCGCTGGCAGCGCTGGCCTTGACCCAGAGATGGCTATTGACAGGCTACTCCAGAGCGGCAGCCAGGAGCAGCAGCAGGTGTGCCCTCACCCCTCTGGTGCAGCGGCTGGTGCTTGCAGAGCACTGTTGCGTAGGACGACTCTGCTTGCTTAAGTGTTTTGTGTCAAATAATTGCTTCACACAGTAGAGCAGCTATGCCAGGAGCAGAGCCTCTGTGCCAGGGCATGGCGCGTTCCCTCCCCAGCACCGGGGCTCTCAGGCGCCTCTGTGCAGGGCTGCACAGCCCCAGTATGTCCTGCTGCCTGCAGCGGGGCGCAGCACCCTCCGGGGAGGCAGGAGCACCCCGTCAAGCCACAGGGGATGTAAATCTGGATGAAAAAATAGAAGTATACCAGATAAATTATTTAGACGATACCTATAAAATTAGTTTAGCAAGTCGCACGAAGTCAGCCCTTTCTTCTTCTTTCCTCTACACCAATATCCATCTTCCCTCCTACCACCTTCTGGCTGTAGCTGCGTGGTGAATTATGTATTCGCCTCCTCCATGAACAGATTCCCTCCTCCCCCTCACCATTTTCCTGAAGAGCAGAGACGTTTTACTGTCCTCTTCAGTCCTGACTTACCCACAGCTTCGAAGGAGCAGGAGAGGACAGTGATAAAACTGGTTAATTTTCACCTTTTTTTTTGCTGCAGCGCATAGCATAGTGGTGCTGCAGAGGCGGTGGGCTGGGGCTGGTCTGAATGCAGCACGTGTACAAATCATATCCCCGAGTGAACTTTAATCTGGCTGGTACAGATAACGAAGTGCTGGTTTGGCTCTGCAAGTGTGGGCATTTTCTAGAGGGTAAAACTGATATTGAAGAGAGCGGCATCGTATTTTTACTGCTGTTATTGCCCATCGTGTCTAGACTAAAGCTCACATTGGTGCATCCGACTGCACTGCAATTATGTCTTCATTTTCTGTGTGGATAGAAGAATGCAACCGTTCAGCATTTTATGCTTGGTTTGTGTTTGCAGGGTAATTTTCTTCTCCCCTTTTCAAATGTTCCTTCCTTCCCTATATTTTGCAACATTTTTGTATTTATCAAGTCAAAATTTCTTCTTAAGTATTTTTTAATCTTAATGATCACATTTACTTGCAACATACATTTGTTTTGTAACTTTTCAGTGAGATTTGTGTTAGTGGTTCTTTGTCACAAGTAAAATGCAAAACAAATTATGTAGCTCTAGTGATACATAAGGGGAGGAAAATAAAGGGTATAATAGCATAAATGCATTATTAAGTTAACCAGCATAAATATTGAGGTGTATTAAATGGAAATTAACAATCTGATTTTGAAAGGTTGGACAGAGCTTTAAATAGAAAAGAATTTTAAAATCGTGTCTTATTAATTTTAGCACAATAAATAAATACATCCTTAAAAAAAAAAAAAAAAAGAGGGGTGAAGCTTTGAATTTTAAACATTCTGGATATATGGCATGTATTCATGGCAGTTCTTTTTAATAACTAATGCAATTTAACAGAAGCAAGTGGTTAGTTGGTTGGCAACAATTCTGAGTCAGTTTTGCTTCATAGAAGTCTTCATCTCAAATATGTTAAATAACATGTGGGGACACAAATATAGCCAAACAGTTTGCATATCAGGCCTGCTGCTGTCTGAATTACTGTGCCATGTGCATGATACCTTAAGAAGAGTAGCCTCTTTGGCTGCCCATCCAAATCATTATAAAATCACATTTGCTGTCACTTATACTGCTTCAGTTGGCATCTGACCAAACAATTTTCTATTCCAGATTCAGTAAGCAAAAATCATTCTGCATTAGTCTCTATAGCTCAGTCTCCATCAATTGTCTAAACTTGCAGCTATAATAATAATTATTATAATAAAGGACCCACTAAACTGAAGCCATGAACTACTGAAACTTTTCTTAATGAAGAATTGAATGAATCTTGTTTTGTTGGAACATTTCTTAAAACAATTTCTGTCAATCTTTAATTATCTAAAACATAATGATAGCAGTGTGTTCCATAACAAAGACTAGAGATGCTTGTAGATTGGATCAGATAGTCTGGTTCCAAAAAAGCAGATAAAACTTAAAAGCAAACATAATAGTGTTCAGACAACTGAAAGAATAATGCCATTTACTCTTTGAGTGAATGTGTTTTTCTTAAGGAACAATAATAAAGTAAATAATATTGAACTGACAACAGTATATAATATAGTGATTGAAAAGACAATATTCTTCAGAATTCAAGAGCTTTATCTCATTTCTGAATGTATCTTCCTGTTCTTAATTTCTTTTTCTTTATTGGCTGGATTACTTAGGGCTAAGATAATGCCTGTGAAGGACTTCCGACACAAAATAGCCCTATGTGAATGTTATGCATTATTAATAAAAAGTCAGATGACTCTTTAAAACAAGATGGTCCTAAAGCATTTAACATCTGATCATCAAATGTATTTGATGGTCTGCTTTTTGAAAAGCATTAAGGAAAAAAAAAAGTGGAATAGCTGCAGGAATGATGTATGTGAACACCTGACCTTTCATTACTATGTCATACACAATGCCCTAACCTGAAAGTGAAAATGCCAGCGCCATACAGATTATGAACAGCAACTGTAATTATTTGTAATGTTTCAGTACATATGAAAATGAAGCTCTGATCAAAAAAGATTACGGTTAATTTGTCACATAATAAAAACATTTTTAAGATTTTTTCTTTTTAGCTATCTTTCCTCCTCTTTAAATACGTAACTCCCCTAGATTTCTTTTGCAGTCTTAGTGATGCAGCCATTGATTCTGCACGGTTTCTGACATCTTCAACTATCTTTCATTTCACTTTGTTATTTCCATTTGAAATGTGATTTTGGAGTACATGATTTCCTTGTTTCTCAGCAACAAGCAACAAGTTTATACCATTGTTTATTTTAATTCATTTTTGTAATTATTTATTCAAAGTGTTTGACATTAGATAATGCATTTTATTGAATTACTCTTTTTTTTGATCTCTTAACTGCCATACTATCTAGATTAACCAAATTTCACTGTGCAAAATGCTGCATCAGCATATATGGTAAATTTACTCTCTGTCCAAAGTATGTCTACCTTTGATGAAAATTAGAGTAGCGGGAGAGTGCTGGGAGAGTAGAAGCACTAATGGAGCAATGTTTGCATTCTTCAATATCAGCATATCAAGTGCCTAACTTTTGTCAGGACTTGGCGGGCAAAGATGAGCTCCACTAGAGGCAGGATTTCATTGTGGAAGGCAGCAGTGTTTTGCCTGCTGCCAGAAGATGTTGTGACCATCACAGCAAGCAAACTTCCTTTCACATCCTTTCATGTCTTTGTGGCCACAAGCAGTCACTTGTCAGTCGAGCTCTGGTTTCATGGTTTGTGGTAGCAGAGCTGCACCTTGCTTGTTCAATCACCAGTGCAGTTTTAACCTTGGCACAGAGTTACATTTCTGTGAAATTAGCCATTAGATGTGCCATGAAGTTTTTGTTGACTTCTATGCTAACTTTATGGCATTTGCTGAAGGAAAGACAATACCTGATCCTGTATGAAATTTCTTTTGTTGAAGTTTCTGAGCATGCTGGAACTGGTAGACCCTGTTCACACACTGCTCCAAAGCTGTGCAGTGCACGGCCACAGATTTTTCAATCCAGAGCTGGAAGCCTGATTTAGTGTGTTCTCAAACCATCACCATAGCTGTTGGTCTTTTGCTACTGATTTTTTTCCTTGATACTGTGTGGCTATTCAAAGAATTATTATTCCTCTTTTATTCTTTTTCCCCATTGTCAAGATGTCCTCATCTAAAGCATCCTTCTCTGCCACTTAAAATGAAAAAAAGTAGCCCAGCATCGATGAAATCGAAACTTTCACCTCCCATGGGGCATGAGAAGTCTGGTGCAGCCAGACTAGAGAAAAGAATTATTAAGTTAAGGGATGACTGTTCTGTTCTAAGATAGTGTCAGCAAAAAAAAAAGACATTAAAAATAAACCATTAGAAGAGGGAATTTCTTTTGTAAGTGAAAATTTATGTTGTGTCTCTTTGGAAGAAAAAAAAAAAAAAGACCAACAAGGCTTCATTATGTGACTATTAGAGTTGCATTTGCCCTCTGAGACATCCTTTTCAATTGCTAGATTGTATTGTTAATCTCTCTTTTTCACTGAGATGAGTGAGTGGAATAACACCAATTTTCAAGGTTTGGAAAGTTACCTCATCATTTCCTTCATTCTTTTAAGCTTAATTATTTTGTCTGTTTCCACTACCGAAGTAAAAATTCAAGTAGTTTTGCAACTGCATCAAGATGTCTAAACAACTGCTGGAAATTCAGTGAAGCACAAGAAAGCCTCTTTTAATCTAATACAGATAATACAGAGTAACGTGTAGGACCTGTACAGAAAAGCAGTCAAGGTTTTGTAGTCTTTTTTTTCCCCCCTCCCAGGTAAATGAATTCTGAATCTGGTTTGAAGATCCAGATATATTTACAAAAATTTAGAAAATTACAAAAATGTTGTAATTACATTTAACATTTTTGCAGTTAGGTTTTGCTGTGACCATGTATGCAACTCCAAGAAAGTCACGATGACTCCATTTCTGGAGGCTGACATTAAAAAAATTACAGGGTCATTGGAATAGATTTCGTAATCATTGCTAGATCTCTGGTGGCTGCACCAGAGAATTACTTCACGCTACAGTTTCGAAGCATAATCTTTCATGTCAGCATTGGGTTGGATTTTGTGGAACAGTTAATATTTACCATGTTATGCATTTTGTTCTGCAATCTCGGTGTTTCACTGCAGTCTGAGTTCCTGAAAGTCCTCAGTCAGTATGTTAGTATAAAAGATAAGGGATCCCAAGTTAATTGAATGGGTTTCACACACCCAACTAGTGTGTGCAGCGGGCAGCCATTGCATACCTGCTGGCTTCTGCACAGGGCGAGCTGCAGAACAGGAAAACAGAATTGCACTTAGCTCACTTAGAAACCCTGTCTGAGAGGGCTCACTCAAAATGATCACAGAAATGCCATTTAAAAGTCATTGCAGTCTGATGGAAACAATATTGTCTGACAAGGAGGAGAAGTTTTCAGGAGAGTGGAACTTCCCTTTCCATGGTGAGACCACCCAGCTTGCTAAATATTTTACTTTGATAGGAGTGTATACTAGCTTCATAGCACTGTTCCTAAAGCTGTCTCATCAATAGACGTCTTGGGGCTGGCTTATATTGCACTTTGTTTATTACACTTTGAGAGTTAACTTTTCCTCAGAGCTTCCGAGGCTTTGGCGGTTCATGATAGGAAAACCAGCACTAAAACGTTGGCCTGCATGAGTGGCCTGAGAGACCAATATCATCCCACTTTATCTGCCTTTGATCCTCTAAAACTAATGTGCAGAAAGTCTAATTGGAAGAGGACAGCTGAACAATTAATTAATGGGGGAGTAAGCACTACATTTTTCTCCTTGGCAGTATGGCATTTTCATGCAGCATGAAGTAATTTATGCTGTGACCATGTGGCAGTAGCATGCTAACGATCAGACTCGGTGAAAGTCTCAATCCATCAGATATACATGCATGCCCATTTGGTTCTCAGTTTTTATACTCGCCAAAATGAGCAAATACTGATTCTGTTGGAGTAGACAACTCCAGAGTTAGTAACTCCCAATAAGTCCTCTACTCTGTCTTGAGGTTTAACCCCAAGTTCTCTCAGGGTCTGAGGAAGACCATCATTCATCTGTGAAAGCAGAATGGTTGCCTAGGGAAGGTGGCCCAGTCAATGTAGAGGTTTCTGCATATTGCTGATATTAAGAGTTGCCCTCCAGAATTAATTGAAGACTGATGTAGTAAGAAGGAGATGGTAAGGCACTGTCTGGTAGAGGACTGCAGGTAACATTGCTCCGCAGTTAGATAGCAGTGTAACACTGCTCTTGATATTCAAGAAGCCTTACCAAGGCACTGTTGTACAGCATGCACAGGTATTTACTGTTTGACTAACATTTTGGTAACTCTGTTACAAAGATTATAGCCTCAAAGTTAGAATATAAGCAACTGGACAACTTTGGGTATTTGTGGAGAGGAGGATTATTTTGGCTGGAGGTAAATACAGGTCTTCATAAAGCACTGAAATTCAAGAACAAATTCTTTATAGGGCTCACCTTGCCACAGTGTTAATAAAGGAGAAAAAGGAGTGAATTTGGTACATGTGAAAGCTTGACAGATGGACAGGCTTAAAGAACAGGAGGCTTTTTTATTCTCAAAGCCTTTACTGCAGAGGCATCTGAAATGGCATCTTCTGTATGAAAGCCCGCCAGTGTGCCACAGCCCTGATCTGAAGGGACCACTTCTATCGGAGGAAGCAAGTGTAATTTAGCCTGCAGACATGCTCGCTTCTTGGCCTCTTATGGAGACTGCCAACAAGGGTTCCAATTAGTGCCAGCTGCAGACTGTGACAATTTTAAAGATCGACTTTCACACCATGCCAGACCTTTAAAAGAAAGACGAACATTTATATAAAATGTAATTTGCTTTGACAGTAATTTTCTGTATGCTATTATTGAAGTTATTTATGTTCAAATCACAGTATCTTTTCTCTCAGCTGTGTTTCTGCTGCTGTTTGATCCTGCAGTGCAGTAACAATCCCATTTTATCTTTTATGCTTTATGTGGCAGTGGTCATTTCAAGCATCCATTACTTACATGGTTTTTAGGACTCAGACAGTTGACCAGAAATCCTGTAAAGTTCCCAGAGTCTTGTGCAGATTGCTTCTGCTGCTGCAAGTCTTCATATATGTAATGGCAGGCTTGAATTTTAAGGACCTTGTGAGGCAGCAGGGCTATTCAAATTAAACTGTAGGGTTCAGGAGTTCACAAGCTCACGTTGCTTGGGTGTCAAGAGTATTTCACTGCATTGACAGTAAGGCTAAGGGCAGGTAATACCATTAACAGCAGTAAACGAAGCAGCCACCAGCTTTCCAAATGTGTGATCTCTCTGCCTTCTGAATACCAGGGATTCCAACCCAACCTTCCTATCTCCAACAATAAGACCTGAAGACCTTTGTGCTCTGTGCTCTGTCATGCCCAGAAAAAACCAGCATCTAACTCAATGGTCCCATTCATCTCTTAAGTTGTTCCTCATGTGTCCTCCCCCAAAACAAGACCTTGGCCTCATGTACCATCTTCTATATCTATATACTGTGTAATGTTACCCCTCCTGCCCAAATTCAGACCCCACACCTCACCTTTGTAGTAGCCTACCTTATTTCATGAACCTCTTGCTACATTTCTTGCCTGCTGCACTCCTGCAACTGTCTTCTGAGGTGAAGTTGGGGATGTAATGCCATGTGTGGCATACCCTGCCTTGCCTGCATAGCGTGATGGCAGAAACACCCATTTCTAGCTGTGTACGGGATCTTCAGAAAGACTTCCTAGAGGCCAGTGCAGCCAGCTGGACAGGCAGAGACTGAAATCCCATTGGCCACCCTTCAAGCAGTTCTTGTGCCATGTATTGGCAACCTCTTGAGAAAGTATCATTTCCTGTGTTCCCCTAAAAATTATCTGGAATATATCTCCCTCCTAGGCTTAGAGAGGTCAGATTCTTCACCTGCTGCTAGAACAACATTTGTCTATGGGCAGATGTAATCAAGAGGCCAGAAGCGATCTGCCCGCAGTAGCATGGGTTCCAGCCTGGTTTAATCAATTGTACTTCTCAGTTAGAAGGTACTGAGTCATGGAAACATGTTCTGTAGTTTGTGTACTACCATGTTGCCTTTGGATAGGGAAGGGGAAGAGCCACATAGACCACAGCTCTCACTGAAGGAGTTGTCCAGTGCAGAAGAGCTGGATTGTGTGGGCTTTTAGCTTATTTGTTCCTGTTTGCACAGCACTACCTCTCCTGTGACTAAAATAGTCTTAGGGAAAGGCATAATCTTCTTAAAGCCTCTCTTCCCCTGTCCCTCTGCCTTGTTTCATGGGTGTCAGTGAAAACTGAGATTGTCCACTAGCTTATCAAGGTTCCCCTAGTCCACTCAGGCAGGTTGGCATCATTGCAGGACCTGGAGGTGCACTACGGGGGGCTGCATGATAACAGTGGAGGATGAGGCAACACTGGGTTAAGATGGGTCTATCTGTCCCACCTAGATCCCCTCCAGAAGATGTCTCCGGCCCTGGAAGTAAATCTAGGTGGATCTCTGGAGCAAACTGTTCTTTCCCACAGGAACCATTGCTCATGATAAAAGTCTGGACAAGTGAAATTTGGAGCTACCCTAAGTGAAGATAACTATTGTAAAATAGGATTTATGTAAAAACATACATACAAGTGAAATCAAAATTATCCTTTTGAAATAATTTGAAATGTGGTATAATAGAGGGACTTTGCAAACTCTGTGTTCGTTATTATTGCCTTAAACTTCATAACAGTGACAGACATTCAAATACTGAATGATTTTTCTCTAACCGAGATGCTAGAATTTGAAGATGAGTTCCACTTCCCTTAGCTTTGAACAGGGCATTTGAGGTAACCTGTTAGATTTTGTAGCTAGTTTTTGACCCACTGATTTCATTTCCTTACTTCAAAAATGTAGTGTGAAGCATACTGCACATCATGGTATCACACTCCCTAATTGTGAAATTCAGACCTTTCTTATCAATAGTGAGACCCAAAGTGAAACAGGATCCTGATTATAGCAGACAACATAGCATTCCAAAACAAGAAAGTTTCAGAATTTGATGTTCAGTGTGAGTGAAACAGAGGTAAGTTATGGTTAAGAGAGTTTTTTCTTAATTGCATTCCCTGTAAATTATATTATTTATTATATGTCAATTCCTAATTAATTTATCTTATGGAAGATAATTAGTTTATGGGAGAGAAACCTAGTACTCCTCTAGTATGTAAATTTGTTAAAAGCTTTTAAATTAATGTAAACAATGTTTTACATTCTCAGTTCTTAAGAGAGACTACAGGTTATTTATATACTTTCTCTTTGTTCATATGCTATATTTACTGTAGAACGCATACAAAGAACAGAGCCACACGTTCCATATGGTTCAGATACTGTGAGTCTCCCCACGTTCCTAGTCTGCCCTCCCATCCCTTCCTCTCTTCCACCTAGAAAGAAGCAGAAAAGAGTGATTCCCAGCTGCAAGTTCACCGATAAAGTCAATGGCTGGCACTGTAGCCTCACGTAGCCCAAGGTGCACGATACTATATTCTCTTCTGGTTACAGCCTAAGTAGCTGCAGTAGGGAGAACTGACAAATATAATCACCATGCGGGGCATGAGGAAGGACAAAGAGATGAATCAGTGAAATTCCCATTGGCGTTTTCAGGTTTTAGCCTTGTTATCACCGTTTGAGTCTAATGTCATGAAATGAAAGAAGCTTGATAATTTGTATTGTGGTGTTGGTGAGATGGCAGAGCACCCAAAAAGTCCATAGCTGTTGTCCAAGCTTGGAGTTGCAGATGTTTGGTCTTGAATGACTCTAAAAGAGTACGTTCATCTAAAAGAGAAATATTTAGGTTGTGGTTAAGTGAATATGAAAGGTAGTAAAATAACTGTAATATAGACTTTTTTTTTTTTTTTTAGTCATATTCTTGAAGGAGAAAAGACATTATTTCAAGGGGAAAGTAAGATTGCAATTGTCTTTTTAGTTGTTGCCACTATCTTCTGGAAGTTGTTTAACAGAAATAGCTCACATTTAAGTGTGGTGACACACCTAGTTCATGTAATCTAATCTAAACTGTCCATATGTTCTAGTGTCACACATGGATATACGTATGTACACATATATTTGAGATATAAAACCTACAGATTACAGTACGTGGTCAATGATTCTATTGTTTTTCCATTACTGTGATAGATACAATACATGGTACCATTGACAGTCTCCAGTGCTGTGCAAGGGTTATCATTTAAATATATAGGTTTTGCTAACGGTATTGGAAGTAGAAAGTGGTGTGCTGTGGTATGGAGTTTTGTCATCATGAGTTGAGAAGGTTTTAAAATGAGTGGTGGAGTTGTGACCAAGTACTGCAGATCAAAAAGCTGATAATTAAATATTTATTTCTCTTTTAACTGTGCTGTGTTTTGTACGTAGCATGTGTTTTATAGAAAATGTTTTCTCGAATAATGAGGGGACTGTATGTGGTGCTTAACACCTGCTTTGTGTATGTGTGACATGCTCAGGTCCCAATACTCCTTGGCCTTATTGTAGCCTCGAATGTTGAATGAATGGTCCAGAGTCTAGCATCATTCCAATGGAAGTGATTATCCCGTAAGAAAGTCTTGTCCTCAAAATAAATCTTTTGACCTTTTGGTTTAAAAAAGCTCTTGTTAGTCTGGAATGAATCTTACCTGCACTGGCACCTGGCCAGGTTTAATCCAAGAATAATGAGCTGAAAAACATTCTCAGGAGAAGCTGATTTTCTTTTTTAAGGGCAACTCTCTAAGGTAGCTGTACCGCAGGAGGCAGTGGTAGTGGTACTCTCACGTCGCATGAGAAACATACATTAGTGGGTTGGAAGTAATTGAAGAGGACAGTTGGGCATGGAGTAGTTATCCCAGGGCCACAGTTTATCTCATAGCTAACAGCTGTGGGCTTTTCTGTCTACTCATATGCTTAGATTAATATAGCACTGACAAATCAGATAGAAGTGCATAGCATATATATGACTGTGAGATTCTTGAAATAAATTACATTTCTTATCATGCATTTTCAGATTCCCAAAAATGTGGTAGTTAGAATAGAAAAAAGTACAGGGAATCCTGTTGTTGAGCAAAACAGAATGGAGGTTGATATTTTTTAAAACTATTACGCTGTAACTATACTCCTCAAGAAAAAAAATGGAGAATAATAAAGAATAACTGTGGAGATTTCCAAAACTATAGCTTACAGACCTTAGAAATGAATGTAAATTTTTAGAAATATGAACACTGTAAATAAAGCCTGTTTCATGATTGAATAAATAATTTTAACTTTGGAACATGTTTTATTGAAATGAAAGATAATTGTGGGAAATTCATTAGTTACGATTATATCTAAAGAGGATGAAATGATGCTGGTTTGTGGCAGAATATTTAATTTTCACTACGTGTAGCTCCTTATTAATTTTTTTAAACTTTCTAACTTAATTTTGTTTCTGTTCTCATCACAAACAGCCAAAGCCTTCAATCGCTCCTTTTGAAGTCTACGTATACTCTTTTAGTGCAATGATACAAATATCTAATAAGAGGATTAAAAACTGAATCTTAGCAAATTTTTCTTTAGTTAGGGGATATTTGGTCACATGTTGCCCCTTGCATGACTGATGGCTTTGACAGAAGTAGAATTTGCTATCCCAGTTGGCCTTCAGTGATATGTTGGCTTCAACGAGCCTGACTTGCCAGCCCTATTTTCTGACTGGGCCTTCAGTCTCTCCTCTGTTTTCTTTGCTTTTTTGCCTTTTTAAGTTGTGTGTCAGTGGTGTGAATGTGGATATAAGATGACACTATATAAGACCAATACAGTGTGATTTATTTTATTTAGTACTGCTGAACAGGCCAGGCATGCCAGATCAGTTGCACTTCAGTTACCCAGGCAGTAAGTCACATAAATAAACAATTAATTGTGTTTGAAAGTAGCAAAACCAACAGAAAATCAACTCCATTGCAACAAAATGGCAATTGACCTTTTCTTAGCTAATACTGTCCTCAGCAGCCATTTGACCCACCATGTAATACAAGATATATTGACTCCAATTGGCTTTTCTTTTGTCTTCTTCCACTTTACTCTTACTTTGTCCCAGTTATCCACCACCCCCAACTGCCCACCAATAGTCAAAAAATACGTTTGTCATTTGTCTAGACCACTTGATCATGGCAAGATTCCTATTAATTTCTTCTCTCTATCCTGTAAATCAAATCAGTTGGGTTTTTTTTAAGAGTGGCTTATATGTTTTCCATTTGCTAGTTCCATCCTAAAGAAGACTGGTTTAATATTAAAGAAAAAACTTTCGTTAGTAATCTTGTAAAAACATAAAAATTCTAACGGAGTGTGTTTACCAAATATTAATCTTTTTCCACCCATTTAAAAGGGTAAGCTAGACAAGAAATGGGGGCTAAATTTTGTCCTCATTTTTGTTTTGAAAATACTGCTGTCTTCGGATAAATTTGGCATTAATTGTAAAAGAGATAGATGGTATAAAAAGTGGCTTGCATTTGTAAAGCAGATGAAAGAAATTAGTAGTCTATAGATGTTGAACTGATAGAATTAATCAAATGTTATTCCATTCTTGCTGCAGAAACCCATTATTACAGCATGCAGGTTTCTGGTGAATCAAATATTTCATAATATAAAGTAAAGACAATTCAATTTGTTAGATTGGAAAAAGCTTAATTTTTAATATCCATTGTTATTTTGGCATATTATTAATCTCTGTAGTTCTCTGCTATGTCATTGTAATAAACATTTTACCATATTACTGCATTTTTCTCCATTAAAACAAAAAGCTGGTTATCTGTAGTGAATAAAAGTATGAACCTCTACTTGATTTTACTTCTCCTTTTTTTTTTTTTTGTAGAAGCTGCAAAGAATCAATCCTCCTTACTGTTGTTCAACCTTACCCTGTAAGTATTTTCAGTGTTTTCTGAATTAGTTTCCTAGCAACATAGCTGCTTTTTTTTCTGTATATATTCTATGTCTCTACCTTATCTGTGCAATAAAAAGAAATAAGGGAGATAAGGGCTGTATCTCTTAAAGGTGATGTTTAAGACTGCATTACTGCATCCTGCACTCAAAGACTGCATTAGCAAGTTAAATAATACTCTGCCAGGAAGATGGGTAGAGCAGGATGCTGTGTTCTGCTTCAATTTTTGATCTGTTGCAGCTCCTGGGTTTTTTCTTGATTCTGCCTCAGTCCCACAGAGTTACACTGTTGTATCAAACCAGCTGTGCCTTGTGCAAGGAGGGCTCTGTCTGCATCTCTGGCTCGGGGCATGTGGAGGTGAGGGGAGAGGAGGCAGACAGGCAATTGCATGAGGCTGGCTTGAAGGGACCAGGAGAAAGCACAGCCCACCTCAGAGCTGGTTGATGCCATGTGCCTTTGCAATTCGCTCAGTGGCTTGTGAGAGTGGGTTCATGACCTGTCAGCTCAAACCCATCTCCCATCAAAAAGGAGAGAAGCCAAGCCAGGGCAGGAAGCACATCTCTCTCTTCCCATACATCCATCCACAGCCGTACATACCGTGCAGGCTGCTGAGGGGCCTCAGCCACGCATCAGCAGTGATTTCAGGTTCAACAGGTTCATTCAGCTCCCTGTTGGCTAGCCTGACACACACCAGTTTTGACTAACAAGGGACAATTGCATTCTTTTCACCCAAGAATAAGAGATGGATTTGACACAAAGATGTGAAAACAAGTTTATCTGAGGAGGCTGCCAAAATATGCATCTTGCAAATGCAACTTGGCCAGTGCTGTGCGGCTTTGTACTACTTGTTAGCCTTTCTGGCTAGTTTAGAGGTGGCTGTGTAGTTGGGCTGGTCCTGTACCCTTCCTAGAAGCCAGACTGCATAGCAAAAAAATTATGGGGGAAAAGCATGCATTCTTCAGCAAAAGCAGGCAGGGGCTGCCATGCTGCAATATGACCGCTGGCAGGAAAATGATCTGGGATCTGGTTGACATCAGGCACCTGCAATGAAAACGTAGTGATGATCTGACTAAACAGAGAAACCTAACTGCTTTTTAAAGCTTGCTGGATTACAGCCAGTGGTTTACATCACAGGGAATATATATAATATGGGGGAAAAGAAATCCTCACCCACTTGCCTTTTTTATGCAGGTTGCCTTATTTCATCTGTTGACAGGCTTCATTCTTTTCTTTAAATGTCAGGTGAAGAAAGGGCATGTGCTTTAGTGCAGGTACCCATAGCACTTAAAAGTAGACAGTAAGGTGCAGTACTACATGTCTGTGAGGTGTTGTGGCCCATTACTGCTGTGTTGCTGGTAAGAGAGCAAGCCTGTATGTACTGAGCATGAATGAACTGTGCACTCCGTGTTCACTGGGAGACCTTACAGCACAGGTACGGTCCTCCTCCAGCCTTTGACCTGGAGAAGAAGGAAGATAACGACCTGGTACCTTCCCAGCTTTTTGGGTCCAAGCCCTGTCTGAGGCCTGACAAGGCAGAATCTGCTCCTCTCATTATGTAGCAAAAAATTAGAAAAAGCTAATCAACAACTGAACTATCTCTAGATATCACTGAGCTAGGAATGGCACTGAAACACTTTGCTGTCCTGTCAGCCATTTGGTTGATGTGCCCATCTTATACACGTATTTGTGTTGACACACTCTGGTGTGTCTGTCAGAGTCCCCCAGCTCCACCTCAGCAGACAAAGCACACGTGGTTTTGGGGATCATGGACGTTGTATCTCATGTACGCCTGAAGATTGTTTCCCCAAGAATGTCCACAGAGCAGTCAGAAGATACAATTGATGTATGCGTATTGTTGCTAGCTTTGATTGATCCATTTGTATCCCAAAGTCGAGGTGCTTCAGTGGCATGAGCCTACTTGGAATAACTTCAACTGCAGGACTGTTGCACCCTGCAAATCTCCTCTGATTTGTGCACTCTTATTGTACCTCCCTCCCTGTCCAGAGCAGTGTCTTGTTGATTTATAGCATCCTTTCCTTACCACTTTCAAGCCCAAGTTTTCCTGCAGTGGAATAGGGAGAAGTCAGGATGCTGCCAGTGTGTGCAGCCAACTTTAAGCCCTGAAGTAGTGCAGGGTCCCTCAGTTTGTGCAAACCCTGGGCTGTGAAGTCTCCTGGGGACTCCTGAGTCACTTTGAACACCTGGTCTGTGCTGGCCCTCATACTGCTGTAACGTTACTGTCAGTAGTGCCTGAGCCTGCTGGGAGACATCCCTCTCAGCTCTGCTATCCTGGCTGTGGCTGCACTCCAACTGTGTACCTGTCCTCCATGCAGGAGGTCCTCTGGCAAATACATTTTGTCTTACAGTTTAGAAACAATATCTATATCTTTGAAAATGATGGTGCATGTGTTTTCCCCTTTTCTTTAATTTTAACTCATCCATTTTTTCCTTTTACTGTTTCTCCAATAAAACTGGAAAGATGAAGTAGAAACCAGACAAAGGAGAAGTAAGAGTTTTTAAATAAAGACTGAATTTCTTTCCCATTCTTGGCAGAAATACTTCTTTGCAAACAGTTCATTGATCTCTCTTCTTGATGGAAAACCTTTTTTTTTCTCCTATAATTGCATGAAAAATATCTTCAGGGATGGATTACAAGAGTGCTGTTTCTTTATTGTTTTTATTTGTGCTATTGAGAGTGTTTTGTTTTCATGCTTTCAAGTAACCGTCCTTTATGACTGCAGGTGAAAGTAGATGTCATCTAGATTTACAGAATTCTGTAGGTCACTGAGTACTTTTTGAAAGCTTTTGCTTAAGTGCATTCCGTTTTGTTTAATGCTTAAACTCATTAAAATTTAATTTTAATCATGACCAAAACAAAGCATTAGGCTATCTTTTTCTTTCCATCAATCTACAAAACTTTGCTAGGTTCATATCACCACTGCTCATAAGGAGGTCACTGAACAGCTAAAGCAGGTGAAGCAGTTAAAGTTTTTATTTCTGAAAGTATGGCATTTGATTATCATTTCTGACTATTTTATTCTGTAAAGCATCTATCATTCTTATTGCTGCTTTACTATGTTTTAAGCATTACTCAAATCAAATAACTCGCCTGTTTTGATATCTGTTCAGTTTTTATGTTAGAGATCATTTGATAAGTTGCTTTCATGATTATTCTCTTAAACTCCTTGGAGTAGTTCAGGCCCAACTGAGATCTATGGCAATTTTGCATTGCATAAGTTCTGTGATGGGAAAAGGATAAAATCTTTTTCTGTTTTGAAAGAGATGCTTCTTGTTATAACGCAGTTACATACCTGAGACACAATATTTGCAGAAAACCTATGATAACACACATTTATGGATTGTAATGATTGTGGCAACAATCTTATTGAGTCTTACAGTATTTTTCATACTGCTTTGCCTTCTGGAGTTGTGTAACAGCAACAAATACCATATCTGGACTTGTGGTTGTAAAGAAAGGTATAAAAAAGAAACAGGTTTGTCACAAAGATTTAAAAATCTGAAGTGAAAAAGACTATAGGTGAAGAAGGTGTAGGTTTAGAAATCATTTGGAAATCAGACGTGTACATTTTGAACAAGTTGGTTTTTGACTGCTTGAGGTTGTGAAGTTGGTGTAGAAATGATGGCTTTTTTTCTTTGAATGTGTACATTTAATCCCACACAGGGGAGGATCACGGTGTGGTTAAATGACAATCTTGCCATCACTGTGTTGCCTCCTGGAAGTGCTGGCTGGTCCACGGCCACTGTCCAACCACTGTTTGCTGTCTGAAGCAGCCTCTTGTCATATCAGACCTGTGCTGCGCAGCCTTTGTTCTTCCACCTGTGTGCAAATCCCAGTGAGCACTGCTGTTCCTGATGTTTCTTCTGGGAGGCTTCCTCTGAAGTTACATGATTTTTTCTGGAGTGTAATTGTATGAAATACATGATCTTTTCAGCAGTGAAGACTGTGAGAAAGTTCAGCATGAACTTCTATGTCAGTTGTTTCAGCAGAGTGTAAAAGAAAGAGCCCTTCCACCCTTCATCCTGTCCTTGGAGTTCTTCCTCTGCCCGCTACACTTCCTCCCTGCCCTGCCACTGCAGTTGCCATTAGTTCTCTTTTCCTTCTTGATCAGCCCTTTCTCCCATCTCAGGTCCATTATCATTCATATAGTCCTTTGTTAGTTCATTTCAGCATGGGTTTGTATGGGGTGAAGGTTTCTTTCATTCCCAAAGGTCCTCATCCTTGCAGTTGGAGGGCTGGAAGCAGTACGGCGTGGCTGACTTTTTTTGTACTTTTCTGCACTTGATTAAGAGCTGTCACCTGTGTATGACAGGTAATCATGAATGTAAAGGAGTAATCCATGAATGTAAAGGGCTGAACTTTGGAGAGGCAGGGTCCCAAAAGGCCAGTGGAGGGGATTTTGTGGAGGACCTCCACATTTAATAAACACAGAAACAGATGGCCCAGGCCCATCTTGTCACAAGACAAGCTGCAATGTCTGATCATTCCAAAAAGTGTGAAGCTAACCTGTGGTTTCGCTCATGTTTTCTGGGACAATCACAGTAAACTAGGCTGTCATTTACTATAGATGGAATGGATTGGATTTTCTCAATGCCTGCGTTAAAGTAAGATTTGGCTATTCCCCACCTCACAGGTACATGTTATACATGTTTGGGATTAATGATCAGGCTGTGGTTACCACCTAAAAATAGTAAAATACAAATAATGCAAGTAATAAAATTTAATTGTCTATGATAGATCACCAATTTTTAAAAGATAACACAAATCTGACCACTATTTTGGCAATTAAATTTGTGCCAAGAGTTTAAGAAATACTCCTGATAATGATCTATAGGTGCCCTGTGGTTATTACAAATTACTGCATGGTAAAACTTCTCCACGTTATTTCTTCCATGTCCCTACCGGCTCTTCTACAATGCTCTTGGGAGCCAGTGCAGTTGTTTCAGCCTTGCTCACAGCTATGAATGTCAGTATTTAGTTTGCCTTTGGGCATTGTGTACTGTTCCACTTAATAAATTTAATTCGTCCTCTTATTCACGTTTTATTTCCTTGCTAAATTTTGTCTCATATAATTGCCTTTAGGGATGGATGGACTAAAAAGCCAACACAGTTTTTTGGTCATGCATTTTTTCCTTATTTCCTAACAAAGATTTAATATTAGACTAATGATTGATTTTAAGTAACAAGCTTAAAATGGATTGCACATATACAGTCTGTGGCTATTTAAAACTATGATATTTCTGTCTGATTTTGACACCTACTGTCACAAAGCAGGTTTTCTTTTCACCTTGTGACTGTCCCATACTACTGTCTTGTTTCATTTCTTTGTGGTAGCCCAGTACTACACTATGCTCTTCTAAATGCTAAATCCTTTTTCTTGAGCAGGAGTAAAGGGTTTGTTGCTCCAGCACCTCTACTGGCAAGAGGACTCAAAGGGGCTTTTGTAGCAAATAAACACCATTTCCCTTGGAATCTCCCCCACATTGTAATTTACGTGCAAAACCAGAAAAAGTACTAGACATTCATTTTCATCAAAAAAGTTTCCCTCAAAATGTAGGATATTGTTTCTAAGATCTATCCAAAAATGACCTGCTATAATGCTGCTGACAAAAAATGAGAAAAATAACATTTTCCAGAAAGCCTCCTCTTCTTACAGCATTCTGTCATGTTTTGACCCTGCTGATGGGATGCCCATTGATTGCAGTCTTTAGTAAGCAGAGTTCAAAGGAGGGTCTCAGCCTTCACTATCATTTCCTCCAAGCAAATCTCTATGCAATGCTTCATTTCTCTTGTTAGCAGTTTCTCCAGGTAGTGTTGAAATGATCAGCTCATTGTTTACTGAAATCTGTGTAAAGAAACAAAAAGTATTTAAAATCCTGATAAATTTGAGCTTTTACTGGGAAACACTGCTTTCTGAGGTCACAATGTGAAGCTTGTGGGTTTTTGAAGTATTTTGACTTCTTGTTAAAATGTGCCTTCTCATTTTGCAAAAGTCATTCTAATTAATCTGTTTTTATCTGTGACAATGCAAATACTTTACTTGCACTGATAAATGTTCTGCATTAGCGTAAACACCTCCTGCTTAAGGTCATTAACTGCGGATAATGGCTTCCATTTGGCTAAAAGATAGAGTAGGAGAAACAAATGAACTGGCACTCTGAGAATCATTAATTGATAGCATTCTTTGCCTACAAACATTAACATAGAACAGAGCAGCACATCATCTTGCTGATGCTTTGTTAGACAAGCAAGTTTCAACAATCAACCCCAACTGTTTTCCTAGGTATTTTCCGCACTCTTTTGAAACGCTTCCTTTCTCAAAGAGAAAATGCCAAGTGCCAAGTTGATGCAGAGGTAGAAACAATGGGATCGTACAATTAAATGTAAAAGCTGCGCTATTACTCAAACCTTTAACCAGCAGAGAATGTTCCCACAAATACCTGGCACAGCTGTTCTAGTGTTTCTTACACCCCTGGACTGAAGTCTGAAGCTTTTTAGAAAGCGATCTGTTCCCTAACTCACCCAGAGTGTCTGGCAAGGGGCCAGAGTCCTGACCACGTTGCCACAGCAGAGGTGGGAAGGGAGGGAAGCCCCACGTTTTATGGCAGACCATGGTGTGCTCCCCTGGCTGTGCAATAAGCACATTAAACTCAAGTCCCAGAAGGGTTCTTGGGAACTCACAGATGTTCATATATTTCAGTTGTGTTGGACTCCCCTATCACATTTTTGCGATAACATAATTTAAGTGTTTATGCCCCCCACAAGTGACTTTTGAGGTTGTAGACAGGGGAAAAGAGACATAGTGGAGAGGTTGTAGAGAGCAACAGAGCCATATAGCGGTTTGCCAGATCTGCTGTATGGGAATGACCTTGCCAAAATCTGGAAGAAAATTTGGCAGTCTGCCTGTAAAGAGAGCCTAGACTGGTGACTCATCTACAATAAGAGCAAACAACTTGAAAAAGCTTCTTCCAGCAAGAAGAGTGAGTGAAAGCCACTGTTTTCCCCTTGCCCTTGCAAGGGAGAGCTAATAGCCTACTCCTGTAGCTGTGCTGCCCCGTGGCAGTGGGAATCAACAGGTTGCAGTCAGTTATTTGGATGCCACACAGACTATCCTGCTAACACACTACAGAAAGGGACTATGTGGAGAGGAGGGAAATTAGAAAAGGCATGTCCAGAATTATTATATTAATCATGGTATTATTGTATACTGTGTCTTTCCAGGAGTTCGTCTTTAGAGTATAATATGTGAGCATGCTTCTTCAGCGTTTCCACGTTGTCCTTTCTTGCTGAAGAAGTGTTTTGGGTCCCCCACCCTGAGATATTAACATTTTTCTTTCTTTTCGGTGGTTGTTTCAAATCTTCTGGGGGACCTTCTGCATTTTTCAACACTGGCTTTGGAAGCTGAGCTTCGTTTGATCACGGGGTTGAATTTTCTGTCAATTACTGTTACTGATTAAAAAGATTTATGGTCATAGCTACTAGAGAAGAGGTAAGAAAGACTGAACTGTAAAAGTGAAGAAGCATTCATTTTTATTTCTTCGTTCTATTTTGTGCTCCAGGAATTATCAGATGGCCCTGATATTTCCTGGGAGGATGTGGTATCTTTCATTCCTTGTTCACTGGTTGATATTAAGCCTATGGTAATAGTTACCACATTTTTGATGGGATAATGAATCAGGGTGTACAGAAATGAGCTAGAGACTTCTTCCTGCTAGTTTCTAGAAACAAGGCTTCTGCATCACAGGAAAATAACTTTATAAGCAGTTTCAGCAGAGATCAGAGACAACAAGCACATGGCCTTGGACTACTCCATCACTCCTGCAGGTTGCAGAGTCAGAATTGGAGGGATGCTGACAATGCTTCCTGTGTTTACAGGGACTGCTGTCATGCCACATTGATAATAGGAAACTATTCCAGGATCATCATCATTGATGATTTCTCACAGGCGTATTTCTCACAGGCGAACTAACATGAGTCAGTCTTTTTGGTATCCCAAACTAGTAAGGCCACTTCTTAGGAGTTAAAATAAGATTCTGAAGATCTTAATTCACCTTTTACTGAAACAAATTGACTGAAACCTGGCCTGAGGGAGTCCAGTGATTTTCAGCCAAAGCCAGAACTTCTTCCATTGCCTATTATCATGGTTATGGAGTTAGGCAATGCCAGAAGCGCTGTGTTTGTAACTGACCTGAGAATACTACCTTGTTTCTGCTGCTGAAAATGGAAATCCCATTGACTGTGAATATTTAATTTGTTACTAAAAAGGGGTTGTTGGTCAAACTCCTCAAATGGAGAGATATTTTTTTTCCAAGGGATGAACACTTGATCATAGGTGAAGCCATTGAATAATGTAGTTGCTAAAACTCAGGTTCCAGAACAAAATTAGGAATACTTCTAGACTTCTAATCCGTGGAGTCCCACAAAGCATCTGATCTGTTGAAGCCAAGCCTTGCATATGGTGTGCGTAGGAGAAAAGTTCAGGGGAGGTCGGCTGGCCTGCAGGTGCCTTTTGGTGATTCTAATATGTGTTTTGAAGTGGACTAATATAGTGAGATGCCACTGCACTTGGGGAGCTCTCAGACACTTTTTTTGGCAAAAGTGGCTCATAGATTACGCAAAAGTTTTCTGTTCGGTGTTTGAAGGAAGGGTCACTGGCTGGTCACTGGTTGGTGTCCGTTCATGCAAACAAGTTTAGTTGACAGCAGTCATTGTGGAAACACTACGTGGAATTTGTACATACATCAAGAGCTCTTCTCATCACTGCAGTCTGACAGTGGAATAACTTTCAGTACGTGCAGTATGCATCGATAATTCCTTACATGTATGCACATACATATTATCTTGGAAAGCATTATGGTTTGACTGTATTTCCATTCTTCAGTGAATGGTGTGCAAAGTGTTGCTATATACATGGAGTTCCCAGTGTGTGAGAAATGGGAAGTAACTGGAAAAGGAAAGATAAGTTTTCATTTGAAATTTTTTGATGTATCTTGTCATCATTTTTCCTTTCAGTCTCCTAAATCAGCTTTTATTAGTGCTGCAAAAAAGGCAAGATTGAAGTCCAATCCTGTCAAAGTGCGCTTCTCAGAAGAAGTAATTATCAATGGCCAGGTGTCGGTGAGTATTCAACTATTGAACCTCAGGAAGGACTGAGCATTTCATCCAAAGGTATGCCTCAAGGCTAGAAAGTGAGGGAATTGTATGGTAGGAACAATGGTGATAGGCTTGCAAAGGGAAGGGTTTTTCTGTTTCTGAAGTTTTCAAAAGATCTGTTTTTAAAGTCCATTGGGCCCATAACATTGTGAAAATTTTTCCCTTCTTAAAATAAAAACAAAATGCTAGTGAATGCATTTTGTGGTGATAACACATATGTGCCTATCTTTATAGTCTTGATAATGCTTGCTTGGGTTTTTTTCAGAGCAATGGGAAAACCCATAAGCTCAAGAGAAGTAGTATGTCAGGAAAACAGATTAACTTTATGTTACAGACCTCTTTAAAATTTGTTTTATCTACTTGAACTCATTGTTTACAGCCCTCAGGCAAAAACAGACGCCCTTTGAGAGGCACTGAACTCCTCCTTAAACATGAACTCCCAGTTCATTTTCATGATTTATCAGAATATTGTTCCACACTGATGTCTTTATCCAACTCTTCCAAACATAAATTGATACTGCATTTTGTCAAAAGTGATTTCTGCTTTAAGAAGAACAAACAAAAAAACAAGCCAAAGCTTTCTTTCCCTTCCTTTTTCCAGTTTATTTTACTATCTTTGTTATGAATTCTTACAATTAAGTAGCAATAGTGTATGTTACTCTTCTTAAATGATGACTGATATTAGCATTTAATATCCAACTATAAAGAGAATGTAAAACGTCTTGATTGTAATTCTTAGTAATGAATCTGCAGTTCTCGTTTTGTAGATTGAGGACACTAAACAGCTCACTATATTTAGAGGAACTATAATCTGTTTTTCTGTTTTATTGAAAATGTTTCAACTTTAAAGGTAGCATTGTCAGAGAGATAGTATTTAGGGAAAGAAAATACTCCAAGCCAGACATGAAATGTATGTGAACAGTTATATTTTTCCAGGAAAGAGACCTACAGATGGCAGCTGTAAAGAGCGTTGCTGGACACTTGCAGGCTATTGCAAGTTCTGCTTTCAATTTCTGCCAACAGACTCCTTTTCAGTTGTTACCTTTCCATCTGAATGATGTCCTTCTTTATAGAACAACATTTAGGTTTTCCTTATTACATGTTGTAATCTGATTCACTAATTTGCTTGGCAGGAAACAGTTAAGGACAATTCACTTCTTTTCATGCCAAATGTTCTGAAGGTGTATCTTGAAAATGGACAAACCAAATCTTTCCGTTTTGACTGCAGCACTTCAATAAAGGTAGGCTAGATATACCTTGGCATACAGTGCCAAGAATGCCAGTTAACTCTTTTTAAGACCTTCTGTAATTAAAATTTACTTGGAATGCTTTAATAACAAAATTACTGGTGGATTCAGTTGGGGCTGGATTCAAAATTTAGAAATAATGAGGTCTGGGTCAATTTTTCTGCTGCTAAAAACATATGATATTGTCAATGAAGAAGTAGAAGTGATCATTTTAATGTGCCTGGAGAGCAAGTAGAATTGTGTGGTCCTATCATTTTGATATGCTGCCAAATACTAGCATGATTTGTCAGCAAAAGTCAGGAGCTAAGAAGATTAAGACGTTGGTTACTAATTGGATATCATCTAGCTTGTCATCCAGTGAACTTGGGATGGGATATTGTAGGGTTATGCTGGTGATAAATTGCTCGTCTCAGTGTAATGCCCTCTGTGCTTTCCATAACACATTTCACATACAGAAATAAAGAGGTGAAGCCCTGGCACACAACTGAGGCTGCTAGGGAGTGTCTGTGACACTGTTCCACGTAGGTTCCTAAACCAGAGGCGGCGGCGGTGTCTGTGAGTGCTTTGGAGTAGCATAGTAAGCAGCATGGCTAGCACTGTTGGGCATGCTGCTGGTCTCTCAAGCATTTTTGTTTGGGTGAGCTAGTTTTAACACACATTGGTTACCAAATCTAGTTCACTGCATGGTAGCGTGCATGCTTGGGACACTGAGACAAGAGAGATGCATGGGTGGGAATGATCAGTGAAGGCTGGGGGTGCAATTTTCAGCTGCACTGCCAGCTTTTGCTGGTTCTAAGGGATTGTAAAGATATGTATATTTGAAGACAGGCTGCTTGTGTGCTCACTGTGATTCAGCAGTATGCTCAATCAGTTAGAACAGCAAGGAGAGTGATTTACTAAGGTAAACAAGAAGAAATTTACTGCAATATGAAGGCAAAACACATACTGAAGTTACACTTAAAAATGGGCTGCAATATCTGTTTATAGTCCATATATATGCCTTAGGCATAAGTTGAGTGCAGGTAATGGATACAAGCCTCCACTCTGCAGCCATGGGATACCGAATTCCTCCAGTTGATTTGAGAATTTGTTTGGATGAAGAAATAGTAGACATTTTTTCACATAAATAGTGATGTCTCCATGCCCACGAGCCCACTTTCCAGTATTTTCTTTTTTGAGCATAAAACCAACCAACCAGTTCCAGGATATTTTGCCTCTGAAGACCAGTCTTTGGCCATCACATTACGTTAGTTTTCAGTAGTTCTGTCATGGGTGTGTCATGTACTGTAAGAACATAGACCCAGTCTGAAGCCATTTGCAAAGACACCCATGTGGGCGTAGCGACCTAGCTGTATTAATGTTGTAAGCCTGTGTTGACCTGAGTCATTCTATCTGTAGGAATAATTTCCTTCGCATTGAATTCAGGCAATTATATATTCCATAGCTTGCACAGCTATATATTACATATTCTTGCATGTATGTGTGTGTATATTCCTCATTGTGGATGGGTGGGTGTAGACTGCCTCTCCTATTCTTAAACTGAGGTGGAGTAGACATGATGCAATTGAGTCAAGGCTACTGCAGGTTTTTTCCACCCCTACCAGTCCAGTAAGTCACCACTTAATGATGAAGGTAAAACCAGTGCCTTACCTGCAGTCATTGATTTCCTTATCGCTGGGAGGTAGCACCTGGGCTGACTCTTGAGTTATAGGATGAGAGGGTAGGCTAGCAAAAAAATTTGGTTCAGTAGTTCAGTGCCTGTATGCCTTAGCATCATATTTTAAAAGACCCAAGGCAGCTAATGGAAAACAGTGCCATTATCACCCCCTCTTAAAAACTTACATTTATTATGTCTCTTCACATTCCTGTTATGTCCTTTGAGCATAGTTTAGGAGTATAAATAAAAGTAGGCTTAACGTGTAAGCAATAATTTCCCTATTTGTCAGAACAGCATAATATTAACCTCCATTATTTAGAGTGGTTGCTTGCAATCCATTAATGCTGTCTTATATTCTTTACATTGTACAGTTTCCCCATCCTCCTACACACATTTTTCATCCTTCCACCAATTTGGTGTTGATTTTCCATAAACACACTGTAATTGATCAATTAATTTTCCTAAATTATGTTAAAATACTTGAATTATCATTTGTCATGATCTCCTTAATAAGTCTTATCCATCTGGATACTTATGTATATAAAAATCTTCTGGATGTATAGGGATGTTTAAATTTTTTCACCAACATAATGTGAAACTATTTTTAAATGGTGGGTTATTATGTATTTCTTTTTCCTACTACATTCACTAAAGCAAAAGATATCTTGCCAGATTATATTAATACTCTGCATATATTTACAAAGCATTATATGAAAGTAAAGTAGGGACTGGTTAAATTTTTTTTGAGGAGGTTTGTTTAGTGTTATTTTAGAAAAAAATGTTCTCAAATTAATTACCCTTAGACATAATCCAGTGTGAAAAAAACTAATTAAAAGTCTGAAAAAATGGAGTTTATACTATAAATTAACATGGTCCCCGAATCCAGAGCTGCTGTTCTGCAAAGCTGTCATCATTATTGACTTCTCTGTCAGCATTTAAAACTCAAGAAGTGAACTTCAAAAACCTCCTTGCCCTAAGAACAAATAAAGGCCATTCATTTAATTTTTTGTTGAACATATAAATTTGTTTGCACTGCTTGTTGACCCTACCCCAAAAGTAAGTGAAGAAAGCAGCAAGACCACCTCTCCTTGCTGATGGAGATGTTTTATTTCTAGGGTGACAGAGAGATATGATTTAAGGGCCACATAAGTACAATTTGCATGTTAAACTGCACAGAAAGTTGTCTCTTCACAGCAGCCCCATGTATGCATTTTTCATGTGCATATCTGGTACCATCTCAGGGATGTTCAAATATAAAGGCACTGATTTTTCACTAGGTGAATGTTTGTGATGTCTTGTATACTCGTGCAGAACAGGCACGAGACATGACCATCCTCTCGTTTAACATCTGGGCTTCCACCCCTGTGCTGGGTACATGCAGGGTGTGTGGCAGTGAAGAACTGGGTCCCAGGCACTTCATGGATGTAAGCACGTTATAAATCTTTTGTTAATTAGGATGTCATCTTAACACTCCAAGAAAAGCTTTCCATCAAGTGTATTGAACACTTTTCCCTGATGCTGGAGCAAAGAATTGAAGGATCTGGAACAAAACTCCTTTTGCTACATGAACAGGAGACTCTAACTCAGGTTTGTGTAATATGTGAAAACAAATGTTAATGACACAGGTTAATCAGTAAATTATCCATCTTTTTAATTACATGAGTGAGTTAACTGCAAGATTTATAGTTTGATACAGTCTATCAAATACCAATGGCATTTAGATATGATTGTAAGAATCAGTTTCTCACAAAAACCCAATTATTTTTCTATTATATAGGCATCATATTTCATTGCTTCATTGGGCCCTTAAAAAGTATTAAGAAGTTTGTTAAAGATTGGACTGAAAGCTAGAAAATATTTATCAAGCCTTTTTCATTTCTTACATGACCCAGCTAGTAAACATTCTCAACAGCTGGAAAATCCATGCTAACAATTGTGAGAACCACGGTCTGCCCAAATTCCTTTAAAAACCTAATTTTGATCTTTGGTTCCTACCTCATTATACAGATCTGTATTTGAGTGACAGGAATTATACTCTCTCTGATGAAGCCAAGTTTGGCTTGTTTATACAGCAATACATAATGTCACTTCAATGGTGATAAATTGTGACCAGAAAATACTGGTGTGACTTTCTTCCTTAGATCAGGGAGGTGTGGCTAGAACAAAAGTTGCTTCACAGTTCCCAGCAGAGGACCCTGATTTTAAGTGCTTATCATTTTGCGAAACTCTTTAGCTTGAAATTTTCCATATTTCTTTGTTTCAGGAGGACATTAGTATTTTTTAAATTTCACCTAAATTTGGAAAGAAAAAAAAAAAAAGGATTCTTAGATGACAGGGGAAAAAATATTTAATTTAAATGCCAGAATACCCTTGACCATATAACTGAGTCGGTGTAATAGTATGAAGGAACTTAGTTTACCAGCCAAGTCTTTCTAGCATTTTCTAACCTTTAAGCATTTGACTCTGCTATGTTAACTTTCTTTTCTTGTGGATATAAGCTATCCAGTAATTGCACAATATCCATAAGTACTCAAAATACTGGCTCTCCTGACCTAGCTGTCTTTCTTTGAAGTAGTTGGCAAAATTCTCATTAAAATCAGAAGGATCAGAATAAACCAACACAGTGAGCTTTTGAAAATCCCATCCAGAGCTTTTATTTATACATATATAATTATGCCTAGATATGTTGGAATGGAGTCAAAGACAATGTGAGATAAACATGCTTTTTGAAAAGGGCAATTGTTAGGGCAAGACAGAGATTTCATTGGTCTTATTCATTTTAAAAATATATGGTTTCATCTATTAAAGATGTGGATCATAAAGTACACTAACTCTCTTAACTGTATTAGGCTAATTAAATAAACTACATTAATTCTGAGGGTGTCTTCTTTGGAGTTGCTGTAAAATCAGCAATACTTTAATTTCCAATTATAATGTTGCTGTTGACCATGATTTACAATGGTGTTATTGGATCGTTATTCTTTCATCCAATTATTGATTAGCTGTCTCGTGATCCCCTGTAATTATACCCAGATTAGTGTTACATGCATGACAAAGTTTAGCTGCCCAACACACAAAGCGGTCTTTTTAATTTTTTAATATATTGGGAGAGATTTGTATTGATCAGAAATCATAGGGTAGATTTCTTAATCCAGAAAAACCCAGGAATAAGGCCTAGTATCTCCAAATTGCCTGATGGATTAAAACAAGAAAGACAAAGTGAGAATAGCGGCTACTAAGCTGTGTTTCACCTGTGTTCTCAGTCAGTCTAAGAAATAAAATGTGACCTCACCCCAAAAACCTTCTAGGCCTTCTCGTGTATGAGTATTTTGGTCCTGCTGAAACACAACTCAGTTTGTATTTCACTTGGGTGGTTTTCATTGAAGTCTGTTTTCTTCATCCTTTCACTCTGGTTTTCATTGAGTGAATTCTGTTGCTTTGATGTTGAGTTGTACTGGGCAGTCATGCCTATATGAGTCTGAAAGTCTCTCCACAAAATCATATATATGGTGTTCTTATGTGAAGAACATAAGAACTGTATAAGGAGCCTGTGGCAAAGCTCTTTGTTGGATAGAATTATTTTTCTTGCTACCACATGGCTCTGGAGTAGGGTCACATTGCCTGAGACTGCAGACTGCGTTGCTCAACCAGGGTTGCCAAGCTCTAAATATAACTATTGCACTGCCCTAGGTGACCCAGAGGCCAAGCTCGCATAAGATGAGATGTCTTTTCAGGATTAGCTTTGTCCCAAAGGATCCCATTGATCTTTTAAGAAGAGATCCAGTTGCTTTTGAATATCTCTATGTACAGGTAAGTGAAAGCACAGCCATCGTTGGTGTAAAAAAGAATAAAAAGATAATGGCACTCAGTGTATATATAATTTGTATCTTCACATAGAAAAGCATGGCTGCAGTAAATCCTGGGTTTTATTTCTGCTGTGTAAAGCCAGTGAATGCACTTGGGGAATGTGCAAATCTTTATCATCTGCAAAGCCCCCTTCCTTCGTAAGTCTCTCCAAATAGTAATGCTTTGATATCTTTCCAAAATATATTTGGCTTTAGAAAAGAGTGAAGCTGAATTAATTGCTAATACTTTTTTTTTTTCCTGCTACTGTAATATCAGACAGAAATGATGTCTGAAAAGGAACTTCCAGTAAAATGGATGAGAAAATTGATGTACAAGCAATGTGGTCTCCTGGGTATCTCACCAGTTACAAACCTGCTATCCTGAGTCCAGATACACTGATACCCTCCCCACACTCTTTATGAGAGAGAGTTACTGTTTTCCCCAGGAAGGATGAAGAGAGTTTATATTAAAATATTCATGCCTCCTGTTCTTTGACATAAGTACTTGTGTTCTTCAGAAGTGCCCATATCCTGGTGAGCCTATCTGACACCTTTGAGAGCAACAGACCTACCTTCAGCATGGTCCCGCTTCTGAGTTCAGGGTTACTCTTCATGCAATATTAATTTAAAAAAAATAACAAAAAAAAATAAAAATAAAGGACTGTAATTTATTTTTAAGATTTTTAAACTTGATGCTCCCTCTACTGGTTCTTCGGCAGAGCTGTAACGACGTGGTTCAGGAAAGATTTGGACCAGAACTGAAATATGACATTGCCCTGCGGTTGGCTGCATTACAAATGTATATTGCAACTGTGACCACCAAGCAAACTCAGAAAATATCCCTCAAATATATAGAGTAAGTTGAGAATACAGCATTTTCTTTAAAAGTGAAACATTAGAAGTAACTCATAGATTCTTTAAGGCTGTTTCCTTAATATATCTATGTGCATACACCAATTTTACATTTGTTCTTTGTTGCTGAAATTGATTCAGGTGTGTTAAGAGCTGTAAGTGTGGACCTTTTGGTCCATTTACCTGTTGGTTATTTGTTTAGGCACGTGAAATAGCCTATAAAGGTAAATAAGATTAACTCATTTGCTTTCAATGATGTAAAGGTGTGATCTAATTTTATATGGTCTGAATCCTAAGGTTTTAACAGAGATTATTACAGTAAGATTCAGATGATTTCTTGATTCAGAAAACTATAAGGTCTTAGATTCTATGTATAAGATTTCTTAAATAGAGAAGTATCCCAGTAGGCACTGTTTTATGTTAGAAAACATGTATATGTAACTACGAATAAAAAGAAAATTTCCAAAATGCAACTATATGTACATCTGCTTGGATTGAAAAAAAAAAACAACAAACCCAACACTTTTGTTGTTGTTGTTGCTCAGTTTACTTGCAGAATGGAAATAATAACTGTTGCAAACTCAGTCTTGTAGAGTTTATCCACCTTACTGAAGATCATGTTATATTGTAGCCTATTAATGAATCAGCAGAAATAATTACTTAAAAGTGAAGTCAGTCTTCTATCAAAAGCAGTGCTTCAAGCAGAGGAGAAAATTTGGTAAAAGGGGGGTGGGGTGGGTTGTTTTTGAGGGAGAATAAAAGCCCACAAAATTGAAGTGGAAAAGACAATGGCTGGCTGGTTTGCATGTTCTAAAAAAACCCCTAGAAGATAAAATTAAATCTGACATTACGTTGCTAAATCTGTGATTTTAATTCTATAATGGTACTTGCCAATGTAATTAAGTGGTGTTTAACAATATAGCATAGACTCTAAACATACAAATTTATAACTTCTTCTCTGTATGGCATGATGGAAGAGATGGAAGGGATAGAACAGAGATTATATATCATTTAAAAGCATCTTTGTCATAAGTAATACATAGTTTGAATATAGAAAATAATGTGTTACTGCAAAACTCTGGACCTGATCAACTCTTCAGTTTTCAGTTGCTCATTTACTTGGCATCACAGTCACCAGTCTTTAGATAAATAATCATCACAGGAATGTGAAATTAAATATATGCCTTTTATTGCAGAAAAGAATGGGGATTAGAGACTTTTCTTCCATCTGCTGTGCTGCAAAGCATGAAAGAAAAGAACATAAAGAAAGCACTTTCACACCTTGTCAAAGCAAATCAAAACCTAGTTCCTCCGGGTAAAAAGGTATTACATTTGCATCTTAATGGAAAATATGTTTTAAAGAACAGAAGGGGTGGCATGCATAGGAAACATTTAAAGTTAATCCTTCGGAGAAGCACCTAGCCATTATGTTTTCAGAGGTTTTACTTCTGGTGCTCAGTACAACATAGCCAAGAACAATTAAAAATAATTAATTATACCCCAACTAAACTATCTTCTTATCTTGAGAGTGCCAGAAAACTTGTTATTAATACTTCAAGTATGATAAAGCTATATATTTTTTTTAATTCATTTAGTGCTTCCTATTAATGGCAGACTTGTTAGGAAAGTTATTGTTCTGTCTATGATGCTCTTATCTGAACCACATTAACCGATGGATCTGACATAAATGCGGTTTTTCAAGATTGTTTTGTTATGCTGTAGGTAAAGACTTTTTGCTGGCCAAGATCTAAGTGGATAGATGATGGTCCTTACAGTAAATGACACTCCTTGCTGTTGTAAAGTGCTTTTCTTAGCACTAAGGGTTCACTTCAGCTGGGAAAAAAACCATGTAGAAGACAATATCTCTGAGAAATGCCTTTGTTAATGCATACAGCTGAGGCTGGGTTTAGACACCAGAATGAGGTTTCTTTATGCAAGTCATCTAGTAGTCAATGGAGAGAAACAGGCACTTCAAGGCAGCGATTCATCCCATCCCATGTTAGGAACCAAAAATAGGTACAGATGACTTGTGTCCCAGAAATGCCTATTTCTCTCCATGGACTATAAAAAGAACCTAAGAGTGACTAGTTGAGATACAAGATGAGTTGAATCCTGCTTCATGGCACTTTGTTTCTGAACAGGAAAAAAACCCAAACACCTGGTGCCTGAGCTAAGGTGCACTGTGATCAGCAGAAATCCTGCTGGGAGATTTCAGATCACATCATGACTGTGAGCGTAGCTCTATGTGTTTGACCTGCAATGCTCAGGAGGAAAGGCCATCTTTTTGACTGAAGCACTGCACATCTCCTGTACTGCTGCATCTAAAGCTAGATAATGCCAGTTGCTTATTGTTTGTTCTGGTAGTGTAAATTTGGGGTTATTTTGGAAGCCATTGCTGCTGCAGCCCTTGCAGGTGATGACAGTGGCATATGGTGTCAGTTCTTGGTTAGAAGAGAGGTTGCAAGAGTCCCTTCCTGCAGCAAGCAGACTTCATTGGTTTTGCTTCATTCTTTTTGGTTCACACTTTGAAAATATGTTGTGAGCCCACCTGCTTTTTTAGCGGGTAGGTCTCAGAAACAAGCATCTGAGCTCATCTTCACCTTCTGTCTCACTCGTAGGTACTAACACAAGAACTGATTTCTTCCTGGGGTCTTCTCTTCCTCTGCATGAAGGGAAGCCTGTCATTCTCAGGATTGTCCCATTTTTTATGACCTCCATGTCTTTCTCCACCAACTGTGCACCTGGTGAAGGGAAGGGGAAAACATTACAGCTAGTTGCTCTGCTTTGGATCCATTTCGTCCTTGGTGTCTGGAAAAACCTTAGGATAGGGAGGTCTTAAATGTTGTTCAAGATCAAATAAGATCTTGAATTAGAAATCTAGTGGCTGAAATGAGAATAGCAAATGAGATCAGCTTGTTTTATCTTTTCTTTTAAAAGTCCAGATACAAGGATTTACGCCAGGGAGGTCTAAGGTTTGGGTCCAGACTGCTTGGGTGAAATGAACTGTTTCTTCTTTCCATTCAGTCTCATATTTTTTTTTTAAATTATTTCTTTTTAAGTAGGTAGTTTAAACTCAGAGGAGAAAAAAGAGCATAAATTATGACATGTATAGCATGATAAGACTGTTTGTATTGATGTACTGTATTTAGCTTTCAGATTTATTCCCTACTAAATATAGTGGAAGAGTTTCATTTTAAAAAATAGGAAAAGCAGTAATGAGGTGGAATAATATGCCATATGCCACAAGTACCTCGCAAAATGTAATACACATAGCTGACAAAAGCAAATTCTTTGTTCTTTTTCTCTGTATAGGTACATAAAAGTTTAAGAACTGATGGTGATTATGAATGGAAAGCTGCTGTCTAGCCTTGAAATCCCTCAATGAACAGATGTTTAATCTGAGTAGTTTAACGTTTTCCCTTCAGTGGAGCCATTACGATGTTCTTGCAGTGCTCTGATCTGCCCATACCCAAGTCCTCACTGCATTTTAACTAAACAAGCAAGATCTTAATTTTAAGAAGGAAACTGTTTCTCCTCATCTGAAACTCAAGCGTCTAATGATTTAGTTTCAGGCTCTGAAAAGCTGTTATTGCAGTCCATGCTCCTTAGACTACACAAATACATTTTCTTTCTGAATTTGGTGATCTGTTGATTTCCACCACTACCTCTTACCCTTGTTTCTCCTTCCTCAGCTATCTGCTCTGCAAGCCAAGGTGCATTATCTAAAGTTCCTCAGTGATCTGCGATTATATGGAGGGCGTGTTTTCAAGGCAACACTAGTGGTAACATTTCTCTTCAAATAATCTCTCTCTTGATTTTTTTTATCCAAATGCCTTTCTGAAAAGATGGACTATGTAATTTTCTTTAGAAGTGTAGGTTCTATTAATACACTTTAAAAATCACTGTTAATTGAACCAAATCACTTTTTTTCTTTTCATCTTTAAAATAACATTCCTGTTATAATGTAAATTTTACTGGGGATTTGGAGATAGGTATCACCTTTTTGGCAAATAGTGTCTTCCAATTAACTGTAAAATACTAGAATTATTTGTCTGGAAAACTCTTAATGACAGAGATTTACTTTTAACGGAAGCAGAGTCCATCCATCCATCTGCCCATCCAACTATCCATCAAAAAACTAGAGTATAGTCTATATTCAGCAGCAGATTCCTTTACTTTTAATTATGAATCAAGTATGATCTTGTATATCATATCTTCTTAGAAAAAACGTAATAATCTTTAATGGAGAAATGTCGTGCAAATGTAGCTCCATGAAAATGAAAGAAGGTAGTAATGATTTCTGCCATTATGTGGCACCTATCACGTTTTTTACTTTTGCTTTTTCTCTTTTTGTGCTAAAGCAGGGAGAAAAGCATTCAGAAGTGACTCTGTTAGTAGGGCCACGGTATGGAATCAGTCATGTGATAAACACCAAAACAAACCTGGTGGCTCTCCTGGCAGACTTCAGCCATGTGAACAGAATTGAGATGTTTACAGAAGATGAAAGCAATGTTAGAGTTGAGCTGCATGTCTTAGATGTAAAAGTAAGTTTGTTGTTGATTTACATTGATATAACATCTTTCAATAATGTTTTTGTCGTTATTTGAGTATTTGATCAAGCTCTACCGTTCTGAACATTTTTGTGCCAATAATACTCTGAGGGTGCATTTTTAGCTCTTTTTTGATCTGAGTGCGTGTAGCATACAGCTTGGTCATTTGAGGGGCCTACAGCGTACCAGACAGGAGCTTGCAGCACTTGTGTTCTGTTCTGATTTTTCTCTTGGCTGACCCCAGGCAACTCGCTTTGTTGGCCGCTTCCTTGATTTCCATGGTGAGACAAGGTATCACAAAATTGGTCTTCTGTTGAGGATCCTTGAGCCCCTAGGAGCTCCTTTAGTGTAACAGACAATATTATAACCATTAGAGAATCACCAGCTGCATCAGACCAGTGTCCCCTGCAATCCAGTGTTTTATCTGCAAAGTTCATTGCAAGTAACCATATGGCAGTTACCAATGAGATAAACTGTAGAAAGGCAAGGGTTTTTTCTTAGCCCTTACAATTCCAGTTCAGTGCTTTGTCCTGCATAATTTATTCACAGCTGCTCTTCATCTACCTATAGTCGTTTAATTTCTCTTAAATCCCACTTAACTCTCTGCATCTGTGGCATCTAATGCCAAAATGAGTGGAGTTTTGCGTATTACTGTCCTGGTTCTTCTTGGTGTGGTTTCTATTTGGTTTTGAAGACTTCATAGACTTTCTAGAGCATTAATCAGGATAATCAGAGATTGAAGGAAGAGTTCTCATTATACTTGAAACCTAAGTATTCTACTAAAATAGAGCCTAACAGTTCTTCTTTACCCAACTATACACAAAAAACAACCACAAGGAATATTTTACTAAGTTTTTGCTTTGAATGCTTTAGGTTTATTGACCTGGAACTATTTCCCTGTATTTAAGTTAATGAAAAAAACATTGCTGTAAATTAATCTAGATGCTTTTTGATAGCAGCTTAAGAGAAATGTACACATTGGTGAACACAGCCTCCCTTTCACCTTACTTAGCAATGATAACATCTGAGGATCTCAGGCTACTTTACCTGCATTACTGTACTAAACTCACAGCCCTCTTGTGAAAAAGCTGTTAGCACCTTTTTACAGATGAAGAAAGTTATATAGAAATTAAATCTTTCCCATCTGCTTGTATGTAAAATGCAGCACTGTATGCCATAGTATTCTATATTACCATGGTATCATGTTGTTTTATAACACTGTTACTGTCTTATTGCAAACCATGCATATCACTGTCTCCTTGGATTTTGACACATGATATCTTAAACCCAGAGAGACTGGCCTAACATTAAAATTACAAATCTAGGAGACTCTGGATGGAATTTGACAAAAAAAAATGCCTCTCTGTGGGACACAAGTAGGGGTTGTCACTGTGTCCTGTGGAGGAGATGCAGGCAGACACAGGTAGGTATTCTCATCTGATGTTTTCATCCCTTGGCTTACCCTAAGGTAGTAGGTTTGTATATCCAGATTCTGAATATGCCAATATATGTCATATATGCCAATATTTTCTTAATGAATAAATGAATCAACAGTCTAGACCTTTATTTTATTTCTGGTTCTTTTTAATGTCTTCTCAAGTATGTATTACTTGGCAGAAGCAGGCAATAAAAGTCTAGCTGTCACAGGACTGTTTAGCAGATTAACAAGTAGTTCACAGCACTGTTTTCAGCAATCTGAGATTTCTGTGGAGGTCATCCATTTCTGTCAATCACTGCAGAAAATTTGAGATGAACATAGCATTTGTAATGCTAGGTTTTAATAGTCACTCAAAAGAACAGGGGTGAATTAGCCCATTGTAAGTTTAATAATTTATAGTTAAATTTTATAGCTACAGTTCAGTGCTTTGAAAGGAGCATGTATTGACTAGAAGCTTGAACTGTGGCACAAAATACTTTAAAGAAAAAAAAAGCATATTTTTTTCCATATTGCTGGAAAGTGTACATACAACATTCAGGGCATCTGGAGTATTTTGGCCTAAGATGCTGCAGCACAGGCATTTAAAAAAATTATCAGACCTATTGTGGGTTTGGTAGTAAACTACGATCATCAGTTCTGTTTTGGCCCCAGCCTCTATCAGAATCAGTTGTCTTTTAACTAGTCAGGCACTGAGTAAGTTGGAGAGCCATCCCTGTTGCATGTAATGGTCCTCCTGGAATAACTGATGCAGGTCCATGCATCTGTCTTATAACATTAGGCTCTGCATGCTAAATTATGATAAATTGTCACAAATGTCCACAAGCTGTGAGTCCCTACAAGCTGTGAGTGATAAGATGAGTTGTCTACAGTGTAATTTCTATCAATGTATCATGGTAAGGGCTTCATTTTTATTTCCTCTCTAGGAGTTGTAGAGGCTAGACACCTTGAAATAAATTTAAGAGCAGCTTTTGGTGTTAAAAGCTACAGATACATGAACTAAAGTTTTAGGCAAATACATTTATATGTTGTGGCAGAAGAAAAAGGAGTTAAAGAAAGTATGTTTCACATTAATGTCTCAGGTTTGATGCTTGCTAGCCTGGCAGCCATAGTTTTTCAAAGCTTTGAGGTCTCTCATTTTTCTTAGGTCTGACTTCTTTTTCTAAGTGCTTTGAGTTTGTTTTCTTTGCTGATCTCCCTTCTGAGTATCCTTCTCCGTTCTCTTTGTCTCTGTTTTTCTGCCTATTTTTTTGTCACCTGTCTTTTCAGTAATGCCAGGCCACAAACACAGAAATCTTTTAAGCTGTCATTGTAATAGTCATTGTCACTGCCACGTAATGATACCTTTAACCTCACTACTGTATTTTCTGAACCTGAACTCCCCTTGACTGTTTGCTTCCTGCACCTTGCTTCTTTACATTTGCCTGAGGCACCTGACTTTCTGGGAAGCTGCAGATTCTCATACTACTGCCAGACTCTAATGCCTAATGTACCAGGTTCTTAGCCCTTGGCAGTTTCGGAGTAACAGTAAACAGTGCTTTGGTGAGAATAATAAATCTATGCAAGAAAAAGATGGAGCAAGAGTCTTAAAATGGTTATCTTCATTCAGAAAGAGAGCAAAATCAGCAGGTAAAACATCCAGCTGGACTTCTACCTTACTGTAACTCCAGTGTTTTATAAATGTTTGATACATTTTGATATTGGTAGTCAGGAAAATAAGTTCTGGTGTGTATTTTTCAATGTGGTGTTTGTGATGTAATTCCTTTTGCTTCCATGTAGTAGTATGGTCAGCAGGTAAACAGATTGAGGAGGGACAGCCTTAACCAAGACTTGGTTGTATTCTTCTTAGCCTATTACTCTACTGATGGAGTCAACAGATGCAATGAATCTTGCTTGCCTAACAGCTGGATACTACAGACTACTGGTTGACTCAAGGCGCTCAATATTTAACATGGCCAACAAGAAAAATACAGGGAGCCGAGAAACAGGTATTCGTTGCACAGTATGTTAACAACACTCCAACGTTTAAAGCAGAAGCAGCTTGAGCCAGTGCACCTCCAGATTCAGGGCTGTGCCAAGTGAGATCTGATTGCTAGCTCAGACCTAGCGCCACAGTATATCGGTTCAGCTTTATAATGTTCTAATATTCAGCCTATTTTAGCATCTTAATGGTAAAATAAACAAATTGATGATTTTATTTCATACTGTAATGAAACAAATGCATATTCCCCATGAGTGTTATTATTTTATATGCATTTATCTTTTATAAGAATACATATGGTGTTGGAGAAACTGGTTGGGGATTTGGTTTTGTCTTACTATTCCTGGAAAAGGATTTGTACCTAGCTGAGGTTTAGTTTTGTGCTAAAGTACAAAAGTACCAGTTAAACTTTAGGTCGTTAAATCAACAGGTATTTAACTTAGAGCAGGGGTGAGTTTGAAAGTGCTTTGCTGAAGTGTTTGATGGCTCAGCTGTCCTATTCAGAGTGTTTATTACTGAGCATTAACAATTGTTTAAAAATTACATGACTTTGCTCTTTGATTTCACAATGCCAATTCTATTTCACCATGTTATAGGAACTGAAAATAGAGGGAAGCATAACCTTCTTGCTTCTGAGTGGAATTGTATACCAAAAACTACCACTTTCCTGGCTGAAGGAGATCAGGAGACTCAAATGTCCTTTGCTGATCCAAAACAGAAGACTGTAGATGTTTCTGAAAGTCTGTTATGTCAAAAGGAACACAGACATCTGTACATAGAAAATACTTATAATTCAGGTGGATTTGATCAGCATCTGGCCAAGCAAAGTGACCCAACTGAAGCAGAAGAAAGCCGAAATTTTAATCAGCCTTCACTACTGTCACTCTCAGGTTTGGAATCTAGTAAGAAAGCACAGGATTCCCCCAGGGGAGCAAAAGTTTCCTTTATATTTGGAGATCACAACTTGGATGGTATCAACCCCCAGACTCTTGGCTATGAAAGGCTTTTAGATGAAAGTCCAGAAGTACTAGAAAAACAAAGAGCCATTTATATTAGTAATGCCAATGACATTAAAGGCCTGGAGTTGTCACCAGATGCTGAAAGCATTCAGTTTGCTACAAATTCTGTTTATGCAACTATAAATGACGGTAAAATATTTGGAGCTGCAGAAGGGATAGAAGAGCCTTTGCTGCATGATATTTGTTATGCAGAAAACACAGATGATGCTGAAGATGAAGATGAAGTAAGCTGTGAAGAAGACATTGTAGTAGGAGAAATTAATAGGCCTGCTCTTCTCAGCCTTTCTGGTTCTAGTGATGACATTATTGATTTGACTTCACTTCCACCTCCAGAAGGTGATGATAATGAAGATGATTTCCTATTGCATACTTTAAACATGGCCATTGCTGCTCCTCCACCTGGCTTCAGGGACAGTTCCGATGAGGAAGACTCTCAGAATCAAGCAACACAGCCTAGAGACAACAAGGAACAAGCCAGTAATCTAGGCAACGATGACATTCCAGTGTCACTTATCGATGCTGTTCCTACTAATACAGAGGGGAAGTGTGAGAAGGGGCTAGATGAAGCTGTAGTCTCTACACTTCAAGCACTAGAAGCTTTGGCTGCTTCAGAGGAACAGCAGACGAATGACAATTCAGGTTCTTTCACCATAGTTACATTTATTCATTGAAAATCATTCCATCTCATCCATTTAGCCTTGGAAATACTCCATTTCATGAGGGTTGGTGTTTTGGGGTTTTTTTTCCTTTTTTTTTTTCCCCCATCATTTTGCATACATCATATATCATATTCCATATTATTTAATGGAACTACCATTATGTTATTAAACTACCTGTCCCGGGAACCGTGCAATAAGGTCAGAGTATTTTTGCAAAGCATATTTTTGTCTCTAACACAACCCCTTTGCTTGTCACTTATCCAGGTGTTTCAGCTGCTGTCATTTAATTGACTTTTTATTTTTTGTGGCTTGCAGGTGTAGCTATCCTGCGAGCATATAGCCCTGAGTCATCTTCAGATTCTGGCAATGAAACAAATTCCTCTGAAATGACTGAAAGCTCTGAATTAGCCGCGGCACAGAAACAGTCAGAAAACACTGCACGTATGTTTTTGACCACAAGTGAAGGGTACCAACCCCTTGTGGAAGAGCAGACTGAATTTCCCATCACTAAGAATCAGGCTGGAGGGCCAGGCATGAAGCCCTCACAGCCTTTGGCTGGCCGTCAGGCTGCAGAGCTACAGTCAAAAGTTGTGCCTTCAAAGCAGATTCTTCATTCAGATAACATGGAAATGGAGCCAGAGACCATGGAAACAAAATCTGTCACTGATTATTTTAGCAAATTGCACATGGGATCCTTGGTATATTCTTGCACTAGTAAAAGGAAAAATAAGATGACAGACAGCGAAGTAAAAGCACCCTCTGATGGCAATGCTACTGTGAAAAAGCAACAGGGAACTAAAAAAGCAGAGGCTGATGAAGATCTAAAAGCTAAATTTGGAACTCTTTCAGCAAGAGACAGTCAACGCCTAAGCACTTTTAACGTGGAGAGAACTGCCTTTCGCCAAAGATGGTATGCTGCTGATGATGGGGCAGCAGATAAGCCAAGCCCAGAAACAGTGAATGGGAAGAATTTTCCAAGAGTTCCTGTCCTTGGTAAAACAGAAACTGACTGTAAGGATGAAGTGGATCCTGAGGTAGATCAGGATGATACCTCGGGGCTTAGCCAAGGTGAAAACTTTCTGTCAGATATGACTCCCGTGTCTTCAGCCAAAGACCTAAACGACACAGAAGATACCGATTTATCTGCTGATGACCATCCTTCAAAGCTTCCAGAAGCTGAGCAGGGTGTGGCTAGACTTTGTGAATATCACTTGGCTAAGCGCATGTCATCTCTGCAAAGTGAAGGCCATTTCTCGCTGCAAAGCTCTCAGTGCTCTTCAGTGGATGCAGGATGCAGCACAGGCAGTAGCACATGCGCTACCCCTGTTGAATCTCCTCTTTGTACCTCTGATGTTAAGCACATTATCTCTGACCCATCAATGAAAGGCATTGCCTATATTCCAGCAGATGAAAGAGCTGCCATTCTTCCAAACCATGGAACAACATACAAAGACCTGCACCAGCAGCCTGAAGCCGTGTGTCACAGAATGACGGTGCCTGTCGTGCATTCAGGAATTAATGCTGAACCACTGTTCGGCACTCTGAGAGAAGGATGTCATCGGATCCCCAAGATAAAAGAAACTACAGGTACAGGAGTAATAAAGTGTTTCTTATGGTTGTTTTTAAAGCTGCATGTTAACATTGAGGAATAGGTGAGACATTCACATTATCTTTACCTGAAACTACATCATCAAGCTGTTGATGCAGTGGGATTACACCTTCAGTGTAACTATTCATTTTACTTGCACACATTGAGATATTCTTATGAGCTGCTTACAAAAATCAATTTTTTAAAAAAAAATTGTCATTACGTTTACAAATATTTGGGGGACACTGATGGAGAGGCCTCTCTTCCACTCTTTGGAAGACTCCAAAATCCATAGTCACTTTAGTTCCAGGATCTTTGTTAGATTATACAATGACTTCACAAGATATATTAATGTAGGAGAAAAAAAACCTGTGATTCATTTATTATGTATCTTACATGCTATTTCAGCAGATTGTCAAAAACATGCCAGTATGAATAAAAAGCTCTAAATGTAAGGATGAGAAAATGTCACTGCCTTATTAAGCATGTATTTACTTCATCATCTGACAGTAGGTGTTTCCTTAAAAAGTAATTTACATATAGAACCATTACTGCCTTTTTAAGTTCCAATTTCAAGAGATTTTATGAAATTACTGTTATAAAAAAAATGCACAGTTTTTTCAGAGATAGCACTGGAAATTCTTTCACTTGGGTTTTAAATGTTTCCCTCTTCCTGGATTGCAACCCATATGTAGCAGTGGTGAGTGAATGCATGAAAATCAAGAAGTGGAACAGACTAGGAGCTAGAATGAGAAATGTTATTCCTCTGCCAAAAAAAACCACATAACCAAACCAAAATTTACCATGAATGCACTTTCCATACCCTCTCAGGTGTAGTTAAAGAAGGTATTTTAATCTGAAAATATTCACCTAATTAGTTAATGGAAAACATGCAATCTATATACTGGGGAAGATTTAGGCCGTTTTATAGATGATTTTCTATTCCTTTTTTTGAGTAAGTCTGCTGTAGTGGAATGAGCAATTAACTATTCATAGGTTATAATTTGTTGATAGATTTTAAGAGGCATCTTAGTGAAATACAAAAGACACAAGGAACTAGCAGTGATTTTTTTGTGAAATATTTTGAGGAATGGTGACTACTGGGAAAGACTAGGAATCCCTTTGTCCTGACTGTTAAAGATATTTAAAAGTTCAGTCTCTGAATATTATCAGGGTGATGCTTAATTATTCTGTCTGCTCTTCTACTACCCCTAGTGTAGCTTTCACAGAGCCTGAAAAGGGAAGACAAGGAGGCATGCCTACAGCTTTTCCTAGACAGCCTCTAGCTGACTCCATCATGCTATCATCCATGCTATCAGAATCAAAGGTGCCAAGTCAAAATCAAGACTCTTGTGACATTCCCAAAGTAAATCAGGCTTGTGGGGCAACAGTTAGTTTACGGCCATATGACATGATAGGAGGAAGCCTCAGGATGCCGCACAACAGGAAAGTGCTGAGACGCAGCAGCAGCATCGTTGGAGGATCTGCGGGTATTGAGATGCTGTTTGAAAAGAAGGCAGCCACAGCCAGCTTGAAATGCTTGGACATCACCCGCAGGGATGAACCCAAATCAGAGGAAAGGGTGGAAGTTCCCCTGGGCAAAAAGCTGTCAAAAAGTTATTCCCAGAGTTGTGTGTACGTCAGCACTGACAGGAAGGATAGTAAGAGGTGTTCAGGCACAGGCAGCAGCCAGAAGGACTCCAAGCAGTGTCGAACATTGCCCTTGCGGAAGCTGGACACCAGCACCTGGAGGTGTCGTGGCCCCTTTAGCTATTGTTTCCTAAGCAGAGGAAACAACGACAATGATGATGAAGATGACCAAGACAGCCATCAGCTCTCATGTCTTGTCGAACCACAGATGCCGTGTGAGCTCGCAGAACCAGTTGGTCAGTCATTTTCCAGTGAAAATGAGCAGAAAGGCTTGGAGTCCCTGAAAACTGCTGAGCCCCCGCAAGATGAGGCAGTCAACATGCATGAGAAGGGCAGTGCTGACATCCAAGGTGGCCAAATTGATGTGAATCTCAATGATGTGGCCTTCGATGCACGAATCACACGAATAAATGTGATGAAAGAGAAGACATATGCAATGCCTGATGGATTTATTGCAGCACAAAAGGATGCCAACGAGCTACTCTCACTGGTCCGAGCAAGTATGGGCAAGAGAGAAGATTTACATCCAGAAACATATGACCTTAAACTTTCTAAGTACAAACAACTGTTATCTATGGAATCGAGACAGTTGGGAAGTGCCTGCAGGAAAATGGCCATGGCTGATAAAAGCCCTGAGGAAATGCTTTTAGCTATGACTTCCAGCTTTCAAGTACTCTGTTGCTTAACAGAAGCCTGCATGCGTTTAGTTAAAGTCATGAACTCTGAAACACAGCAGCAGGAAATTATAGCTAAGATAGATGAGGTTGTAATAAACTACATTTGTCTTCTGAAGGCTGCAGAAGCAGTGTCAGGCAAGACCTCCAGTGATTCTAGCATTAAACTCTTGGCTCGACATTCAACTACCATGGCCACTATTGTAAGCACACTAACACGTTCTCTTAAAATGCTTTTAAACAAATAAAATACAAAAGTCACTTCATAATCTACCTTTGCAAAGCCATACATAAAAAACTTTTATTTACTGTATGTGTATGAACTAATGTAACAAACTCAGCTTTCTCTGTATATTTTGTTATTTTATATAAAATAGTATGAATGAGATCAAAAAAAAGTTCAAATACTGAACACTGACAAAAGTAATGACCAGATCTGTCCTTCCGTTTATACAAAAAAAAAAAAAAAAAAAAAAAAAAAAAAAAGCCAAAAGAACTCTCTCCCCAAGACCAGAAAAACGAACAGAAAAAATCCCACATAAGAATAAATTGATGTTTGGCTATTTTTCATATAGTCAAATTTATGGTTGTATAAGGTGAAGTTTTAAAGCCTGTTATGTCAATGAAGTTGTTTTCTGTTACATCCAAGTTTTCACTTGGAGAATGCTCCATGTTTAGAAATAATAAATTAAATCATAATGTATATAACACAATATTTAATGTTTTAAAATTATAATTTTTAAGCATTGAAAATAGCAAAAAGACATTTAAAATTCAAGAGACTATTATAGCTTACTAGAGAATATATATATATAATAAATGACTCTTTTGTTCATATGGCCTGAATTACATGATTCTTCTTTTCTAGGAAATTCTGTATTTAAAAAAAAAAAGTATTGAAAACACCAACTTCAGAGGGTATCTGGTGTATTTAGTGTTGGCATTTTAGATAGTGAAGGTAGCTGTGGAAGGCTGAGGACACAGAAACCAGAGTCATGGCGGTGTTCTCTCTGAAATGAAAGGCTGATGCCATACTGGTCAGACCGAAATGTGTAGAGCAGGTCTACACACTCCTTTCCCTGGTAAACTAGAGAGAGGACTGTCAGGAAATTCCAATGCTGTTTACTATTTCATCATATATCTATGGTGCATCTGAACAACACGAACTGCATCTATTTTGTTAAATATTTTATACTTCATATTTTATGATTCTGAATGTTTAACTGTACATAAGTTAGAAATAAAATGAAGTTTTCAGAATACAATAAATATCTCTGAAATATTTCCAGCTAGAGACAGTTCTTCTCTGAATGATGACAAAGGCAATTTGTGAATAATCTCTCCCACCTGAACCTTTCTGGAAAACATGTAGTCTTGTGCTTAAGAGACAGCCAAAGCAAAAGCTCTGTTTCACCTGGCAAATAGGCTTTCACAAGAGCATCTGTTAAACCTTTCAGTCACCGAGGAGCAGCAGCCCTTGTGGAAAGTGCAGAACACCATTCTCCAAACTGATGTAGGTAATTTTCATCTGTTTCTCATAATGTCACATGCAAAGAGTATCACCACTCTGTTTTGATAACCTACCCCTTCACATGAAGCACGTGTGAAGCTTTCTGTGCAGACCTAGAAAGACTAAACCAACAAAATGGATTTTTTGCCAAGGAAACATTTTCTTGCATAGTGATACCCTTCACTATGAAACCAAGATGTGTTTTTTCCTCTAGTTGGAGAGAAACATCTTCAAAAACACAGTATCAGAAGCTTAATCTGTTGTCCATAGGAGAAAACCCTGGTTTCTGAGACCAATTAACTTAGCACATGGCCTCACTCTTGAGGGCAGCTCAGAGGTAGGCTGCAGGCTGAATTATGTTGGTGGTGGGTGACAACAGCCTGTCCCATGTGGTGCTCACACTCAGTGCTCTCATTCTGGCAGCCCAGAGAGTGGGACTGTGTGCACTGTTCTTTTGCTACAACTACCAGCAAAATTCTCTCTGTGGTTTTTCAGTATTTCATACTAGGGAAAAAACAAGCTGAATTGTATTGGTACATCTTCCTGGACTGCTTTGTGACTTTATGTAAAAATGTCATCAGTGATTTGGAAATACCAAGTTTCAAAAATAGGTTTAGGATTGTCACAACTAAGCATTGACATAGATCATAGGGATGTGGCACTTTCAGAGTTGCTAGTCCAGTCCTTTTCATTCCACTCCATTTCATAAATTGATCTAATTGTATTTCAAAGGTAAGTAGATTTTTGTTGTCCTTAGTGTTTAAGAACTTTTCTGTTTGTAAACTTGCTCATTTAGCTCCCTAAACTTAGCTATGGCAATATTTTCAGGTTTAACTAGTGGGTTTTTTTCCTCTCCTTTTTAATGCTGTTTCATAGAGTCATAGAATAATTTGGGTTGTATGGACCTGTAGAGTTCATCTAGTCCAACCCTTGCACAGAGCAGCTCTAATCAGATCAGGTTGCTAAGGGTGTTTCAAGATGTATTGGACACCCTGCAAGGATGGAGGTCCCACAACCTCTTGGGCCACCTGCTCCTACAATTGACAATCTTTATGGTTAAAAAAATAAAATTCTTTATGTCTAATCAGAATTTTACATGTCCCAACAATATCCATTGGTTTTCGTCGTATCACTGTGCACCCTTTAGAAGAGCGAGGCTCTTTTCTCTGGTATCCTTCCCTCAGGTAGCTGTTGGCTGGAATAAAGTCTCCCCTAAACCTTCTCTCCTCCAGGCTGAGTAAAACCAGTTCCTTCAGCCTTTCCTCATATATTGTGTGCTCCAGCCCCTGACCAGCATGGTGACTCCCTGCTAGACTCCATGGTGTGACTTCATAAACCACCACCATGTTCCTGTCTCCATTTTGATAAATAGGATCGTGTAGCCAAGCTCTCTGAGTTGTCTCTTATAAGGCAGTTTCTCTTTGCTCTAGGATTTTAAATATCCCCATCCGCTACCATGTGAATGTCTTATTCGTAATCTTTCCACACGGAATTATATGCAGGCTTTTAAATGCTGCTTTATGAGGACTTTGTACAATGGCACAGCTGCTGGAAATAATTTGTCTGCCGTCTGCTAGAATCACATATATTCACAGGCATATTAGGTTGGTGTGTCATGATCATCCTTTGTCAGTATTTTCATCTTCCTTCTAGGCTCCAGGGAGACATTGTTGCAACCTTTCAATATTTAAAAGGGGCTTATAAGAAGGCTGGGCACAGACATTTTAGTAGGTGTTGATGCGATAGGACAAAGGGTAATGTTTTTAAACTAAAAGAAGGTAGATTTAGATAGGAAATAAGGAAAGAATTTTTTAAGATGAGGGCAGCGAAACACTGGAACAGGTCACCCAAGAGGTGGTAGATGCCCCATCCCTGGAAGCATTCAAGGTCAGATTGCATGGGGCTCTGAGCAACCTGGTCTAGTTGAAGATGTCCCTGCTCATTGCAGGGGGTTGGAATAGATGACTGTCATGGTTTAACTCCAGTCAGCAACTAAGTACCATGCATCCGCTCACTCACCCCCATGCCCCCTCACTGTAGGACGGGGAGGAAAATTGGAAAAAAGGTAAAACCCATGGGTTTTACTGACATAAGAACAGTTTAATAATTAAACTAAAATTAATAATAACAACAACAACTAAAATAATTGTAATGAAAAGGGAGACAACAAAAAGGAAGAGAAATAAAACCCAAGAAGGACAAGTGATGCACAATACAACTGGTCACCAGCCACTGACTGATGCCCAGCCAGTCCCCGAGCAGCCATCAGTGGCTCTTGGCCAACTCCCCCTGGTTTATAACTGAGCATGATGTTCGATGGTATGGAATGTCCCTTTGTTGGGGTCAGCTGTCCTGGCTCTGCTCCCTCCCAGCTTCTTGAGCACCTGCTCACTGGCAGAGCACAGGAAACAGAAAAGTCCTTGACTTAGTACAAACACTACTTGGCAACAACCAAACCATTAGTGTGTTATCAACATTATTTTCATACTAAACCCAAAACCACAGTACTGTACCAGCCACCAGGAAGAAAATTAACTCTATCCCAGCCAAAACAGAACAAGGACCTTTAAAATTCCCTTCCAACCCAAGCTATTTTATGATTCTATGATTCTGCTTGTCCTGTCCAGCTAAGGAGATCCCTGGATGGTAATAGAAATAACTGCTAGTAATTCTGAAGCATATGACCTTGCATTTCAGTTGCTACTGAATTAGAACGTTTCTGTTAATCTTCAGCATTAAGGTGTCCTTGTCTTCCTATATGGCATCCTAATTGACTCCTACATTAATTGTACGTCTCAACTTCATGTCATCAGGAAATGTCATCGGGATGTACCTACTTCTTGCACTAAGTCAGTAAAGAACACTAAATAAGATATTGTCATCTGGAATATATTATACTTCTATAAATTTTTATATATATATATATATATACTGTATGTTTAGTGATGTTTTTAATTGACAAAATGATAGGCATCTTCATGTTTAAGTCCCTGAGTTCAGGCTATTTTCTAAAATAACATTTGGCAAATTTTGCCATTCTGAAATTAAGAAACAAAGCTGCATACCAACATTTCTCTTCCTTCTATTTAATTGAAACTCCATCAGTTTGTGATCGCTGGAAGATCCAGAATGTTCCATGATGTCCTCACTGCTCATCAGAGATGTGAACTATTCACAGTAGCACATTGTTTGAAGCTGAGAATCGGGCTCCTGAGTAACTTTGTCAGAGAATTTATATCTGAGACCCTATGACTGCACTGAAATCCAGTTAAAGTTGGTCATATTTTACCAGGGATTAATTTGGCTTAATAGTATATAACTGTATTGCTGTTGCAGCAGATGTCAAAAGCCAGAGCCTCTTTGGACTAAGCACTAAACAGGTACAAAGTGAAAACTTGGTGCATGTCACAAGTAGCTTATTGCTGAGCATGTGGCACTAACATTAACCAGTCTTTATAACTTGCCGCTCAAAGTTCACGAGCAGCTGTTCTGCCCAAAAAGAAAACGATCACAAGCTTCCACTGCCCTACCTGCGGAACAGCCCTACTGTGTTTTCAGATCTCAATTTGGTCAAAGCAATAGAGAGCATGATGCACTCACCATTTAAAAGATAAAATAAAGGGGTAATTGTATTTTCCTGTTGGTGTTTCCAAGGTGAAATTTTCTGTCAGTGCTGATGGAATCTGGGAGACGCTGATGGGTGAAAATTCGTGACAATAACAACACTTTGGAGACTTTAAAGCAATGGGTTCTGGGAAGAGGAAATTTAGGCTCACAAGATCTGGGAGCAAATCTCTGATTTCATGGGGGGGGGGGGGGGGGGCCTGTTGTACTTCAGTAACATGTAAACTTTCAGTGTTGATTTTGAAATGCACTTCTATTCCAAAAAGAGACTGTGCTATTAATGGCACATTTTCATGCAATAGGCCATATTTAGTTGCATTTTAAAGTTCATTTTGTGATTCTGAAAAAATACTTATTTATTCTGCGCCTGCAGGGTTAAGGAAGAGTAACCTGTTACATCTCCTGCTCCACTAAGAAAATCTTCTAAATTCTTTTTTTTAAGTGTTTGTCTCATTGTACTGGGTTTATGTGTACCTTATTGCTCAAGTTTGGGGGATGTTTGCTTTTTATGGTACCTGCACTTGCAACCATATTCTCATACTCTCAGCATGTTATATTTGACAGATGTTACCTAGAGCTATTTCAGTTTTTGACATCAGCCAACCAAGTTATTTATTGTTCGTATAGTCTTCATCAGTGTCTTCTTTCAGGATGACCTTTTAGCCTTGTCTGATCACTGTTATTTGAATTATATCTTGTCACCTGTAAAAGAGATGCCTTTATCTCCTCAGAAGAAGGCATGCTTCTCTGTGATCCCTTTGCCATATTTTTAAAAGGAGAATGGGAGGGTGTCAGAAGCTTAGATAGCAGCCTGAGAAGCCACAAAAGCTTCTTCTCATCTGTGAGCTCAAAACTGCAAAATGCTAATATTGCCACCGTCCTTGGCACAGGGGGAGGCTTTCATTCTGACACAACTAGAAATGGTTGCCCTAAGACTTATGCTCAATATGGCACTTTCCCCTAACCTTTCCATCATGATAAGATGAAGGCAGAACCTCTCAATCTAAGTGACTAAGGGATTGCTGCATAGACGTAGTCCCTAAGTCAGCATTGCTATTCCTTGAAGTATGAGAGCTTTCTCTTGTGGTGGCAACATCAAGGCGATTTCCATTGGGGGAGTAACGCTTAAACTGTCTCCACCTTTCCAAGAAGTAGCATGAGGTGTGTTCCCTCTGGGTTTGAATTTCTGTTTGGGCAACAGGATCAAACAGGGACTGGCCAAAGGATTGGAAGCTTCACATCAGTATCATGGAGTTCCACCTCATCTGAACTGCATGCAAGGCTTTCCATCATATCTAAAGGTGTTGACTCAAGAGAGGACATTACCACTCAACTATCCTTTTTTTAACTTGTTAACCTGAAGAGGGTGTGCATAGATTTTCTTTCTTTCTTCTGGAATTTGATTAGCCCTTGGCAGAGGGTCACAATTTACTAGATTCATTTATTAGTAGTTCATCTACCAGGCCCTCCCCAACTTTCTCAAAGAAAGTCTTGTCTGAGCTCTGCTGGTGGATCCAGCAGGAGTAGAATATATATCAGTTGATACAGATCAGGTTCTGTCCCACAATACTAATTTAACTCTTTCTTGAACACTCGTTCCTGTGTCTTCAACACCTTCATGAGAATAGTTCCACAATCGGGCTGCCTCTTGGGCAATTCCCTGATAGTGTGGTAAAGCATATATTCTCCAGGCCCTGTGTTTCCGTTTCAGGCAAGGTAAGGCAGGATGAAGGATGCCCACTGCAATGGTGGGGCAGAATTTTAATATCAAGGCCTCCTCCCTTTTTCAAAGAGACTTCTGCTGCTACTCCTGTACCTGTTATTGCAGAATGTGGGCTGTTTTGTTCATCCTGGTGTTCAAATGCTTTTCTCCATGCTGCAGATGCAGGATGGGTCACTCTTTCAAGACTCCTATTTCTCTCTTGTCAGGGACAGCTTTATAAGTAATGGAAGGGAATGCATATTATTAACTAGGTTAGGCTTTTGGATTGATGTTTGTTGGTCTTCCCTTCCCATCAGTTCAGACTGTTCTGTTACCTGCTCAAACTGAAGCAGTCTAGTTCTTTGTTATAAGTTCCTTATCCTTATCCTATCCTAATCACAAGTTACAGTTGATTTAACATCCATCTCAGCCTTGAGCTTTAAGATTATTGAGATCTTTCCCTTCACCAGGCAAGTGAGTTACAGGAATTTGAATCTGGTGTTCCACATTCTCTTAGATGCTCCTGCAAGAAAGGTGGGTTGCTTTGTTGTCATCTTCTCTGTTAGAAAAATGAGAGAAACTCATATCCCTGTGGTTCCTTCTTTGACCTTGTTCTTCAAAGACAGACCATCTCTTAAGATGCAGCTGTCACATTTGCTGAAGGTGGTGTCTTAACATCAATTTGATTTATTTGTTTTCCTTTGTGTTCCTTTATGCTTCTAAGAAACATGCCTTATTTTGTATCTTTAATAGCAGAAGAACTCCCTTTATATTTGTAGTCCAGGCTTTCTCAGAACATACAGACTGTGTGTATCTCTGACAGGTCCGGTGGTTATCTAGATGGATGGTTGGTGTTTCAGTATTTGCTATAAAACTTAGGAATTTATACTTCCAACTGAGTATACAGCTCCAGTGAGACTGTTGAGTTACTGAACTGCTGTGTATCTACCAGTCTTTTCCCAGGCACTGTGCCATCTCTGATGAGCTGCCTCAAGAGCTGCCACAGCACTTGGTAGAGTCAATCTAGAAGTGCTGTTTGCATAAGGGACATCAAGAACCTCTGCTAGATAATTTATGGCAGGTAATTACAAAGTTGCACAGTGTGAACAAACATATGGATATTAATTTGAAAGTAAAAAAAAAAAAGAAAGAAGACACCCTGAGATCTATTAGCAGGCTCCCTTCAATGCCTCTGTGGCTGAGAAAGAACTAAAATGATTTATGGCATGCTATGTTTTTTATGCCGTTGTGCCAAAGGTGATGACAACAGTGTGAATACATCCTCCATGGTACTGCAAAAGGAAAATCTCTGCAGTCTGGAGTGATAAGGTGTAGGTGTACCCTCAGAACTGATTTATTTATAGACCATGCCTCCTTAAGACAACTAATTACTGGTAAGTTCTGTTTCTTTCTTGAAGGCCAATACCAATTCTCTATTCTACCTGTGAATTCCATTAAAGGATAATGGGATAGCCATCTGTGTCAACAAAGATGGAGTTAAGCTTATAATAATAAACAGTATTGTTGTTTCTTACTATAAGCAAAGGGCAAAAAGAAGATAGTTGCCCCTAATACAGAATCTGCAGAGAACTGGTAACAGTTAATATAAAAACATAGTTTTTACAGTGTTTTTCAAATTGTTCTTCAGAGAGAAAAGATGTTTTCTAAATCCTTTTTGGCAGTGTATTGCAAGTTTCCTCCATATTGCTTATGCCTTTAGAACGACAGCATGAGGCAACAGAAAATGTCATCAGTGGCTTTATCCTTGAAAACATTCTTTTCATGTGCTAAACTGTAAGTTTGTATGTAGGATAAGTTTGAAGGTAGTGTATTTAGATGTTAATGGTGACAACCTGAAGGTTTCAGCCAGTGCTCCAGGCTTTAGTTTCAGAAGTATTGAGTTCCTTAATATAAATTAGGAAGTCTTCCAGTGTCCATGGAAGGACATGATCGTAGCACTACCTCATGGGAATCCCATTTTCCAGATGGCCTGTTTTATGCTGAAAGAGATGCCAAAGGATCCAGTTTTACTTTGATTTTTCCATTGCCTGTGAAATGGCCACAGAGGCAGCTGAGGATCTAGTCTGTCCCCGAGTCAGCAATGCAGAAGAGGTCATGGATGCCTGAAGAATTTCCTGGTCTGTAGTTTTGCTGAGACTGATCATCCTCTCATCCTCTGTGCAATTTCTGATATCTCTTGAATATTCATGGACTGCCCAAATTGCTGACAACCGTCATAAAAAACAGCCCCAACATCAAACTTTTCCTAGTACATAAACCCATGCTTATTTACCAAGATTATCTTCAACTGCTTTCTACAGGAAGAGCAGGAAACTATTTGTGCTTCCTCTCTTAGTTCTCAAAGTCAGCATGTTTCAGTGGAAAGCTGTAAAGCTCCCCAGCCCCACTGAATATTTATTTTAGAGCATCTGCTACAGGTCAGTTCTACAAGCAAATAAAACATAGGCACAAATGTAGTACAGCTAATTTTACAGATGACCTTCTCCTTAGTAATGCTGAATGATCACTGCCTGAAGCAGCCAGACGTACCTTTTAACTTAGTCCAGTTTCAACAAATATAATGTCTCTGAAACAGTTACCTACACAGAACACTACCTGGATTAGACACTTAAATACAAGCGGTTTATCAGATTCATTTTTGTCTTTTTATAACTCTGATTTCAAAATTTTTTTCATGTACTGCAGATAATCATATTTAATTCTTCTTGGTTTACACTTTTTTTTTTTTCACCAGACCTTGTTATTTCCTATTTTCTTCTTCCTTCCCTTGATTGTTAACTTTTTTACACCTGAAAACCATGTCTTAAGGAAGAGATGTATAGAGTATGTCTCTCATCAATGGTGCTTCACAGGGTTTTGCTTTAAAAAGTAGATCCTGCCTTCTAAAAAGGAAAATGTTTACTGCCGTATCTTCTCTTTAAATTGCTGAAACAGAATACTAAAAGAAAACCGTATTTAAATATATGGAAGAACTACAAGAGCAAGGCAGCAGTGTGTTCCTTGAGGAGTCAGGAAGGAGAAGTATTCACCAGAATAAACGAGGGTATGTCTTTCAGCTGCTTCATTTCTACACTGATTTGACTTCAGGTGAAACACAATGTCTGGAAAAAAAAACCCCAACCTTTGCCTTGGGGATGCTTCTGTGGAGATTCCTGCCAGCATGGAGAAAGTTGCATCTGGTGGAAAGGTTCAGGGATCTCCACCAAAACTCAGAGAAAGTCGTGAGGAGCCTTGGACAAGTGAAGTGTCTCTGTGGAGCCTGTGCGGCCCACATGGCTCTGCTTGTGGCATGAAGGTAAGATTGCAAATTAAATCCTTTTTCAAGTTTTATAAAGTCATTTCCAATGCTGCTGTTCTTCTGACTTAATTCCTCCTGCCAGTCTTACTGATTTTAAAAAAAGAATAGTTTTGAATGTTTTTTCTCTCCTCTCTTGCTATATGAAAGACCCAAATAAATGAGTAAATTAATTACTGGATGATAAAAAGAAAACTGATTCAACACGAAAACTTCTCTTGCATGTAAAACAATACATTAGTACAGTCAGTGTAGGTTTGAGGGCTCCTCTAGCAATTGTAGTATTATGAGTAAAAATTGTTAAAAGAAATTTGTGTAACTGAGTTACCCAGTGACAACTTATTTAAACACCATCTCAAGATACTGTAGTATCTATTTTATTTTTTTATTTGCTATTTTTTAAGCTTTATTTCTCCTTCCCTTCTTATTCTGAAATTCAGGAAAATGCAGTTTTCTTTGCAAAGCTTGTTGAAAAGGAATCTCATTTAAAATTACGTTATTCTTCCTGAATGTCCTTATCTGTACTTTGCAGGTTGAACATGAATACATTGGGAGTCTTTTTACACAATAATTTGCACTGTTTTACCCCTTATGTCCATAGGACCTTTGGATTGAAAGGTGCCTTCTGACAGAGTCTAACTGTGTTTTCTTGGTGCAGATAGGCAACTTCATGGTCTTTTTTTGTAGAAGGCTGTTCCAGAACATTACTGATGTAAGGTTTAGGGACCTGTTTTAAATTTCTAACCAAAGCCAAGGACAAAAGGCTAGTACTAGTACTACATCTTTTATTTAAATAGTTCTCTTCTGTCACTGATGCTTGTACATCAAATTTCAGGTGAGATCTGACCCATCTTTATATAGTGGTATTATTACTTCTATCTATGGAAAATTTCTTGTCTGGCACATCATAGGATCCCATTTGCCTTTCATGCCTGAAGTGCACTGGTGGCTTAGAGTCATTCTACAAATTACTACTATGCTCACTACTATGCTCAGTTCTTTCTTCTCAATTAAAACTGATGAACTCCTAAATTACGGTGGAACATTTTTTCTGTCCCCAGGGTATAATTCATCTTGTTTGACTTTAATTATCTAAATGCTGGATATCGGGTATAAATCACCCAAAACTCTCTACAGTCAATGCAGGAAGAGAAAGAAGCATCTCTACAGGCACATTCAAAGGTGTCTGGGATAAATCACCTCCGGAATGTGTGTTTTTCTCTCCCTGTTGACAATATAGAGAGTCTAGACAACCAGCTCAGTCTCAGTGATTAATTTAGGAACATGAAGATGGCTGTCCTCCCCCAATTTTTCTTCACACCGTGCTGTTTTAAATTTTAATTCAGATCAATTAGTATTTGTCAAGATCATCTACTCTTCAGTTTTGCTGGTGACATCTGATCATCACCAAATTGATGATGCCTCCCATCTTGGAGTCAATGAAGTGCCTTTTTTTAAAGAATTAATCACGTTGTTTCTCCAGAAGAAATGCATTCAAAGCAAGTGATGTGCACCTTTTTCCAGTATCTGTTTGTGGATGTTATTTAGCCAGTTAGACCACCTATCCCAGCTTTTCCAACTTTTTCCTTGTCTAATTGTTTGCCTTATTCATACCTACATTTCCTAACATTTTGCTTATAAAGTTTTAGTACACTGTGAGAATTTATAGGAAAGTTTTGCCAGAGTTGCTGTGATTGGAGAAATTTGTGTGGTCACTTTTAATATTTTTCATGCAGAGTAATTCTAAACTTAGTTTCTTTTGTTTGATTTTTCTGCTGATTCAATTCCAAACAGAATATGGATTCCACCAAAGGTGCTTTAGAATGAAGCTACAGGTCAATTTAGTATCAAACAGTAAGGAACTGTTTCAGAACTAGTAATATTAAAGGTTTTCTTTGGGTTGCTAGAGCTGAATAGAGCTTGCTTAAATGCATTCAAAGTTCTTGAAATAAAATTTCTTTTACTGGATAATTAGTGGACTATGGTTAGTGAAAGAGAAAAATTTAGAATTTAAACAGCTGGAGATGTTTCTATTGGAGGTGTTCAAATGTGAACTATCCATGCTGGTCTCCCTTCAAACTGGAGAGAAGCAGGCACTACTAGATACTACTCACATCACTTCATCACTTGAAAGCAGTGGTCAAAAACAGGTAAGTGGATTCACATTTTGGAAATGCCCATTTATCTTTGATAAATTGTTAAGAGTCTGAGGATAACCAGCTGAAATGTTCATGCTTGCCTTGTAGATGTATAAAGTTGTATGCTCTTAATGCCAGCAAATGAAAGAACTCAGCTGGGAAATGATAAGGGCATTGACACTTATTGATTCTGAAGGTCTATGAAGCTTTCTACATTATTATTTTTTTTTAACATCTATCATTATTTTCCTAGTGTTTTCGCTTCTTAATTTTATGTCCTGGTATGCCATTAGCCCTTCTGAAAAGCATAATTGAGCAATGGATTAATAACTTTGATAATACTTCACAACTTGGTGTTGATTTTATTTTGTCACTGTCATGCCTATACTCATTCAAGTTGCAATGTACCAGCCTTCTCAGTCTCTCTGAGTGAGCCCCAGCACCGTCTGCCAGAGCTCCTTGTACACATACAACACACTTGCCTCCCTAAGCATTGCATATCATCAGTGCTGGAAATAAATGAGTTTTCATAGCCTGAAGATGAGTGTTTAGGTTTTAGCACCAAACTTAAATAGGAGTGATTAACAGCACTTCATATTTAGTCACAGTTTTACAATAGAACTTTCTGAATCCTTATTAGAATTTGTATAGAAATGACATAAATTGTATTTTGCAGAATTTGGAATAGGCAGGATTTCTAACTACATCTTTTCTCATATTTCTAAATCCCTGATCAAGTAAATTACAGATCAGTATTATTAAATAATAAGAGTAATAAACAGTAGAAAAAAGGCAGATGGAAAATGTAAAACATTATTTCAGGAATAATGTCATAGTTTTATAGAAGTCAAAAGACTATTTCCCTTTTCTTAGGCAAATGCCAGTTTTTGCTTGGAACATATGTTGATAATTTGGCAGAGGTTCACAAAACCTTTGTGTATTCCTTACATTCTGATTCAAAGGCTGAAGTTTTGTACAAATGAATCTCACAGTCTCAGATGGGCCATTTATGGGATTGTAACAGCTGTTTGTTTACATTTATTATTCAGGAGCACATCAGTTTCCACAAAACTACTCATGCTGCATATTCACAGCTTCCGCTAAATATCTTTCTCCATTCAAAATGGCCAAGTATGGTAACTACCTGAAGGTTAAACTTCTTTAAAAGCTGTTTGTTGACAGAGCAAAGTACATTTTGGTGGTTTTAAAACATTCTGCCAGCAATTCAGAAAAGTACTACATCAAAAGCAGTCCAGACACATGCACTCTTTACTTTTAACTTGCATCATCAGTGATGTCAGTGGGACTCTAGTAAAACAGTTGTTAATTAACTTATGTCCCTTCTTTTGGTGCTGCAGAATAAAAGCACAAAATGTTGTAGGAGTGACCTGAAGAGCAAACATTAGTTTGTTTGTTTCTTTATTAATAATTTATCTAGAATTGTTAAAGATATTTTAATGTTATCAAATTCTCCCAAGCTGTGGCAACATTTCTAGGGCTGGACCCCATCAATCTTGCTCCATCCAGGTCATTATGGTACAAGTTACTGTAAGGCTTGTTCCTGCAAACACTTAACCTAGCATAAATTCAGTTTTGGCTGGCAGCTGAGAATGACAGTGTCCTTTTGATTTATATCTTTGCAAACAGAAAAGAGAGAGGCTGCAAACCTAGAATGCAATTAATTTTAATTTATTTAGAGGGGGTTTTATGAGCTGTCTTGCAAAGACAGTCAGAGCATAGTGGCGATTCTTATATGATCAGCAAATAAAATAGACACACAACAACAACAACAACAAAAAAACACAACCAAACCCCTAAATCCTCTTATAGTTCTTTTCAAATTTGAAAGAAGCCTGTATGGAATACATACTGAATAATAGAATTTCTTTTTGTGTAAATAATTGTTCCTTTAATTTAAAACAATGGCCACCACTTGTCTGTTTAGATTTCCCCATTTGCTCATTTAATTTAGTGAAATGTGAAGTGTTGGCACTGAGATTTGTTTTACATCAGGAAAAAAGATTTTTTGAACTTCTTGTGTTCCTCAAGGGGAAAACTAGAGAATGCCATGAGCCATCCTAGAAACAGCAACATGTCGAACTTCTTTGATGGAGAAAAGCATAAAATCCCATTCTGTACAGCCGTGTCTGGTTACTATCTTCATGTATCTTTTCTTTCCACATGTCCTGATTGAGCAAGACTGCTGTGGAAATCATGCATATGGGAAAGGGAAATATAAATTTTGCAGGGGCAGTCGAGTTTACTTTTGAAATGTTGACCTTCCCTGACTTTTTTAGTTAATTTTTGTAAGCAACTTTTCTAGAGTTAAAAACCCCAACAAATCTCTTTATGTTCTGTAGTGGTACTCACACTGCTCCTCCTGGATAGCTGTCCTGCAACCTCACTCCTTCCATAGCTAGAAACTTCATTTTAATTTCCAGATTAAAATAATACTTAACTTTGTTGCAACTGGGGCCTTTTAAACAGTTCTCTTCCAACCTCTGACAGCATCTTTCCATTTCACATAGAGTCAGGTTCCCTCTGGTTTCCTTTAGCTGAATTCAACAAGCTCTTTCTACCATTTTGATATAGGCGATTCTTCAGAATCTACTTAATCAGGCCACCATTGATAGTCATCTATCTCCACTGACGGTACCTGATATGTGCATAATGTGATCTCATTTACATTTTTCATTATCAGCTTATCAGTAGCTCCTAATCATTCTGGCATTGATTAGTGCCAGCAGTTAAGGCTTTTACCATTATCTGTTGACACTGCACATTTATCCCACTTCTATTACTTCTAGTCCTTAAAGACATCTGCTTTTTTCCTAAATTTTATCCTGATCTTCCTCTCTAAAAAAACCAACCAAACAAACAAAAACCAAAAACCACAAAAACAAAAAACACCCAAACAAACACCATAAAAAATGCAGGAAGAACAACAAAAAAACTGTGCTATAAAAAGTTGTGGAATCTATATTAAAGTACCTCATAAGTGAGTTCAAAGTGTAAAGAAATGAAGAGTGAAAATTTCACTTAATGGAAGAGTTACAATTGAAATCCATGTTTCTCAGCATGGCTGTATCACTGAATGGACAATATTGTTTAACTTAACCAACCAAGATATTTTTATACTTTTCTAAACTTATTTTGGAAACACTGGAGACTTGCAGTAGAATAAAAGATGAAAAAGACAAGGAAAAGTAGCAATTAACATTATTTTCTACTGTGAAAATGAGGCACAGGATTCCTGTGCTGAAAGCAATGTACATAAAAAGCAATGGATGTCAGAGGACATTCTTTCCCAGTCACATGACATCATCACTCGAATTATGTATGCTGCGGGCTGACAGGTGTTATGCCTTCTGAATCCCATGAAGGAGAGCAATACAGGAGCTCAGTTGTAGGGCCATACTCCCACAGTATCTGAGATACAGAGTCCCAGCATCATTCAACTTGAAAGGTCAAGTTGTTCTGGGACCAGCTGATTTTTTTAGTATCTCCAAGGACAAAGGTTTCACAGCCTCTCCGGGCAACCTGTTTCAGTGTTGGACCACCCCAAGGTGAAATAAGTTTTTCTGTCTCTAATCAGATTTCCCCGCATTCCAGCTTGTATCCATTGCTTCTCCTCCTATCATTGTGCACCTTTGAAAAGACTCTGGCTCCACCATCTCTGTCATCTCCCAGCAGGTGGCTGGAGACAGCAGGCATATCTCTCTGTCGTCTTTGAGCTGGACCAGCGCAGTTCTCTCACTCTCTCCCTTTCCATCATGTGTGCTGGCCGCCTAACCACCCTGGTGGCTCTCCGCTGGATGCGCTCCAGCATGTCAGTGTCTTTCCTGTACCAGGGAGTTCAAAGCTCTGCACATCACCCCAGAAGGGGTCTCCAAAGTGCTGAGGAGAGGAGGAGGGAGACTCTTGCCTTGGCTTGCTGGCCACACTCCTGATAATGCAGCCCAGGATGCTGTTCACATTCAACTTGTTACCTATCAGCACCACCTTTTCTACAAAGCTGTCTTCCAGCCAGTTGTCCCTTGGCCTCTACTGGTACCTGCGTTATTCCTCCCCAGGTGCAGGGCTTTGCCTCTGTACAGAACCCCAGTGCACAGACTGAAAGAATCTGTCACTCTTAGCTCAGAGGTGCTGTTGCTCCTGAAAGCCCAGAGCTTTCATGCATCCTTGTAGAACAGTTCACAGAGTATGTGAGCACTTTCAGTTAACAGCCTGGTAAATGTTTGTAGCCAGTGTTCGTATTTACATTCTTTTTAACTTTTTGTATTATTTTTGAGTTTTGACTTGGAAGGTTATATTTGGAAGATTTTTTCTTGGGAGATTTTATTTGACTGGGTCTTAAATTAAGGCTGGGCTGAACTTCCAGAACATCTCATCAGACTGTAGAAAAGATCTTATTATAAGGGATGGGCATCTGGAGCTGTGTGAAGAAAGAGCAAATGTTCTGCGATTATCTGAAATTCAGTGTGCCTTTACAACAGGCACGCCAAACAGCTGTGTTAGGTCAAATGAGAAAGTCACATAACCAGAGATGAAAGTTGTCATCAGAGTAATATTGATAGTATTTTTAACATACTGGAAACATTTCTGTTTCACAAACAGCAGAGAAACAGAACAATGAAGCTCACAAACCAAAACCCCATCAGACATACATGAGTAGCTTTCAAGCCATTCCAGTGTTTCAAAGCAAAACAAAGATGCAGAATTTAGGCAGTTCCCAAAGAATTGGACTTTGCCTGAAATGTGTCAAAGCCCAGTTGAGCAAGCAAAGACAGGGGAGGAATGGTGACATAGATTAGAAGATATTGAAATCCCAAGGAGTGAGTTCCCAAAGGAAGTGGAAAAAGATTAACATTGTACGAGCAAAGAAAGCTGTTGTCGCCTTTCATTCTTAAAAATAGCACAGACTAGGAGCCTCAGTGTGTGTGCCAGTCATGGCAAAGCAGAAATATTGAATACAAAGATGACTTTTTTTTCCAGCAGATGAAACGCTGGGACAGCAGACAAAACTAAAAAGTAGGATGAGAGGTTCAGACTTTAGCATGAGGACCCAGTGCCGTTGGAACCACTTTGCAGCATTGCATTCTGTGACTCATCCAAGTAAAACATCCCATTTCCCAAGCAGCAGGGTGGGAAAGAAAGTGACTAGAAATTATTTCAGTATTACATAAAAATTCATGCCTTTTTTTCATGAAAAGGTGTGAACTGAGGCTAGGGTACGAGTACAAGCAGGGACAGCCAATGTGTTCAGATTGAAGGATCTAGGGAACTTCAAAACCTCTGCTGTATTACAATATGTCACCAGCCAGCATGGGCTGCTGGATCATGATTCTCGGAAAAAAAGTATCTTTGAAGAGAGGCAATACTTTTTTTTTTTCCCCTCCTTTCTTATCATTAAAAGGTTTCTGATTTCACCAGGAGAAATCAAGTTATTTTACTGTAATACCAAGTCTTTTATTTGATTTTCATAGACAAACTCCTAATTTTAGTTCCCTTATACGTTAAATACCTGACAAAGTGAAACTGGGAAGAGGCTGTGTGGTGATAATTCTATGCAAGAAAAGTCACACTCTTACAGTTGTGCATTTAAGCAAGGAATGTTTCAAAGCATTAAATGAAAAATTTGTTTCCTTTTTGTCTGCTAGATCATGTAATATAAAAGCTAGATAGCTTCTTGTTACAATCAGCCTACTATCTTTAGATTTCAACCCGGCTGGGGGGGGGTGTGTGTGTATGTCAGGGAGAAGAGAAACAGTGCAGTTGTTTAGAAATATTTTTAATATGAACTCAAGTGTTCCAGAATTGAAAGCAGCAATCAAAGTGAAATTAAATATCTGAGTACAGACATTTTTCTCTTTTCTGCACTTTTATTTAGAGCAAGAGAAGAAATGAAATGGAAATGGGAGGAATGAAAGATAATACAAAATATAAAATCACCAACAGAAAAAATCAGGAAGAAGTAAATTGCCTTGTATCCAACTTGAAATATTCTATACTCTTTAATGTAAAAATAAATAGATATTTGCATGGATTTCCAAAGTGCATGTGTGTGCATATAGTTGCAAATATGTTTTTCCAAGACTGTGATATCAAACGTGTGCTATTCTCCAGTCTCAGTAATTGTGTAGGTCCATTAGACTGAAGAAGGGAAGGAGAAAGAGAAACATTTCAAATGGAAAGTAAAAGGAAAAGTTGATTCTTTACTTAAATATTTGTTTTACTGCTGCCATGCTAGATTAGACCTATTCAGTTCACAGCAAGGGAAACCATTTACGCTCCACTGTCATTATTTTCTCTGTATGTAGCTCACCTTAATGGATTGCTGCAATATCACACTCAAAATGTAAAACCCCATCAGGTGAGTAGGAGAGTTTGGTGAGGAGGAGAATTTTTTAAGTCACAGTACATGGCAAAGAAATAGTTATAGATAAAAAACTTGCAAATTTAGTTTTGTCAAGATTTCTTACTATAGCAGGAAAATTAACTCAAAGTGGCTAATAGATCTTATCTCTGATATTTTCAGGTTTGATAATTAAATAATGAGATGACTTTTAACAAAAAGCATACAGTAACTAAGAGAAGTAATGTTTTAAAATAATTTTGATTTTAGTTATATAAGAAAATATCTCATGAGAGAAGATTAGAAGATAGAGATAACGTTCTTAAAAGACTCAAAAATCTAAAGTGAAATTCTTGTGCCACTTTAGTGGTCTTTTCTTACTCCACATTGGCTAAAGCCACTCAGGAAGAGTAGATGCTGCCCCAGTTTGAACGGGTTATCACGTAAGCAACAGCATCTACACTTATTAGATGTATGTTGTGGCTTTATTGAGATCTCTTGAGTATGTACAAAGTGTGAGGGAGAACAACTGATCATTCTGGAATATATCCTAATTAATTTTGAAACAAATATTCACCTCTGTTTGTTCTGTGCAACACTCAATCAATACTTGATAGCCATATTGACAGCCTGGTATTTTTAGTGGCTTGGTTACATTAGAGTAGACCTGTCTCAGTATGACACCTTAAGCTTTTCAATTATTTTCAGTGTCTCAGATAAGCTTTACAGAAGGACTTAATCTTTTTGTTCGTGTATTCATCAAAGATGGCATCAAAATCAATCCTTCATTAAGATCTGTTGAACAAGACCAAATACTGCTAAAGAAATGTAATGCTACATCTCTATCCAGTGTAAATCAAATGCTTAATGGGAATATCTTCTGATTGCTAATGTCTCCTTATTAGCAAATGTATGAAAGGAAAATTAATCTTACTAGCCCTTATCAGGTTAAACAAGCAAATCAGAAGGGGCATATTTATCTTTCTTCCAAGAGCTAGAACAATCAAGAGAAAAAGCACAGAAATAACTTAAAGAAAATCCTAGGAAAAGTATTGTGCATGCAAATTATGAGTGTGACAGGCAGATATGAACTTTCTCCAAGGCCATAGCTGTTCAGAAGCAGATTTTAGCATCTGTTTTGTATCAGCCTAAATGGAGATGAAGTGGAAAGCAAATATTTAATATAAGCCTCTGAATCTCACAATAAAATATAAAAGTTTGATACAGATTGTTTTAACTGAATTTATCTTTGAAAATGTGGGATGAACTGACTCTGTTTATTCATTTTGTTACTTATTCTACTGCTACTTCTGGACCAAAAAAGCCTCATTCTAAATTCATGGATGTATCTTTCAGCACAGTGAAAGGCAAGGAGAGTTGGTTGTTACATCTGTTTATTTGCAGACAACTCCAGTTATGATGTTTTTGCATTAACACTCAGGATGGCATTGATAAAAAAAAATTGAGATAAAAATCATTTTACCTTCATTTTATAAGCAACAGAAAAACAAGGGATGATCCTGCAGCAGCACTCCTCTCATCCTAATTAAGATGTCAAAAAGAGCCAGATTATTTGTGCCCAAGAAATACTGGAGGGTTTCTCTGCTGACTCTGAACAGGAGCTGTGTAAGGGCTCAGGGAGGCTAGTGCAGTTATAGACTTCTATTTTGTAAATGTGTAAATGTTGATGAGATGAATCCTACCACTAATTGAAGATTGCTTCTCATTTGCAGGAATTTCTTTGCTTTGTAGCCCAGCTTTATTTGAATGGGCACATCTTGAAATCTTTGTCTGCAGCTCAGGTTTTGGAGAATTTTCAGATCTAGGAAGACAAGTGAAAAATCTATTACATTTAACCTCAGAAATTTTACTGAATGATTTAAAAAGGAGAGAAAGCATAAAAATCGAACAAAACGGGAAAAAAAGCAGGATTAATGTGTAGATTTTCTGTGTTGTTGCAGGCCATTGTACACGTGCTCCTTCCTGTATTCAGCTTACATTACATATTTGATGTTAAGTCCTGAAGTTACACGGACTTAAACATAGTTAGATGCAACCCTTGAATACTTCTACTGACTTCAAGAACTCAGTGTAGTCCTCTGATTTCAGTGCCTCATCTCTGTAAGTTCTCATTTTTCTAGCAGCATTTCAGGTCCTATTTTTAAGTGCCTTGGCATAAGTTCATAAGACCCATTTCAGTAGAAAACCACTAAGTACTCTCCAGCCATTCTTTAATATTTTAGTCAGAAGTGGCATCCATCATTAGCTCTCCTAAACACTTCATCACAGGTCTTTAGTAGTGGAAGTTGTGGCCAAAAGAAAGTACTCTTGGCTTTCCAGAGATTACCTACCAAGAGTTTTCCCTCTCTGTGAGACACAGTCCAGTATTGTCCTGCTCCACTCAGTGCTAGCGTGCTCATGGAAATACTTCTTTTCAACCTTTGTAGTATCTTGCTCACTGAACCTGATTTAGCGCAAACATCAGCAGCTTCATAACACAACTGTTTGCCTCCACTGACCCCAGATCTACCACACTTGCTTTCCCTGAATGTTCCTTTTCAGCTGTATAAACTCAATTAGATGGAGAGCATTTGTCTAAGTCCAGACTTTTCAGGTGTAAGATCCTTACTGTTCTCATTAGTTTGGTTCTTTAGACATATCTTAACACTTGAAAAGTATTTCCGTCCACTCTGTCCTGGGTGCTGCTATTTAAAGCCCTGTTCTTTGGATGACCTGCCCCAATCTATGCTCTCTGACAGGTGTGAAAATCAGGGACCCAACAGAGAATAAAAGTGGTAGCATATTCTCATCCCCAAGGAAAGAAAACAAACAAAAAATTTAGTTAAGTCCCACTTAAATTAAAGCACAGAGAAACATCATCTTCAGTGTATGTCCTAAAAGTTCAAAATTGTTGGAGTAACCTTTTCAAAAATGGCATTTGAGAGTGAATTCCAGATAGGGAAAACTACCTACTTTTTTTAACATGTAGAAGCTTAACACTTTTGCTAATATTGACTGGTATTGCAAAAGGAGAGACATGGATGGCCAAAAATCTTGCCCTAAATGCATTTTTCGGTCAAGAGAAACATTCTGAATTCTGTTTAAGTCTCAGGTAGCCAGGGAAAACTGGGGAGCCCCAATGTTGCCCATCACATAACAACTGCTGATTATGAGAATGCCACAGTTTGCATCAGCTTCATTGACCCATGATTTTGAGGGACACCCTGAATGACAGCAGTCTAGAGATTGTTTGTATATAAAGTGTTGAAACCGCCTGGCTAGCAAAGGCAATTGTCCTGGTTACTCTTACTACTCTGTATTTTGTAACCGCTGAAGGTCACCAACTGGGAACTGAGTTAACAAGAGAAAAAAAACAAAACAAACCTTAGAACAAATAACTCTGCAAAAAGGAAGATTTTATTCTTGTCATATGCTCTGATTCCTAGCCTGATTAGGTAGGACAGGCCTATCTTAGCAAATTTGTTCATAGCCTAATATAAGAGAATGTGTACAGAAAGTCATTGTAAGCAGCAAGAGGTTTAGGACAGGCATCATCAATTAGCACCAGGCCGCAGCTTTCTCATTACTTTCATGAGGCCTTTCTGGTGGTTGATCTGAGTGTAAGAAACAACTGTCCTTCCAAAACACTCAACAAGAAAAATTTTGACCCCAGTGTATCCCTGTGCTGCAGCTGCAGGCAAGTTTCCGCCAACTCACCTATGTTATCAAAATTAGCATTTTACAGCATCAACAGAAGCAGAAAGCAGAGAGCCCAGGCCCTTTGGAAACTCTGCTATTGATTACAGAAGTGCACCGCTTCACCTTTAATCCTGCCATCTGTTAAGCGTGTCTCCAGCGATGAATGTACTATGTCATATCTGAAGTTTGAAAAGCTGCTGAGAATTGTGGTATATAGTTTTCACAAATTCACTTGACATTCAAATCTCAGTTGAATAACTGGTTTAGAAAAAAATGTATTATTCTGCATTGTATTGTATGGCAATAATTACATGACAAATTTCAAGTTACAAAGTGTAAACATTTTTGCTTAAGAACTGAGGAAATGCTCATATTTTGTAACAGTGAAAATGTTGCCTTTACCACCATCTGACTTGGAAGCAGTTAATGGAATTTGTTCAAAATATTCTGAGTAAAAATTGGATCTGAGCAAATACCAAACTCTAAAAGTGTGTCTCTCATACCTTAGGGGTAGTCTCGAAACAGGTTCTTTAATAACCTGCTTTCCAGCTTTCTCCGGACAGGTCAAATGTTAATTATTTTAAAGTCGTGCAGTGGCATACAAGGGAAGAGAGCGAGTGCACATGGCAGGAGCTTGTTATCTGAGCTACTAGGATAGGAAGCCAAACCCTCAAATACTGTTGGTGTCCATTCCTGATTTTGCCACTGACTGACTGTATGATCTTGAATAATTTATTTAAACATAACAAATTGGAGGGATTTTAAGGATTGATAGGTAAAGACTTTTAATAATCCTTTAAAGGAAATTTTCAGTTGGTGCATAGATATCAAAACTGAGGTCTCATAAGGGATTTGGCAATGCCAGAGGAGATGCATGTGAAGGAAAGCAATGTTAAATAAATAGTTCTGCAGCCAGTCCACATTCAGTTGTGCTGCATTATTTCCTCATTCTAGAAAGCCAGCCTTTTATTACAAAAGTAGAACCTATAAATGTTGTAATTTTATTTCCTGAAAATTCCCTTCAAATTCCAGGAAAGAAAAACTAGTTATGTAGTGAAAATGGATGTGGGGAAAATATTTTATTCTGGAGAGGCATTTTAAGCAATGGGAATGAAAACGGTAAGAATAATTTTCTTCTAGTTACATTTAATTTCCCACAGAATACTTTGTAGACAAATGACTGGGGCTGTAACCTTAATTGTTTAAAGCTATTAAGCAAATTAATCTGTGAATTTATTTAGAAGTACATCAGGTTCTCTCTTGCAGTACTAGGCTTTGAAAGTTCACAGTAGGTTTCACATGAGAAGCATGAGACTGATGCTGGCAGTCAGTTTATTTGCTTAGGTTGGGACAGGAGCAAGAAGAGAAACATTGCAAATGTTTACTCTGCATAAAATAATTTAATCACATCCATTAAGTCTGTGAGACTGGATGAAATCACAGAAGCCTAAAGCGTTGATGAATTGTTAGCTATTCTCTGCAGGATTAGGGGGAAACATTAATGACTAACATTTTATTAATGCTGTTAATCTAATAATTTTTTAAAAATTAAACGTCAGTAAGAATTACTGCCTGTAACACCTAAAGGGAAGTTAGATTGAAATTATTTTGCATGATTCATGCTTTTTTTCATTAAAGTTCTCAATGTGCTGTAAAATCCATACAGGTATAAAAGCTGTGGGTGATCATTTAATACATCAACAGAGCATCTCTGCTGTGAATTTATACAGTAAAAACATCTTAGCACACATTCTCTGAGAGACTGCACTGCTCTCTGAGCCTGGGAAGTACAGACAATTCAGTAGTTGTCCTCACACCTGGCCAAGAAAGGCAAATCAATGTCCTTCACGATTTCGTCTTTTAGAACTGTCAGTTCCATCATGTTGAATTTTTCTGCTGTTAGTGTTACTCTTAAAAATACTATTTTGTGAAAATTGTTTCATTTTGACCTTTGAAAGCACACATCCTCTTCCTCCTGAGATTCTGGGGATTTTGTTTCTTCCTTTGGTATAATTATGACCAGAATGACAAAAAAAAAAAAAAAAAAAAAAGGCCACAACACAGAAAGAACAAGACAGACATCTGTCCTACTGACACCCCCTCAAACTTTTTTCTTGGAGAAACATAAAGAATCAGAAGAGATACGTTTCTTTGTGGAGATAGGAGGTTGTGAAGGTTTGTTTTCTGATTTTGAAATTCAAAAATTGTACATGCTTTCTTTGCTCTAACAGTAAAAACAAGCAGAGGTATGCATAAGTATGTATAAGACTCAGTATCTGCAAAAAGCAGTAAATACATTGCACTATCTTAAAACAATTTGTGAATAAGGGTCAAATTTTCTAATTCTGCTAAGAAAAGCGTTCAGGTTTAGAAACACCAAGCATCACTGACTGGGAAGAAAGCAGATGTCTTTATATTTTGTAGTCCAGTGGTCAAAGCCATCATGAGGCAAAATTCAGATTCATTGTTTCTTGTGATTTTGATGATTCTGAACCTGCTTTGGGCATAACCACTATATGTGTCCCACCATTGCTCCTGTGACAGCAGTTTTTTGTTTTACACTGCATGCTTGAATAAGAATCTCTGGTGCAGTGGATGGGGCATTATATCAGCTCCATCCATATGTAATAACTATGTTTACAAAATGAATTTGTTCTGTTTGCATGTGATTTCAGACACACACTCACACAGGATGTGTCCCTTGAACAAAAATACTCTTGATGAAGAGCACTCTGGAATATTTGTGGTGTTCTCTTTATCAGTGTTCATAAAGCTGGTTGGATCATCTGGAAACATTTTAGGTGTAGATAAGGCCATAGATGAGGGCTTCAGAAGCAGTATTACAGAGCTGGAAGAACCTAATTTAGTTTCCAGAGCTCAGCTGCAATTTCTTGGATCTGAAATTAATGAAGATGTGGAAACTTGTGAGAGAATCAAGCTACACTTCCTACTAGTTTTATCAGCATGTTGTTACCTCCAAGGAGAGAACTGGGTTCCGCAGAGGAGTACTGGGCAGTCTATGTTTGTGTCTCACTGAGTGCATTAAAGAATTCATTGGTTACACATAAAATTTGCATTCTTTTTTTCTGCTTGTCTTGCAATTTGACCCACAAAGTAGCTAATTTTTAACTTGCTACAACAAGCTTGCTGACTAATTTTGCTTTTAATGATCCCTTTAGGCTCTCATAAACAGGCATTTGACCTGCTGAATCTCAGTGACTGAAGAAGATAAATAAACTTGCCTGTATTAAAGGGCTTAGTCTTGTAGGGCTTCCTGGTATATTATGATCCAAACAAGTGGTCTGCAAATCATTGTTGAGCATTAGAGGTAACCTTTTTTTCTTGAAACCTAGGAATGGAGGTTTCAGCAGTGTTTCTCCTTCCTTTTTTGGTTCCCTTTTCTCTTCATGTACTTTCAAATACATTACAGACAAAAGGAGGGCTAAGGATAATCTTCATCCTTTATTGGATGCAGCCGAGAACATTGCCAGAAAGGAGAGGAAAAGGCTGACGTACTTAATGCTTTCTTTGCCTCAGTCTTTAATAGTAAAAGCAGTTACCCTCAGGGTACTCAGCCACCTGAGCTGGAAGACAGGGATGAAAAGGAGCAGAATGAAGCTCCCACAAACCAGGAGGAAACGCTTAACGACCTGCTGCTCCACTTAGGCACAAGTCTATGGGGCCGGATGGAATCCACCCAAGGGTACCGAGCGAGCTGGAAAACGAGCTTGCCAAGCCACTCTCCAACATTTACGACAATCCTGGGAAACTGGAGAGGTCCCACAAGACTGAAGGTCAGCCAAAGTGATGCCCATCTACAAGAAGGGCTGGAAGGAGGATCTGGGGAACTACAGGGCTGTCAGCCTAACCTCAGTGCCAGGGAAAGTTACAGAGCAGATAATCTTGAATGCCATCACACAGCATGAACAATGGGGGGATCAGGCCCAGCCAGCAGGGGTTTATGAAAGGCAGGTCCTGCCTGGCAAACCTGATCTCCTTCTATGACAAAATCACCGGCCCAGTGGTTGAGGGAAAGGCTGTGGATGTTGTCTACCTGGACCTTAGTAAAGCCTTTGATACCATTTCCCATGGCATTCTCCTGGAGAAACTGGCTGCTCATGGCTTGGATGGGTGTACTCTACGCTAGGTTAAAAGCTGGCTGGATGGCTGAGTCCTACGAGTGGTAGTAAATGAAATTCAATCCAGCTGGCAGCTGGTTACAACTGGTGTTCCCCAGGGCTCAGCACTGGGGCCAGTCCTGTTTAATATCTTTATCAACAATCTGGATGACGAGATTGAGTGCACCCTCAGTAAATTTACAGCTGACACAAAGTTGGGCGGGACTGTTGATCTGCTTGAGGGTAGGAAGGCTCTGCAGAGGGATCTGGACAGACTGGACTGATAGGCCGAGGCCAGTTGTATGAGGTTCAACAAGGCTCAGTGCTGGGTCCTGCACTTGGGTCACAACAACCCCACACAATGCTACGGGTTTGGGGAAGAGCAGCTGGAAAGCTGCCTGGTGGAAAAAGAACTGGAGGTGTTGGTTGACAGTCAGCTGGACATGAGCCAGCAGTGTGCCCAGGTGGCCAAGAAGTCCAGCAGCATCCTGGCTTGTACCAGAGAGAGTGTGGCCAGCGGGACTAGGGAACTGATTGTCTCCCTTTACCTGGCACTGGTGAGGCTGCACCTCGAATGCTGTGTTCAGAGTTGGGCCCCTCACTGCAAGAGGGACACTGAGGTGCTGGAGCGTGTCCAGAGAAGAGCAACAAACCTGGTGAAGGGTCTGGAGCACAAGTCTTACAAGGAGCAGCTGAGGGAACTGGGGATGTTTAGTCTGGAGAAGAGAAGACTCTTCTTCTCTTAAGGGGATCTGACTGCTGTCTACAACTAAATGAAAGGAGATTGTTGGTCTCTTCTCCCAGATAGCTAGCAACAGGACAAGAGGAAACAGCCTTGAGTTGCACCAGGGGAGGTTTAGATTGAATGTCAGGAAGTATTTCTTCACTGAAAGGGTGGTGAAGCATTGGAACAGGCTGCCCAGGGACATGGTGGAATCACCATCCCTGGAGGTGTTTAAAAATCATGTAGATGTGGTGCTTAGAGACATGGTTTAGTGGTGGACTTGGCAGTCTGTGGTTAACAGTTGGACTTGATGATCTCAAAGGTCTTTTCCAACCTAAAAGATTCTATGATTCTGTGATTTTAAGAGTCTCCTTTCCATTCCTTTTTGTTTTCATTCCTTCTCAGTCTCTGCACTGTGGGTAACAATTACTTTAATATTGCTCTTCTCTTGTTAAACATGATGTGAACTGAGTACTACTTGAATCTGAAATGACCTTTGCAGAATAACAAGTCAGTAGGTTTGAAATGGGCCTAAGAGGATCCTCTTGGAGATGATCCAGAGTTTTATCATCTGAATCCTAAATACTGCTTCTTTTACAGTATCACAAACTACCGTGCCAGAACATCATAGAATAGCAATTGGGACATTCTAATTAACTGGGACATTCTAATCTGACTGTGGTATAACTATATACATAAAAATCAAATTTAAATATTTGCATAAGATAAAAAATAGGTAAGACAATAGAGTGCCTGAAACTGCCTTTAGAAGATCACTGAAGAACTCCATGCTCCCAACAGACTAAATTAAGATACTCCTAGCAATAAAATTGGATTGATATTTTAATATTTTAATCTGAGGCTACTTCCAGGTATGAGCCTTAGACCTGCCTGCAAAAAAAAAACCAAAAAGCAATATATATGTTGTTCCTACATACTCCAGAGGCTTTTGAAGGCCTTATGAATGTTCTTTTACTAATACTAGAACGTTTTTGTGAAGGGTAAAAATAGAAATAAAAGTTGCATTCTCTTCTTGGTAGGTCCTCTTCCATATCTCACACTTCATGTGTACCCTCTGTATACTTCATCTCTATAGAGGTGGGACAAGTGGCCACATTTTCCTCAGTGCCCTTTTGCTGAGTGGTCTGGTGGCTGGAGGCAGAATTAGCAGGTTGTGCAGGAGAAGGAAAGGAAGGGATGTATCACCTTGCCCTGCTTTTAAGGATATTGGAAAAAATAAAACAATACTGTTTGGAACTAAAACTCTTATTCAGTGCCCTAAGGATTATTCTGCCTTTCAAGGAAAACAAAACAAAAAACCCCCACAAAAAACCTTAAGCAAGCAGATTTACAGAGCTGTGCGATGGCAGTGATCTTCTACTCCTCCTTCAGGATCGACAAAAAGCTGGGACCGTTTCCTCCTATAGAAAGGAACAGCACATACCAGCCTCGGCTGAAACACTCAAAGAAAACAGGCATGCTTCTTTCTCATGAGAACACAGTGTACTCTCCATAATGAGATGATCTGTCCATGTCCATTTGTGGAACTGTTGCATTTGATATTTTTTTATCTAGGGGGAGGCGTGATTTAAAGAGCTTAGCTGAACCATGTAAACTTTTTGCATGAAATTCCACAGTTAATCCAGAAGAAAATCACAAAATTCAGGTCATGATAGTTGTGATTTATATAATGTCCATAATGTACAACTTTTGTGCTATAAATAAGGAGAAAACAGTAGCCTTGTCCCATAGACCTTGGAGTCAAGAATTTAGCTCTGAAAATGTGCAAAAAATGAGATATTGCCAAGGCATCACATCAGGTTACAATTTATTTAATGAAAAAAGGTTGTTTATTGCCTTGCGTCTCTGTCTCTCTTACGGAGTGCTACTGAAATGGAATATGCATGCAGCTGTGATCAGACCCAGATCAGAGTATGGAACATCAGACTACTATGTGAAGGGAAAATGATAAAAATGGAGGAAAAGACGCGTATACTGTGAAAGTGAAAAATAGTTGGAAATATGAAGACATACAAAAAATCTTTAGAGCAGCTGTTATAATGCACCCATCTTCCAAGGCAATTAAAGCCTGCCTCTGCTGTTACTCAGTTGTACTTGTGACCATTTCCAACCTTGTATTTTCAGTGGAGTTCTTCATGAAATAACAATGTGTTTTCTCCTCAATTACAAGTAGAGGTTAGGTTCTTCTTTTTACAAAAATGTTTAAGCCAAACAGCAAGAATACTAGGGCTGAAAAGTATAAAGTCACTTTACCTTAAAGAAAACCATGTATAGTTTATTTTTGTTCGTATAATTAAAAAATGGGGCAAAGAATGACAGAATAAAACTAGGTTTTGGAACTGTGTAAGACCTGATGGCAGAAAGTGAAACCTTGTACACAAGGAATTACACTCAGGTCTGGAGAAAGAAAATCGGTCCTTTTATCTGTAGTCTTGCTGTAGATTGCCAGCACTGGGTAAAATTCAGAATTTTTATACCTACAGAAACCAGACCAGCCTTAGCAGCAGGTTTGTTTTGCCCTTACTTATGGCCTTTGGTTTACTGGACAGAAGTGTCTGAATGTATTTTAAACGGGGCAAACCTTTAGGAAACAAATAAATATTAAGGAGTTCTCCAATCCCCACTGTAGCCTTGGGAGTACTGTAGTTTAGTTTTAAGGGGTGCTTATTATTTCGGTAGCCCCTGTCACTGATAAAGTACTTGGGTGCAGAACATTAACTCTGTAACTAGAAAATCTAAATTAATGGACCAATTCTAAGTCCTCAGCACAGAGACCCTTCCATGCTGTAAAGGTGATTTGAACTATTGGAAATGGGTAAAAGATTCCTAATGAAGTGTAAAACAGTAGCAAAAAGGTTTCTCCCTTAAGCAAAGAAACTCCTCTGGATGCTTATAGACCAAGAATAATTTCAAGCGGTGACAAGACCTCTAATTTTCAGGCTGCTGGAAAAGGTGATTTTACCTCTTCTACGTGTTAGGCTTGTTATGGCTTCATTTTTGTTGCCATTATGTTTTGACAGGTAGGGAGGAGTCAGAACATAGGAATACCAAGGTTTTGCCACCTTGAAGGAATTATTTTTATGTTATGATTTGATTTGGAATCTACTTAGAATCTGGAAAAAATACGAGTTTCTACTGCAGGCACGTTAATAGTTTTCAGAGGAAACAGTTTCTGAGAAAGGAAAGGGATGGTTTCTTTCAGGTATTTAGCACATCCATCTCTTGATTGCCTTCAAAAGCAATCAGCACTTTTTCATAATCATAGAATCATGTATGTTTTAAGGGACTTTTGGGGGTCATCTACTCCAGTCTCCTTTCTGAAGTAGATCAAATTACACTGAGTTGCTCAGGGTCTTTTTGAGTTTTGAGTATCTCCAAGGACAAAGGTTTCACAGCCTCTCCGGGCAACCTGTTTCAGTGTTGGACCACCCCAAGGTGAAATAAGTTTTTCTGTCTCTAATCAGATTTCCCCGCATTCCAGCTTGTATCCATTGCTTCTCCTCCTATCATTGTGCACCTTTGAAAAGACTCTGGCTCCACCATCTCTGTCATCTCCCAGCAGGTGGCTGGAGACAGCAGGCATATCTCTCTGTCGTCTTTGAGCTGGACCAGCGCAGTTCTCTCACTCTCTCCCTTTCCATCATGTGTGCTGGCCGCCTAACCACCCTGGTGGCTCTCCGCTGGATGCACTCCAGCGTGTCAGTGTCTTTCCTGTACCAGGGAGTTCAAAGCTCTGCACATCACCCCAGAAGGGGTCTCCAAAGTGCTGAGGAGAGGAGGAGGGAGACTCTTGCCTTGGCTTGCTGGCCACACTCCTGATAATGCAGCCCAGGATGGCACCCGCTGCCTTTGCCACAGGTGGATTCATGGCTCATATGCAACTTGTCGTTCACCAGGAACTCCAGGTCCTCTTCTTTAAAGCTGTGTTGTAGCTGTTCAGTCCCCAGCATGTACTGGTGCCTGGGCTTCTTGGTGTCCAGGTGCAGGCCATTTACCTTTGCTGATGTTTTGAGGTTCCTGGTGGTACATTTCTATGCCTGTTGGGGCGCCTGAATAGCAGGCCTGCCCTCCAGCATATCAACCACTCTCCTCAATTTGGTATTGTTCATGAACTACCTGAGTGCGTACCTCTGTCCCATTGTTCAGGTTGTTAAGAAAGAAATAAAACAGTTTTAGTAGTTCTAGTTGTTCTAGATCTGTATTAGATCAATATTGCAGTATTGATCCCTCAAGTAAGCAGCAGGTAATCAGCTGCCAGCTGAACTTTGCACAGTTGACCACAAACCACTGAGCCTAATGAGCAAAGCAATATTCCAATCACCTTAACACACACCCCAGAAGTACACATCTCACTATTTTAGCTATAAGGATACTATGGAAGACTGTGTCAAAAGCATTTTACTTTCTAGGAATGTTTACATTTGGCCATTTGAATTTGCTTCTCTATCTCTCCACTCTCTTCTCTGTTCTGTGCAGAGCAATCCCTTTCAACCATTGGAAATGAGCTGATCATCAGAGTCCTGACATGGAAAAGAAAGACCTAATTTTTTCCCTTGGTTTCCATGACAGTCAGCAGATATAAGCACTTCCTTTCCTGGTAAGCAAATGTGCTTGTATTTCTTTTTTCTTCCTTTCTTTCTTTCTTTCTTTTTTCTTTCTTTTCTTTCTTTCTTTCTTTAGCTCTTTATTTTTTTCCTTTCTTCCTTCCTCCTTCCTTTTTCTTTTTCTCTCTTTCTTTCTTTCATTCTTTGTCTTTCTTTATTTCTTGTTTCTTTCTTTCCTCCTTTCTTTCTTCCTTTCTTCCTTTCTTTCTTTCTTCCTTTCTTCCTTTTCCTTTCTTTCTTTCCTTCTTTCTTTTCCTTCATTCCTTACTTCCTTACTTCCTTTCCTTCCTTCCTTCCTTTTCCTTTCTTTCTTTCTTCTTTCTTTCTCTTTTTTCCCTTTCCTTTTTCTTTTTCTTTCTTTCTTTCTCTCTATCTTCCTTCCTTCCTACCTTCCTTTTTTCTTTCTTTCTTCCCTACTTTCTTTCTTTCTCTTTCTTGTTTTCTGTTTTCTCTTTCTTTTTGTTTCCTTTTTTCCTTCCTTTTCTTTTTCTTTCTTTCTTTCTTGTTTTCTTTTTTCTTCCTTCCTTTCCTTTCTATTTTTTCTGTTTTTTCTTTCTTTCCTTTCTTCCTTCCTTCTTTCCTTTCTTCCTTCCTTTCTTCCTTCCTTCCTTCCTTTTCTTTCTTTTTTTCTTTCTTTCTTTCTCTTCCTTCCTTTTTCTCTTTTTCTTTTTCTTCCTTTTTTTCTTACTTCCATTCTTCCTTTCTTTCTTTGTTCCATTCTTCCTTTCTTCCTTCCTTCCTTTTTTCTTTCTTTCCTTCTTTCTTTCTGTTTCTCTTTCTTTCCTTTCTTTCCTATCTTTTTTCTTCCTTTCTTCCTTCCTTCCTTTTTTCTTTCTTTCCTTCTTTCTTTCTGTTTCTCTTTCTTTCCTTTCTTTCCTATCTTTTTTTTTCTTTCTTCCTTCCTTCCTTTTCTTTTTCTTTTGTTCTTTCTTGTTTTCTTTTTCTTTTTCTTTCTTCCTTCCTTCCTTTTCTTTTTCTTTTGTTCTTTCTTGTTTTCTTTTTCTTTCTTCCTTCCTTTCTTTTCTTTTTCTTTTTTGTTTTTTTTCTTTTCCTTTCTTTATTTTTCTTCCATTCTTCCTTTTCTTCGTTTGTTCCTTCCTTCCTTTCTCTTTTTCACTTTCCTTCTTTTCTTTCTTTCCTTTCTTTTCTTTCTCTCTCTTTCTTCCTTCCTTCCTTTTTTCTTTCTTCCTTTCTTCCTTCCATTCTTTTCTTTGTTCGTTTGTTCCTTCCTTTCTTTCTTTCTTTCCTTCTTTCTTTTTTCCTTCCTTCCTTTCTTTCCTTTTTCTTTCTTTCTTTCTCCCTCTTCCTTCCTTCCTTTTTTCTTTTTCTTTCTTGCTTTCTTCCTTCCTTCCTTTCTTTTCTCTTTTTTGTTTTTCTTTCTTCCTTTTTCTTTCTTTCTTCCTTCCTTTCTTTCCTTCTTTCTTTCTTTCTTTTCCTTTCTTCCTTTCTTCCTTTCTTCCTTTCTTTCCTCCTTTCTTTCTTTCCTCCTTTCTTTCTTTCCTCCTTTCTTTCTTTCCTCCTTTCTTTCTTTCTTCCCTTCTTTCCTTTCTTCCCTTCTTTCCCTTCTTTCCCTTCTTTCCCTTCTTTCCCTTCTTTCCCTTCTTTCCCTTCTTTCCCTTCTTTCCCTTCTTTCCCTTCTTTCCCTTCTTTCCCTTCTTTCCCTTCTTTCCTTTCTTTCCCTTCTTTCCTTTCTTTCCCTTCTTGTTTTTTGAACCCTTGCTATAGCCCTTAACCCTTCCGACTTTATCCCTGTGTGTTAATCCTTTATATGATTCCTTCATACTTATGAAAGGATGCCTTTGTGCCTTGCATGATTTCTCTTTAATTCTCATCTTATAAAACTCTTGGTACAGCCACAGTGATTTCTTATCTTTGCTTTCTGTCTTGCATCAGAGAGGTTTTCTGTTCTCCATTTATAGACCTTTTCAGTTACTGCTACCTTCCTGGCAGTGTTCTGTCATCTAAATTAAATTTCCAGAGGACTCCATCTGCCAGATCCTTGAGTGGGTTACAGTGTGGCTTTTTTTTCTTCTAATCTTTTAACTCATTCCTCTTCTTACAATAATAAACTCTTCTCATTCACTTTCACTAAGCTTGCTTCCCACCTTTAAGTTTTCAGTCATTTTCTGGTGAAAATCAAATTGAATATAGCCACTTCATGAGTATCTTCTAGTTTGCGAGGTGGGGGTGGGGTGGTGGTGGTGGGGAGGACAGGGCAAGGGAGAAAACATTGTCATAAGAACTTTCTGGAATAACTGGGCTGTGCTAGGAGATTCAGCATGCCTGAGATTACTGCTGACCTTTAGAACATGATCCTTTATGCTAACAAACTGTTAAACTGTGTCCTGCTGTGAGCTTGGCCCTTCCAGCTAGTGCTTTCCCCAAATACTTCTCGGGGGCAGTTTGGCAGATCATTTTGGGGGTCATTACCAATAGGGAGTTTGCACACAGACGCTGTTTTGGAATCTAAGAGATTTACTTAATTACATGCTACTTTGCCTTGGTGCAAAGGAAAATTCTAGAATGGGTTTCATTTGCTGGTCTGTAAGACTAGTGTACCCTGTACATTTGTTTTTCCAATAGATTTAGTGACACCAGGTATCATTTGGTGCTGTCCATTTAGACTTCTGATGACAGTTTGAAAAATCCCTCCTCCTCCTGATTAATACCTCACAGATTTTTGTGGTTAAACAAGCCTGTGTCTGATCTCTTCTTGAGCTTCACAGACAATATACACATTCTTGACATGATCCTTAATAGTATTTCCACTGTCTTGCATTTTTGCTCTGTAGTCAACAGGACACATCTATACCATCTATACCTGTACATATCTTTGACTTGACATGTCTTTCTGTAGAACTCTCTTCACAGATTTACCACGTCTGAAACACTGTTACATTTAAAAGTACAATTTTCAGTAACTTTTCTTTTCCCAGTAAAAAATCAACAAGATCAGTATTTAAAACTGCATAGAAAGCACCATCTCAAATACTTAACCATTAAACATTGATCAAGCACTGTTCAACTAAGCTCTGAGGTGCTGTGGACTCTCCATCTCCCTTTGAGATACCAGTATTATAATCATCAGAAGATCTTTAGTTACTTCTAGTGTTGTGTCTTGGAACCTGTTTTGAACATTGGTTAACTAAGGCTTCTTAGCTAAGGGTAGAAAGAAACAAATTTCATTAAGCCTGGTCAAATCATGGCCTCCATTACCATTAGGAAGATATAAAGGCAGAAGTCAGGGCTGCAATCATGTCCATGGATATAATGATAGAATTAATGGAGATCTGTGGAGGTTCCAATATAGCTACTCAAGAGAAATTTAGGAACAAGACAGATAAAGGGGCAGAGCGTGGATATTGTTTTCTCTTATTTCTTGGAGAACCCAGGAGATCCCTGTTACTGTGAATTTCATCTTGGCAAGAAATGGCTTCAGGTTTTTGTACATTTCTTTTTAACCATACGTACCTTATTTTCCTTTTTCTTTGAGATGGTTCCATAAAGATGAACAGGAAACAGGAAACAAGTTTACAGGACTTGCAGAGGGAAAAATTAGAAGATTTAAATATTTGTAAAGTATTTAAAGATTTTAAAGAAGATTTGAAAATACAGAATCCTCCTTTGATATAAATACTACATGAACCTTGGAGAATGATTTGATGAAAATGGACTTTGAACACAAGGCAAGTATATTTATATACACAGCTTTAACCTTCATCCAAATCATAAAGTTCCTCAACTGATGCATTATTATGTTTTTTATTTATGAGTAATTTTATTCATTAATAAGCTTCATAGAATATTAGAGCAGAACTTCATGCATAATTTGAAGTCAGGATACAGGACATGATCAGAAACCAAACCCACGTAATACTTTTAGGACCTGATATTATTATACCATTATATTGAAACAAAACTACTGAGAAATTTATAATGTTTTAAAATAATTTCAGAAACAAATATGCACTGACATATTGCACTTTTCAATATTCATTCCTCTCTGTTTAGCCTCATAATAGAAGTGAACATTAATGTGTAGATGATTTGAAGCAGTTTTGTATACATATACTTTTTTCCCCTCATTTATAACTCTTTTTTCCTAGTAAAGGCTCCAGATTTTTTAGCATGTTAAAGTATCTAAAGTCTTTGCAAGACCTCATTGATGTAGATACGGTTTTTGGACCTGTATGACCAATGCTTTCAGCTTTTGCAGCTATAATTCATATGTATGGCAGACTTGCACATATACATATGAAAGTTTCTAGTTCCTTCTAATCTTGGAGGAAACTTTTAGAGTGTGAAGCAACTGTACTCAGTTGTACAGTTGCCAAGCTCTGTGGGAATAGCTGCTGTATTTTTAAGTCTATTTTAATAAATTCTTTTTATCAGGGTTTTTTTTTTAAACAATCCGTGTCCCATAGCAATTGTGATATAGCATTCAACACCTAAGTAGGTCTACTTTAAAATAGAAATGTTCTCTACATATATGTCATCCTTACAGATTAATGACCCTTTCACTAAGGAGGTTAGCAGTCCAACTAGCAGTCTCAGCAAGCCCATGGCAGCTCCTAGTTCACATAACTCGGGAATGCAAGCACCATAGCAGTCAGCGCTTCTGTATCAATCTCACTCTCCTTTCCACCTCATGATAAGTCTGCACCCAATCACGGGGAAAGAAAGAGTTTGTTTTTCATAAGAATGAAGCTAATAAACACAAGCCACTGTGATTTCTCCCTGGAGTAATAACAAAGTAAGTGTGTCCAATCCTGAACATAACTAATGAAGCTATCATTGAAATCAGCTTGGAATAATCAAAAAGGACTAAACACTAGCGATACAGCTTTCACTTTGTTTGGTTTGTATATGAAGACAGGCAACATGAAGAAACATTTCAAAGACAGAGTGACTTTTACAGTGGATTAGGAGTACCAAGTCTTTCTAGGTTTCATGTAATTTTTAATCCTTGGTACTTGTTACGCCAGTGTTAGTGAAACCTGATTTGCATGCCTGTCTTTATCTAGTGAAGAAAATATTTCTCACATCAGTTTTGAGTAAAACAGTCAACTTGTACAGCTGTCTCAACTAATAACACTATGGTGGAGTTGATTCATCATTCTTCAAGATATATATGGAGAAGTATTTTTTCGCTCTGCTAAATCCTTAGTTAGAATTGCAGTAATAACTGTAAATACTTGGAAAGAATACATAGGTAGGTTAAAGGTATTTTCTGTGGGGTTTTTCCCCAAATATTACAAAAAGCTTTAAAGAATCTTCAGTAGAAGACTTTTCTGAATATCAAAGGAAATAATTTAATTTTAATTTGGTGTGTGTTATTTTTGTGTGTGTGATTATAGCAACATTGTAGGGATACTTAATAATTTCAGATTCAGCAAAAATATTTTTCTCATTTTTATTTCTGCTCTACTTTGTTAATCTTTTTATATTATTGTCTGGTGTTACATCAAGATTCTGTGCACATTTCTTAAATAACTAGCAGTATTCATAGCAATTATACTGTGGGAACAGGAAAGAGAAGGGAAGTTTTGACTCACTAATAGATGGGTTCTTCTTTGGTCCTGGTTTGTTTTTAGAGTGTACTTCAGATCTCTTCTTTCAGTGTGCTTGATTTTTTTTATCAAGAGGTAGCTGATAATCACTGGTCCACTTGCAGATCTTGTCCTGACATGGAATATTCACTCAGATGTGGAAGCAAGGAAGTCCTCTTGGGTCTCATTGCATAACCACAGCCAGAGAAACTACAAGACAGCTCCTAAAAACTTCCTGTAGCAAGTTTAATCGAAAGCTGATGGAAAGCCTATGTAAACTGAATGGGTGATCTTGCCTTTGAAATAGAAGTAGTTCAATAATGTTAGTAGAATGAGCATGGCAGACATCACAGCAATCTACCCTGTGACTTTCAAAACAGACCAGGGGCTGTCTGCTTTCAGGGACACTTTTCTTCAGTTCGATGTGGCACTCTGGATTTCTGTGCTGTCAGAACACAAGAACATAACAACATGAGAAAGGCTATACTGGGTCAGACCAAATCTGACAGAGATATCTGATGTTCTGCCTCTGACTAGAGCCAAAAGCAAATGCCTGTGGTTGTGAAGTATGACATGAAAGAGTGCAGTCTCAGATCACGATCTCTTTCCTTCTCTTGCTTGCTTCCTTATCTTTTGCCACTCAAAAATGTCCATGCAGAATGGTTTTCTTTTGGAAAATGTGATTTGACAGAATTGAGACACAGCATGGTGATATGTTGATTTAGTAGAAGATTAGAGCAGAGAATAAACAGACAGGCTTGCAGGCTAAGCTGGAGTCCTATGGCTGCCCAGACTTAGAACTAAGATGCATAAAAAACAAGCTAAAACTTTCTAAATTAGCCTGAAGCAGAATACACAAGCTTTAGTCTTGCAAAAGAAACTGAAATCTTTGATCTTTTATCTTGAACTAGGCTATTTTTAAAGGGGTAGAAAATGGTTTTCTGGACAGTCTTGGTCTTTTGCCTCTGATAGCTGAATGGATGACAATCTGCTTCCACTTTAGCTTAGCACTGATACGCTTCATTCTCCAATAGTGCAGTCCCTACAGCTTGTGTTCTGCAAAGCAACAGCAATCTTGACTACATACAGACTTACAAAGAAGTATTTAATTCTAAGATTAGTCTGCTGTTTTACCTTTATTTACTCATGCAAGTGGTAACACAGAAGATGCTGAAGACTGGCAGTTGCCTAACTGGGGAAATCAGAGGTAAAAACCCTGGTATTAGAGGTGAAATGCAGTTTTCAAGGATGAAGATTATGAGCCAATGTTCCTTTGGAGTTCAAGTGGGCAAAATCATGGCAGAAAGGAAAAAACAGTGAAAAGGAATTAAAGAAAGCGGTATTACAGAAACTGGAAGTTCTGTAAACACTTGAAAAGAGAGGAATTAAAACAGCATGTGATTGTTTTCCTAGAAAAAGTTGAGAAAAGATCTAGTAGTAGAGACTTTGTGCAAAAATTAAAATGTTTCATGATTCACTGGGAAACACCAATTGAAGAATCCTAGTCCAAACTGTTAGGACAAAACAAGGGGAATCAGATCACTTCTTATCAAGTAAATTACTTCCTTCAACTTGGAACTTCCTAAGAGGGATAAGCTGCAACAAAAACTTCAGGATCTGAGACCTCATCTTGAGAAGGAATCAAATATGTAGCAAAGCTGGCTGGACAAGATTTTAATACGTGACAGTTCCTGAGGGTTTAGAACTCTTTCTTCTGCATGAAGAACCCACTGCTGTTCCCCATGAGAAGCCACTTCAAGAGCCAGTCAAGGTCAATTTATCATTTACTACAGAATAAATAAAATGCAAATGAAAAAAGATGTTTTAACTTAGCTGATATTCAAAACACTTCCATAATGGACATAAATGCTAGTACTGAAGTTGAAGAGAAGCACTGATGTATGAACAAAATGTCATGTCTGTATGATGACTTACTATGGAAAAAGTGATGAAGCATTATATTATTGTGAAACCTGTAAGAAACTCCTGGCAGTGACAAAATCTAGATTTACAGAAAATAAGATTTATAAAGGATCTTAAGAAATCACCTAGTCTGGCCCTTTCCTCCGTAGGAAAGGAAAAAACTATACTACCTACAAAAAGACTTTCAGTAGACCATTTTTGCTACTGTTATGTCACAGAAAATTCATGCTCAGGGCAAACCACATATGCCAGATACAGCTTTTTAAATATAAGATACTGAAAGGTGCTTTGCAAGCTGTCTGGCAGAACTGCAGCATTATGAGATGACATATGTATATGTATAAGTCTGGTAACCTGTCATAACTACAAGAATAAAGAAACAATTGCTTACTGCAGTTGAAACATAGTCATCAAAGCTCAGACTGGAAAAATAGCGATGAGTTTTCCAGGTTGCTCAGCACCAATAGACATTTTCTGCTGCTCAATTAAAGGTAGTTTAGGAGAAAATCTGTTAGAGAAGCAGAGAACATCACTATGGAGATAAGGAGGGGGCTAAGAACAATCTAGGCTATTGATGTAAAACATCCTGATAACAAAGCATACAGTAGACAACTAAATTTATATAACTTGCAGTTTGAAATTTTCTTTTCTCTCCATAAATGGTTCACTGTATAAGGTGCCACTTGTTAGATGATGATTTGAGCTGAGGAAGGTGTGTTAAGATGTGTATTAGGAGAAATTGATGAAAGCTGTTTGACAGCATCTTCCTTCAGAATATATGTAAGAAGCTTCTTTACAGAATAAAGTAGGTGAGGCAGTAGGAGCTGTATCTGCTGACAAAGAAAAGTAAAACTAAGTAATCAAAGAGTTTTCAATAGCAGCCAAATAGTGTATCATAGAGCTGTGGATCTGAAAGAGAAGCAGCAGCTGAAATATTTAGTATTCAGAAAATATCCAGAGGCCACATTAGAAACTAATGCAGAAATTCTAAGCCGTACAGCAAAGCAGGGAAGCAATGGAGATTTTGAAGACAGCTGGGAGGGAGATGACTGGAGCTATGTGGAAGTTTGGAACATCGAGGGCAGTTTGGGAGCAGTGGGTGGCCAAAATCATGAAGAACATACTAAGTAATTGCGTGGTAGGAACAACTGTAGGGATCTTACGACAAAACTTTATGCTTTCTCAGTAGTCTTATTCCTTTAACAACTTTTTATGTTTTTATACTTGCAGGATAGAACAAGCTTTGGGAGAACCAGGTCAGCATTTGAAGACAATAGAATCACAGGTCTCAAAATGCAGAGATAATACGTTTGGACAGATGTGACTGTAATGCTGTCAGCTGCTGCTATTCCATATCAAGGCCTCCAATATTTGCTGTTTATTCTTCGAGCCAAAGCCTTGGGAAAAAAAAAGTTATTAGAGGCAAATAGTAGCTTTCACTTTTTTTAAGGGAGATTCTGAAAAATTCTTGAAATCATGACCCAAATGCACACTAACATTTTTAAAATTTAACATATTAAAAATACACACATCAAAAATACCCTGCACCTGTTTATTTTAAATCTAGATTTTTCACGATCAACTCTTTTGAAACCAGAGCCATGATTTGCTAACACTTGACAATTAAATGCTGTAACTGAGAGCAGAAATTGGTCAATGGAGTCTTTTGCAAATTATAACTGTGAAAGGAAGGAACAAAACAGCTTGATATGCAGACTGTTTCTGGAGACCCAACAGGGATTTTGTCAGTTCTTTTAAAAGGCTGTGGGTTTTTTCCCCCAACAGATATTCCCCCATAAAGATATTTGGTAATTTGGAAGAAAAAAAAATAAAAGACAGTCAGAAGTCATTGTGATACAAAACCACAAAGACCCTGGGTTACTCTGAGTGAATTTTTTAGGGTGTAACATTTTTTAGAATGGGAACTGTAAGGAAGATCATAGAGTGTGCTATGTGGTAAGATCTGCAAAACTGTGCACTGCAATGAAACCAAGATGGGTGAAAATTCTTCAGTTTTATATAAATCAGAGCCTCTTGGTAGTCCAATTTCTCCTGATATTTTAAAGTCTCTTACTACTCCACTGCTCTCCTATCTTTGCTGGAAAGACTTTCTGTTGCAGGAGCAGAATTGTATGTTTTCTCCAGTCCAGCTGACTAGTAATTGTTGCAGTCCTTGTCCTGGCTAAACTGACCAATACTTAACCAACATCTAGTTACCAGGATACAGCATTTTCTTGTTCTTTGCGGATTACTACATCCTACATCAGGCAAGACCATTTCTACCCACAATGTCATGAAAAAAAGAAGAAAGCAATTTCCTGTTGAAGGATTTACTTTTTGCTGTTAGGCAGGTAGTTTCCTTATTGTTCTCATTTAATCAAAAAAGAAAAAGGGGAAATAGTGATTAGTTTTTTTTTTTCTTCTCTAGAATAGTGGAAAGCTTCAAGTGGTGATGACATAAACTTTTGAAATCTGGTCCACTATTTTAGTCTCTCACAACCAAATGAAAGATAATCATACTCTGCATGTCAATCAGCACTACTTTTGTATGTCAGCCTTCACAACTGGTTTTAATGACTGCAGTTTCTATAATGTAGCTACAGGATAAACACTAATTAGCTGTTGAGCATAAAAATTTTAGTGAGCTGAAAAGCATTGTTTGGGTATCCTAAGCCAGCAAATAGAGGAATATATACTAAACTGCATGTGAGGGTAAGATTTTTAACTGGATATCCTGGAGGAAGAGGGGAAAGAGAGTGGGTCAAGACATTGACCAAGCGAGCTACTTCACTGTAGGGTTCAGTGCTGCCAAACATATATAAAAAACCCTCTTGTCAGCCCAGGATGTTTTCTTGTCTGCTGCAGACCATTTCAGAAATTCTAGTGTTGTTTTGAGTCTACAGCAAAGTATGGTTTTCCTTTATTACATTATTTTGAAGTTAAACTACCCTTTTCCATCTAGCATTGCTTTAGTTCTCATAAACCTGAGGTCATACCAGCAAATTTTTTTTTTCACAGATTTGAAACCTGCAGTCTAATGGAAGCTGAGATCTCCTGTCACAGAAGCTAAAATTTTTAGAATAACCAATATTAAAAATCACAACAAAATCAGGACAGCTGGCAAAACTTGTAGTTGCAAGTAACTAAGAACAAAATACAGCCTACAAAATCAGTTGTTGATGGATGAACTGGAAGAAATACAGGCTTGACTTTCAGATGCTATTATGTGCCTAGAATACTAACAGTTAAACCCATTTATTTTTAATTGCATAAGGAGAAAATACAAGGAGGGCAAAGGGGTGAGTGGGCCATAAGTCATCATATGTTTGACATAGTGGCAATGCACCAAACACCGGAATAGATTCTGAAATTATGTGTGGTAAGTCACAATACTTATTGTTCCCGTTCTTGTCCCTGTAAGCTGTGTCCCCTGTTTATATTGCCTGTGCAGCGATGCAATACTTAGGGCAGCGAGAAGTGTCCCTGATTTGTGGAAGTATCCAGCTGGATGGTTGGTTTCTACCACGCAGAATGGGTATGGCAACAACCCAAACTATTAACCCCTAACTCCCCCACCCAAAACATTTATGACTCAGGTGTTGATTTAAATATTCACTTTCAGACATACATTCGCTCTTCTTTTAGGATTTTTTTTTTTTTTTTATGGAGAAAGTTCCTGACTGGGAAAAAATCTAATTTCTGCACAGAAATTAGTTTTCATTGAAAATCCAGTATTCAGTTGAAAAATTACTTTGACAGGAATTTTTGACCAGCCCTAAAACTGTCTGTAGAGGTGAACTCTGCAGCAGTGGGGTGTACCTGGTCATGAATTACCCCACTGATAGAGCATTCTTAAATGTATGTTCAAGACTGTGCTCCTCGAAGCAACGGTTTGCTTAAGGCGGGTTAACGGAGGTGGTTCTAAAGTCACTTATCCAATGCAGTTTATTTTTGTACACACAAGCTAAAATAACTCTAGCTGAAAGTTAAGACCATTTTGTCTTTGTTCAATTTTCTGCCAGTAGTTTGCGCATGAGCCTGCTTCTAAGCAACAGTCGAGAAAAACATGATGGAAAATGAGTGGTGTACATCCAGAATCGGCTGCAGCTTACTTAAGGACAGCTCTGGTAGCTAAAACTAGTTAGGTATCTATCCAACTAAACAGATGCCTACCCAGAGCTGTATTTAGCGATTGTCTGTCACCGGAACCACACATAGCCCACTGCACAGGTAGCCAAACCCCGGCTAAGATCTTCCCTCCGTCCCTGTCAGGGCACGGAGCGAAGCGCACCAGAGCTCAGCCCGCCGGAGGGAAAGCCCGGCCCACCCCCGCCTCCGCGGCTGGGCGGCGGCTGGCGGCCTGCGGGGGGCACGGGCCGCACCTGGGCACGGGGGCTCGGGGAGGGGGAGGGGGAGGGGCGGAGGGCGCTGCCCGCCCGAGCACCGCCCCTCCTTGACACCGTCCCCCGGCTGACGGCCGCCGTCGCTACCTGTGCCGCGCGCCCCCCGCCGCCCCCGGCTCGCCCCGCCCCCGGCCCCTCCCCGCTGCAGGCGGCGGGGCCGGGGCGGGCCCGCGGCGCCGGTTATTTGCCCCCGCGGCGTGGTGCCCGCGCTCTCTCCCGTTCTCGCCGCAGCCCCGGCCCCCCCCCCCGCCATGCCGAACATCGTGCTGTTCAGCGGCAGCTCCCACCACGACCTGTCCCAGCGGGTGGCGGACCGGCTGGGGCTGGAGCTGGGCAAGGTGGTCACCAAGAAGTTCAGCAACCAGGAGACCAGGTGCGCGCGGCGCAGCGGGGCGGGCAGCCGTGAGCGGCGCGCGCGGCCACCGGCGCTGCCCCCGCCGGGGCCCCCTTTCCCGGCCGCCGGCCTCGCGCGGCGTTACCTGCGCGCGCGCTCCGGCCCCACCCCCGCGGGCGGCGGGTCCCGCCGGGGCGGTGTGGCGGCGCGGCCCGCGAGTGGGCAGCCCGGGGCGGGCGCGGGGTACGGCGCGGCCAGGCGCGTCCTGCCCGGCCCCCGGCGCTCGTCCCCGGCCGCCGCCCCCCCCTCTCCCCGGAGCCGGCAGGAGGGGCCAGGCGCACCGGCGCTGCCCCGGAGCTGTCCCGCTCGCTCGGGCTGAGCCGGCCGGAGGAGGGGCGGGGGCCCGGGCCCTGGGCAGGCGGAGAGCATCCTCCTGTGGGGGGCGAGGGTGGAGGGTGCTGCAGGCGGCCTGTCTGCAGCGTGGGGTTCATCCCGCCCTTGGCGGGCGGCTGGCCGAACGGCTGAGCAGCTTTATCGCCGTAAAGATAAAACCTTTTTAGTTTTAGGTTGGGTTGATCTAGGGTTGCAGTGCATCGCGCGGTTCTGTAGTTGGGTCGGCTCTGTGTGTGAGTGGGCGTAAGAGCAGGGTGGTGATGATGGGCCAGGCACTTGAAAAGGAGCCTGGCGCGAATCGCGCTTCAGGTTTTGTTGCAGCGGGTCTTTATTCTGTATCAGCAGCCGGGGGTGTGTGGTGCAGCAATTCCAGCTCCTGTGCAGCTTCCCTCCCCAGTCCAAAGCTGTTGTCCCGCATGAGGGTAGTACGGTTGTTACGATGGCCTTGGCTGACTGCTGGAAGTGCAGGTGTGTTGCGTTCCCGGCCAGCCAAATGCAGAAAGTGACTCTGGTAACAGTGCAAAAGACCCTGTGTGACACCGTGAGGACAGCTTGCTCCCCCTGACTCCCTGAGAATATGCTTGCTGGTGCTTTTTCTACTAATATTGCCTCTCTATGAGTCTGTCATCTTCGCTTTCTGACCCACCTGTTTTATTTACTCATTTTTAATGGAGAATTTTAATTTGAGGTGACAGCCCGTGAGCTGGTAAGACTGTGCCGCTGTTTTTCTGTATAGGTGTATGAGACTTGGCTGCCAGCTGATCCTAAAACGTGGAAGTAGCTGGCTAGTCTCTGAGGTTACTGTCTGTTTGTTTTTATCCGTTCTTGTTCTGAATCTCCTAAACAAACGTGTTTTCATTGCTTCCTTTGAAAGATTAACATGGTGTATTCTAAAACTGCTCTTACAAAGCTTGTCCTTCTAGTCTGTCTACGTTTTTGCATTCTCAGTTTAATTGCTCTTGTTCTAGTTATGCTCACTGGCATTACTATAAACCCTCTTCCATTGGTGTTTATGCAACCTAATATTTGCACACTAACTCTTCTATTCATTCCTGATTAAATGAAGGTTTAAATCTTCTCTCAAGTCATTCCAGCCCCATACTCACTTTATTGCTCTTTGATCTCTTTTCTGCATGATAAAACTTAATTTGTGTATTTGGTTGCATGACTTCCTTGCTAACTTCTAATTTTTTTAATGTTTATTCCCCAGACACACTTATCTTTGGTTCTGCAGTTTGCTGTGTTTTAAGGAGAGATTAACTGATTTAGATTTCATCCAAGGTAGAAATTTATCTCTAAAGTTTGCATATTTTTGTGAGGAGGCTTAATTAAATTCTAGGCTGCATCATACAATAATCTTTAGTTTATAATTTCACCTAATTTTTCAGGTGTGCAGTATTGGCCTCTGCCATTAAACAAGTAGGTAGTGGTGACTGCAGCATGTCAGTAGTTTGGCTAATCTAGTAGTGCTAGTTTATTTTCTTAGGCAAATAGGGATGTAGTGTGGTATAGATAGGAGGAATGGCTCTAATCTAAACGTTATTTCTGGTTGCTTCTGTTGCAACACAGTGACCAGTTAGGCTTGATGTCTTTTTTTTGACCTTTTTTTTTTTTTCATGAACTTAAAATGCCTTAACACTTCAAATGTTTGGTTTTGTTTTCTTCATCTACTGCTCCATACTTATGAGATTGTAAAATGAAGTTTGGGGAGGTGGGGGGGGGGGGGGTGTTGTGGTGGTTTGTTTTTTGGTTTTTTTTAACCCCTCAGCCAGGACAGTTGTATCCACTATGTAATGTTTTAAATGGGTAATCTTTTCAATATCCTTAGCAACTTATTTCAGGATTTGGCCTTCCTGTTTTGTAGACTGATTTTCATAAGAAAAAAATCAGCAATAGTAATAAGAGGATTCCTCAACAATGTGTTTGAAATTAAACTACCCCTACAGTTTATAAGATTTATGCTGTAGTGGTCCTTTCCTGAGGCATCTGGATTTTTAGTCTCTATAGAAAAGTTTCATGGTGTGTGCATGTACAGAAAGATAATCTAGGACAATCTTTTTTTTTCTTGTTGTGTTTTTAAATTTATAAACAAATGTATTGGCATTACAAAATACATTTGCAGTATTGCAGAATACTGGAACATGATTGTTAAAGTGCTCAGAGAACCTTAAACCTTCCCGATGGCACTCTGGCAAACTCCAGTGCAAACAGATAAGCTTGGACCCGAGGGTCAACAAACTCTTGCTTTGTCAGATCTGTTAAGTTAGCAAGCTGCAGAGAAGATTCACCTTTTGTTAAAAGCTCTGGTTTGCAGCATTCCCTTAAACATAAATGTAAGTTATGGCGAAACTAATAAATATGTGCAGCCTCAGGCTTAAATCCTTGTCAGAGTGTCATAGCTGGAAACCTTTTAGTCGAGAACTGCAGTTAGTCTGGCTTGCGGAATAGAGTGGAGGGAAGAGTCATTAAACATTTTGTGTTATTTCAACTCAAACAAGCTTTAGAGCCCAGTCCATAGCAGTTGTCAGTAGGTTTGAGGAACTAAAGCTGTGTGCCCTAAGGTTAGCTGGGGATAGGACCATGCCTGACAAGCGCTGTAGCTAAGTGGGCAGGTACATTCCCAACTCCAGGACATTTAAAATGAGAAGGGCTTTATATATATATATATATAAAATGTATACCGAGAGGAGCATCTCTAGCAGTATCCCAGTTCCCCTCAGATTTAGCCTTTCAGCAGTCTTGCAGCTCTGTCTGTAACTCAGAAATGTAGTCTGTGCTAGAGGAAGTAAGTGAAATTGCTGGTAGACTTGGCCACTGCCCTGGTTTTTTTTTCCTTCTTCTATCTAAACTGTATGGAAATGCTTTCCTTCAGCTAACTACCAAAGTCCAGCAACTCTGAGCAGCAAGAGAGCTCCTCAGTAATGTCTGGTTATGGAAGATAACTCTGTTTAGTGTTCAGAGCTTGTGTGTCAATTAAGTGCCAGCTATGGTGTCATGGTAGGAGCTTGAGGAGTAGCACCTTCTCCCTTATCTGGCAAATGCTAGGGCTGCACTGGGGGCTCTGTCAGTTTATCTTTTTCAAACCCCACAAGCAACTGTCATCAGCAGTGTTTTGCAGGCTAGAGGAAGAGGAAAGGAATGGAAGTTCTTAAACAGGCATGGCTGTTGTAACCTCAGCATCGTGAAACTGACAGACATGCAACAGAAGCATACAGATACTGAACACTGAAGTTTTTCACAAGATTGTCTCCAAATACACTGAGATGGCATTTAGTTATAGTTGATACACAATTAAATCTCAAAGCAGGTATATTTGGTGAGTCAGCTGATTTAATAAAAAAAAAATATTGTTGACTGGACATCACTTTTTTAATAATTGTATTTTCTTACAATAAATTGTATGTTTGCTTCTCTAAAGACTATTTATTTTAATTCTGTCCTTGAAATACTTGTTATATGCAAAATGGGGAAACTGGAGTGAAAGGTGACAGTCATACACGCATCGGTCTCAGTGGAAGAAGTTAGTGCTCCTATCCATTCTTGTGAGCTTCCTGGCTTTCCAGTCAGATTCATGGGCTGAAGGCCTGCTTGCAGATCTTCTTGACAGATCTGTGAGGGAGGGAACTGGAGTCCTGCCTGGCACGTGAATTTGGCACAGCCTTATTTAGCTGCTGAAGCTGGGTTGTTTCATTAAGGGTAATGCTTTTATAACATTAAAACAAAAAACTTTTATAACATTAAAACATTAAAAACATTAAGTGTATGCTTTTATAGAGGAAAGTATGGATTGAGTACAAAGGGACACTGCATGGGAAAAGCTGTGTTGTTATGAGGGCCTTTTGTAAGTAAATAAATAAAACTGGAGTCTTGGACTAAAATTTAATCTTAGAAGATGGGGGAAAAATAGCTGATTTTTATAATGAGAATTTTTACAAGGATCACTGTGAGTCTGTATTTCACACAAAGTGGAGTAATGAAAACAATTCCATGAAGAACTGAGAAATCAGGAGCAAAGCTGGAAACTTTGATATTGGCAATATATCTCAGGGAAGTACAATTGAGCATTGGGCTGTAACACTTCCCTCCCATCTTCTCTTCAGCATCCTCCAGCTCTTCTCTGCAGTTATCTCAGATAAGGCATGACCTCACTACATCTCTTGTACCCTGGTTCCTTTGGGTTTGGCTGCTGCAGGGGCTGTGAGGTGTGTGCTACTCACCCTCACTGGAGTAGATGGTTATGGTTTTTGCAGACACCTGATTGTAGAGTAAACAAGCTCAGGTGATTAACTGGTGTTAAATCGGCTAAAAGCATAGAGATTAGGGATATAGTGGGATGTGAAGTGACTCCATACTGCCCAGACACTGAGCAAGTGATTGGCAGCTGGGGTTTTTGTGTGCCGCCTGTGACAGTGGAGGCAGCTGTGTCCTTTGCCTCCCCCCCCTCCCCCCCATGCTGTTGTGTGCAAGAAGAAACTGCAGAAACAGATTTTACTAGCTTGGCTGAACAAAATAAAAATTTCTTCTGGATTGCATGTTTTGTTTATATAGGGAATTGAAGGTGCAGTAAATGCGGCCATTTATCACGTTCTTCATTGCTCCAAATCAGAAAAGGCCCAAAAAAATCTTCAAACTTTTGGCTTGACGCTTGCAGTTTATTGACCTTTCTGTATACTTTGCAAGTTTAATCTTTAAGTAGGTGCTACATGCTTGAAATTTACAAACAAAAAACAATCCATTTGAATCACGCTCAATGATCCCACGTGTCCTTAGCTGCAGTGTTTGGTACTCAGCCTTTGAAGACTCTCTGCAGGTGTTCAGGTTTGTTAGACTTCTGTTTCCAAATTTCTGAGGGTTCATTTTGGACTACACACGGCTTAACCCAGAGCTGCTCAAGTGAAGGTGTTTTCCTCTTGCGGTGGCAGGCTGTGTGCCAGAGTGGAGTGTGAGAAAGCATTTCCTGCCTTGTGCTGCCTAGCATGCCCGTGTCCACCATTAGGATGGGGCAGTGTCAATGAAGCTCTAGTTGGGGGTTGGTCTTGGAGCTGTTACTCAAGCTGGAAGAGCCTAGAGCTGAGGGAGACTGTGGGTGCCAGGAGATATAGGATACCTATAGACCTAAAACCAACTGGCATTTTTACTGTTTGTTGTTTTGGGCTTTGCTAGTACCTGCTTTGTTATACCACATCAGGGCAGTTAAAAATATTTGCCCGGTGAGTTGGAGGTTTTGTGTTAAAAGACTACTCTGCAAAATGCGTTCCCAAAGGTAAGAGGTCAAACACACCCTCTGCTTAGTGCTGCCCGTTGGCTGGGTTTCAAAGGATTGCAAATTGAGCATGTGGACTGGTTTTGATCACCTTTGAAATATCGATTCGTTTTGCACACTGTATGAGGACTCTAGATCTTAGATTTTGGCCTCTTTGGAAATTAAAAGTGTCTGAAGTACACATCTACTTTATCAGTACCTAAATTGCTTGAGAAATCTTACTACTTGTAAGCATAGCTAGAAGTTTAATCTGCTGTAATTATTTTTAGAAGTACATAGACCCCTTTTAAGTGCATGATTTCAACAGGATACTAGTTATGGATTTACATTATTTACCGTTTAAATCTGGCTCTGCATACTTACTCCCCTGCTTGCCCACAACTGTTTTGTCGGGGGTTTTTAGTTAGTATGTACAAATTTAAAATTCCCATTGCTGTAAATTCTGTTGGGAGCATACTATAAATTTAGCTCAGAAGGAGCCGAGTCTGCTGTTACAGCTGATCTTTGAATTTTGTTTAACAGATGCTTCAACCATTGAAATTTGTTTGCAACATAAGTGGGTTTTAAGCCTTAGCCTTAATCTGTGGTAACTAGTCTTTCCAAGTTTTTACATAGTACACTGAACTCTCAAATCAGCCTTTGCAAGATGAAGGCAGATACCAACATCCAAACTTGCTTTTCATCATGTCCTGTCTTATGTGTATCTTTCCCACTAGACCCTTGTGCTTGTGGATTCCAAGCAACTGGCTCAAAGTTAATTACTTTTGTGGGCTATTAATTTCTGTAACTTTTAATTTAAAACCTAATTGTGTGGTGTCAGGGCTTTTAATGCACAGGTTATGTTGACTCTTCTTGAACGAGAAGTTTATTTAAACTGTTACCAAATAGCTGAATTTGATTCAATTGCATAAAACAAACAGAGCTTGTAATCTTGAGGTAAGAGCTTGTTCTTGTGTCCTTTCTCTGTGTCCTTGCTATGTGGAATTGTTTAAATAACCCCACTAACAGTTAATGGGTCATGATATAGATGGTCTAACTGGAATTTAGCAGTAATGTTGTTAGTAACTGCTGCAAAGTTTGACTGCTGTTAACTTAGTGTTCTCTAATAGATATTAGAGGTACAATACCTCAGATATCTGATACTGTAGTTTATAGTATCTTACTGTTTGCCTGTGTTATAGCTGAACGTGTTAAAAAAAAAAAAAAAGCCACAGGAAAAAACCCTGAAAAAATGCAAAAGAAACCCCAAAACAAACACACACACCCCCAAACCACTACCTGCACCCCTCCCCCCAAAGAAAAACTAACAGAAAAAAACCCCAATCCATCCCAAAAAAATCCAGCGGGGTTAGTACAGGCTACGTCTGATGAAATACTTGCAACACAATGACTAGTTATCTTTTACTGTGTGGCTCAATGAAGGTAAAATAGGCAGCTATGTGTAAACTCAACCAGCAGACACAATATTTCTCAATACCGATCTTTGAGAAGGTAGATGATGAGAGATGGGAAAAGCTGATCTGTTGCACAGCTATCTCCAGTTGATTGGGAGGAGATCTTTGTGCAATAATTACATTATGCTATTCTCTGGCATGTTTACCCAAGTGCTATGCAGGTGTTAATTTAAGCTTGATTTAGTTTAGTCTGTATGTAACTTCTGTGTCCACTAGAAATGGTATTTCTGTATACCTATGCACATACTTTCATATTTCTGTGTGCCAAATAAGTATGTCATTCTGGCCTGAAAAGCATAACCAAAAATTTTTCAAATGCATCAAGAAAGAAAGTAGTAGCATTTTTGTTTTTCAAGTTGTTTACAAGATGAAAAAGTTATTGCTAGCTTAAGTTCACTGAAAAGATAGTAATTAATGGCAATTGAAGAAGGATCGCTTCAGGTTCATTGTATTAACCAGATCTATATTTATCTCGGCGTATATTCCCTGACATTTTGAAACCTGTTATTTCTTAGCAGTATGCTTAGAAATGACTGGGTTTTCTAAAAGGAGCAAAACAACTCCAAGTGTTGTAATTCAGTGTTCTTTGTGGTTTTATAATGATCAACAGGATCACTTATTTTTGTCATTCAGCAAAGTTGGTTTTTTTTTTCTATTACTGTTACATAATGTGTCTATGAAACTTTTGGTTACTTTTTTCCCTGAGTACTAGCGACTTATTCTGCCCTTCTTTATCACTCCAATATCATTCTCCCCTGAAAATTGACAGTGTTTTCTTCTTAGGCTTTTTCTTCTTTCTTCTTCTTTGTAATGGTTCCTAGTTTGATTTCCAGAACTGGAGTCTAACCTCACAGTTCTGAGTTGAAAGAGGTGCCATAGAATTTTGCATGCGGTGGTGGTCATCTTTGGACCTTTTCCAAAGGGCTGGTATGTGACACTTGTTATTAAGCAGGTCTGTGTGCCATGTCCAGTGGTGATTATCATTTTTTAGAGTCCTTATAACAGTAACGATGGACCTGTAACAATGATTGAGGCTGTGCCCATTAGCTAGTGGGTGGATCATGGTAATCGTTTAGGTTGGAAGAGACCTTTGAGATCAAGTCCAACCATTAACACAGAACTGCTAAGTCCACTACTAAACTATGTCCCTAAGTATCATATCTATGTGTTCTTTAAACACGTACAGGGACGGTGATCCACCACCTCCCTGGGCAGCCTTTTCCAATGCTTCATCACCCTTTTGGTGAAGAAATTTTTCCTAATATTTGATCTAAACCTCTCCTGGCACAACTTTAAGCCATTTCCTCTTGTCCTATTGCTTCTTACTTGGGAGAAGAGACCTACTCCCACTTCACTATAACCTCCTTTCAGCTAGTTATAGACAGCAATAAGGTCTCCCCTGAGCCTCCTTGGGGTTAAACAACCCCAATTCGCTCCTGTTCCTCCATAATACTTGTTTCTCTAGACCTTTCACCAGCTTCATTGCTCTTCTCTGGACACGCTCTAGCACTTTGATGTCTGTCTTTCAGTGAGCGGCTCAAACCTGAACACAGCATTTGAGGTGCAGTTGAGGAGCTGGATTTGTGCATCCAGAAGCAATGACAGGTTTTGTTTATTCTTCTGGGAGGTGGTGCTCTGGTATTTTAACACCAGAACTGGTTTTGGTAGGGCTTCTAATTAAGCCTGACCAGTTCTTCCCCTTATGGAATATACTTAAATGTCTTACTGAATTTGTTATGTTGTCCAAAAAGGAAAACAAACTAAGAAAATACATTGATCAAAACAGTTTTCTCTTAACAGCCCTATTGATCAAAATCTTGGACAGGGAACTAAGTTTTATGACCAAAAATTTGCATCTTTGTGCCATAATGAAAGCCTCCAAAAGGTTTCCTGGATTAACACTGACATATCTGCAAATGACACTGTCCTTGACCACCTCTGGACTTCCAGAGATCCTGGTGTTTGCTAGATGTTTTGCTTTCTTTTGGCCTTAAGAAATCCTGCTAGTAGCATTCTCAGGCAAAAAAATGTATTCAATTAAGGAGAAAAGTTATGACAGGATGTTTTTATGGCTTGTGTGGGACTGCAGAGGAGTCAAGTAGGGGAGCTGAGAGCATGGACTCAACTATCTTGATGGTAATAAATCAGATGTTTGCATGTCACTAAGGTTTTAAGCAGTAAATTCCTTTCTGTGTTTTGTATCTACAGAAAGCTAATGATTGTTACACAGCACCCCGAAAGCTGGTATACGGAAGCTGTTTGGACTGTGTTTGACTAGAACAAGCTTCAGCACTGAAGGACCCATCAGAGAAATTATTCTACCCACATCTGGGCCATTTGGATGGTTTCCAGCTAGAAGCTTTTGCTTATTTGTCTTGTTTAAAGATGCAACTTTTTAAATAAGGGCCCAAGACTTTTAGCATTTAATAATTAAGACAAACATGACAAAACGTGGGTTTGAAAGGTCTGATCGCCTCATTATTTAGGAAGTCTGTATGTTTCTTATGTTTTGCATGGATTCAGGGAACAACGAAGGTTAGTCTGCCGTTCTTATGTGTACGTTTTGGAGTAACGGGTGTGAAAAGTTAGCATGGTTCAACAGTAGATTTCTGTTGCTTGGGTCTAGAATTTAAAAAGAATCCACATTGATTTGTTTTAATTTTCCTGTTTATTTGTAAGCTCTGTTTAATTTTTTAATTCTGTGATGTGAGCAGTGATCAGTACCAGAGCTTGCCTTGAAATCTGTGGAAGAATAAAATAACTGGTAGTATAAGGAACCAAAGTATGTAAGCACAGTTAGAGCAAATAAAACAACTGACAGACCCTGAGAGTTGTTGAGTCATGGTGAGCTGTTGATGAGCAGTCCTTGGCTTTTCTCTAAGATTTTAATTCAGGAAAAAAAAAAAATACTTGGACATCATGTTGTAAATTTTAACCAGTTTTCTGTTTTGGGGCTGTGGTTTGGTACTTCTCTCTTCTAAAATACAGTAGTTTCTCAAACTGGCTAACATCTCAATTATCACAGAAAAAAATTGCCTTTTTTAAGGAGGTATTTTGATGCAGGTAGTATTTAATGCTCTGAAGTTGGCTCTGTTGTTTCTGTACTTATGTAGGTTATTCTTTAAATGACCATCTCAAAGGAGATGGCAAGGAGACAGAACATACAGACTAAAGAAAAAAAGCAGTATCAAACTTAATAATAATCTGAGCTGCATCTGTGCTATAGCCTTAATTACACATTGGTTTGTGCAGACCTTGTGAAAACAGTTATCTAGGCTGAAATAAATTTTAAACCGACTTATGATGAAACAGACTTTGTATCAAGGGGACAGTTATCCAAATCGCTGTAAAAAAATCTTACTCTACATGCAGATAATCTTATGAAAGCTTGTTAAAACTTTTTTCTGTTCTTTAATAATGCTTTTCCAGTTATTCAAGGGTTTAAATGGTCTTCTCCTGCTCTTTCAGTGTAGAAATTGGTGAAAGTGTGAGAGGAGAAGATGTGTATATCATCCAGAGTGGCTGTGGAGAAATAAATGACAACTTAATGGAACTGCTCATCATGATCAATGCTTGCAAGATTGCATCATCCTCCAGAGTGACTGCCGTAATTCCGTGTTTTCCGTATGCCAGACAAGATAAGAAAGACAAGGTAGGTAAGACACGTGTAATGTCAGGAGGCTTTTTTTCACCTTGTTCACTTGAAATTTTTGGAGATGAAACATATTTTCAGAAATGTTTAAGTAATTTGAAAGATTTGCACTTTTTTCCCCATCCTTTTTTGGTAAAATGTTACATTATTTCATCTATAGGTGAAATGAAGTGAGAAAAATTATTTTTTGCTTGTTTTGGTAATTGACATACCTTCGGTTTGAAAAAGTAGGCACGTCCTGTGTGTGTGGTATATTGCAGAGTGCTCTGCTAGCAAATCTCACCTTATGGGACTGTTTTTCCTGCTTTTTCTAGCTTTACTGTTTTTACCTCTTTATATGAAGAGAGTACACCCTTTTAAACATTTTAATTGCATGGAATTGAATCCTAAATTTGAAGTGCTGTAACCATTATTTAGGTGAGGTTTATCCTATATGGTTGAACAGAGCCAAATGGAAGGAACTAATGAAATCTGCAATGCATAACAGTAATATAAACATTATTTTATGCTGCAAGGCAGATTAATGAAGCTTTTGTTTCTGTAATTATTTTTATAGATGTAAACCTAAAATTTTATGGAAACTTGTAAAAACTTTTCTGATCTTAGTGCCCTTTTCCTGAATTTGATCTGCCATAACTGATGAATATACCAGTTCAGCAAAGCTGACCACAGTAACAAATTCTGTATGACGAGTTTGTTTTTTAAAAAATACAGAACATAAATTTCCTATCTCTCTATACAAAAATACCCTCTAGTATGTTGTGTGACTATTACTTTTACCTAAACTCACTTGAAAAGAACCAACAAGAATAAATGTGAATTTGGCTTTTAAGAATGAATTGCAATGGTTAACTCTTTGGAAAATTGCCCCTGTCCGATACTTTCCATAAATGGACTGCCCCTTCCCTTTCACTTTGGGCCTCAAGGAAATCCCCCCCAAAGCCCTTCTGTTGTTCTTTAGTTATATTTAAAAAAATAACAGTACTAAGAAGTAATGCAGAAACTAAAAATAATAGCGGCTATTACAAAATATGTAATGCTCAGCCTGTGATGTCTGAGAACAAAGCTTAATACAGAAAAGTTATTTTCTGGTATGCTCTTTAAGTGCAGGTTCTCTAACACCGTACTAACATTATCAAAACCCACTTGTTATACTTCCAAAAATAAAATCCAGGAGTTGGATAGTAGCTCCATATTCTCTGCCTAGCTCTCCTAGTTCTTCATTTTTGCTGTGTTTTGTATTGAATAATGCTCTACCTTGATCAGGAGAGCTGAAATACTACTTTTTATCAAAAGAGCTTGAAAGGGAAGCAATAAACGTTGTGCTGAAAAAGGAAAGCATCTCACTATGGTTTGATTTCCAAATTGATATTGGGAGATTCTGCTGGACCATACTGTAAGTTCTGGGTGTGGGAAAAGGATGAGAATGTCCCAAGTTTTCCATGCATCCAGGTTATGCCTTGTCAAGGGAACCCAAAATCCATGTGGCAGACTTCAGAGACACTTAAAACCTGTAGTGTAGTGTAATCGCCCAGCATGCCACCTAGGAGCATCCTGTCTTTTAGAAATGGCATCTGAAGATGGATAGCCTAGGAAAGTGGTTTTGATTAACAGATTTTGAATGTTGTTCCAGACTATTCTCTAGAATAGTTCAGAGTTCCGCAGTTCTAGGCAAGCCATTTCTTTTTTTTTTTTAACCTCTGTTTTGCAATTGAGAAAATGTTTGCCATCTTTGGAAATTAACCTTGGTAGTTGACCTCCATGTTGCAAAATAAGCTATAATATAGCTGTCAGCACTGGGCAGCTTATTGACAGGGAGATCTTTCCTCCCGCTGTTGGATTGCATCACATCATTTGGTCTTTGACCCGTGTTGAGTGCACAAGCTTTATATGCTGCCTGAAGTGTCAGAGAAGTGCCAGCCATTTTCTTCCTATGGTTATACACAAGTTTTCTTTTCTGTGGAGAAAGTTATTGCTGTAGTTTTCTTGACCATGAACTGAAGCAGTGTAATCTTCACTCGCTGGATGCTGTTTTCTGGTTTGAATTTAAGTTGTTAACATTAATCCATAAAGAACTAAATAGACTGAGTACTTGCTGCTTGAAATAACCCTGTATTCTTCATGCCTCTTGCAGTTATGATCACTGAGAACAATGAAAGTGCTCTTGATTTATTTATTTAAGGAAAGGGTCTTGCAGTAAAAAATCATATTCTGAACAAGGCCTGTGTAATCTACTCTGGAAATTCTAGCATTAAACCTGAACTAGCTTTAAATGTGAAACAGAGGTTAAAAAAAAAAGGCTTGCTGAGAATCATAGAAAAGTTGGTAAATCAACTTAGACACAGTCAAGTACTGCCATAAACTGGAACACTTCTGATACACAAGCTGGCTAATTTAAAATTAGCTCAGGTGTATCTGTGTTTGGCCATAGTTGCATTCATGCATCCTCTAATCATGCTAACCTTCAAAGCCATGGGCAGGACACATTTATGTAGGATGCTGCAGAGATGCCTTTGAGATAAGTTCAAAGTAGAGTGACAGGTGAGTTTGGTATTCTACAGCTCATGTAACTTTGTTTTTTTGATTTGTAGAAGGGGTCCGTGGAGCGTTGGGTAGGTATCCTTATTTATTTTTTTTATCTAACGCTATGCATTTCCATTAATATGGCCTCAAAGGGTGAAACTTACTGGGTTACATTATGTATAACTGGGAACATTTTCTGTTTCACTTCTTGATTTGTTGTTTCACCTAGGCCATGATATTAATGCTGTGGAATAATTTGCTACTAGAAGACTCCTAGCCTCTAGTTAAAAATTTATCTGGACATTCAAGATAATGGCTGTCAACTTCTGAAGCTTCAAAGCACATCTCATTTTTGAAACAATAAGTTTAGGTAATACATTAGTGAACATTCAGTATCCATACACTTCACAACTGGCTTTCTTGGAAGTGAAAGTTCCAGTTATAAATATTAAGGGTTTCTTGGAAATTTTTTCAGTATGCATGTGTTGCATTTTGAGCAAGACAATGTAATAAGATGCTTAAAGCCAACAGAGCTTTAATCTTGGTGGACAACTTTCACTTTCAGCTATGCGTCCTTTGCATAGTTACTCTTGTGAGGTTGTTAATATTAGCTTTGTGGATTCCCCCCTGCCCCTGGTAATTTCAGGAATTGTGAATAAATTTGTAATGCATCACAAAGGAAGAAATCATTTATACAACTTATTATATGTAAGTGGGGAATTTGCTTAGGAACTAAAAATTCAGTGATTATTTTTTTACAATTTAGTTTCTGTACATAATGTTATGTTGCATTTTACACTAATAATTCTGAAATTAATCTCAAATTGTGTCAAAAAATGGAACAATGAATACTGTGAATTTCCTTGTGTTCTTGCCTCTCTGATCAGAAGCAAACCTTACAAACTTCAAGTTAAAGAAAATCTTGAGTTCTCATCTACCTTTGTCATCTAACTTTCTGAATAATGAGGCCAGGTTATCTGAGGTTCCTGTGAATATACTTCCTTTGATTTAAAAATCTTCAATTTGGACGGTATTGTAGCACAAATATTTTGTATGCAAGCAATCAAATCCTTTTGAACATGTGTATTTTTTTAATGCACAAGTTTGTGTAAAGGAAACTGTCGGATAGCTGCAAACTTCGTTTGTCTTAATCTCCTATTAGCCCGTTTTGAGAAACAGGTATTGGTGTCTGGCTATCTTTCCTTCCAAGACCCTCTGTCTACCAACACGTAGGCAATCTGATGTGTGCATGTCTGCTAAAACAAGTAACCTAGTGGTAAATCCTTCAAGTTTTTCCTTCTGGGAAGGCAGCCTGCAAGGCCAGCAGCTGAAAGAAGTAACAACTGGTAATGTATACATTAGTATTTGATGCAGGAAAGTATTTTGGGTGGCTTTTTCTGTGATGATGATACTCATTATACATGAGACAAGCTAAGTGGTATTCGCATTGAACAGAAATGGGGAAAAAATAAAAGCAAAATTCAGTATGCTGGATGGAATGGAAATGGCAAACCATGTTCTGGGAAGAATATAATTTGCCTTTAGCAGCTAGCCTGAACTAGTTATCTGTTTCTAATAGAAGGGGTGGTCCTGGTTTGCCATCTTCCCTTCTCTTCCATTTGAGCTGCCTCATCTGGGTGCTGTGGGTCCAGGCAAGTCCTGGTGTGCAGTGCAAGGGAAGTGGTGGGAGTGTATAGCTTGGGAAGAAGGGGTGGAACAAGGAGGGGAGTAAACAACTTGTTTCAGCATCACCTGTTAGTCCAGCTTAGCGGTAGCATCAAACCAGATCTTTGTGAAGAGCTAATAGGAGAACGTTGTGATAGTCTCCAAAGAGTAGAAACTAAATCTTTGTCTTATAAGATGTTGCCAGAGACTTGAGAATGTTTTGAAGCCTAACTTGAAAATGTCAGTTTGTACTGGTGAGGCAAGCTGAAGTGATCAGAAATCTGTATGGCATAAACCAAAAGTTTACTACAAGTAATAAAAATATCCAGAAAGCTTTGGTTGACTTGGGCCTTATGGAACTGAATTTAAATGAGGAGCAGCATAGTCCTCAGTAGCTGGAAAATTGTCTGTGCTGAAGCACTAATGTTGGCAAACTCTTACGGAAGCCATGTGCATCTGAATTGCAGAGATCTAGGGAAGTACTGGCTGTTGCAGGTATCTGCTGTGTATCTTACACAGATGCCATGGTGTTGATGTTCTGTGAAACACAAAACCAGGAGGGATGGTTTTTGAAATGAAGCATTTCTGTAATGATGGTGATTAAATTTGATCCACCCATAGGAAAGACTGCAATATTGCAGTTTCCTTTCTGGAAGGATGTTGGCAACCTACATGCTAAAACAGAGAAATGCCAAGTTTCCACCTAAATTAGCAAATGTTTTGAGGAAAATACTGGCTCCTTGATATGACATAGGCAGAAAAACTTCCAGGTTAAATTTGCAGTGGTTCAGCTTGTTTTCAGTTATGCCCTTGAGCACTGGTGGAAGGAAGGTAAAGATACTCTAGTATCATGGGGTGGAGGCAGAGCTGAATGAGGCTGTTCGATAAGAGGTGTAGCAGGAGAGCATACTGTGCCAGCAAAAACCAAGTCTAACAGTGAGATGGAACCTCTGAATAGCAGTTGTGCTTTCATGCTAATGTTATTGCCAGCTATTAGCCTTATTTAAAGACTGGCAAAAACCAAACAGGAGGCTTCTTTTAGTATTTCTATTACCAAGAAAGCTGTCTAGAGCAGCATAACTTTTTTCAGAGCATAAAAGAACTCCTAACAAAACTTTGGAGTTGCTCACAAAAAAAATGAGGTATCTTTCAGGTATGATTTTTCATCTATCTTATCTTTATGTTGCTGTTTGTTCTGTATCCTTATCACTTTTTAAAAGTTCTGGACATTGGCGTTAACTCTGCTAATTGGATTTTTGCTCTTTGTTCTTTCCACTTCTCTGGCTTTTTTCATCCCTTCTGTCCCTTTTGGGAATTTTAGATTCCAAATTGCATCCAACAATTAAGCCTGAATTAGCAAAAAAGAATAAATAGGCTGGGGTGGCTGGCCCCTGCAACATGGGTCTGGTACAAGCTTTACTGTGTCATGAAGGAGTGCTTGATACTGTGTTATAAAGCAGTGCTGTCAAAAGTTGGGTTCACCCAGTCTTCGCTTTTGGCCATGTTTTTAGAACAGGATAGTTGCATGAGAGTTGGATGTTAATTACAGGGTAGTGGCTTAGAGAAATGGAGTTTTTCTGACTTTCTGTAATAGAAAAGCTAGCTAAAAGTTTTCAATAGAATTGGGAATTGATATCCCAAATTTTATCTGCTTTTTAGTCTACTTCCTACAAAGCATTATTAGGCAGACTGATTTAGATATTCTGAAATGTTTTGCTGAGTTTCAAAACCCTAGTAGCAAGATCAGCCGTTGACAGGCTGCTTTGGCAATAGTTCTGAAGCTCTTCATATCTAGGTTCTAAATATTCTAAAGGAAAAATCAATAAAAGTAGCTAACTTTCTGACTGTGCTTCTAGTTGGCATCTTTTTAAAACCTAAACTTTTGTGCTTTATTCCTCAGAGTCGTGCTCCAATTTCTGCAAAACTTGTTGCCAACATGCTGTCAGTTGCAGGGGCTGACCACATCATCACCATGGACTTGCATGCCTCTCAGATCCAGGTAACTGTCAGTTCTTACTAACAGTGGCTAGGAGCTCTACTGAATTAATGTGAAAGGCTAGTATTAACTATCTGGGGTTTTCTCATTGTTGTGAAAGGCTATGTACAGAAGTGAAATTCTTAGGGTCCAGAGTCTCGCTATCTGTTTCTAATTGAATTCCCTTTTTGAAAGAGACCAGCCTTGATTTTATGGGGTGATTTTGCAGGCATTTCGAATACCTGTGCCTTGGAGTCTTCAATAGAATTTGCAAAGTCCAGAACATAAAATATACTGGTTTGGGGCATGTTCTCTTAATCTGGGCCTGGTCAGAGATTATGGAATTGCTCTAGATAGTTTTGTTGTTACAGCCAAGGGAACGATATTCTCTTAAGAGAAGTGGAGACAGAGGCTGGCTTACTCAGACACAGAGCAAACATAGTTTATCATTCTCAGGTGTACCTCCTTTCAAGATACCTTGTTTTTCTAGAAAATATCTTCTCTTCCAGTTCTGGTATTCTATTTAATCAGAATTTTCTATTATGCTGTATGACTGTCATGTAAATAAAAAGCAGTTTCATTCGTGGCTTAATAGGGATTTCTTGTTACAACTTGCACAGAAAGTAAGATTCCATTTCTGCTGCTCAAGTAATACTAACTCGAATCTTCATATTGAAACACTGAATGTCAAGCAGTTGAAATTTATCGAAGTTGAGTATTACTCACTGGATTTTTTTGAGAGCTTTTCAGAAGCATAATTTTGCTTGAGTGCCTGAAGGTGATCATCTTTTCTATCATTTGAGAACAGATGTTCTCTATTTCACTACTATTGGGTGACATGCTTAGAGACATTAGTATTTGTCTAGCTTCTGCTGCATTTCGTAGTAATATCAGAAGTCAGTGTAAAATACTATCATGTATGGTAGTCAAAGGCTCGGTTATTTCCCTTGTCTTTCTTCCAGGTAAGACATAAACATATATTCATAAAACTCTTTTTCCCTTTCGGACTAGGGTTTCTTTGACATTCCAGTAGATAACCTGTATGCAGAACCTGCGGTGCTGCAGTGGATTAAAGAGAACATTTTGGAGTGGAGAAACTGTATCATAGTCTCACCTGATGCAGGTGGTGCAAAAAGGTACTATACAAGCCTAAAAAATCAGTTTTCCATACGGTTAGTGGTTAATGAACTAGTTTGTCTAGTTATCTTTTTCCTTTATGAATTGTGCAAGATATAGGATACATCACTGATGAATCCAACTGCGTTGTAAAAACAGAGCAACTAGTTCTTATGTTGTTCGTGCTTGAAAACATCCAGGAGCTTTCTATAGTCTAAAGAAAATCTTTTTCTCTCTCCCTGGATATGCCCTCATTAGCTGAATCCCTCTGCAGGGGGGAAGAGATTTTTTTCCTGCTGCTTGCTTCTTTAGTCCAGTTGCTGCATCTCTTCCTGCTTCACTCTGGAATTGCCTAAGTTTCCCTTCTCTGTCAAATCATATGGCCTGTCCCCACTGTACCTGCTGGCACTTAGGTAAGAGCTTGTTTGAGTTGTTTCTTTTTTCATTACGTTATTGCATTCCAGCTGTAAACCTATTGACCCCAAGTTGTGCGCTGTGGATACCAGAAAAAGAGAGTAAAGTTTTGGTTTGAGTGGCAAAAGGTAAAAATAGAGAAGTTAATTCATTGGAGTGCTTCTTCATTCACAGCATGCATTATTCATTTAGCAGACTGTCCTTTGTATGGTATCTGTTGAGTATAAACTAATGCAAAAGCTCAGAAGCATGCTGGCTGGTGAGGTATTAAACCATGCCATTAAGGCAAAATGCTTATTTTCAAGTTTTATTGGTTGTGGTGCTGCTACAGAATGAATGGGAGCCAAGGCAAATGATATAAGAATCATGTGAGCCTGTAATAATTTAAATGTTTGAAATGTAGTAGGGGGGGAAAATGTGAAAGACCGTCACAGTTTGATTTTAATTGAAGTCCTTGGGTCTGTTGTGAGTGTTCATGTTGTAATAATTAGTAAGGAAATAAGACTGATTAGAACTCCATAGCTGTTTTCTTTTAGGTTAACCAAGGTAAAGATGTGAAGAATATAAACTAGGGAAAGCATTCTAAAACTCGGATGACTGTCAGTTAAACTTCTTTGTTCCTATCTGGATACTGTTGTTTCCACAGTTGTTTGTTTGTGGTTTTGTTTTTGTTTTGTTTGTTAAACAAAATACAGCCTTTGCTAAGAATTCAAATAAGACAGCATTTTTTCCCCTACAAAATATTTGTACATTAAGTTGCTTGTAAGAGAGGTGGGTGGAGGTGGGGGTGTTTGAGGACCACTGTCACTCTATTTAACATAGATGGAGTCTATCTTTGGTAACTTTCTGTTGTAATGCAATCGAGCAGTTACTGGTGAAGTAGGGGATAATGTTGCTTTCAGTATAATCACAGCTTCTCTTTCATGTCCAGTAATGTAAAGAAAATGGTTTAGCTTTTCCATTTAAAACATGTAGACCTTAAAAATAATTATTGGGTTAATGAAAAGTGAATAGAATATGAAGAAAGCTTGTCTTAAATTTTAAATCCCTAAACATCAAAGAAATAAAAGAAAAAAGCTCATTTAAAATACCTGAATTCTTTTTTGTTTTTTTGACCATTTGTTTGGTGTTTTTACCCAGCTTATTAAATTTCATTACTGAAACAAGATATGCAGATTCCATAGTTATCTTAATGCCTTGGATGTATTGAGATTTGATATGAAATTGCACTGTCTTAAAAAATGCCCAAACATTTGAGGTTTTTGTTTGTCACCCAGTTGTTGAAATACAGTAACTAACAATTCCTTCATATTTAAGTGGTAGAGAAACAAAACTGTATTCCCTGTTAACTGTGCATGTTAATAACCTTGTTAACGACATTCTAAATGTAGTCTAAAAAAACAGACTACAAGGCTGTGGCACCACAGAAAAAGCACGGTATTGTTTATTCCTGTGTCTATACCTACCAGCTCTGGCATATTAAATAACCTGAGAAAAGCAATTGGAAGACTGTAACAAATTAAATTTGTTATTGGAGGTTTGTCTGGCCACCAGTGGTCACCCTGAATAGTTTTAAAAGATCTTTGTCAAGCAGATGTATGCTAAGAGAGTTACTGATGAAGTAAGCTACTTGCTTACTAGTCAAGTGCTGCTAAAAGAATTAGTCACTATTAACTTGCTTGTTGGGTTTCTCTTTGGTTTTATTTCATGTTTCTACAATGGTATTTTCAGTTAGGATGTTAAAGTACGCGCTGCTGTGGGCTTAGAACTGAGGCTACTCTACTTTATCTAGTGTGACTAGGTATTTCGGCAGTTTAATAAAAGCTTGTGAATAAATAAAATATTTTCAAAGCTAGGCACTTAATGACAGAAAACCCAAGTCAATTCAATATAAAAACCAAAGCAAAACAAAACACGATTTCTGGAGTATGTCTTTCTGGTTGTATTTATTAGCAGTGAATTAAGATTGCTGCTAACCTGTCTTACTAGTTGCAGAAGTTTGTGCTGCAGTAGTTTGACAGCAGGAAACTTAAAAATTGTGTTTTATGACAAATGCAGATGTATGGCTCTGTTCTTTCTTTGAAAACCCTAAATGTGTATTTGTTCCTGTAACTTAGGGTTACTTCAATTGCTGACAGACTGAATGTGGAATTTGCTCTCATTCATAAAGAAAGAAAGAAGGCAAATGAAGTGGACAGAATGGTCTTGGTTGGTGATGTGAAAGACAGAGTGGCAATTCTTGTTGATGATATGGCTGACACATGTGGCACAATATGTCATGCAGCAGACAAGTAAGTAGTATTATGAACTGGCCCCCTGTCTTGATGTACGGTAACCTTCAGACAGCTGGTGAAAGCAGTTGCTGTGTCCTGTATGCTTATAACCCAGCCTGACCTCTGTAGCATGAATTGTCTCTGATCCTTGTGTCTATAGGTCACAGTATTGTGATCAAGCTGTGTCCTTCTTTAGAACATGGAATTGGGAAAATATTTACAGAAATACATTATCTGTGTTTAGAAAGAGGACAGAATAAATACGAAGTCATAGAACTTGGAAAGGACTTGGGCCATCTAGCACACTTTTCAATTCCAAGGCAGAAAAGACAGAAAATCATTCTCTTGAACTTCATCATGGAGCCTTTCCACTTTCCTTAGGCAATCTTTCACAAAGCTTTACTTGATTTAATATTGGAAAGTATTGTCTCCCCAGTGTTTAATGCATGTTTAATGTTAATCTTTAATGCGAGTCTTCCTTATAAAAACTACTTGTACTTTTCATCCTGGGAGGTGAGAATAAATTTTCCTGACTTGTGTCTGGAAGTTAGTTGAGTGTTCTCATTCCCCTCTAGACTAAGTAACTTCAGTTTGTTCAGTCTTTCCACATAGTTTCTAGACTTCTGCTCTGTTATCAATACCCTCTGGATTCTTTCCAGTTAGCCCACTTGTTGGAGCACAGCATGTGGATGTAGGCCCACTAGCTTCACTGAAGCTCTAGCAGTGCTAAGTAGAAAGGATTATGTTATGGTTTTCCAGCTGGCTTTATGCTGGTATGGTGGTGGTATAGTTTTTCCTGGCTTTCAGGGTGGTGGTATAGTTTTTCCACAGAAGTTGTCATTTTTGACTGCACTGAACTTTGGTAATGTCTGTAGCCTTAAAAAAAAAAAAGTTCTAGATTCCTGAAATGATTCATTCTTCCTATTGTTGGCGATATATATGGCAGCAACTCTAGCTTCAAAATAGTTTTGAAAAAAATGGAGGAATGGGCTGAAATTCATTAAGAAAGTGTGAGGTATTACAGGTGAACAATGCTAGACTAAAGTGCTCCTGCCCTTCCATGCATATCCAAATCTGTGCTACCAATTTTGGTTTAGGAGGTCGACTGCAATCTAAACTTGCCCACAGTCCTCAGGTTTTAAATCTGCTGTTCAAAGATCCTGTATTTTGATATTGTTTATAGCAAAGCCCACCCCCGTATGATTGTAAATAGTGCACATTGGAAGTGGGAAGGAACTGCTGAGGAGAAAGACACGGAAATGTGTTAAATTGATGTTGCTGAACATTTACTGTAGCATTGCTACTCTTGGATGTAATCTTTTCTAAAGCTGGTATGTGTCAGCTGAGAGCATCTTGAATTTACGTTCCTGTCCAACATATTTGTAGACACTGTTGAGGGTATGAAATACTCTTGCATCCAAGATGGGTCCATATAGTACTTCCTGCCTGACTCTATTTGAGTCATAGAATCGTTTAGGATGGAAAGGACCTCTGAGATCATTGTCTGTTAACCTAGCACTGCCAAGTACACCACTAAACTATGTCCCTAAGTACCACATCTACACATCTTTCAAACACCTCCAGAGATGGTGAATCAACCACTTCCCTGGGCAACCTATTCCAATGCTTGACAAACTTTTCGGTGAAGAAATTTTCCCTAACATCCAATGTAAGCCTCCCCTGGTGCAACTTGAGGCCATTTCCTCTTGTCCTATAGCTTCTTACCGGGGGGAGGAGACCAACATGACCTCACTACAACCTCCTTTCAAGTAGCTGTAGAGAGCGAGAATGTCTCGCCCAAGCCTCCGTTTCTCCAGACTAAGCAACCTCAGTTCTATCAGCTGTTCCTCATAAGATTTGTCTTACAGACCCTTCACCAGCTTTATTGCCCTTTTCTCGACAAATTCCAGCATCTCAATGTCTTTCTTGTAGTTAAGGAGCCCCAAACTGAACATGGTATTTTAGGTGTGGCTTCACCAGTCCTGAGAACAGGGGGACAGTCACTTCCCTAGTCTTGCTCTCTGGACTATTTCTGATGCAAGCCAGGATGCTGTTGGCTGCCTTGGCCACCTGGGCACGCTGTTGGTTGATGTTGACCAACACTGCCGGGTCCTTTTCTGCTGGGCACCTTTCCAGCTGCTCTTCCCCAAGCCTGTAGTGCTGTGTGGGGTTGTTGTGACCCAAGTGCAGGACCTGGCATTTAACAGTGTTGAACTTCTTACAATTGGCCCATCGGTCCAGCCTGTCTAGATCCCTCTGCAGAGCCTTCCTACCCTCAAGCAGGTCAACTAGTGCCCAACTTGGTGTTGTCTGGAAATCTGCTGAGGGTGTGCTCTCCCCTCAACAGATCATTGATGAAGATATTTAAAAGAACTGGCCCCAGTGCTGATTCCTGGGGAACACCACTTATGACAGGCCACCAACTGGATTTAACTCCATTTGCCACCACTCTTCGGGCTCAGCTCTCCAGCCAGCTTTTTACTGTGCAAAGAGTACACCTGTCCAAGCTGTAAGCAGCCAGTTTCTCCAGGAGTGTGCTGTGGGAAATGGTGTCAAAGCAACAGGGTAAAGCTTAAGTGCCAGATACTACTGTTGGTGGTTTGAAGTAAAGATAGTCCCCTGAGTCTACAGTCTTTAGTTGCAGGCTTGCTGTTTGCATCTAGATAAAAAGGATGTGAAAAACTTGTGGTAGAGGGATTCATATAGTCTTGTGATTCTTTTTACTTTGATGGAAATCTGATGGAATTTTGCTAAGAGATGTTGTACAGTTGTTTGCTATCTGCATGCTAATCTGCATCAGACCCCAAATCATGTTTCTAGGCTGTGCCCTTTGTAGATCAAACCCACAAATTGCCTACCCAGTGATTTTTTGAAATATTTTTTTTAATACTCCTGTGCATAGAGGAAGTTAATTCATGTCAAAAAGGGGCCTTTCTTTCCTGATAAGAAAGAAGCACTTTATCTACAGGAAATTTCTAGAGAGCATGTTCTAAAACAATCAGAAACCTTCAATGTACCTGCAGTGTTTGCTAAGACAGATGTTTTTGTGTGAGTGAGGCTGCCTTGTATCATGCTCTTGGCTTGAAGTAGTGCTTTTCATTAATGTCAAATCTAGGTGAGATGTACTTCGTGCTTAATTAGGCTTGCTCACCCAATTACTTTAGACCTCTTTTTGTCGTAGCAGCCTAGACGTATGTAAGTAGATGAACCAAGAAATGTATTTTCAGATCCAGCAGATCACCTTGCTTAAGTATGAACTTAAGTACACACCCTCGGTATGCACCCTGTTGTAGTACATCCTCCTTGTAGGTGGCAGTTACTAAATGTAATGCTGAGACTGACCAGAAAACTTTGGATTCTGGTGAGTCATTCAAAATGAGATGATGCTTCTGTTTTGTTTCTCTTCCTATCTTAATGTGTTTGTACTATGATCTGATAAAGTATCACTATTCAGGGCCTTCGTTTGTAAGACTTAGAAAGGAGCTAGGACATAGCTGAGCATACAGAGGCAGAGAGGCCAGTCAAAACTAAATTAAGAGGTTGACTCATTCACAAGGTGTTCTAGTTCTGTGATTTATACTTTTTTTTTTTCCTACTGTGGTGCATCATTTCACTACATGCTTGGATCAGCAGCATGTCTTCCCACAAGCTTGCAGTAAAGCTAGGCTTTTAATCATTAATATTTCTTGTTCCTCAAACTCTTTTCAAGTGGAATTGTTTGAATTCCAAATTAAAATAACGGTACACAAAATGAAAGCACAGTATTTGTGAATACTGCCATCCAACCTACTTCATTTTTGCCTGATTAAGATAGAAAACTTGTGCTGGAATTCAGTTGTGTTGTGCTGATACGGTCAAAAGTGCAGCATTTTATATTGGTATCATTCCTACTTATGGCAGCTTTTTTATTTAATTGGCATTCATCTGGGTTTTTTTTTTTTTTGTGAGAGACTTACTCGTATAACCTGGAAAAGTTAAAAATTCTCTGAATTAGTTTGTAGATACTTACATTTTTCCTGTAGCTTCCAGGAGAAATTTGTGTGTAACATGTATTTTAGAGAGCTCTGTATGTGGTTTCATCTATAGTAGTGTATGTAAACATGTATCACAGCTTATTTTTCCTCTGTTCTACAGGTTAGTATCTGCTGGAGCTACTAAAGTTTATGCCATTCTTACTCATGGCATCTTTTCTGGTCCTGCTATTTCTCGGATTAATAATGCATCATTTGAGGCAGTTGTGGTAACTAATACAATCCCCCAGGAAGAGAAAATGAAACACTGCCCAAAAATTCAGGTACAGTGGTGGTTTTGTCATCTGCTCAAACTCTGGAATTGCATCTTGCTGTTCACTGATGCTAGAATTTGTGCCTTGAGAAGAAAACAATATTCTGAAATGTAGTTTGCAGAACATCTTGCTTAAAGCATGCTAAAGAGCTGTTTTAAGGGGATTCTGGTAGTAGAGTATTGCAAAATATTGGGTATTTACAACAGATTGAGTATGCTTGACTGTGAAAGAGTGGCAAATGTAAAATTGGCTGGGTTTTTTATCAATATTAATCATACAATATTTGTATGTAGAAACTTCAGTTATGTTATTGTGGATGCCACAGAAATCTTAGATGGTGTGCTTTTCTTAAATAACTAATGAAAATGCTCAAAATAACAATTACAAGTTTCTTTTTAAAAACCAAACTGAAAATGCAAAGCTGACGTGTCAGTAGCTTTTAAATGAGATTGTTCTGCGAAGTCCTGTGTCCATTATGGAGTTTTTCGTTAGTACAGAATGAAGGAAAGCATAAAAGATTGGGTTTTTTAATGCAATATTGAGTTTTTTAAAAGCTTAAAATGTTTTTGGCATTTATTGAAACAAGGCAAGCACTTAAGTTATACTTCCCTTAAACTGTATTTGTGTCAAGTGGACACTGCCATCTGATGGCTAGAATAGTGGTTTTTGACAACATGCCCTCTGCCAGAAGTCTTCAGCAATATGTCTGTGCAGCAATTCTATTCAATGCTTTCTTACTCAATCTTTTAGTTTTATGTTGCATTAATGCAGTTGTTAAGTACCTATGCTTTAATATTATTTTACTTCCTAGAAGAGGTACAAGCACAACTGTAAATTGAATAAATATTCATATGTTTATGCAATGCCAAGAAAAATAAATATAAACTTTCTTCTTGAATTTTATTTCAGTTTATTGACATTTCCATGATCCTGGCTGAGGCAATTCGAAGAACACACAATGGTGAATCTGTGTCTTACCTGTTCAGCCATGTCCCCTTGTAACTGCAGGAGATTGCATTGCATCTTTGCAAAGATCCCTTCAGCTAGCACTGTTTTTAACAATGCATCTCAACCACAAGAAATTAGTATCTTTGTACAATTCCAGAGCTTTTATGTTTAATTATTATATTTGTCTTGTAATTACCATTTGTTGTTTGTAAGTGGGCAATAAATCTCAGTCTTGCAGAAACTTTGTGAATTCCCCTGAGAGTCTGGAAGTCTTGTGTTGCCTAATTTCTTTTATGTGCCCACCCTCACTTTCTGCTAAACTTCTGCTTCAGATCTGTTCTATACAGAACTGCAAACTGTGCATAGAGCTTCATGAGTTGTATGTTAGATCATATTCTTTGTTAAACTAAATGCTGCAAGCTTCAGTATCTTGTACCTGCTAATCTCTCAGGCAAGCAGATGCTGGGTTTTGTGTTATGTTTAACTACAATGAATAATATTTTATAAGTCCTAACAGAATGTAAACTTCATGTTAATTTTAAGGAACTGTTGACATATCCATAGTACTGAGTTTCATACGCTTCACATTCTTTTTTCCACATGATATGTGGCTGCTATTTTCTTTTGTAAAGCTCTCATTACATTAAATCATTTGCTCAACATCTATTCTGTGCAGTTACTGTCTTCAGTTGTAAGATTAATGTTTCAGTATTCCTGGGATAATTAATTTTGTGTTTCAATAATAAGGACCAATTAATAATGAGCAGTTTGGTTTAAATTTCAGTTCTTCCCCATAACTTTTTGACATTCCATGATTGTGATCATATGAATTATTTTGTTGCAGATTTCCTGTTAGTATTGTAAAGCTTCACTACGCAAAGTCCAAACAGCAAGTTTAAACACCCTTATACAAGCTGGTCTCTACCTACATTTACTTGATTAAAAAGTCTTTGAAAATACTTTCTGGTTTTCTGTTTTTCTAACTGCACAGTCAATAGAGCTTCATGTTTCTATTACAAAGTATCACAGTACTTCACTGTGGAACCAGTGAACAACAGTAGACTTAACGACTTAACTAGTCTTGAATACTTTTAACATTGGAGAAAATCTTTACAAAAAGTTTTGCATCTCGTATACAGAAAAAGCTTATGGTTAACTACTGGTAATGCAGTCAGTAATGGATTGGGGGGGGGCGGGAATAACAATTCTAATGTTAATTTTAGGTCTTTCAATCCTTCTATGGAATGTTTTCAGTCTTCCTGCTAAAAAGGAAGAGTTTATGTATTAAGGTAGTGTTGTTACACCTAGGTCATGGGAAATCTCAGTTTCTTACCTGAAATTGCAGTTGTTAATTACAAAAGCATTTGCCATGCTTGACAGATGCTTCTTTACTGTGGAGCTGCATGTAAAAAATAGTGGTTTTTTCATCCTACCTTGCTTATTCTGGGATATACTGATGATGATACGGTGTTGTACTATAAATGGATTTTTTTTTTCCATTCCAAGGTAGACTTTAGAAGGATTATCCCTTTGGTTTTTCTGAGAATTAATCTAGTTTCTCTTAATTTTTCCAGTAACTTTCTTTCTTCTGTGGGTTTCTTTTTCTTAAATGAAAGCTAGTACAGGAATTTCACCTGTAGTGTTTTCAGTGATAAGTAAAGAATATCTTGTAAGATATTGTGATGAGAATTCAGTTCAGCCACTCATTCTGAGGAGTTTCTCATGACAGTTTGGAGTTTTAAAAAATACATTATTAAAAAAATGGAAGTGAATTTAGATTGTTTTATTCACCAAAGCAATTTTTAAAATGTAAGATTATTTAACCTGTTGTTAACTGTGAAGCAGTATTTTCATCCCCAAGTCTGTTGAGAGACAATCATACCAAAGTTTAGGCCTTATTACTATGCAAAAGGCATACAATACACTTAATGGACAGTATCAATTTGGTTGCTCTATAGATCAGATCTTTGTTACAAACAAAATGCTGAATTGTTTGCTTATACTGTGCACAAGTATTGTAAATAAAACTTGAAAATTATGAAGATTACTTGTGCCAAGAGATTGCTTGTCTTATTTTGAGACACTTTTTTTTTTTTTTTTTTTAAGACCATGCCCTGCATGGGTCAAAGAGGGAAGAATGTATGCATTTATTCTCATGCAAACCTTGCTCATAAATCATGCTCCAGCTGTCTTGGATGTAGGGATGAACTGTTAATCACACCAGACTGGTACACATCTTTATAATAAGATCATCCTTCTCTTTTTTTTCTGGCCTGACAGAAGGGACACGATGTTTAAACTTCATTGGGAGTTTGAGTTAACACTTGATGAGCAGCTGAAGTTCTCATTTCTCAGATGGTTGTAAGCAAACCCACTCAACTGTATTTAACAGAATGAGATGGGGGAAAGAGCAGAAGGCAAATACAGAATTAAGCTTGCTGTCTGCTGTGTTTTGTGCACTTGAAATGCTTATGAAGAGTTATGGGTGAATTCCAACAGCTCTGTGAAACTGCCATCCATTTTAACATAATTAAAAAGCATGGAAACAGAAAACTCAGATATTTGCTGTTCAGTGGTCTATGCTGCCTCGTCTATGCTGGGATTCCAGTCTGAAGAGCAGATGACAGATCAGCCTGGTGGGAAATTTCTTTCTTTCAGCAGCACTACTTTGAAATAAAGGAGGAAAAGCATTGTGTTGCATTCCAAGAAGTTAGCAGGTTTAGCCCATGTTTGTCTATAGACTTTATTTTGATTCATTCTGCTCCCCTAGTAGAAGTACAACTTTTTGCCTTTTACCAAGAAAGTACTTGAGGTTTTTAGCCTTCCTGCAAGCTCTTGTCATGGACTCCACAGTGTTTAAGTGCCAAAAGCTTAGAGCTTGTGGCTGAGGCAGTGTTCTGTCAGGAGTGAAACCAGAGCATTTTCACTGTCAGTGTCCCTATTGTCAGGCATCTATTGCTAATGCTGGTGCTCTGCGGTCTGTCATGTGCTGTGTGGTGGCTGACCCCAGCTGCCACCCAGCCGGCTTGGGGAGAGGATCGGGAGGGCAGAAGTGAGAGCAGCACATGGGTGGAGATAAAGGCAGGTTAATAAATGAAGGGGGAAAAAGCAAATGTGCAAAAGCAATCGCTCACCCTCCTCCCACCGGCAGACTGATGCTCAGCCAGCCTTCGAGTGATGGCTGCTTTAGCGAACCTCTGCCACCCCAGTTGTATTGCTGGGCATGGCCCCATGTCATGGGTTATCCCTTTGGTCAGTTGGGATGCACTGACCTGGCTGTCCCCCCTCCCAGCCTCTTGCCTGCCCCCAGCCTGCTCCCCAGTGGGGCAGGGTGAGAAACAGAGGCAGCCTTGAGCCTGTGCAAGTTCCCTGGTAGCCATGAGACTGGCTACCAGTTTTCATTTAGAAGAGGGGAAAAAAGTCACCAGTTCAATTTCAATCTGATTGAAAACCAAACCTGTAGATGATGAAGGAGAGTAAAGACTCTTGCTCTAATTTAAATTACATTCTTCGCTCATAGAAGTGGCAAAATGCATGCGATGTTACTAGTGGGTCCCCCCCTAGCACGCAGCACAGTAGGAGGTTCTTTGCATTCAGTTACTTTGTGTTTCACAGGAGGCACAAGAAATTTTAAGTCTGAGGGAGACCTGAGCTTCTAAAATGAATAAATCAGTGATTCCCTGTGCCTCTAAAAATCAAATTACAGTTCTGAAGTTTTGGACTGCTGAGCTCCCCCGCATTTACCCCCCACCTTCTGAAGGGAACTATTGCTGTATTTTGCTTCCTATATTTCTTAGGTTAAAAAAAAAAAAAAAAAAAAAAAAGGCAGCAACAACCAACCAAAACAAACAAAAAACTCTCTGATTTCTGTTGGTGTTCAGCTGAAGTTGCAGTTTCACTCTGCAAGGAATTGAAACTCATGTGCTCTTGGCTGGGTAACAGCAAGTTCCTAATATGAAAAAATAAAATAAAATCGGTCTCCAGTCCAGAAGAAGAGGCAAAGTATTGGAACAGCTATTAAAATTTCCAAAGTTTGCAGGTATAGACTGCAAGGGACATCTCCAAAGACACTGAGCACCACTCAAAAATTACAGGGTTGGGTGACTGGACGCTGTGCTTTAGAAAACCTACTTACAACCAAAGCGAGGGGGCATTAAGCATCTCATGTGTAAGCAATGTTCCAGTGTCATAACAGAGACGTGGTTGGGTGCCTGAAGAACTCAACTTTCATGATCCAGCTTGTGCCAAGTCCTTGTCTTATCTGACAGCTAATTAAACACATCTGCTTTACAGTAAGGTGAATGATGGTAAGAAGTGGAAGCTAACTTTCTCTTCTGTCGACATAGAATCTGTGAAGTAATTGGAGCGGAATGGCTAGTGCAGGGTGTTTGCAAAGAAGGTTTTCCTACTACCAGAAATGTGTTGAGTGGCCTTGCAGAAAGCAGCATGATTTTAGTGAGATGTCTGCATTAGTTACAATAACCCCCAATGAAAATAACTCTCTCAGCACATCCTGCGTGAAAAGGACAATCCATTTACCAGTGGATAGCAGACAAATTGTACTTTGTTACAGTACTTTCGGTAATCAGGCGCAGAAGTGAGCAACACAGTCCTGAACCTATGGTGAGTTAATGAGCCCTTTCTTAGGCCTTGATTGAAATAGTAACGATGCTGTACACTTTCTTGGTTTTGTTTATGTCTATATGACTCAGCCACTAAAACCAGGGACTGTAAAATTATGATTGCACATTCTTTTCCCCTTCCTTCTCCAGGTTCCAGTCTTCTGAAATGAGTTCATCAGCTCCACCCCAGTTAGAGAAATTATGAGCTGCTACTTAAAATGTGAAGAAAAATATTAGGGAAAGAAGACATGGGAAACAAAACCCCACCTATTAAATATCCTAACCATTGAACTAGTCTGTCCTGCTAATCATAGAGACTTCTAAGTCAGAAACTTTCAAACAGACACTGTGTTCCATGGAATGATGGAGTGTCACCAGCTTAAGTCTAGCCATCTCATCTCAACTTGGTCCCTTCTACACTCTCATGCAGTTTTCACCTTTTTGTATGCTTTTCTTATGCCCTTGCCACTACTCTTTTTTTCCTGGTTTATTTTGGTTACCTTCTCCAAAGTCCCTTTCACTTGGTAGGCATTTCTTCCACAAAGTATTCAGCCTGGGAGATCTGTCTGCTTATATGAGCTCACAAGTGATTCTTAGGAAGATTTGAGTCCTTGAAGCTATAAGCACCAGAAATGAACCCAAATAACAACAACTACTACTGCTAAACTTCTAAATCTAAAATATTGCTAATGTCAAATTTTTTAACAATTATTTTTAATAATTTTTTTTCTCTCTGTGCATCTCATACTAAAAAAGGGGGAAATAAAAAAAGAAGGAACTTGAGCTTCTGCAAATCTTTATAGTCTGAACTGAATGTTAGGCTTATGTCATGTATTGGTCTCATAGCTGATTGATCTTACAGTCTGTCACCAAGTATTTCGCAATTGCCCTCTTTTGGGGTTTCCTGTGGGTTGGTGTTCACATTTTTCAAGTAGATATGACACTATAGCTAAGTAAAATACACGGTTTGAAAAGAAAACCATGTTTAAAAGTAGCGAAGATTAGAACAAATTGCACCACATGAGAACAAAAGTGCATGGAAGTATGAGTAGTGTGAGAATTTGCTTAAAGGGGAAAAAATAAGATTACTCAGTTGCTGTTATGGAGACAGATGAGTAAATGAGGTACTTTTGTTTTAAATTTAACTACAAATGTTTGAGGAAGTAGGTTGCAGCCGTTGTTTCACATTTAATTATTTCTCAAGTTGCGGTCCAGCTGAAGAGTAATGATAGAATAGTGATTACTGCTGTTGTCTTGAGTGAGTTATGCCATGCTATACTCTCTTCCACACCTGAGCTGAACAAGTGGGGACCTCTTTTATGCTGTTCTCTTCTGCTTTGATTTACAGTCTCCTCCAGCGACAAATCTGCCAGACCTGAAAGCACACAGAAAATGGTAAGTTAAACTTTCATTTTAAATTTGCTCTTAGACCTCTTTGACTGGAAGTGTTGTGGAGGACTTTCACAAACATAATCTCCTTTATCTCCTTTTCTACTTTCTATATATTCCAGTACTATTGTGGTTAGAAGCTGCAGTACATAATGACAGGAAAGTGTTTATTTGCACTAATTCTAACTGGCTAGCATTTATTTGTACTACTGTACTACAGAATGAGTACAGTAATGTCTTTTCTAATTGCTATAACTTCTGAGGTGCTTGTTTTCCTCTAGCCTTTCCCCCTTTCACCTTCTATAATACATATGGAACCTCTAAAGAAAAAACTACCTCCAGAAACACCTAGCTGTACTGTTGCTGAATAGTTGAAGAATACCCTTAATTGTTATGGTTTGTGCATGCTAGTTAATATCAGCAGAGCAATGCTTTTTGAACTTCCTATAAAGCCAATTGTAGATCACAGGGAAAAGGACAGTTCATGAGCATACTTTAGCTGTACTTATAAGCTGGCTTCTCATGGCAAAGACATTGCACAAGTCAGCGTTGCGTGTTTCTTCTAATTAAAACAATCTTTTTTATTTGTTCTGGTACTATAACAGACACAAGGTTTTACACATGCAAATACTTAGACACAGCACCAGAATGTAACAGTTTACAGTTAAAATAGTTAATGCATTAAAAAGGTATCAGGGAACAGAACGATATACAAAGAAATGAAACAGAAAGGCGGTAGGAGCTAGGCTGGCTTTGCAAAAACACTTAGATTCCTAAAAATACTGCAGTACACGGCAGTTCAAAATCTGAGTATTGCAAAGATCTCAAAAGGCATTTTTTGACTTCTTAAAAAACCTACAAACATATTCATGAAGGCTTTTAAGGCCCAGATTCATTGCACCTAATTTTAGGCACCAAAACCTGCAGTATTAGTCTCTGTTCGGTGCGCAGACAGGGAGAGCTCCCTCGATCTTCAGAGCTGAGTGGTGCCTACAGAGGGGTCTCTCTCCTCTCTCCGCTCTCTCTTGAATGTCAGTGCAGCCCAGGTTGATGGCAACGAACTGAGGAAATTGGTTAAGTGCCTAAATTTTGGTGCCTGAGTGCAGTGGCTGAGTATGAGTTCATATAGAAAGTTTGTAACAATCTAGACTGCAATCTCAACTTGCCCAGGTCCTGCTGTAGTGCTTGGACAGAGGGGTATAATTTGCTTTAGCAAACTTTAAAGATTGATTCTAATTAACTTTTCCTCAAGAGCAGGAAATCTGTGGTTTGACCCACAGTTAGCAGCAGAGGTTTTCCTTCCTTCTTTTAAAGGACAGGGTGTCTGCAGGTACTGTATCCATGGCTGGTAAGGGCTGGCACTTTCACAGTCTGCTGTGGAGTGCATCAACGGATAAAGGCCACTGGCATCCATGTGATGGAGCAACATGTCCTGTGTGCAGGGAGCCTCTGCAGCTTCCCTGGCATCTCTGCTGTGCTGCATGGGCACCTGCCTTGATAACAGCCCTGGCCCCTGGGTTACGTGGGTCTGGTAAAGCAAGAGACAGAGGTAGTCAGGGGCTGTGGCATCACGGGCCATTCAGTTAGGATTAGTCTTCGTTAGTCTAACAACATCTTTTACATGTATAATATAGGGAAAGAAGGAAGGGAAACTATTTACAAGAGCATATCCAGATTTTCCTTCAGCAATGTCCCTTTACATTCAAAGAAAGACCTTCAGGTTTCCATGTAATTAATATCAGTGGTAGAGCCCACCCTCCTCCCTCCCACATCCCTGCCCAAATTAGTAGAGAAAAAAAGAGTTCTAAAAAAAAAAAAAAGCTAGGATGGTGGGAGGAAATAAATGCGTTTTATCTTTTCCAAATTAGCTCCCCGCTTACTCTGATTATTCTTATTCATCATTGTCATCCAAGTGCTTGTCTACATCAGGAAATCAGAAAAGTTAATCATCCTCTAAAGCTGATTGGTTAGACCATACCGGAGACACTGGTGAACTGTCTTGCCCAGCAGCCTCTGTCTGGGTGAGTTTCCAGAGTGAATTCCTGTAAACTACATGAAAGTTATTTTGATTCTTAGCAAATGACTTCGCAAGAGTTGAAAACAATGAAATGTGAATTCAGAGGCAAAGCCTAGTTAGTCCAGGTTTGCTTTCCCTGAGTAATTATATGAAAGATAGTCATGGCTACCAGCTGGGACATTTAGCTACATTGCCTTTTTTCTGAGGACCTGCTGAAAAGAAGAAAGCACCATAGCAACCTCGGGGCAATGGGAAAAGAAATGGTAGCAGAGGAAAGGGTGTGGTGTAGTACAGTACCACACTACTGATCCACATCTCATGTGACAGTACACTGAATTCAAGGTCTGCAGTGGACTTTTACATTTTTTCCTTCCATACTGAAGCTTTGTGTTCAAAACCTGACTGAACGAACGCCCAGAGTGACTCCATTTGGCTGTGGGATCTAGATAGCACAAGTGTGGTGCTGTGTGAGACTTGGTTGGGCTTCGCTCACATCTGCTGCCCTGACAGTCACTGGAGACTCCTCCAGGCACACAGACACATTGACAGATTTAGCATAGCTATCTAAGGTAAGACAGAGACACAAAGTTATACAGAGGACGCAGTGGCCTAAGTAAACAGAGTGCACAACAGGAAGCCTCAGTTAGTCTCCAAGTCTCCACCCACCTGACATGGCTTGGGCAATACTCAATAGGGTTTTCACAGACTGTTTGAGCAGGTCTTTATATGTTCTTGTGTCCCAGCTAAAGAGAAAAAACATTTCCATGCCTCTGTCTTGAACACCTTACCTAATCATCAGATTTTCAGCTGCTTAACTGGGTATTCATGTTTACTCAGTATTATCCCATGCATAACTAATCCCAGTTGTTCAGAGCATTCTGTGTGCCATGCATCTCCAAGCCTTCAACAGTGAGTTTTTGGGGAGAAATGATGATGTTGTTTATTGTGGGTTTTATCATCTCTACATCTCTTGACCAGCGGCAGACACAGACAGTTAAGAAGCTGTGCAAGGCAGCAAAATGGCCATGGCCCCTCTGCCTGTGCCAGGCAAGCCAAGGCTGGCAGCCAGCTTGCCTGGCTGGCTGCCTCTGGCCAGAGGGACAGGGTTGCTTTGACGCTGACCACTCCTGAGGAAGTAACTAGTAAGCTGTGAAATAGCAAAAGCTTATTGCTCTTCTCGTAATGCACACAAATCTATAAAGTAGGTAAGACCACAAAGACCTGACAGAGAGAGAGTGTATTTTGGAAAGTTCTTTAAATGCCTGTAAGATTTTGGCTCTGATTATTAGCGGATTATTATGCTTTTATGGGACATGCTCAGTCTTAAATCTGTCTTTGATTTTCATTTTTACACTTCACATTGATACAGTGCCCTCTTGGTCCTCTGTCCTTATCGGACAATAAAAATGGAAGCTGGTATTAAATCTATGAAAATATAGGCATTGACTGGCTTAGGTCAACCATCCATCCATTATGACACTTACTAGACACTCTTTCATATGAAATTCAAATGCCACAGCGAGCTGGAACCTGGGTAGAACCAAGCACGACTACAGAGCTCTGGGGGTGTGATTGAAAGGAGTTGGTGCTCAAGTTATTTTTTCCTCTATTTTACCGGTTAGGAGAAAGGATACAGGCAGGAACAGGTACATCATGCAAATCAACACTTGGCTAAACGGCTGGTGCTTCTGTCAAGGTTTTGGCCTTCACGATCATGGGACACTCTTTCATGTTGATAACCTGCTAGGGAGAGGTGAGATCCACCTGACTAGAAAAAGCAAAGGAATCTTTGCCAACAGACTAGCACACTTGGTGAAATGAGCTTTAAACTGGCAAACCTGAGGGACTGCTGTCCATAGTGATGACACCTGTGAAGTTGAATGCAGCAGGGTAAAAAGCAAACCAGGCTCCTTAGCCATTTCAGCGAGGGTAGGGGATGAAGAACCACACAGCAGCAAAGGTGCAAGGGGTGTTTTGTTAGAAACCACAAAAGCACCTGAGAATGGTCACATCAGACTAAGGGCTTTTTCCCGAAGAGCAGGTGTCAGGATCAGTAGCTCAGCTGAAGAGCATCTACACCAGTACATGCAGCATGGGAGAGTTTTCGGTTCTTGAGGAAGTAAGGAGGAGGGTCAGCAGAACTGCTTGCTTGGTCTTCCAGAGGGCAGACTTCAGGCTGTTTATGGGCCAGGCTGACAGAGTCCCTTGGAAGACAGCCTCAAGGGCAAAGGAGTCCAGGAAATCTGGACACTCTTCAAGAAGGAAATCAAGGCACAGGAGCAGGCTGTCCCCATGTGCGGAAAGACAAGAGAGCGGAGAAGACCATCCTGGCTGAACAGAGAACTTTGGCTGAATCTCAGGGGGAAAAAGGAGAGTTTATGAGCTTTGGAAGAAGGGGCAGGCAATTCAGGAGAACTACAAGGATGTCATGAAGCTATGCAGGGAGAAAAGAAGAAGGGCCAAAACCCAAGTAGAACTTAATCTTAAGGCTTTGGACGTTGTCTGCCTAGACTTTAGTAAAGCTTTTTATACCATTTCCCACAGCATTCTTCTGGAGAAACTGGCTGTCCACAGCTTAGACAGGTGAACTCTGCCAGGTAAAAAACCTGGCTGGATGGCAAAGCCCAGAGTGGTGCTAGTGGAGTGAATGGAGTTCAATCCAGTTCATGGCTGGTCACAAGTGGTGTTCCCCAGGGCTCAGTGCTGGGGGAAGTTCTCTTTAATATCTTTATCAATTATCTGGATGAGGGGATCGAGTGCACCCTCGGTAAGTTTGCAAGACAACACCAAGTTGGGTGGGAGTGTTGATCTGCTTGAGAGTAGGAAGACTCTACAGAGGGATCTGGACAGGCTGGATAGATGGGCCAAGGCCGGTTACAAGAAGTTGTCATGGTTTGACCCTGGCCAGCAACCAAGCACCACGCAGCTGCTTGCTCACTCCCCCCCACCCAGAGGGATGAGAAGGAGGATCAGAAAGGAATGTAAAACTCGAGGGCTGAGATGAGAACAATTTAATAAGTAAAGCAAAAGCCACACACGCAAGCAAAGCAAAGCAAGGAATTCATTCACCACTTCCCGTGGGCAGGCAGGTGCTCAGCCATGCCCAGGAAAGCTGGGCTCCGTCATGTGTAACGGTTACTCGGGAATACAAATGCCATAACACTGAATGTCCCCCGCTTCCTTCTTCTTCCCCCAGTTTATATACTCAGCATGACGTCATATGGTATGCAATGCCCCCTTAGCTAGCTTGGGTCACCTGTCCTGGCTGTGTCCCCTGCCAGTTCCCTCCCCACCCCCCCACCCCCCACTGGCTGGTGGGGCCCAAGGAAGTGAAAAGTCCTTCACTTAGTATAAACATCACCCAGCAACAACTAACACCAGTGTCCTATCAACATTGTTCTCTCATCAGAGCCAAAACACAGCACTGTACCAGCTACTAAGGAGAAAATTAACTCTACCCCAGCTGAAACCAGGACAGAAGTTCAACACTGTTATATGCCAGGTCCTACACTTCGGTCACAACAACCCCATGCCACGCTACTGGCTTGGGGAAGAGTGGCTGGAAAGGTGCCCAGCAGAAAAGTATCTGGGGTTGTTAATCGAGAGCTGACTCAGCATCAGCCAGCAGTGTGCTCGGGTGGCCAAGGCAGCCGACAACATCCTGCTTGTATCAGAAATCGTGAGGCCAGCAGGACTAGGGAAGTGATCATCCCCCTGTGCTTGGGAATGGTGAGGCCGCACCTTAATTACTGTGTTCAGTTTTGGGCTCCTCACTACAAGAAAGACATTGAGGTGCTGGAGCGTGTCCAAAGAAGAACGAAGCTGGTGAAAGGTCTAAAGAACAAGTCCTATGAGGAGCAGCTGAGGGAACTGGGGTAGTTTTGCCTTCAGAAAAGGAGTCTCATGGAGACCACCTTGCTCTCTACAACTACTTGAAAGGAGGTTATAGTGAAGTGGGGGTTGGTCTCTTCTCCCAAGTAACAAGTGATAAGATGAGAGGAAGCAGCCTTAAGTTGCACCAGGGGTAGTTTAGATTGGATGTTAGGAAGCATTTCTTCACTGAATGGCATGCCAAACAGTGGAACAGGCTGCCCAGGGAAGTGGTTGAGTCACCATCCCTGGAGGCATTTAAAAGGCATGTTAGCTGTGATGTTCAGGGACATGGTTTAGTGGTGCACTTGGTAGAGCTGGTTGGACTCAATGTTCTTAAGGGTCTTTTCCAACCTAAGTGATTCTATGATTACATTCTATGATTCTGAAAATCCTTCTGACAACGTGAAATTCGAATTAGGCACTCACCTGTTAGTATGGTTTTGAAGATTTACACTAGCTTTTCAGTGACTATAGATTTTCTCTATCTTTCAAATGCATTGAAAACTTTGGAATTTATGCTATTATACAATGGCAATCTGCTGGATGTTTAACACTGCTTGTTTCCCCTTAAAAAAAGTAAATTCACAGAGATGGGGCCTTTAATGATATGCCTATGAGATGTTCTCATTGCATCAGGTTAATACCTCCCTATTTCCTTATTTTTAGGTACCTCGTGCAAAGATCTCAAATGCGTCACCATTTGTCTTGCTCTTCTTATTTCCAATGCTGCTGTCAGGAGCCTGGTTTCCCAAAAGTTTACCCTGTGAAGTCAAAGCCTCTGAAGATATGGTGACAGTGGACTGCACTGATCGGCGTCTCATTGAAGTCCCCAGAGGGATCCCTGCAAATGCTACCAACCTCACCCTTAATATTAACCATATCCCCCATATTTATCCAACATCCTTTGCACATCTTGAAAACCTTGTGGAGATTGACTTCAGATGCAACTGTGTGCCTGTCAGAATGGGGCCAAAAGATCATGTGTGCACCAGGGCACCAAAGATTGAGAATGGCAGTTTTGCTGCTCTGACAAGATTGAAGTCATTGTATCTGGATGCAAACCAGCTTTTGGAAATACCCCGTGGTCTTCCTACTTCTTTAAGTCTGCTGAGCCTGGAAGCGAACAGTATCTTTTCTATACGAAAAACCAGTTTGTCAGAGCTAGGAAACATAGAAGCATTATATTTGGGACAGAACTGTTACTATCGTAATCCATGCAATATTTCATTTGAAATTGAAAAAACAGCCTTTCTGGAGCTGAAAAAATTAACAATACTATCCCTGAAGTCTAACAACTTGACTTATATTCCACCCAGTTTGTCATCTACTTTAAAGGAATTGTATATCTACAATAACATGATTCAAGTGATTCAAGAACATGATTTAAGTGCCCTTCACAACCTAGAAATTCTTGATCTGAGTGGTAATTGCCCACGTTGTTATAATGCCCCATATCCTTGTATACCCTGCCCCAAGAGCACAATTGAGATACATTCAAAGGCTTTTTATTCCTTGAAAAATCTAAGAATTTTGCGACTTCACAGTAATTCTCTTCAGAGCATACCCAGCAGCTGGTTTAAAAACATCAGGAATCTCAAAGAGCTCGACCTCTCCCAAAATTTCCTCATGAAGGAGATTGGAGATGCTCAGTTTCTGAAATTTATCCCCAGCCTTGTAGGGCTTGATCTGTCCTTTAATTTTGAACTGAAGATGTATTCCCCATCCTTGAATCTCTCCAAGACATTTTCCTCCCTATCTAACCTGGAAATCCTGAGACTCAGGGGCTATGTCTTTAAAGAACTGAGAGAAGGAAATCTAAATCCATTGCTCCGTCTTAGAAATCTAACAGTGCTGGATCTTGGGACTAACTTTATTAAAGTTGCTGACCTGGGAGTATTCAAGGAATTCCCAGCTCTCAAACTCATAGACCTCTCAGTGAACAAAATTTCTCCTTCTTCAAGTGAAAGCAACTTTTATGGATTTTGCACTAATCCTAGGATTTCAGTAGAGCAATACAACAGGCAAGTATTACAGGAGATGCATTATTTCAGGTATGATGAGTATGGGCGAAGCTGCAGATCCAAAGACAAGGAGGCTGCTTCATACAAATCTTCAGTTAAGGAAGAGTGCCTGAAATATGGAGCAACTCTGGATTTAAGTAGAAACAACATATTTTTCATTAGCCCTGCAGACTTCCGTGGTCTTGATTCCCTCAGATGCCTCAACTTGTCAGGTAATGCAATAAGTCAAACTTTAAATGGAAGTGAATTCTCCTACTTGACTGGCTTGAAATACCTGGATTTTTCTAATAACAGGATTGACTTACTATACTCAACTGCTTTTGAAGAGCTAAAACTTTTAGAAATTCTAGACCTGAGCAATAACAAACATTATTTTCTGGCAGAAGGTGTTAGTCATGTGCTTAGTTTTATGAAAAACTTGGCCCACCTGAAGAAGCTGATGATGAATGAGAATGAGATTTCTACCTCAATTAACACAGGAATGGAAAGTCAATCTCTTCAAATTTTAGAATTCAGTGGAAATCGTTTAGATGTTTTATGGATGGATGGGAATGCTAGATACTTGTCATTCTTCAAGAACCTGACCAGCCTGGAACAACTAGATATTTCCTTCAACTCACTCAGTTTTTTGCCTCATGGTGTTTTTGAAGCTATGCCTCCACAACTCAAGGTCCTTAACTTAACCAATAACCGGCTGAAGAGTTTCAACTGGGGGGACCTCCACTATCTGAAGAAACTAGTAACTCTGGACCTCAGCAATAACCTTCTTACTACTGTTGCCCAAGAACTGTCCAATTGCTCTTCAACGCTCCAAGAACTGATGCTTCGAAACAATCACATTCAACGGCTAACCAAACATTTTCTCAGAGGCGCTTTCAAGTTGAAATACTTGGACCTCAGCTCAAACAAGATCCAAATAATTAAGAAATCTAGCTTCCCTGAAAATGTCATTAACAACCTGAAGATGCTGCTTTTGCACGGCAACCCTTTCAAGTGCAATTGTGATGCTGTGTGGTTTGTTTGGTGGATCAACCAGACTCAAGTGACTATTCCTCTTCTGGCCACAGATGTGACCTGTGCTGGCCCAGGGGCACATAAAGGGAGGAGTGTTGTTTTCTTGGATCTGTATACCTGTGAGCTGGACACCTCATATTTAATCCTGTATGCTCTCTCAGCTTCAACTGTCCTAGGCTTCATGGTGTTCACCATGATGAGCCATCTCTATTTCTGGGATGTGTGGTACAGTTACCATTACTGCACTGCCAAGTTGAAGGGCTATCGGCGGTTATCTTTGCCAGATGCTTGCTACGATGCTTTTATTGCCTATGACAATGAAGATCCAGCTGTGAATGAGTGGGTGCTGGCAGAACTGGTTGAAAGGCTGGAAGATCAAAAAGCCAGACAGTTCAATTTATGCCTGGAAGAAAGGGACTGGCTCCCAGGACAGCCAGTCTTTGACAACCTTTCCCAGAGCATTCAGCTGAGCAAAAAGACCATATTTGTGCTGACCAACAAGTATATTAAAAGTGGCAGCTTCAAGACAGCATTTTACATGGCCCACCAGCGACTTCTAGATGAAAAAATGGATGTCATTATACTGATATTTCTTGAGAAGATTTTGCAGAAGTCCCGGTATGTCCAGCTGAGGAAGAGGCTGTGCAGAAGTTCTGTCCTGGAGTGGCCAACCAACCCTCGATCTCAGCCCTACTTCTGGCAGTGTCTGAAAAATGCAATAGCTATGAGCAATACGCTGGCTTACAACAAGCTTCTCCAAGAAACTGTTTAGCCGTACCCTTCCCTGTAAATACTGATGCAAAGTGAGAAAAAGATCCTAAATTACATTTGGAGAAAGTGTTGAAGCATGAAGGATAAATGTAATTGTGATGCTGTACCCCAAAACAAAATGCACGATTAGTCCCAAAGCTGGTAGTTCATTTGTTTTACTATGGCAAGATTGAACAGAAACTGTTGCCAGCACAAATGTTTAGCTGACATGCACTTTCCTTGGCATTGATTGCTGCACAACAAGAGAAGGTGCACTACCCACTGGAAGTCCCTGGTTTAGAACAGAATCACTGCTTCCACCTTTCAGTTGACAGGAGGCCTCCAGCATCTCCTGTGGTTGGGTCAGACGGGGGTGAGACACTTGCTCAGCTTACTGTAGTACACAGACTGCCAGAAGGAGGTTGGTCGTGCCTAAAGTTGCTGCTGTTCAAATCACTGTTGGAGCAAATGTGATTGTAATAGAAAATTATAGTTTGGTTTCTGTATTTGGTGGTGTGTTTATGAAAAACAAAAACAGTTGCCGACACATTCATCTCAGAAAATACCCTAAGCAAAGCTCATGCTTTGATTCAAGGAGTTGGGAAAATGTAGGAACTAGTCTCTTTTCATCTCGGGCTTACAGCTGCTGAGCACACTGCTTCTGTCCCAGTGGGCAACAGCCGTAATTTCTGGGGAGACAAAATTCTGGTGGGACTGCTGTCAGGCACTTGGGTGTGGTGTAGGAACTCTCCCACTGCTGCATACATAAGCCTGTAAGTCTGAAGAGACTTTGAAAAACATGTATGGGCTAAAATGGGGAGGTATGCGAGAAACAAATGCGGATGGGTTTGCAGGCTGTGGATCAGGAGTTACAAGGTAAAGGGAGTCCCTGTGCATGGAGCTGCTCCGTGGGAGTGAGGAGGGGAGCAGCAGAGCAGATAGGCTGACGGAGAGGCAGAAGGCAGATGGAGAAAATCCAGTAAAACAAAGAGGAAGCAGGAAGAGACAAAGAAAGGAAGCTAAAAAGAAAAAAAGAGAAAGTGGAAGAGGTGGAAAGAATGGAGAAAAGCACAGGTAGACTAAGGCATGATACAAGTTAAGCATTTAATTTCCAAGCAACCTCTTCTCTCTGCCTTTCACCTTCCTGCTTGGCTGCTGGCTGAGCTGGCTGCTCCCCGAGGACTCAGAGCTCCTCTCCAGTGCTGTGTTGTCAGCTTTAGGAGCTCACTTCCCCATTTCCACCTAGGTTCTGTGTTACAACCCCTTGTGTATCAACTGGAATGGTGTTAGCAGGTCCAGCCAGGGCTGGGGCCTCAGGACATGCCAAAATGACTGACTCCCCTCTGCCCACCCAGGCTTTCTCCTGAGCTAAATACTATCGCTCAAAGCCCAAAACATGTGAGACCACGCTGCACAAGGAAAGCATCCATCCCATTGTTTCTTCAGCCGTGCTGTGGTGCTCCGGAGCAGCCTCAAGCCTCCTTTGCTTCCTTGTTCCCCAGGCAGGTCCCCCTCCCACAGCGGCTTCTGAGGCACCACTAAAAACCTGAGTTGGGAACACGTCTGACTTTAGAGACATCCTGAAAAAGGGAAGAAACAGTGCTCAGAAACATAAACACTTGGGCCTGTTCCCTGCTCCGGTTCATGGCACAGCCTTGTCAACACGTGACAGTACTTCAGCTGAAGCTTTTTGTAATGGCAGCCTAAACCTCTGTGCACGGCATGGGTGGGCTCTCTGCTTGCTGTGATGATCTCTGTTTTGGGAGGAGCTGTGCACTCTCACCCTGCTGGGCACCCCTGTCCCCAGCACAGTCTGGGCAGCTTCTCCCTTCTCTCTCAAAGCCCTTTCTCTTTTCTGGCAATAAGTCTTGGTGACAGCTCTGGCAGATGGGGAACCAACACTCTTAACTGCTTTCAACCTAGTGCAGCGATCATGCCCTCCCTGGTAGAATTCTCATTCTTGAGGGCTATAGGATGGGTAAAAAGTAGAGTCAGGACCCTAAACCTCAGAAAGGCAAACTTTTGGCTGTTTAGGGTGCTAGTCCATGGGATCTCTTGGGGAACTGCCCTCAGAGATCAAGGAGCGAATGATAGCTGGGAAATACTTAAAGACATTTTTCTGAAGGCACAACAGCTGTCAACCCCAACATGCAAGAAGTTGGGAAGGGAAGGCAGGAGGCCAGCTTGCCTAAGCCATGACCTCTTGGCCAAACTGAAACACAAATGCAAAATGCGTAGGCAGGGATATACCTCCTGGGGAGATTATAGGGATATGGCCCAGGAGTGCAGGGAGGGGATCAGGAAAGCCAAGGCACAGCTGGCCTTGAAAACTTCCAGGGATGGGGCATCCACAGCTTCTCTGGGCAACCTGTTCTAGTGCCTCACCACCCTCACAGTAAAGAATTTCTTCCTAATATCTAATCCAAACCTACCCTCTTACAGTTTAAAGCCATTACTATATGCCTATCACTCCATGCCCCTGTAAAATATCCCTCACCAACTTTCTTGTAAGCCCCCTTTAGGTTCTGGAAAACTGCTAGAAAGTCTCCCTGGGGCTTTCGCTCCTTCAGGCTGAACAACCCCAACACTCTCAGCCTGTCTTCATAGGAGAGGTGCTCCAGCCCTCTGATCATCTTTGTGGCCCTCCTCTGGACTTGCTCCAACAGGTCCATGTCCTTCTTATGTTGGGGACCCCACTGCCGAATGCAGTACTCCAGGTGGGGTCTCAAGAGAGCGGAGCAGGGGGAGAGAACCACTCCCTCAGCTTGCTGGGTTTGCTTCTTTTGATGCAGCCCAAGATACGGTTGGCTTTCTGACCAGCAAGTGCATATTGCCAGGTCATGTTGAGCTACTTGTCAAGTAACACCCCAAGTCTTTCTGAGGGCTGCTCGCAATCCATTCCCTGCCCAGCCTTTATTTAAGCTTGGGATTGCCCCAGCCCACATGAAGGACCTTGTGCTTGGCCTTGTTGAACTTCATGAGGTTTGTACAGGCTGACCTCTTAATCCTGTCAAGGTCCCTCTGGATGGCATCCCTTCCCTCCAGCATGTCTACTGTACCACACAGCTTGGTGTAATGAGCAAGCTTGCCGTGGGTGCACTCAATCCCACCACCCATGTCGCCAAGAAAGATGTTAAACAGTGCCAGTCACAACACCGACCCTTGAAGAATGCTACTTCACACACAAAACTCCAAGTGCATGGCGTGGCAAGGGGCTTATGCGTGCTGCAGTGCAAGACCACAGAGAGGCCACTTTTGTGAGCATCCAAGAGAGACAGTGAATGGCCCTACAATTTGCAGTAGGAAATGAGCAACCTGCTGGCATGGTACTGCCCACTGCCAGGGCCAGCACTCTCACCCAGTGCCCAAGTTGCTGGGAGAAGAGCCCAAAGCTGTTTTCATGTCACAAATCACTGCCTGATACCTGCAGCCTTGCCCTGAAAAGATCATGGCCAGAGGAATAAGGAGGGATCAAGGAAGATTGAAACACCAAGTTTTCTGGTTTTAGCCACAGAAGACAATTCCTGTCCCCTTCCTCACCCCATTTCTATGTCCTGTAACATCCCTAGGTAGTTGCCGTGCTTCAAGGAGGAGGTACTATCCCAGTTAGCTGAGGCAGGACTACATCCTTCTCTCTCAGTGCTTCAGGGTGTGCTAGAAGGTGGCCACATACTGTCCTGGACCACGTGTGTTTTGGAGACTGTACTCATGGAATAACTGGGTTTGGGACTTTTTTTTTAAGTTAGTTTCATACATAGTAGCTAAGAGCATTTAATTGGTAGGTACAAGCTCACTCTAAGTCTTAATCAGGAAAAACAATCTGAATTTAGGTTAGTTAGGGTTATAGCCAGGAAATGCCTTAAATGGGCATGCCCTCCATTCCTCCTGGAATCTTTTTTATAATGGCGCACCACAAAAAAATGTAGGAGTTAGCTGACAGATTCAGACTAACAATTTATTGCTTTAGCTGCATGAGAATTTTAACTTCAGAGCTTGCTTGTCTGCTTGGTGTAGCAGTGTCTGAATTTACAGAACATCAAGGGTCCTGAGGTTTCTGTACCTCAAGGTTTCATGATAGTATAGCTTGTGATCTGGTGTGAGGTTCAAAAATAAGTAAGGGCATTCAGCTGGCCTAGATGTAGGCTGCTGCATTAACAGGTCTATGCACCATTCTCCTTTCAAAGGTGAGATGATAGAGACATTTTCTGAATATCACTTATCTCATCCTAATGCAGAGGTTTAAGATGAGTCAAAGGAATTGCAACCCAAAAGTAGGATTTCTCTCCATTAGCTATAAAGAGTTCCCACTGTAACCAGCTCAGATGTAGGTGTTCACACTGTGGATACCTTCAGTTAGGCAAAGTGAGTGCTGCTGCAGGCTTACCTGTGCGGTTAGTGGCAAGTTGGTCTTGAATAACCATGTCATGCAGACAACATGTCCAAAGTACTAAAACACCAACTGTGATGACCGAAGCTGTCAGTTGGTATTTCCTTACAGAAATTGTACCAGACAATGGCTAGACTTGCTATTTAGTCTATGTGGCTTGGAAAGACCACACATGGAGTAGAAGAATGAGAAAGAAGAGAAAGGAAGAGGAATATTGGCAAATTTATTGATTCTTACAGTTCTTGTGGAATTGGCAGGAAAATGCACTGTTTATATTACTGTCATTATTGTGGCACAAGAAGAATGATCAATGAAAACTGGCAAGAAACATCCTTACTTATAGCATAGGTTTATATGAATATATAAATCCTCTTTTGTCTCTTCTGTCTCCCTATTTTTAAGATCTGACACATAAGGAACGTGCAGGTTTCTCCCTGTGAGAATAATTTATGTTAGAAGGGACCGCTGAAGGTTAAAGCGGGTCTAATTTCAACACAGCATTAAATTGCTTAGGTTCCTGTTCTGCAATAAAAAAAATACATAGCAAACATGGCATCCTGTAAAGGAACTTCATAACAGCATCTTTTAAAAAACTCTGAAGATCAGGAGCCCTTGAGCTGTAGTAGATCCAATTTGGGGGCAATAAGCCCACCAAAACAGTGAACATTTGTCTTCTGAATAACCCTTGCCTTTTCATTTTCTCAATCTTGTTCTGAAAGTGTCTGCCTGTAGAAATAAGCTCTGTGATAGGCTGTTCATCTGAAAAAAAAAAAAAAAAAACAGCCACAGGCAAAATGTCTCCATTCACTCTGAACAAGATATTCAGGTCATTTAGGTTATAATTATTCTCAGTTGCCTCTGGAGGAGCTCAATTTCATTGAGTATATATGGAAGTTAGCCTCCTAATTTGAGAAGATAAATGGTGTGTCTAAATGCAAAAGACATACACGTTAATCCACCATTATCTCCAGGAGTATAGAGTGGGAAATATAAAGCACAGAGAAGTCAAATCTTTTCTACTATGTCCTTCTGCTGCTGGTGAAACTGAAAAGGGAATCTGGATACGCAAATTATAGAAGCAACCTGCATGCATCCCTTTGTTAATAAGCACTTAGAGATTTATACACAGGTTGATTTAATTAAAAAAAATAACCAAACTGAGAATCAAGTGTACCTGGTGAGAAATTCTTAATTTGGGTGCACAAAGTATGAGACAATAGGAAGGCCTACCAAGTTCAGTAGAACTGCCATCTATCTTTGTTTTGGTGGGAGAGTATGTTTGTCAGGATATACAGACCTGAGCCAAAGAAGTGGTATCAGGATATCCACTGATCTAAATCCATGGCCTTACCTCTGACCTGTGATTTACTTCCTTTATTGTTACTGAGACATACTGCTAATGGCAAATCCTGAGCAAAAGCAGACCTTTTTTCTTTCTTTTTTTTTTTTTTTTTTTTAAAGAGAAACACCTACAAGATCAAAATCTTTGCCAATGCAAATTCAGAAGCTTTTGAGGAAATACAGTTTCAGTCTTTTTCTAGCAATGGCATTGTTGAAGGACTGACAATGAATTTATGTAATTATGGAAAAGCTTGCAAAATTGAAGGTTTCCACTTCTGGTTTGTAAGTCTTTTTTTCTGAATATTTTCCTTCATTTTATACGCCAAGTTCTATCCTCACTGTCTTAGCTGTTGGTATACAGACTATGTCATACTCTGCATAGTATTATCTCTAACTCTAGTGTAATATGTTTTATCAATATTTTATTAAGATTCCACAAGAGTGAAAAGTTCTGGAAGTATTAGTTTCTTAAAAACACAGATGTCCATGGTCTTGTATTTTCCTATAGATGTAGTACTTCTCAGTTGAATAGAGAAACTGTCAGCAAGACCTTCTTCATGAATATCTTCTTTTCCCACCCTAATTTTATGCTTTTGCTTTTCTAAGTGAAAAACTCAATTGAAATCTGATTTTTAACTGACATGTTAGTAGCAAATTGCTCTCCGTGTAGAAGAGCAAAGGAAAAATTCCTGAAATGTAAGCCAAGACAGTTTTTACATTATATTTTTTGCAGATGTTTCCTCTCCACTTTTTATCCAGAATATTTGGGATCCACAACTCCAAATGGAAGAATTATATTCATACAAGATTATGTTCCTGAACCTCACAGCTGAATGCTACATTCTGTAAATAAAAACTCTTAACCTAGTTACCTAATTACCTTGGACTATGACTTTTTAGTATTAACCTAGGAGAAACTGAACCACCAAGCTGTGAAAAACAAAGACTTCCAAAAAAGAATGACATCGACCCTTGTGCCTTTGGAAAAACATATCCCAAAGCCCTTCCATAATTCTCTGTGGTTTCTCACCTCAGATGTTCCACAGCATCACTGTGACAGAAGCTATTATGTCCTGAACCCCTCCTCATGCAGCAGTGGCACCAGCTCATCAACATCCCAGCACTGGGCTGTTCATCTTTGAAAGCCAACCAGCAATTGGGCTCCTGCAAGAAGAGAATGGAGTAATGATGTATAGCCTGTACTTGACTCCAGGCAACTTAGACATCAGTGCTGTTAAGGAGGAAGTAGCAACTGGTGGCTTTACCTTCCAGCCTTGTGATATCGCTGGAGCCATGTGTCCTGTTGCTTCACCCTGGATATCTTCTCTAATTCTACATGAGGACCATTCTAGCATAAGAAAAGATGAAGCCCCTCATGCAGATGACTTCATCTACTGTCCATGCTGTCTCTTCATCCTCTTCAGGCCAGGCCAGCCCACCCTACTTATTACCTCTGCTGCATCCAGAGTTTCCCTTCATCTGGGGCTCTGCTTCCAGCCAGCCTTACCTCATCTGGGCCTCCTTCTCTCTGCTTCTCCTGGGGCATCTCCTTGTTTCTCCTACATGAGGATCACTCACTCACTCACTCACTCACTCACTCACTCACTCACTCACTCACTCACTCACTCACTCACTCACTCACTCACTCACTCACTCACTCACTCACTCACTCACTCACTCACTCACTCACTCACTCACTCACTCACTCACTCACTCACTCACTCACTCACTCACTCACTCACTTCCCTCTGCTTCTTCTGGGTCTCTCTTCATCCACTACTCCTCTTCCACACCCCTTAGAGCTATTTAACTACTTAGCAGGAACCAGCCACAGCTGCACATTACCCACATCAGCCAACCCACCGCCCCTGAAGCCAGCCCACAGCTGTATATTATCAATGTTAATTAACCCACCTTCATTCCTTTATAATTCCTCTACAATTCCTCTACATATGACCATCTTGGTTTTTGGTTTGATGTGCATCTCACTTGGGTCTGGAAAGGGAGAGGGAAGGGTGAGGGTTGTGGGTGGGCATGTCAATTAAACTCAGTGGTAGCTGGGAGAAGGGCATGCTGCATTTTGAAGGATAACTCCTAAGTTTTGGAAACATTGTGAAATACATCCCAGAGTAAGTAATGCACATACTTATACTCCACCCTACACATTCTATTTTTTCACTTGTTCTAATTAACAAAAATAACAAGCGCAGGCAATGCTTCCTAAACACATTCTTAAGACCAGGAACAATGTCTGTAAGATACTTCTCAGTTACAGTTGCTATACATGCGTAAGGAGTACATGAAAGACAGCAGATTCCCTCTTAGTACTTGCTCCTTCCCAGACACTCTACTTCAGCTTCCCGTGGCTGGCTGTGAATGAAACCCTGCTTTTAGGTCAGATCTAGACACAGAAAGTGCCTAGCAGAAAAGCTAATTTTCTGGACTACAAACATTTCTGGGTTTGAATTTCCCTGAGACTGATGTAGCAGTCTAGCATGTACTAGACTATTGCAGTAGTAGTAGGTGTGCCTATGTATGGGCTCTGAAGGGTGATGTGCACCCTCTCTGGCTCTAACCCTGGTCCCAGAGCACCTGCCAGCAGGGGTGCAGCTCTACAGGTGACAGAGAAAGAGGTGTAACCACCTCTGCAAAGAGGAGCTGTGGTGGAGCTCAGCTTTGCAGCAGCTAAGACCTTCTGAGACTCTTCCCTTTGATCAGACACTAATCCCAGAGCAGTTTTATATATACAAATACGTGTGTGTGTGTTTGTGTATATCTATATGTATATCCAAAAAACCTTCTGCTTTAAAAAAAACCAAAACACACACACCACCAAAAAAAAAAAAAAAAAGTAATTTTTAATGTCATGGACTACTACAACAAGGTTTCTTCAAACAACCCGAGTTTCATTTCATTTTGCCAACAGCATACCACAATCAGTCAATAAATCTCACAGAAAGAAAGAATGTAGTTTATGTATTAAAAGAAAAAGCCCACAGAAAGCAGAACTTGTAACGCAAGCTAAGTATATAAATAGCTTTAAAGAAAGAGGAATCTAAGAGCAGAAAAGAAGAGTATTTTTTATAGTATTCTGTTCTCAGGGACAAAAATAATTAACCAACAGTCCGAGTCTGGCACTGTTTTCAAGTATTTTCTTATATTAGTAATTTTATGCAATGAGTGACTTACTAATGTATATTGAGAAATTAGTTGTTTCTCTTCGATAAGTCAGTTTATCTTTTCAAAAAGAAAAAGAAAAGCTCTCCTTTTCTAGTGCCTCACGGCAAGGCCCTTCGAACTAGTGTGAGTGATGCCATGAGCAGAGGAGCAGCAAGTGAAAAGGGCAGGTGCTTCACTTGCCCCCTCAGTGGGCAGCTGCCCTGCACACCCTAATTAAGAGGGAGCAGCTCAGGGTGCCCAAACCCAAATTCTGCCCCGGGCAGCTCCCCACCTTCAGGAGGAGCCAGGCTGTCCCCAGGGAGTCGCAGGGGAGCTACCTTCCTCCTGCAGGAACCTGCACTGGAGGGTTAAAAAGGGGTAGTGCGACTGCCCCCACCTCTCAAACTCCCCAGTCTAGACTGTCCTTTCATGAGACAACCTGCTGCAGACTCCCAAGTCTCTCTAATGTTGTTTCATTGGGACAAATAAAGCTCACAGTTTCGGCCACCAGGCTCAACTGTTTTCTCATACCCATCTATACAGACTTTTCTGATTCTGCTGCAGGGCAGAGGGCTCAGCCTGGAGTTTAAAGGCAAACTCAGCACCACAGAGCCTAAGCCTTTTTGGCAGTCCTCCTAGCTGTCCTCTCTGGATGGAGGTAGGGTTGCCATTTCACTGAGCGTAAGCTTGAGAAGGACGAGCAAAGCCAGGGACCGAAGGACAAGGGAAATTCTGCAGACCCAAAGACCACCTAAATGAAAGATGAACTAATCAGGACATCATGCAAAGAGCACTTAAGCTGTTTTGTTAGTGTACTATGCTCTTTCCCTCTTGTTTCCAAGTCTTCCTCTATGTGTCCTTAACTGTGATTTGTTGTGGTTTTGGTTTATACTGCATAATGTGCAGGGGGAAAAGTAGTTTAAAATTATATTAACTCCTGTTCATAAATTCCTGATAGCCAAAAAAAAGTTCTGATAATCTCTCTCTCCTTCTTCCTCTCTTCCCACCTCTCCCTCTCACTCTGTGTCATGTTTTCTCCCTCTCAATATGTTGTCAAGCCTGCAGCAGAGCACAGGAGCTTTTGTGCCTTAGTAATATGATGCAGTTATTTTTCACGGACAGAACTGGAAAATTTCTTGTAGTGTAACTGAATGGAAAATGCATGTTGGCAGAATGAAACAATACAAACTGGAGCATGACTGGAATCTGAATTTGATATATTTCTGTTCTTGAGGAAGACTGTCGTTGAGACAGCTGGTTCTTTAATGAATCGTCGCATTCCTCTGCCTGCTGATCACCACATGCCTGCTCACCTATCAATGATTGGACATAACGATTTTACTTCTTATTTTTCCTAGCACTTCTGATTGATCTCCTCCCTTATCTCACTTTCACTTCATTTTATGAGGGCTTTTTCTGCAGAGCAAACAAATTGACTCAACATTAATCTCAAATGTCTATATTCTCTCTAGTCATTATGTTTTGTCCTCATTTTAGATGACAGAATATCTCATGCTAACTATTCAGTATGAGTTATTTTATATGCATACACATTAAATGAAAGCATATCCAGGGAACAGCTTCATGTCATTTTACAATGATGCAGAAGACAAAATGCCTATATTCATATCCAGACACATTCCTTCATCTCACTGCAGTAAAACCACTGCATTAGTTGCCAGTATATTTGTGATTCCTACAAGTAAACAGTCATCTCTTTCAGCATAAATCCATATTTAGTCTTTCTTTGTTAATTATGAAAGTAGTTTGGGTTATTTTTGATTTGTGTGATTGTGCGTGACAGTGTTGTATAGGAATAGCTATGCTAGAGAGTTGCATTATGTTTCAGGCTTGTTGCTGCACATGATCCAGCTGTTAATGTAAATAATTTTTGAATTATCAGTGTAGAGGACTTCATAATGTTTTTCATCACTAAAGTTTTTCCTTCAGGCTAACTCCTAATTTACTGGAGAGGCTTTCAAAGCTTGCAATAGCTAATGCCATTGCTTCCTACACATTCTTTTTATGTGAAGATGTTTGCTTGCCCTCAAGTCGATGACCAGTGTGCAATGTAACTTCACCTTGGTCACTTTAATACAGACTATGCGCACACTGCTTGGTCTGTACTACAGGATGAATGCCCTATTTTAGTATAGGAAAAATAGCATCAGCAACCTTTAAGTTTGAGACCTGGGAGAACTAAAGAAACATTGCATCTTAAAATTATGACATTTTAAAAGTATTGAAGAGATTTCTCAAAAGGATTTCAGCAATTTTGAGAACCTTCAGATTTTGATGCTAGACTGGAATGGGCACATTAATCCCAAAGAACCTAACCAGGAGAGGTCTCCAGCCTTTGTATTGATTACATGCAATTTTCTGAAGTTTTAAAAAGTTACAGGAACAGCGTCTTGATGGCAATTATTACTGAAGACAGTACCCAGAGGCCTTCCACCTGCTGTAGCCCAGTTAGGGCTCACATCCAGCAGCATCTCTTCCATTAGAACACTTCCTCAGCACCACAAACTAGAAGGAAATCAGTGGGGATGAGAACTAGTGCTTCAGTCATGGCTATAAATATCCCACAGAATTTGGGGCTGTCCCACTCTCACCAACTTGACTGCTTCCACAGTGCCATCCTGCCTACTCATAACTCTACAGCACCTTGACATAAGTCATAGTGCCTCAATGATATTTTTCTATTAGAAACCCTCCTGTTCAAATGCATTCTTAACAAAGCAGACTTTAATTCTGACTTCCCAAAATACCTGCTGTCTGCTTTCAGAAACTGCCAGAGCTGCAAGTGCATCCCTTTTCCATTTGATTTCTTTACATGGGTGATAACCTCTGGATAGCTTGGTACAGAGTTCATCTGCTCTGGAGGAGCAAGATCTACTTTTCAATTACCAGAATCAAATCTACTCAAAACCTTATAATCTCTAAAATCATTGTAGTTAAAGTTATCATTGAAGTCACTACATTAAAGGGTGTTTTCAAGGAGCAAAACAAAGCACACACAAAATTCTATTTACCCTTAAAAAGCTAAATGTCCTTGATCTTGGTCCAAACTGTATTAGAAAAGCTGACATAACTGTCTTCAAGGAACTTAATAACCTCACAGATCTATCTCTAAAAGAAAATAAAATGTTCCCACAAACAAAGAGGATTTTATTTTTCTTAAATTTATGAGAAAAAAGGTAGCTGATCACCTTTACAGCTGGAAATAGAAAACTAAGGCACATGCATCACTAAGATGTTCTGATAGCGAAAAAGAGAAAATATACTATTCGGGAAATCAGCATTATAAATCATATCATAAAGTCTTGAATTTAGATCTAAAAAATACTTTCTTCATTTGTGTAAATCAGTTTAAAGATCTTAAAGGTACTGCTTGTTTGAATTTGTCTTCAAGCGTCCTTGGTGAGGTTTTAAATAACACTGAATTAACCTTTTCACTAAATCTGTAATATTTACATATCTCTCAACAAATTTGGTTTCAGAAGCTATTTTGCATTTAAAGAATTACATAACATTGAGGTATTAGACATCAGCTATAACAAACAATACTTTTTGGTAGCACGTTTGGAACAGAATCTCCTTTTTATTGAAAATATTTCTGCAGTAAAGATTTTAAATTTAAACTTGAATGAGATTTCACCATCATTAGGATCTGAACTAAGATGTTTTTCCCTTCAGAAATTGGCCTTCAGGGAGAACTATCTTGTTACTGTATGCAGAAATGGAGACATATTATATAGGATGGTTTAAGCAACTCAAATATCTGACACATTTTGACTTTTCTTATAATGGACTTTTATATATCCCTCTGTTGGCATTAGAAAATCTGTCAAGGAGCTTAAGTGAACTGTATCTCAGTAGCAGCTGAGTACATACTCTCATCTGGGAAAAACTTAGCTACTTTAAATCCATGAAGCTGCTTGTTTTAAGTCTGGACTGATTACAGATGGCTATAAAGTTAAAGACTACTCTATCTATAATTACAGTTGCTTCACACTCTGATTCTGAGACATAACAAAATTGTTAAGTTTTCTATTGAGTTAACTGATGGAGTTGCATTCCACTATATCTAGAGTTGATTCGTAGCCAACTGCAAGCCTTAGACAGGACAACATTCCTATTGGAAATTATACAGTTTCCTTAAATCAAGGTGGGACTGTTTTCATTACACCTGTTCACTCCAGAAAACCAAAATTCCTATCTTGCAATTATCTGCATGATTTCAGTCAGCCAAGCACACATATTGCATAGGACACACAAGAGGCAGCGGTGACCACCCCAGGAAAGCACTGAGCTTGATCTGGCCTGGAGGAAAGGGGGAGAAGTGGGTCCTTTTTTGCTCAGAGGGAAGAGCCTGGGAGCTGTGTATGGCCATGACGAGCAGCTGGGCACATTATATCTGGATGACAGAGAGGCAGAATTTGCACCCACAAGAAATCTGCAAAATGTGTTGTAACCATGGCCCTGTGGCAGCTGCTAGAAGCTCCCTTGGCCAGGAGAGAGTTATTAAACATTTTTAATTGGTCACTCTCAATCCTACAGAGTGCTATTAAAAAAATCCCAAGCCAGAAATGTCATAAATTTCCATTTTGTTGAAGTTTTATGATCCCACTTTCAGACAACAGACTTTCAGCCTGTTGGGCTGCTGTATGCAGCATAGCCACTGCAGTCATCTCACCTTATTCCAGAACCTACTTTAGAAGGAGAATATTTATCTTTCGGAAGTGGCGTTTTGTATTCATCAGTGGCAAAGAGACTTCATGAAAAGGTCAAATGTAGACATCTGTGTTTTACCAGATGAATCCTACATAAGCAGTACACTTTATCACTTACATGGGCGCCTGAGGCTAACTGCTAAGCTTGTTCACAGCCCACAGTTGGCAAACATCTGCAATGTAAATCTTCAACCAAGTCAACTATGCAGAGTCTTGGGATGAGAGTCCCAAACGAACACAGTGCATGTGCCATCTGCCTAATACTTCTCAGATGGTTCAGGCTTACTGCTCATGAGCTGATTGGCAATAGCAATAGGTTTTTTGCAGGAAATCTGATGTTCCCCAGTTGATGTTGGAGTTGTTGCACATGTGACATACATGCTGTAAACTTGTGCTATAGATTTGGCTGGTTGCCCTACACCACTTCATATGTGTATCTGAGACTGACTGGCTAGGGATAGTGTGCATCCAGAATACCCACATAACTATAGAGAATTTTTGATGTCCATATATTTAAAACTGTGAGGCAGACCAAAGAGAACAAGCCTATCTGAGTGACAACCTTACTTCTTTCCAGCAGTGAAATCCCTCCCCTGCTTATGGCCAGCCTCTGTCTTCCCCAGGCTGTGCTGGGACACGCCTGCAAGCAGTGGTTCTCTGTTCCCAAGATCAGCCTTTCTGAGGCTGGTTCCTCTCTGCTGTCTGCAAGTAGAGATGATGTTGGAAATAGCTCTTCAGTCAGGCTAGTTACTCTGTGGGTAAGAGCCCATAGCAATGATCTTGGGAGCGTCATTGGGTCTGATGCAGAGCAGTTCTGCATGCAGGATTCCTTTTAAAATCACAGATTTAAGCTCTTTTAAATTCAAAATTACCTCTTCACCACTGCAGACCAATTATGTGTCACTACACTTGTTTTCAATTTATCTTCCTTCTCTCTCCCACTACCAAATAACTGGTTCCTGTTTCTTAGTTTTTGATTCCATCTTCCCTTTCATTTTTCTTTCACTTCCCAAACCAGACAGTATCCAATCACATACTCTTAAAAAAAAAAAATCTTGTCCCCTTATTTATTCTGCAGGTATTGGATACTTCAGTGTTTTCATTAAGGTATTTGGTTTGGTGCCTAGGAGAGCTAGAGAAGGAAATTTTGGTATGAAGTGCATATTATCAGACACTTTGATATATTGGAAAAGATTTACTGCCGGTAGATTTTAGGTATATATCCTACAGTGATGTAGAAATTAAATTCTTGCACATGGGCATGATGTTTACTGTAGGACTATGGGATAATTTTTCAGTCAGCCTACTCCAGTAAGTGAGGTTTCACTATTTTTGCCAGGAAGTGGCATACACTTTTATTCCTCTTAAAAAAGAAGGTGGAATATTTCATTTTGGGGTTAGATAATTTCTTTAAAGATGTAGTAATCCTTTAAAGATATGAACACAACAATTCTATTAAGGTTTAAACCTCGTATTTTTCTTTTTGCATGGAACAGACACTGTTAAAACCAGGAGAACCGTTATTCAATTTCCCATGCATTGCTGCTAACATTTCTATCCTTTTTTTGCAATGCCATGAGGGAACAATCCAAGTCACAGGAAGAGTCAGCAAAGGGCAGCAAAGGAGTGTGCAACATTAATATAAACTGAATCCTAATGAAGTCAACAGTAATTTCACCATGACTACAACAGCTTTGATTCAGGTCCTGAGGGGCAGCTTTATAAAGTAATGTATGTGCCAGCACTTTTGTAAATCCCACTTGATACCTATCTGCATGTTTAGATAGCTGAATAGTAGTGAATTTCTGCACTATCAGATATCCTTATGTCTCAGACAAGGTCAGATGCATCTGCTACTGCACTCTGTGTTACACCTTGTTGAAGCTGCTGGGCATCACCACTTTATTTAAAGTGATTATGAGAAGTCATTAAACTCTTCCCTGAAAGTCAGCAGTTAAGTAGTACTCTCCAACCACCCATCACTGATTCCTACAAGAAAGGCAAAGGCAGCTCAGGAATTTCAAACTACTTGGAAATAGATGGTTTGCCTGAGTATAGTCCTAAGCAGGTAGGTGTCTCTGCATGTGAGAGTACGCAATGTGAGAGGGAGAGCTGAGCAGTGTGAGACAGCTTGTTGGAGAAGCCTGCAATGGCACCAAGGGCAGCATTGTGGGGTGAGGAAGGAGCCAGCAAGTCTTTGCAGGCTCTGGCAAAGAGGACGCTTGGGCTCAGACAAGGCAAAATACCTACAGTGGCTAGGGCCATCTTCGCTGCAGCCAGGAAAACAAGACCTTGTCTACTGTTATGAATAAAAGCTTGCAAAACAATATGAATAAGAATGTGCCTGATTCAAACACCGGGTTCTCCCATTAACTGCAGCAATCTACAAAACCTGAATTTCTGGCTGGTTGTTTGGATTAAGAGAAATTGTATTCATTTTACCAATGTAGTGTCTAGTATGGGGTTTATTTGTCCAGTCAGTTCCTTTTCTAGTAGCTGCTGTGGCTTCATCTGCCATACAGCTACATTACACTTCCTTCCTTTTTTTTTTTTTTTTTTCTGAATAACTTTGAAGATCACTTTTTGCTAACTCCTTTGAATCTTGATGTTCTTTATACAGTTAGTCTGTCTAATTTGCAGACCTTTTCTGAAGAATTTTCTTTCAAGTTCATTTAGATACTTGCCTCTGCCTTTGGTGTGTTTTCAACATGTGCATTTGAACAGGGGACATGTAGGCAGTCCCTGTTCTGAGAGCCACTCTTTGGTCTGTAGCATGGCCTTTGTGAAACACCTGCGGCCATATTCTCACTGCACAGGGGGAGAAAAGGTTTGGGTATACACAACATCTGCACACCACTGGGTTCCCACTGTGAGGAAATCCAGAACTGCAGCCAGACAGGGAGGATCAGTGCCGTCCAGAAGGTCCCCAGACCTGGAGGGGGATGGTACATGATACACTATGGAACACACCTGCCCTGGCCATATGTAGCAACAACCTGGGACATATATATAGTCTAGATGGTGATGAAAATTTGTTTAAGCTGCTGAAGCTTAAACACTTTGGCATCACTCTGGTACTTGATGACATTCTTTTCTCCAGGTGGCCTCTCTTGGTTGGCGTCCTCCTGTGAGTTAGAGTTCACTCACCTCTTGCATGGCATTGCTTTCTACCGTAACACAGTGGGAGCAGGTCAATTGTTCAGTAGGTCCATTCTGCGGGGACGTTTTAACCTGGCCAATCAGTATCTTTGTCTATTTTTGTGGGGAGGGACAGTCCTTAAGGCTTTTGTCTGTATTTGTAATTTAGGCTTGAGCTGACAGTATCATTTTAATGGTCTGGTACAGCGCTTTTTTGATTTGCCATGCTTGCTTCATATAATTTTAATCTTTTTTTTTTTTTTTTTTTTTTTTGCAATAAAGTCAAAGTCTGACATAGGGATTTTGAATGAATGAGTCTGTGTTTGACAGGAAAGTTTGATTAACCCATTTGTGCAAGTTTCCATTTACCTTAACTGTTCAAGCAGAACTCTGGCATAAAACTTTGATGAGGTTCATGATTTTTGTTGGCATGCAATAGACCTTCAAGATGCTCCAGAGTGAATTGTGCTGGCAGCTGTCAAATGCTTCCATAAGCCCAGATAAATTTAAGTCTCTAAATACTTCTCTAAATATGCCTCTAATTAAACTAGGCTCCACAATTTCTGGATCTAAAACCTGCTGACAGTTTTTTCTGAATTGAAAACCTGCCCTGTTTAAGGGCATGTGATGACTGTGCACTGGTTGGACCACCTTCTCAAGTTTCATCCCATAGCTCATGTCCATGAAATCCAGGACCATCTATAAATCACAGGTGCGTGGATCATGTGAAATCACAGGCGTTTCCTGCTTTAGCCTGGCACAACTTTCCCAGCCCAATCGATGCATATTTCTCAGAATAGGAAATAGAAGGCAAGCTCAGAAATTTTATTTAATGACATCTTATGTTGTAGCAGGATTTGTGATACTAATCCCAAACTAGAAAAAAATACAAAAATAAGCTCAAGATAAAAATCTCCTACATTCCTTTTTATTTTCTGCTTGACTAGAGCACTGCTTCTGAGACACTCCTGTTGCCATAATCCTTCCCCCCACACCCTGAGCAAGTACTGAAAAGCAATTCTGTACCCCATTTTTGTCAAACCATAGCTCACGTTCAAACCTGTGTGTGACGTTAACACAGTTTATTTTTTAATAGTATGAAAGTACTATCTTGTGCTTACAGAAAGCAGATAAGTGCTAACATGCCCATCAGAAAGTAAATTTGGTGAAGCTGCTTTGAATTTCTGCTTCTGTTTATAATCAGAAGAGTGACTTCCCTAATGTTGTCAGAACTGAAAAGGTACAGGAGCAAGCCTGGTTACTGTAGCAGCTGAGTATTTGGTTAAGTATTCAGAATACCTGTCTGCACATCAGGTTTACGAACCTTGATCAATAAGCTAGAAGATGTTGAAGATTAAATTTGAAATAAGTGAAAACATTTTGTTGTGACAATTTTGAAATGAAACATCCTAATTTTTCACCTTGAAAAAGTCTGTACAGAACGGGAAATTGAACAACCCCCAAATTGTTACTGTACTAGATTACTTAAAGGGGAACAGAAGCAGCTGTTCAGGAACAATTCAGAATATCCTGTACCCTTTGCTCCTGAGAACTATGCATTGATGTATGTACCCATATGCAGAGGAGGAACTGAATTTTGGTCACTGCAGCTCAGCTGTCCTATTGGCTCTGTTACTGACTTCAAACCCTGAGCCTTTTCAAACGACAGGAATAAGGGGAAATGAATCTTTTTCTATCGCCACTAAATGAAGTAGTGAGCTTGGATAAGCAAGAATGCCTTTCTGATGAAAAAACAACTGCTCACATAGTTAAGCCTGCCCTTCTACATGAAAATTTGAATAGCTTCATGTTAGTGAATTTTTCAAGCATCTCTTTTTCTTCTTTTAGGAAAGAGAAAACCACAATACCATCCCACAAAGAACAGAGCTGCTCACTCTTCATCATCCACATGGAGGCTGGAGATGCCAAGTGCCGCTTACAAACCACCCCAGCAGGTATTTGCACAGAACAGCATTTGCTCCTTAAGCTAAGTCTGCAGCTGTTAGACAGGAAGGATGCTGCTGCTAAAAGAAATTGGAAAAGCTACCACTTCACTACACTCCTAAAATGCAGTCAAAGTACACTGAGCAAATAGAAGCAAAGAGACCAAAACGTGACACTGCTGAAATTCTGGCACCCCAGTAGCCTCAGAGAGAAGTCTGGCACAGAGATATTCTGTCCAACCGAGGCAATGTGCCTTGGTGCACAAGGTTTCCTTCATTCAGAACCTGAGATGCCAGAGACACATTTGGGAGTGGGAAGATAGTATTTTGGATCACTCTGCTGAGTTTGATGCTTACATCACAGCTGCAGTTTAAGTGGCCAAGAACTCACTCTTGGATTTCACTGTGTGCTGCTTCCTCTGAAATGTAAATTTACACACCTCAGTACTTTTAAGGATTTGAGCCCAAAGAGAGCTACTTTAAATCACCTCTGAGATTCCTCTGCTTTAGGAGCAAGTCAGTGAAGTCCTGCATGTTTGCAACAAAGTCTTCTGTCTGTGGCTATTGAATAATAACCTTAGTGACTTGCCTTCCATAAGCTTATGCAGCCTTTTTATGCTATGGGCACATAATGTGGCAAAAGACACACTGAAGAGTAGGAGCATGCAGAGAGTGACGAAACTGTCTGCCTTTGCAGTGGCTTACACTGTTATCTTCTAAGCAGTTTACCAGAATATTCATCTCTGACAGGACATCCCCCAGGTTAGAGCTGACCTGTCTCTTCTTGTGACAAGTCAATAAAGGCTGACACCAGAGCCAGCACGGCCAATAGGTCACCCTGGGCAGGTGGCACTAAACCATGGCCAGATGTTACTGGCACTGCCTGGCCTAGGTAGGGAGCTGTGACAGTGGCCTCTCTTATCCCCCTGGGCTGCCTGCAGGCAGGCTGCCTGTGCCTCTGCCCCTCCTTTCCAAACGCTGCCTGGGGAAGGACACCACCACCGCTGGCAGCAGTGGCTCAGTGGATTTGACTCTGTTTTATAGCAGCATGCTCAGTGACACCAGGAATTCCAGAAATTGCTGAGCCCAACAGCAAGGACACCTGCCATGAATTTTACTGCTGGCTAAGTGCAATCAGCATCAGCCCTTGGGATATATTTGGAAAAGCCTTCACCTTAATGAGCAAACGGTTGAGAACAACTGACGATGATGAGTTCTGAGCACGTCTAGGTTAAGAAGTCACCTGGATAATTTGGTGGTACTGAAAAGAATAAGAACTTTTGTCTGTTTTTTTAGTGGCTTGATTAGACAGCTCTATACTTAGATTGAATGCTGATCTTCCATTTTTCTAAGATTTTTAGATATAAGTGACCTATCCTATAGACTACTCTGTAAACAGAACACTTCTACTCATGTGTTTTGATGCATTAAATGCACGTTTTTATTAGATCTTACAGGATTTTGAGTGGAGATTATATTCTTCCTCTAGTTCATTCTTGCCGTGCAAGTATCTAGAATAACATTTTTACTACGGCTTTTGCTTGTTGGTCTTTTGGTTTCCTTTCTCTCTCTCCCCTCTTCTATCCATATTAATTTATTTCCCATATTTTACTATCGTCATTTGAAGAGTTTTAAGAATCTAGTTTATGTCTTCCCATCCTTTTCCCTATGCTTTTTGAAATCACCTAGAGGAGTTAGTTTCTGTGTCTTGTCTGATAAATTTCACTTTAAAATTTGATCCTTGGAAGCTACTTTATAAATACATCTCTTATTCATTAATACTAAACCACCTCTCTTTTCAGAGTAAATCTAAAAAAATACAGGTAACTGAAAAGTATATTGTGATTCTAAAAACATGTCAGCATATAATTTTTTTTTACGTGAAGAGATTTTAGCTGTGCTTGCAAAGATTAATATTATTTGAAATGCTACTTGGTTCACCTCTGTTAATGGAAAGAGCTTCAGTTTATGTTCCAAAAAGCTGTAAACAAAGTTCAGTTCCCTAACCCTTTAACAAGATCAAAATATTTGATTATTTTTTTCCCCTGAAAATGGAGCGTTACCCACTTTCAGTTAAGTCCATCACTAAGTCTTTTTAAACTTCTGACTTCAGGGAGGACAAATCCAAGGACTCAGAATGTATCCCAGTATTTCAGGGGTTTCTAACCATGGTGTGAACAACCATCGCAAAGTAATTTCACCCTGTTTCCACTGAAGCAGGTAACACAATATGGAATTCCCTTGGAGCATATAGTTCCTGAGGGTTTTGCACTTTCTTAAACAGGCTTTGGAGAAAGTCCTAACAAGCTATTTTTGGCTAGTCTCCAGTGCAGCTAACTGCTATACCATGTGTCCTTGAAAACAAAGGAATAAGGTCAAGCTGAAGATATTCCTCTGGAGAGGATACCTACATTACTTCTCTGCTTCAGCAAGTCATGTCCAGCAGATAGACGTCATTCCTCAGATTAGACATGCTACATGCAACTGAACGTTTTTAGGGCAGGAAGCCATAAATATGCCCATTTCTTGTCACAGGCTGTATCTACAGTAGCATATTTATTTAGATATGGAGTGAATGCAATTGGAAGCAACTCTCTTACTTGTTTGTGTTTGCTGGGTTTTGGTTCACTATGTGAAATAGTCTTGAAACACACCCTTTAGTTTCCTCTCAGCTGAAACGAAGCTGGAAGACATTATGCAGAGGCACAGCTAACAGGCATTCAGTCTAAGGACTAGAATACAGCATCTGTCTAAACTAAACTTCCCTAAAACACGTATAGTATGGACAGTGAGTCCTCACTACCAACTGGTTTGCTCTGCAAATTATTCTTCTGTCACACTATGTGCTGAGATGTGACCAATCAGACAGTGTAAGCAATGTTAAATACTGCCCACAAAACCAGCCCAATATAATATTCATTCCTTTAATGTGATGTTTTTAACATCGGGAGGAAAAAACTTATTAAACCCATAAATAACTAGAATCCATGATATTTATAAAGTTGCTAATAGTTTTTCTTGTGACCTTTTTATAAATGCACCCTTTGTATAATTAAAAATGATCTAGAATGTGATTATTAGAACTATAGGACAGAATTACCATATTGCTGCTTTTATTAATGAGCCATTCATCCAGCTATTCTCTCTTGAGAAAACCCGTTCAGACTGTTTTTCCCTTGAAATAAAATGGCTGCATCCAATACTACCTGGTTTGCTTGCTCTTTGTGATCCTCATGGACCAGAAATATGTTACTCCAGAAAACTACCATGTACTGTAAAAGTAGAAATCATCACAGTTCCTTCATAGTCTTGCACTGAAACTTGAAGGTTTTAACAATAAATGGAATTATTTTTTTTTTTCTTTAATTTAACAGAATTAGGGAAATCACATTTCAGTGGCAATCCACACAAAATACTCAAAGGTCTTTCATCTCCACTGCTACACTAGGACTAAATGTCAGCAGTGCTGTTTGCACTACCAGAAGTTTGGTCTGGCAATTCTATTTACAGGAGCTCTGAATGAGCAAGGACTGCCACTACAGCAATCCCCATGGATAAAATTTTGATTCAAGAGATGGGGCTTTTGCGGGTCTTACTGATTCAACCACTCTTTCTTCTTCAGCAGCTTTACCAGAGCACCTCTCCATCTGCTCTCCTCAGGAACAGAACTTTACCTTTGTTTAACTAAATAAAGAGCACTCATGGATGCGATTTAAATATACTTTTCAATACGGAAGCTCTTGATCTAAGCAGGCATTATCTGAGGCATTATAATGCTCAATTCATATATGAGTCCTGCATGGGTAACACCTCCATCCAAACACTAGCTGGCTTTGCAAAACTGCTAACAAACTAAACACTTGAATTGCTACCAGCCTTTCTCCCACTGTTGTACCCACCATCTGGCTTCATAGCATGCCCCAGTGAACTGTTTTACACCTTACATTTAATTATTTAAGGAATGAAATAGCTTTTGAAAGATTTTTGCAGTTTGACCTTTCTGGATGAAGTTATCTTTGAATGTTGAGAAAAAAAATATACTGACAGTATCTAAACCTCACACAGTCTTTTTCTTCTCTGATATCTTCAAAACAATAAAATGTTTCAAGTTATGTTTTTGAAGACCTATCTGAACATTATTCAAAAACTCTGTTTCCCGTAAAAAGTCAAGCTTTTTTATTCTGGGATCAACTTTATGAAACAACCCAACTTCATTATCTTTCAAAGTGTTAATATTCTCACAGAAATTAATTTGCAAGATGTCACCTTTAGGACCAGATAAAATTAGTCTGCTACAATTTCTTGGGGAAAAAATCCATTTAACTTTGTGAAAAGATGACTAGTTGAGCCTTTCATGCATTTGCTAGGACAAAAACATGTACTGTTTATTTTGTCTGCTCTCAGACCACAGAATACCTGACCTGGCAGCGCATTGAATTTGAGCTTCAAAAGCCTCACATTCATTAACTCAGATTAGTTAATAAGCTTTGGGAAAATTACCTGACTGAATTTGTCTACAAATTGCGTTAGTCAGGCTTTCAATGGCCCTGAATTCAATCTATGTGATTTCAAATATTTAGATCTGTCTGTCAAACAGTATATTGGATTTTACTTGTAGTTTTGCATTACAAGACATTAGAAATCCGGAACTATTAGACTGGACTCACATCTCAGCTGGCATTTATGGAAAATCTCCCTGGCCTGAAGGTTTTTAGCTTGTGTTGGAGCACATTTGCTACATGTAGGTACAACCATCCAAGCAGTAATCCTCCTGAGGAATCAGCATTCAAAGGAAACCACTTCAAAGTTTTATGGGGCAACAGATAGATATGGGAAAGACATACATTTTTAAAGCATGTCAATGACCTAACACATCTCGGTATATCCCACATTAAACGAGAAACAAGCCCTACTGAAGCATACTTACTATGCTAGCTGTGAAAACCAACAAAGAAAAAGCCTTTGACTTAACACCCTTCAGTGTATTTAGTTGTATGCAGCTGAATGAGCAGAGTTTTGGCCTTATTGTGGCCATTGATGCTTTCCCTGGAGACTCCTGGCTCACTGTGCTGATAAGGCTTAACAGGATTTCTGAGGGTTTTGTGGGATGTGCTGTCAAAAAAGGCTGTCCTCAGTACCCTGATCTGAGTTACAGCATGCTAAGAGAGCCAGCCAACCTACAAGGCTTGAAAAGACACATAGTGAAAAGGCAAATGGACAAAATAATGACTTAATCAGATGGACACAGCCAGCTAACACCTTTATACCACAGGCAACAACCACAGACTGCTGTGCAAGCGTGTAAACAATAACCCTGTGGGGGTCCTACCTGGCAGACCATTGCACATGGCGGAGGTAGTGATCCATGTTGCAGCTGACTTGAGCACTGCAGGCCTGTGCTGTCTCATGCTGTACTACACATGTAGCTTGGCCTTAAGGACTGTGCCGTGCCACCCACATCCCTTGCTGTAGGATAAATGCAACCAGCTTGTAACCGAGGAGTTTGTAGGCAGCACCAACTTGTCACCAGTGATGATGCCAAGAGCATGTCCCTGACTTTATCTTGAAGCAAAGCTGCATGTTTTCCTATAAACAGTCTTTTGCACCACAGTAAACATTATGAATAGAGTTGCTTTGTTTGTAATAAAATCGTATAAAAACTCTGAAGGTGACAGGCAGACCTCACCACAGATGGGAAGTCAGAGCAGTGTGCCATGCCGTGGCCAGAGCTCTACCTGAGGTTGTATCATTTTGGGGATCCCAGCATCAGAGAGGGCATAAGATGTTATAACTTGTTATCACCTTTTGTGGGATATTAATAACATTGTTAACTTTCCTGATAGTGCTTTTGCCTTTCTTTCTGGGATCTAAAAAGAACCAGCACTTCCTGGTGCCAGAGAGACACTATCTATACTGGTCTGCAGAGATTCACATGATTTCCTGTTTACTGTTATTAGCATCATTGTGACAGCAACCACAAAACATTTATATCACTGGGATGCCCACTACACCTACTGCTCCTGTCCAGCAAAGTGTCTGGCTGTATGTCTATGGCCACAGAAAGCACTCTCAACAACGCACACATTGCATAGAACACCCAAGAGGCAGCGGTGGCCAGCAAGGAAAGCACCAAGCTTCACTGGTGTTAGATCTGGCCTGGAGGAAACAGGGAGCGGCAAGTCCTGCTTTGCCCAGAGGGAAGGTCCTGGGAGCTGGGCACAGCATGTCCAAGCAGCAGAAAAGCAACACTTGCCTCCACGTTTGGGACAACACAGCAAGATGCTACTTACAAGATATGCAGGGAAAGGCATCATCTTAAGGTTCAAAGAAATTTCTGCTTGTAAGAGTGTTTACTGCTTATGTATAGTACATGTGTTTGCCCATTCTGAGCAACCCAGGAGTACCCTCTAAGCCTCTCTGTCCTTTGCCTTAATCTGTTCAATGTAGATAATGAGAACTGCTTTGAAGATAAATTTGTATCCATAAAGTGCCTTGAGGTAATGAGGTGAAAGACACAAGGAGTCTCATCTTGCCAAGGGGAGATCTGTCAGGATCTCCCAGAGCAGTGCCCAATCAACATTCAAGCTACTAACATTATTGATGAGATATTTCTATTGATCATTTCAGGGGATCCTGGCCTTCTCACATGGGCTGCAAGAAATGATTAGGACCATTTTCCCAGGTTTTCTCTCCCTGTAGGGCTTGATATTCAGCCATGCCAGTTATGGCTTTGATTCTCTTCCTTACATGAAACTATCATAGAAGTTGGCTGATGAGATGCCCAGGCACAATAAAGTTAATTACTTCCAGCTCAGCTGAGGGGAATCCTCAAAATGCCCAGGCATACCAGCCCCAAAAGACAATGATCTTTAAGACAACATCCAACTGCAGGAGATGAATTCAGAGTCTTCAGCCAGGTTTCTCCTACAGGACATGGGACAGAGAAAGGCACCTTAAGGTGGAGTTCAAAACTGAGTGGAGGCATCCTTATGCCAAGCAGTAGGCGATGTGCATTGAGAGGCATGCTTGCAAACCTGCCCACCTCCTGGAACAATGGGAACATCCCACTCTTTTGACTAAAAAAGCAAAATGAAAAATGATACACATCAGCAGAAGTCATCCATCTCCCAGAAGGTGAGGTCCTTCTTTCTTGTTCATCCTTCCTTAGGTGTCCGTTAGTCTGTTGTTGCTCAGAAAAGTAGACAGAAAGCCCATGGATTGCCTTTCATGACACCTCAGAGATAAGCAATAGCTTCTCATGCTGTAAAAGCCTGTCTACTTCCCATGCTCTCCTAGCTTGTTCTGTCTCTTTTATAAGGCTTTTATAAACATGTCAGTGAGCTGCATCCTCACTGATGGACTCATTAGTGAGTTGTTAAGACCTGTGAGACCAGTAGAAGTAAATGTACATGCTCATAAGGAAAGCTTTGGCTGGAGTTCATTGGGGCTTACGTATATGCACATAAATACTTAAGGTACTAAGTAGAGAAGTGTGGAGTTATGTGGGCCCAATGCTCAGGTAGTTTCTTCTTTGTACTTTACCTCCTGGGTGGGTCACCAGCTTTGTGTCTTTCTTGGCATAACAGCTCATCGTGCTGCTGGGTCCCATTTGGCCATATTTTGTCATTAGAACTCATATTCCTACACCAGGTAAGTATAGAAATCACTTTATTAAAGTCAGTGTGACTTCCAGTTACTCCAGGACAAACACTAGAAAACCACAGATCACTTCTGTCTACATGCTGGCTCCTCTGGGTCAGTTGATCAGTAGATGACAGTTTCCAGTTTTGCTATTAAGATGCATAGATCTTTTGCTAACTATTATTGGAATGACTTCTTTTATGGCAGAGAAATAAAGAGGATGAGTATTTTCATTTTTTAAAGCACATGCAATGCTGCCAGGATTTTGAGAAATCAGAGGCTGAGTCTGCTTTTCCTTAACGCTGATTCCTATTCACACATAGCTTTTTATATGTGTCACTGGAGTCAAACTCACAGTTACTGACTGGAGAATCATTACGCTTCTAGAAAAAAAAGACTTTATAAAAATGTATGCTTTTTTAGTATTACACAAGCTGGGGTTACCTTAGGAAGTCTCCCAGGTAACCCTGTCATGGTGAAAAACATAAGAACATTCCAGTATTTCTTAGAAGTATATTTGTTTAGACAACACTGTATTTTAATCAAATATTGAGTGCTGCCATTGAAGCATAGTAATCCTGCTTTACAGATAAGTTTCATCTTTGTTTCAGACTATTTTAAAATTCAATGTTTTTATTAAATATTTTATATGTTTGGTTGTTCTTGATATTTTTAAATCCATTTTATTGCATTGTGGTTGCAGAGCACGATCTTGTCTGTGGTCAGACCAGTTGAATATCTATCACATCATCATCTAACCACAATTTTAATTACTATCTTTTGATGGTAGTCCTTTAATCGCTTTCATCTCACATTCTTCCCCTTTTTTCTTCTTTCCGTGTTTCCCTATCTGAATCTTGTCTGCAACACTTCAATAACTTCCTTCTAACCATATGCATGTATTATTTTGTATAATAATGTTCTTAAACATTTCCTAATTCTTTGTCTTTCCTCATAAATATTACTGTGCTTCAAAATATTACTGTGGTTTTAAGACTGGTACATCTTTCTTTTCATGATTCTTAATTTTCCATCCAAAAAAAAAGCAAAAGAACAAAGCTGACCAGGGAAATAAAGATGCCTGAATGCTGGTGCTACAAACATTATCTGGCACATTTAATGAGAGCTTTTTTCCTGTCCTCAGCTGGTTTTGGAACATAATAATAGCAATACAAACACATTCCCATATGCAAACATATAAAAGTAACAAAATTCTGATTAGCCTTTCAGAAAGATTAAATATTTCTAGTATTTTCATCTTCCATTAGCAATAAATCCTATTTCTGTTAAGGAGTCCTCATTGTCTGTGCTGTTGGAGCTTAGAGAGGCGTCTAATTTCTCTACAGTAGCAATGAAAACCCAGAAGAATTCTGCAATCCTTGCTGTGCAAAGACCCTCCCTGAATTCAAATTCAATTACTAGCATCTCTGTTTAAATTGTTTGTATGGAATAGCAAAACTGAGGTCTACAAATGTCTTAGAAAAATCTCAGTCCATAAATATGTGTATTGATGATATGACTTTTTAAAATCTTTTTTGTTATTATTTAATTTTATTTAAATAATGTACCTGTTAACAGTAAAATTAATTGCTCCTTTTTTAAAGGAAAATTCAATGCCTCAGTCACAACTCTTATGAATTGTACTTCGATATTTCCAAAATACTGGTTGAGCCCAAATATGCAATATGACACAACTTAATGTGAATGAACAATTCCTCTGTCATTTTTGGCTGTAGTATGCATCACCTGAAAGCAGAGCATAGAGATGTAACTGAACTGAAACTCTCAGACAACCACAAGAAGAAAGATTCTTTTAGAAGATTCTTTTCACAGTCTGAACAAGCTGATGAAAATAAATCTACAAAGGAGCCACTCTCTAAGGCAATTGAAATGCCTCATGATTTATACAAGAAAATGGTGGAAAGTGAAGATGAATCTTTTGCTAACTTAGCAAATCCTAGGGAATTACTGCCTGATGAAAATAATTTATGTAAAAAACCAGCTGGGTTTCCATTTCCTTTAACTGCTCTGAATTTGAGAAATAATTGCACATTTTCCATCAGCAACATTTCTTTCAGCACTTGCACAGTGGCAGAACTCTTTGGAAGAGAATCAGCTTTACAATAATCCCTGAAGAAAAGAAAAAAGAACTCAAAACCCCCCAAAACAAACAAAAACCCCTGAAATCCCCAACTCTTTCCTCACAGAGCACTGCTTCTTCCATGCCTGACAACCATACTTCTTTATGAAGAGCCTCCTTGGAGGCTGAAGCGAACTGCCCCCTCCCCTGGGACAGGACCCCTGGGCATCGTGGGGCCCAAGGGTGTGGGGAGGGGTGTGTTGGGGCTACTTCTGGCCAGTACCCAGGACACGGGTGGCATTGAAGCCTCCCTCCAATGACACCTCCCAGCTGGCTTTATGCCTAAAAACCTGCTCCTCTTGACTTCAACTACTTAGCAAAAGGTACAGCCTGGGGTGAGTTTTTGCTCTGTGTCATTTATAGCTTCTTGACTCATCTTTTCATCACAGAAGAAAAGTGCAATCGCAGGTATACAAACATGCCTAACTACTGTAACCTGCTTCCCTCTGGCAGCTGTATTTAAGAGGTTTGATGTTCAAGGACTTTATAATGAACAGCTAAAGCCCTTTAGAAAAATCTTCCTACCTGCAGTTTTGCAGTCCTATTTATCAAGCAAATTGATCTCAGTTTTTCAGTAAACTAAGTACAATTTCTTTGTCTGGCAGCAGAATACCACCTTTATCACAGGGTACAGCAACAGTGCTATTAGTATGAAATCCATCAAAAACAGATAAAGACCTCGAGTAAATAAGCCCTTGCCAGAAGATAAGCCCAGCAATGGTATATCTTTGCTGAAAACTCAGTGTGACATCTTTGATAAATCCTTCGATGTTCAAACTTTGTGGTTTTCTTCACTGACAAAGAGAAATTTGGAGGTTTTTAGAGGATGTTGTGTTTGAATTTGTCTTTTCATAGCATTAGCCAAGCTCTGAATTATACCAATTTTATCTTCCAACCTAATTTGAAATATTTAGATTTCTCCAGTTATAAACTGGACTTAGTTCCTCATTATGCTTTTCATAAACCACCTGCTTTAGAGGCACTGGATCTTGGTGAAAATAAGCAGTACTTTACTGTGGCAGGGATAATGCATAAGCTGAGTTTTATCTATCTCTTTTTTTTTAAGACCTTGAAAGCAACAAAACGGGGTGTAAGGAGGTCTACCTCAGGTGTATGCATATGAATAAGAAAGTGTCAAGAGGACAGAATGATGGTGGAAGCTCTCACACTTCTTTGGGAATACATGTGGATGTCTCTCTCAAGTGCTATACACTAATGCCCACAGTATGGGGAACAAAAGGAGGAATTAGAGGTCTGTGTGTAGTTACAGGGCTACAAACTCATCTGGATCATAGAGATGTGGGAGAACAGTTGATAGAATTGGAATGCTGTTGTCTTGGATTCAGGCTTTTTGGGAAGGATGGGCCAGGATGGTGAGATGGTGGAGTTATTCTGTATGTGAGAAAACATGATAAGCCAGCTGAGAGCAGGCAGGTCAACATGAGTGACATTGTCGTGGGTGTCTGCTACAGAACACTTGATCAGGAAGCAGGAATAGATGAGGACTTCTTCAGACAACTAGGAGGTGTCTCATGTTTGCACATCCTAGTGCTCATCGGGGCCTTTCAGCTACCCTGATATCTGCTGACAGCACAACACGGTGGGCACAAGCAATCCGGATTGTTACTGGAGTGCATTGATGACAGCTTCCTGACACAGGTGGAGCTGACAAGCGGAAGCACTCTTCTAGACCTTGTACTTACAGGAAAAGGAAGGACTGGTCAAGGGCATAAAGGTCAGGTGCAACCACAGGCAATGATCATGAGATAGCAGAGATCAGGATCCTGAGTGGAGGGAACAAAGCAAAAAGCAGGACCACAACCCTTGTCTTCAGAAGAAAAAAACTGAGGGTCAAACAGGTTGCCCAGAGAGGTTCTGGAGTCTTCATCCTCAGAGACATTCAAAACCCAACTGGACACAATCCTGAGCAACCTGACATATCTGATACTGTTCTGAGCAAAGAGGATTGGACTAGATGATCCCAGTGGTTCCTTCCAACCTCAGCTACCCATCAAGTTGTTTGGCATTTTATACTCACAGAGACTATTTTACTCAACAGCTCTCTAGAAATGCTAGTGTTTGATGGAAACCATCTCAGCTATTTAGGGAAAGATGGAGATAACCGTTATGTAGATCAATTAAAAAATCTTTGTAGTCTGGTGTATCTTGACATATCCCACAACAAACTTCCTAATTTTCACAACTTCACAAACTTCCCCACCAGAAACTCCTTGATGATCCACAGCATTTATTCAAACAATTTATAAACAACAATGAACTGCAGTGCTTTCTGAATGGAGAGCACAGTCTTAAACCCTCAAATAAAGCATCTAAGCTGAAAAAGCAAAAATTTATGAATACTCAATAATAAAGTCATGTAATGATGGTAATAATAATAATTTATATCATTAAAATATAGGTATAATAATCCTGCCAACAGCTTTGCCTCCTTTCAGGTACTTCATTTCAACATAACAAGTTATTCCAGCTTGCTAATGGACTTTTTTGTGAGGCCAGTAGTCTAAATTTGTTTTTACAGCCACCTTCATCACATAAAGCAAGCAACCTTCCTGTCTAATAAGTTAAATTATTTAGTGTAACTGGGTGTCGAAGGGAATCCTTCTAAATGTACCTGTGCAATTCCCAGTTTCTCAAAATGGCTGTATGTAAATGTTAACTAAGCATCCCCTGACCAGCAACTGATGTCATCAATGCAGTACCAGATCATTCAGCAGGTTAGAGCACAGTGAACACAGACCTACGCACCTGCATGAGGTTCCAGCATTATGTTGTGTTTTCTCTTCTTTTATTATTTTGACTGTTACAATAGCCCTGCCTGGCAAAGTCCCTGGCTGTGCATCCAGGAACACACAAAACACTCACTACAACACACACACTGCACAGGACACGCAAGAGCCAGCGGTGACCAACATGGAAAGAACCAAGCTTCAGTTTGGCCTTGAGGAAAAGGGGTCCTGCCACGCTTGGAGGAAAGGGCCTGGGAGGTGGGCAAGGCTGGGGGCCTTTTCTGGCAGGGTACAGAAACAGCAGGGATCACAGAAAATACAAGCTAGTACAGCAGATTTTATACAGACTTCATTGAGTGATGGGGCAGGAAAATCAACCTTCACCTTAGAAACTGCTTTATGAGCATGAAGAAATTACCTGAATTGTGAAGGTAGCCATAATTTTATTGGAAAGTAGGTTTTGTATTGAAAAAAATGCAAAAGTTTGGAAGAGTTGGAAACTATATATAAAGCTTTGGCCTGATTTTATAAGTGTGATAATATTATATAAATAGAACATCATATCCATAAATGTTATAATATACTTGTGTTTGGGGAGGGGGGGAAGAAAAATAAATATTATGGATTTACACAGCTTTAAATAGTTATGAACTGTCGCGACGGAGGGAAGACACAGTCACTCAATATGAATGATCAGCAGACTTCGTTTATTGTCTCTTACAGTCACCTTTTATGCCTTCTTATAATTAGCTCATACATATTACAAAAGTTAAGCTCATTATTGGTTAGTTGCCTAAATACCAAGCCCGCCCCTAGTTTCTCTTCTGTAGTTACCTGTTCCCACCTGCAACATTCTTTTCCCACCGAAATCTTCCTGTTATTGTGTAACAAGGACAGCCAAAGACAGTGTATTTTGCTTTACTTCAGATAAGCTGAGAGCGATGTGCATTTTTGTCCAGCCAGCTGGACTATGTCTATGAGACCTTTTTTCAGCTAGCCAGTTATCCACAATGAACTCACCTTCCAGTGGAATTCCTAAATGCTTTTTGTCTTTGTCTATCATTCAATTAATTTATTCCTCCTCTTTCATTATTCATTTTGAAATAATTTTTTACAGTTCCTATAGTTCCCTGTCCACCAAAGTACTCAACCACCTGCTTGTCTTTCAGTACCTTTTCCTGTGTAATGGTAACTGGATTTATACTTTCTTTTATTTAATTTCCTGCAGGCACAAAAGCAGTGGTTGAAGTCCAGAGTTTTCATGGCTCATATCATCAGCTAAGTATCATTTACTTAAAGTGAATGAAATAGATATATTTAATAACAGACAAGAAACACAGAAGCACACAATGAAGCACTTAGGGCCTTCATCAACGTACTTGGATTTGCTCCTTAGAATACTAATTGTATTAGAGGAATAGAACATTTCTCTCATAAGGGAGACCCTTCTGTCTTCCCCAAATATATTAATATTCCTAAAAATAATCTTTTTTCTTCTCCTTTCTTGATGATAACCTTATGGACTTGGAAGCTGAATTTAAGAAAATAAAAAATAATTTCCATATAAAATAAACTTCTTCATACTTGTCTTCTTTGAACTTAGTGGAAAATCTGCCTTCAATTGCAATGGCATGAACAGATTAGCTGGGACACAGTTATGGGTATGTGCTTTTGGAGGCTGTCTGAATTAGATAATACATATAACATAGGCTGCTGCTAAAATATTACATCTCGGGGCGGGGGGGTGGGGGGTGTAGTTTTGTGCTAATTAGAATAATTAGCTCATTAATCTATTTTTCACAAGCAGAAAATTTTCTCATGTGGCATTGTAAATGCTTATGTCAGCTCCTCTATATACAGTCAGAGAGAGGCAAGCTTCTCCAAAAGGGCCAGACCCTAATATTTGGGAGCACAACCATCCCTATTGACTTTAAAGGGAGCCTGAGGATTTGGGCAGCTACCTTTGATCTTAAAACCAGTGAGTGTGAAAATTCCTGCTGCCACCTCACTGTCAGCTTCATATCCTTGCTTTACATAAGGTTGTCCTTCCACCTCCATCATCTGTGGTTCATTCCCAAACCATTCATAAGGAAAGAGATTTTTAAAGTTTCCTACTTCCCAAAGTAGGTTTCCAAACTTTCCCTGGAAAATCTGAACCAGGCTGAACAGAGAAAATTAACTGAAGATTAGAAAAGAAACAATGATAATTTTAAAAGTAATTTAAGAGTGACGACATAAGGCCCTAAATCCATACTTCCCTCAGCTACATGGAATTAAAGACATGCAACTGGAACTTAAATTTATCCAACACTTAAAAAATCTGTTGAAACAGTTATGAAACTGGTTTTCCTGCTATTTTGCTCCTTGTAGTTTGAGCATTGCAGAAACAGGCTTCTACCTTGCAAAAATATCTGAAACATTCAGCAGTCATTCCCAAACAAGTATGGAAAATTTGTCAAATTTTTGACAGTTTTTATAAACTTAATATCTAGGAAAAAAAATCAAATTTTAATGAAATGTTATCATTTAACTACTTAATTTTAAACCCAGTCTTTACAAAACTTCCAGCAACAAAACTGATGAATGATTTTAAAATAAAATTTCAGTTTGATGCCAGAATGTGAAACAATTTAGTTTTGAAAATCTCAATTATGTCATATCTGCAACATCAAGGCTTTCTTCTAAACTTTGTCAGTAAAAGGATTTGTCAAAACTACAGCATTTTCACTATCTATTTTCACCATCCATTTAAATTTAACAAATAGCCTGTTTCAACAAAGAAAATAACTCTTTCCAGATTCAGGGAGTTTCCACCAGTAGTTTCATATTTTATTTTCATTTCCTTTCCATTAAAAAGGTGGTAAAAAATAGACCAAGTATCGTTATTTAGATACTCTTTCTATCTTTAATTCTGGTGATGCTTAATGAAAGCTTGAGAAATCAGAAACTTTCTGACTCATGTTTGCCCTGAGGTGTCACTACTGGTAGGTGGTAGAAAAAGAAATTTCCCCAGCAATTATCAGTGCATTTCAATTTGCAGAGACCCCATTTTCGTTTTCCTCCAGTGTTGAAGTTTACAGCCCATTGAGTTAAAACTAACATGATTACATGTCTTTGTTTAACTATTGGCCAGAATGGACCATTGGATTGGATATTCTCGAACAGGTTTTGCTCCATGATGCCATTAGTTACAGTAGCCTACGCATCAGTAATATGATTACCTCAAAGTAGTTAGTTCCTTTTCTGTGTTTTGTCCTTCTGGTAGACTTTCTGGAGCAAGACATTTCCACAGGCTTCTATCACAAAATCCATGCTCCTGTGACTGGCAGAAAGTTCTTTTTGTGATTGATTCTTCTCATTTCTTATTTTTTAATTATAGTTATAGGGCAGTTCAATAATGCATGTTACTTAATATCGTCCTGTGACATTAAAAAATGTAAAAACTATTTGTATAAGCATCACTGATAGCAACCAGGTAATGAAAAAGGTAATGGAAAGATCTATGCAAAGAAAGCCATTTTCTGGACACACCAGTACTGTCATGTTAGCCCTAAAAAACAAGAACTCTGCTACATATTCTTCAGTATCATCTACTGGTATAGTGTCATAACTTGCAGTTTTCTTATAAACATTTCTGTTAAAAAGCCAAACAACCACAACTTGGGAAAAATCACAATTTTGAAACATGCAAAAGGAGTTCTTGTGTACAAAAGTGTGTGTTCATAATTTCTGGTCCTTAATGATAATATAGTTCTATTGACAGGTAAATGCCCTGTTCCTGTGTTGCATTTACTATCTTATCATGCATTTTAAAGACATTAAAGAAATTTACAAGGACATCATTCTTGGTGCAGGCAACTTAAAAAATCATCTCCACATCTAAGAAAATAAAGCAAAATACTAACTTAGCAAATATCATTGCTTCTGACTTGCCTTCCTGGTGTTTTACTTGTCCCAGAAACAGAGCTTTGCCCTCTTTGAAAGACTGTTTGCACTATCTGCTTTGTGAATTCCATGTTGCTCCCTCACCCATTCAGGGAGAAAAAACTGTCACATTAAAGGCGACCAAAACCCAGAAATACTCCACAACACCATAGACTGCCAGGTTTTCAGATGTCAGCATAAATTCTTTACCATCAGTGGCAAAAGCAAAAGCGGGTAAGATAGATCAATTCATCATAAAAATTACTTCCCTCAACTGTACTAGCAACTGCTCAAATAACATTATTTTTACTTACGTTTTAATGTGACAAAATTTCACCCGAACAGAAAATAAAGTCAGTCAGAAGAAATTCCATCTTGAAATGGCATAAAAGCTGAGACGTAAAAGCGCCACACAATGATGTCATTAATGTCCTGCCAGTGTTCCAGAGCTTCACCCTGTTCCCATTCAGCCGGGATCAGTCCATGGCAGATGGCAAGGGGTTTCTACACCTGGGGCAGTCGATTCCAGGCATATTGGATGCCCCTCCAAGTGAAAGCAAACTGTGGCCTGCACTCTACAGCCAAAGGGATTGAAGAAAACCACGTTTGCAGTATCAGTTGCGGCATGCAGCTTGGCTGCCTTCGGCTCCAGCTCATATAATGGCCCTCCTTCATCCTCCTTTACTAAACAAGCTGACTTTCATGTCCATTTCTTCTTGTGTATAGGGGTGACTGGTACTGGCATGAGTTGGTCCTCTGGTGCAGCTGCAGTCTGTCGCAGAGGCTGGAGTAGCTGCAATACCTGTCGTGGGGGTTGGAGTAGCCCCAGGGCCTATTGCATTGCCGTCAGATCCAGAGATCTTCTCTTCCCATTGAGGGTACTGAATAGTGTTGACCAGGGCTTGGGAAGCATGGGCCAGGCCCCAGCACATTGCAGTGATCTGTGCCTCTCTGGAATTGCCAGTGTGACAGCATACTTCCAAATAATTTACTAGTTTTTCCAGATTCTGGACTTGTTCAGATGTGACATTCCAAAACACTGGAGCTGCCCACTGTCCTAGGCACTTGCCCATACTGTCCCACACCCTGCCACTCGTAACTATGCAGCCTCAGGGCAGATCTCTGGCTGGTATTCTTAAATAGTTGTTTAACCTTAAACAAGACCTGGAGCACATTCAGCAACATGCGGGTTCTTAGCGATAGGACCATGTGGATTTCAACATCCCAAGAATATCCAGAATTTTGAAAACTCTCAAATGCTGCTGTAATCAGCATGGCAGGGAAGAGGAAGATGATGGAAGATGTCTCCTCCATAGGTTGGTGTCTGAGGAGGGAAGGTTAAAGGTGTAATTATTAATAGTTTCTGATAGACAGCTCCCAAAGCACAGAGATGACGGCAATGCTGAGTACAAATACCAGATTAATCTCACAACCAGCATTCTATTGTATCGTAAGCCAGTGGTACAAAGTACAACAACATGATAACCTTAGCCCAGTTCCCATGGGTGATAAACAGAACAACAGGGAGCACATACTGCAAGTACAATATTACATGACGCAACTTTAAGAACAAGCACACCAACTTTGAGAGTGAATAAATCAACATTGTGACCAGCAACCATTAAACTAATGTAACAAGTGCTTATAACAAATCATTCTAGTCAGGTTTGTCATTATCTCAACCCACTGAGCCCCACAGCGTGTGCCACAAAGGTCTGTCATGGTTTAACCCCAGCCAGCAACCAAGTACCATGCTGCTCCTCACCCTCTCTCCCCCTCCCCTGGTGGGATGGGAAGGAGAATCAGGAAAAAGGTAAAACCCCTGGACTGAGATAAGAACAGGTTAACAATTGAAATAAAGCAAAATTGATGATGATGATGATGATGATGATGATGGTGATGATGATGATGATGATGATGATGATGATGATGATACTACCTCCTCACTGGCAGAACATGGGAAACTGAAAAGGCCTTGACTGAGGGTAAGCACTACTTAGCAACAACAGAAACATCAGTGTGTTATCAACATTATTCTCATACTAAATCCAAAACACAGCACTGCATCAGCTTCTAGGAAGAAAATTAACTTTATCCCAGCTGAAGCCAGCACACAGGCTCCCGCACTTTGACAGCAGTTAGTTAGCAGGGACTGCACAACTGTCTGAAGATTTTTATGAAAATGTTTCAGCCTAGTACCACAACATGTACAAACAATGGAACTCCTGCCTATGTAACTGTGGGTTACTAATGCTAGCTGAAAATTTCCAATTTAATATGTTACAGATCCTGACATAACCAGCAGCAGATGCTGTCAACAAGAAGCTTGAGAGCAGAGGTAACAGCTATTTATGATGGAATTGTAGAAGTGCTTTTCAACTTATTGCCATAAGGAACATACATATCTGGCCAAAAGCTAGTCAGAGCACAGGGTATCCAGCCTGCTTTGGGGCCCCTTAGCGAGAATGTGCACCCAGACTTAACCCTCTGGAGTCACTGGTGTTTCTGCCAGAGCATGAATGATGCCCTAAAAATGCAAGTGTGCTCCTCTCTCTGATGATGAGATGTGTTCCTGGAAAGAGCTATGAGCTGACCTCTAGTAGATTTTAGCACCGACAAGTGCCATCTACAGGGAAGGCCCCAGAATTCAGAGGCAGAAGCTCTGCTTCATATTGAAGGGTATTCCCATGACTAGTGTGTTACACGTTTCCCCCCACTCCTGTTATTCAGCCATAGGGACTATCCTGCCTTCCCACTGCCACCTGTACATTGGGGTCCAGGAGCTGGGTTGGCAGAACAGGGATATCCTGGAAGTCTGGGGCCACTTGAAGGGAAAAGAGAGGATTAAACACTGAACGGAGACTTACAAAGTACCATCCAGCTTCCCCATGGTGAGAAGAAAAAGAGGGAGAGAGGGAGGATCTGCCAACACAGGGGATTTCAGATGGCTGCAGAGGGTGGCTTCTCTGCAGCCAAACTGAAAGTCTGCTTTGGCCAGAGGCAGGTAACAACAGGTGCCCCTCCAGTGTGGATCCAGAAGCTGCCCAAAGCCTGCAGCTTTGCACCACAGTTACTGATCCTGAGCAGGATGCGCGTAAGCACGGGCTTGCATGGCTATGCAGGTGTGCTGGCACACTGTACATGGAGGGGCTGGTGGGCACCTGCAGCAGAGGGTTCCTCTGTGGTCTCATAGCAGCTCTGCAGCCAGGGAAGGGGCAGAAAATGCTGCAGCCAAACACAAACCAGTCTCTACTGGCACTGTAGACTTCTTTAGAGGCTATAATATGGACAAAGTCAGCAACGGGCCTCAGGCTGCTATATCCAGCAAGCTTCAAATCCCTGACAAAAGGCAGAGTGGCGACAAGAGATTCTCAGCTAAAAGGCTTTGCACCATATATCTGCTTCAACTCTGTTCTTGGGAATCAATAGATTTACCAGCTTTTCATATTCACAGCCACAAAGCCACTGTATGCCTAGCAAACGCCAGCCAGAGACCTGCCACGGTGGAATTCTGGGGATCTGGAAAGTAAACCTTACAGAGGAGAGCTCCCAGCAGCCTTAACATGCAATGCCGCTGTTTTCAGCTGGACTGCAAATTTCTTGTGCCAGGACAACACTGTCCTTCTGAGTAAAAGCAATTCCTTTTTCCCATGTTAACCAGCGCCAGGTGTAACTACCAGTCTCTGCATAACTACCACTGCTGGAACTAAGAAAGGCAGAGAGGGACAAGAAAGGCTTCTCAGGAGCATGAGCACACAAGCATGTTGGCCCTGAAAGGACATGAATAGGAGAAGCAGATGATGGTCACGATTGCCATCTAATGGCCAGAAATCAGAAAATAGAGACTAGGGAGAGATGATAGGACTGCAAGGCAGTGATGAAGGAGGGTGATGAGGCAAGGGACTCACTTTAGGAGTGCAGGCTTAGGGCTGAGCCTTAGTGTGCTCCTGTTTCTAACTGGAAATTCAATTTGTAGGATTAGCATCAGAAAATGGCAAAGGGTGTTTAGATTTGACACAGAACTTGTTATTGAGCCCCGCAAATTATGTGAACAGCCAAATTGTGCTTATTGTCTAGTTACAAATTCCTTACTGCAGGAAACATTACAGACTTTCTATATACTTTTGGTTATTCTTCAGAAAGTAAGAAGTGGAGAAGAACAGAAAGAAGACTTGTTCCCATTTATAAGCATGCTGCAGACAATGCCCTTCCTTGGTTAAAAAGTACCAACTGCTCACCCCAGAAAATCTGTGCTTCTTTCCCAAGACCTTTCCAACGTGTTAGAAGATGAGGAAGAGTTTTCACCTGCAGAGTGCAGTGTTTCCCTAAAAATACAGCAGTATAAATGATCAACGATCTAAAAGGCACCCTCCCATTCTATGCAGAAGCTGTTTTTTGCTAAAGACAGCCTGTAAAAAATAATTATATTCTCTGAAAGAAGATGCCTTTAATAATGATCATGCTAAGCAGGGAAATTATGCTGTAAAGTTCATATATGCATTGCTGTAACAATCTAATTACAGTGACACTTTCTGGCAGCATATCTGTGTTTAACAAAGTGCATTAGATATTACATTTAGCATGTGAATAGACAGTGAGACTAATCATGTGCTTAAAGTCAAGTAAATTATTAAGTTCCTTTGTAGATCACTGTCATACTTAATATCCAAATTACTGCCAGGATTATTTTCTTAAAAAAAAAATATTCTTTGTTTCAAAAGAAATTCTAACAATTGTGAAACATATCTACTACCCTCAAGGAGTTTCTTTTCACTGGTTTACCTGGAGCACCAGCAGATTGCTGCTGTAGGTTTCTCAGAAGTGTTATGTTGAGATTAATACTTCTCTCTTTTTTTTTTTTTCTTAAATTGGAGGGGAGGAAAAACACTACAAATTTTCTTTTGAAAAGAAATATTACTCACAAATTATGGCATCTGTTCAACACAGTATATAGTTCAAATATGCAGCCTAAAAAACTTGGGAGCAATCCTTCAGGCAAATGGAATAAGTAAATACAGTCAAGAAAATAAAAGAAAAACACAATTGGCCTCCAGTAGGGCAATGAATTCCACCTCCACTTAAACTGCCATGATGTAATTTAGTAAGAATTCTGCTTGAACCAGATCTGCAATTTTGCACCTTGGATATGCGCATGTAACCACCCTGCTTAAGGAATTTGAACATCCAGCCACACACACCAAAAATCAACCATTTTATTTCTGGTAGCCCCACATCCACATCAGAGCCCTACATCCATTTCTTCCTGGTGTATCAAGTGGGGGGTGCATCTCCCTTAATTTTAATGAGTAAATTGGGCTTCAGTTATAGTCAACAGTGGGGAACAGATACTTCCGTAGAGGATTTATCTGACCAGCTGCAGATGCTTACCTTGATCTTAGGGTCTTTGCCCTTTGGACGTGGATATTTCCCTTTATGGCTGCATAGAGGGAGCCTAGATTGACTATTTTAACAACTGGCTTAAAGACAATAAATCCTAACCCTATCTTTAAGAGCTTTTATTTCAGGAAGTAATTGGCTTAGTATGCATGATACTTCTAAAAAAAAGGGGGGGGGGGGCAGGGAGAAAAAAGGAAAAAAACCCCAACTCTTCTGCACTCTGTATTTCCCTTTCAGTTTCTTTCTCAGAACAGATGCGGGGAGCCATAAACGGCGGTTCAGCCAGCCTTGCTCAAAGCTCTGGGACAAGGTCATGCAGAGGTGGTGAATGAATGTACCATGAATTCAGCAGAGTGCTGCTGGCTGCTGGGATTCTGAAGGGGTTATGCAAGCAAAGAAAATGAAAAGAAGCAAGACTTTTTGCTTAGAAATTGAAAGAAATTGTGTTTGGTATTCCATAGCTTGGTATTTTTGCTTGACACTATTTTCAAGCATCACTGTACTTTCAAATGCAGTCTGGTATTATTGTTAGAAAACTAAGCAAGCAAGTAAGAACAGTTGTGCTGGCAACTATATGAACAGAGTGACAGACATGCCAGAAATTTTTCTGTGGGCAGAGAAGGAATCTGGCAGGTGTGCAAAGAAAAAGAAAATGGGGCAGTTAGGAATGTGTGAGAAAGCTTGGAGAAGAAGCAGGGGGTCAGACAAAGAGTGGCATCCGTGAGAAAAGATAAACTGTGTTTTGTTTTGTTTTATTTTATTTTGCACTAAAACACATATGTATATGCACATGAACAGGCACACATACACTCATAAAACTGCATGGCATGGCAATAGCTTCTTATATTGAAATTTTTGGCTTTTGATGGCCTGAAGAAGGTATATTGTGACCTCTAAAGTAAACTCAGGGTTCACTTTTTTTCTCATGGAACTGCAAGATGTAAAGAAACTCCTTTCAGGAGAAGCAGATTTCCATTGATCCTAGAATAATTGTACAAAACAGGAATGAACACAACAATATGCTGCTTTAAAAAAAATGAAGTTATGAAGTTCACAGTGCCTTATGAAGCATCACCTAACATTTAAGCAGGTGTGACTGGACTGGAGTAAGATGATGTGCTCCATATCCTGCCCTGGGAATCACTTACAGCCTTCACAAGATTAAATTTTCCCTGTAAGAATTAAACACTGTTTTCCAACATATGATGTTTTTTTCCTGCAGCAGGAACTGCCTGGATGACACCATGGGGCAGGTGTGCTAATCTTAACTGCAACTTCCATCAGGATGTGGAGCCTTTCAAGGATCTCACCAGCAGCAGGCTGTTCACCTGAGAGAGCAATTTCCCTCTATAGCTGGAGAGAAAAAATACAGGAATATATTTAGGCATTTGCCTTCATATTCTACCAGCACAGAGGGTTTAAGTATTTCATAACAGAACAATTCATTTCCTCTTTCTTTCAAACACCTCATTCCCCTGCGCTGCCAAATACACAGGAGAAAGTGTATTGTCCTCTAAGAGGCTATGAGTAAGCTTTAAAATATGGAAATATGTAAGCAAATATCTGTTGTTTCATCTGCCTTAATTATTGGCATCTGTTAATACGATCCTTTTTCAGACTGTGTACATTTCTGATCCATTCCCTTATCCATATGATCATTATAATACCAAGTAAACAGGTTTACATGCTGGAGCGTTTTGGGCCAGGTTTGCGCAGCAGCAGCTGCTCCTGTGGTTACTCAGCACCCTGTGGCTGCTGCACAGTGGCAGCCGCCTCCACTCTACCTGGGCTGGGGGTTCAGTGCCTTGGCTGAGGAGCAGAGCCGTGACGGACACCACAGAGCGCCTTCCCTCACAAAAAGAGGGCTGAAATTTGGTCCCACCTTTGGACCTCAGAGACGCAATCTCCCTCCTGTTAGTGATCCCTGCCACACGCTGCCATTTCAACTTTCATCCAAATGGAGAGAAGCCAACCCTTTGCCCCCAACTCAGAAAGCTGCTTGTGCCTAAAAATCACGGTCATTGCACCAACCCTAAGGCTCATCCTTTCCCTTAGCTGGAAGACCTGCTGGTGTCCAGGAGACAGTGTGGTGGGACAAAAGCCCCTTGCTGTGGCCAGCTGCCACAGCAGGGTGAGAAGCAACTGGTGGCTGCAGTGACAGAGGTGCCAGGGCTGGCAGAGGCGAGGGCGGGTGAGGGGGGGTGTGGTATGGCTGTGCACTGGGCTCAGCTGTGCTGCCAGCCACCCAGAAAGGCTTTGTTAATGTCAGACCTTGGCAACTGAGCCACAGAAAATGAACACAAGATCCTACTCCACTTCTGTGAGTGCTGTGAGTTTAGGTTAGGTTGGCCTCAGGGATGAGATGTGGAATGAAGAATTGTTTAAAAAACTTTAAAAATCAACAGAATGTGCATTGAAATGCTGCATGGAAAATCCTGCAGGGTAGTAGAGCTCTCTCCTGGCTTTTGATGCAGAGAAGTCTGCTGTTTCTCCCTCTTTTTTTCATGCTAAAAGGAGAATTACCCATAATTCTTCAATAGCAGAATTATCAATAATTGTGGAGCCACTACCACTCCTGAATGCTTGCAAGGGACCAGGTATAAGTCATAAAGAAGTATTTCCATTGAAGGACTGTTTCCAGTAAGATACAATTTGTGGCTCTTCATTTCACAAGGAAGGCTTCCACTAACATCACTGTGGTCTGCGTGGGAAGAGGATGTTCGGGGCAGGGGATCAGCATTAGCTCCATTGATGTATTTGTGCAAATTGTATTCGTTTCCACTCTGTAACACTGCACAGACTGTGAGCCAGGCTTACATCCTAAGTTTCATACTTCCTTCTGAGTAGCTAACAACTAAAACTATCAGATGATAACTTGATCCTGCCTTCCTACTGTATCCAGAGCCCTTAGTGAGCCCAGTGACTTACCTGGGAAATGCAGGAAAGGTAAGAATCTTAAGATCCCCATATATCCTATTTCATGTGGGAGGATCAGTCAACAGATCCCAGGTCAAGTTATCAGATCTGCTTAGTGTCTACTTTAAAGAGAATTAAGTACCCAAATATCTCTGAGAATCTGGGTAATTACGCGGCTACTAATAAATATGGGGTTCATTTCACCTAATGTGAGCTATTTAAAAGTTAAGTGGCTGCTGTAGGGTCGTCCTTTTATACTCTCCTACAGTCAAGAGGACAGCAGGAAGAGGCAACTCTGGGGAGTGGTTACTTTCCTTTATCCTCAACCTCTACCCTTAGATGGGATGAATCACCCAAGAGATGCAGTTGCACTGGCTGTGGGAAGGAGCCTGGGCTACAGCTGCATACTGGCTTTAGGTAGGATGACTCACACCCTCTGTGGTGCCTGCAAAAGCCGTTAGGGCAATCAGGGAGTGTCCATTATTTCTGCAAGACAGATTAAGGTTTCCAAGGCACTTCTGTTTTTTTGAAAAAGACTGCATCCTCCAAGCTGCTGATAAAAGTCCCTCTCTGAAAACATCTCTCACCTTGGTAGAGAACCAATTGTTGAATCTTCATTTTAGTAGACACGTTTTGTACGGGTTTCCCATCCTGGCCAGCCGTTCTCAGTTTGCTTACAGGAACATGACACAGAAGCGGTTTCAGGGGCCCGAGTGGAATCCGGATATTTTACAGCTATTGCTTTCTCCTTATCCAAAGAAAGAAATTGGATTGGCTTGAGTCCCTGTTGGCAATTCTTTATCATGACATTATCTTCCACGTATTTAATTTTTTTTCTGAGGTTTGAAGTTAGGCTGTCAAGTCTATAATCCAGTGTTTTTCTGTATTCCACCATTTAAAAATGGGTATGGTCTTTAACCTTTCCTGCTTTTCAGAGACATCTCTTGTCTCTTCCACATTCTTTGAAGAACGGTCTATGCGTTATTACTTTGATTCGCTGCATAAATATTTTAAGCCAAATTTCACCAGAATGATTCAGCTTGAATACATTTATATCTCAGCCACACTGTCTCAGCCCATCTTCACTTAGCTTGAACTCCATTCCTGTCTTCATCTATCTAAATTAATGTGATTAAGTCCTTAGCACAGTTTACCTTTTGGCATCCAAAGGCACGAAGTGTTTTCTTATTTAGCTTACAATTTCTTAGGGGGGGGCTTCAGTTTTAGCCGCTCATATTTGCTCAGAAGTTTTTGTTTCAGGCACATGGGTGCTTCCTGCTCTGTCACATGTCACGTTAAAGCAGACAGGCCTCACCAATTAAATGAGGGAGTGATAGGTAATAAGACCAATAACCTCATGAGAAAAATCGTGGAGGTACAGCAATTACCTGGGAAATGGGAGAGCCTCTGGTTTCAAGCCAGGACCCTCCTTGCTCCCTGCACTCATGCTCATGCGATGTTCCCATCCCACTATGGTCTGGGTGAGGGGCACACATTAGATTTAAGATGCTCTACTGGGATTTTAAAGTAAGGTTTTAACCCCACAGAGGCTGAGAAGCTTTATCTACCTGGAGGTTGCCATATCTTAGCAAACCATGGTGCAAAGAGCAGGCACAGGCACACACTGCACCTCTGCTCTGCAAAGGGCCAGGGGATATCACGGGATAGGGGTGGGTGCTCAGGATCCCACTGAGCACCAATAGAAGGGGTGGGGGAATGGACTACCTGTGGCAAATGCCTCTGGTCCCTCCATAGTCAAAACCAGGAATCATGATGACAAGCAGAGTGCATCTTCCCCTGCCCGCTTCTTGAGCTTCAGGACACGCGTGGCAGAGACATTAAGGCAGACTTGGTTTTTTCCCCTGCTTCAGCCTGCATACTCAAATGTTCAGTGAAGCATCGCCTATATTGGGCATCTGAATTATGGCAGACTGGAACTCATCCATCTAATTTGCTGATGTATTTGTAAAATCTCAGAGGAATATTGCTATTAAGCAACCACAAGAGTATTTTAATACATCATTTGCAAAGTGGCAGATTTATATAAACTATTTAAGATGCTGAGAGAAAAAATTATCCCAAATTCCCATTAATACCTAGTCATTTTACAGTGTCTCTTGAATTCTTGCCCAAAAGGCGGCTTGGGCCAAAAATGTGTGTCAGAAAATAATTAATTCATTCTCTGAGCGAGGCTTATCAGTCTTACTTTGTACTTCATTCTTTCTCCATTACCAGCACGTCCTTTATCTTTCATTTCTTTCCTTTGCCCATTAACTGAAAATATACAGTAGCTTTCTCTCCCAAAGCAAGTTTTTACTAGAAGTATCAAAAGTAGTCTCTTTTCCCCCCATTTCAGCTGATATTGAACCTCCTCAGCCCTCCTTACAGTCTAATAGGGGTAGTAGTGGGATACCCACAAAACTGGCCCATTTTGGCACCAAGCTACAGGACAAAGGTGAATACTAATGCAGATATTATCCATAGCATATCTTTGCTTGTGCAAAAGAAATAATGGATGCTTTTAAGATTTTACATTCAAGGCAAGTTACTATGGGCGCTGGGTGTAGATGGGCAATGACCAAGATTAATAAGCATAAATGACTTCTTATGGTGTCTGACTTCATGTTATCTTTCCTTGATTCCAAGAGGGGCTTTGGATGCTAGAAAGACTTACAGATTCAATGGCTGAAATAAAAAGAGCAGTCCCATAGTGACTTCTTTGTCTGTGGCTAGTTCCAGATATAAAAGGAAAAGGCTAATCAGACTGCTGAGCTCCAAAATACTGCTCAAAGCATTTCATAATGGCATAAGATAACTCATTTTGAGTAATGCATTCATAAATGCATTAATATGTACATGTACAACTCCACTTGGCCTTACCTCAGCAAAATAGTATCCCCTGCAAATATTCACTTGCTTGCTCTCTATTTCACGGCGTTCTTTCTTTTCTCCCTAATGATGTTTTGCTTAGTAGTCATTAAAAGCATGATTTTAGGGCAGGTAAAAAGCAAATGCAGATGTATGCAAGGAGAGAGGACTGGTTTGAACTGCTTTGGGAGTTCTTGTCACAAGATATTGAGGGGAAAAGCTTGGTAAGACTCACGAAGAAGGTTATGAAGCAAATGTACAGTTATGTTCTTCCATTCTCCTGAAGGAACATAAAGCTTCACGCTTCACTCCAAAGGACAGTGGGGTTCCCACATCAATAATGGATGTGGAAGCATCCATATGGCAGTCTTTGTACAGATCCTTGCAGTTCTCCTACGTGGATCACTTATTGTACTTAGACCTGAATATTTACCTCCAGCCTGGTTTTTCCCATTTCTAATCTACGGCACCATTTCTGCCTCGCTGTCTGAATTCTGAGTCCCCGCAAGAGATCTCTCCCATAGATTTTTAAAAAATAAAGTAGTTACTGATTCTTTTTTATCCTCTGCTCTACTAGCCCTCATATTCTAATGTGTCAGGAAGCAACATCTTACTGTTTTCCAGAAGCAATACTAACACATCATAGAGTATTTTCTAAGAATATGTTAAAACTCCAATTATAATTCAGCTAATGAACCCATACAAACCTTCAATTAAATAAAACATATGCAGTGCTCTCTACCCAGTGAAGTACTTGCCCAGCAGTTGACTGTAATGAGATCATGTGGATTCCCAGCAGATCTGCTTCTTCAAAGCTTTTGGGGTGACTTACTGACCTACAATATTGCAAATTAAATTGATAACAAGTGAGTGTCCCTCTCTCTGACTGCAGGTTCCCCACCGTTGGGTCCCTCATTCTTGCCAAGAACAGGAAACTGAAAAGCCTCAGAGTTTCCTCTTGGATAATTCCCTTCACACTCCTTGCTCTCTCTTTCTCTCTGCCATGAGAAAGGAAAAAAATCCATAAATGGTAGGGTTTTGATATTTTTTAGTTTTGTTATTATCTTTATTGGTTTTTATTTTAAAAAATGGACAAAACTAGTCTCCAAAGTCTTTGTTTCACCTTCAAAATAAATTAATCTTATTTTCCATGTATTGTGTAAACATCTGTCAGCAAATGCAAAGAAAGTTATTTATGAAGCACATAACCATGGACTTGGAATCCCATATACTGTAGATGATTAGAGGATGCTGAAGCAATTGTGCCCTGTAGTATGGGTTGAAGAAAGAAATTTGACCAAACACCAACAAAATATTTTGTTTCTCGTCGAAGTATTTTACAGATTCATTCAGGCAGCCAACAGAATATCCCCCCGCTGCTATTAATAGAGTCGCAGTCTTATTTTTCTGATAACCTCATATTACTCTGGGAGAGGATATATAATTTCAAATTCCTCATATTAGGGAATTCTAGAAAAGGAGCATACTACCTAATTATCAGCAGTATTCCCTTAATGCTCAAAGCCTTACTCATGGCAGTGTGTTGGAGTTGCAAATGCTGAACAAAATGATGGGTTTAGACTCACTGCAGGAATTGGAGCTCACCAGCAAGTGATAAATGATGCTCTTGCTAGGACTCTGGCCAAGCATCAGCAGGAGAGTCTCTTTAGACCAATGTAAAGCATTACTCACTTAACAAGAAAACCACCCTGTATTTACAGAGTCATAATCCCTTACTGCCTTGAAGAATTTGAAGCAAATTTGAGATTTTCCAACTTTGTAGCAAAGATGATGATAGTAGTAAACCTCGTATGAACATGAAGTTTGAGCATGAACATTGTGTGTTCTATATTTCAGTTCAGTATCATCTTTTAATGGGTGAAAATTTGTAGCAAGGTGGATGGTCCTGGGGTGCAGATGGGAGAGCTGAGCAGACTGTGGGCTGTGCTTCCGTCATGCAAACGGCAGCACAGACCGCAACCCTCAGTGCTCAGGAGGGATGGGATGCTACGGGATGATGACTCTTTTCAAGAAGTCCATTTTGGCTAAGGAGCCTGAATTTGTCCTTTTAAATAATTTTTCCTGTGTCAGTAATCTGTTCAAATAGCAATGATTCTCCATTGCTCTTGCTTGGTAAAAGGTAAAAGATGTTAATCTGAATCATCCTCAGGCTAAGAAACAACTAAAACCACTGTGTCAATATAACATAATGTAATATAATATTATATATACACACTATAATATTATAATATTATATCACATTATAAAGTTTAATATTATATTACACTGCACATTTGTATTGTATATCATATATATTATATATCCTACATATCCTACATTATACATTACATATTATATATGTTATCTATGTCTTATATATGTATGTGTAGTAGGTACATATACATATATCTGTAAGGATTATCATCACCACAATCTCTGGCCACATTTTCACAGAAATGGTGGAAAAAATCACATTTTTGAAGAGCCAGGTTTCCTAGTGTGTGCAGGCCGTGGTCCGACCAGGCCCTAAGGGATTCCAAAGTGATTTCATTTCTAGGTCTTCAATAAACTTGGTCAAGAGTGAGGCAGTGGATGCTCAAAGCTGCTATGGCTTACGTGTCTATTTCAGGAAACGCATGTATCTTTCCTGCTGAAGCTGCCTTTCAGTATCTAAAGCTTGTGTTTCCTTGGCAATCACCAGTAAAAATTTGATCCCTACAATTTATGTATATACAATTGTATTTCTGCCAAATAAGCCAGTGTGGGAGGACTAGCAGCGGTGGATATGTTGTGAAGTTTATCGGGAAAAAATTGCCCCTTATGGAACTCTTGAGTGCGTTTAAACCAAGCGAGTAACATCTACGTTCAGCACGTCTTGCAGAAACAGGCAGGAAATTTTTGACCTAGCACATGGCTCCCTCCAACTGTCCCGGGCAGGAGTGGCTTCATTTGAGACCTGCAGTCTTGGAATATCTCAGCTGCGGATTACAAAATCTCACAAGTGCAGGATTAAAAGCGTGTGTCAATACAAACCGCAGCCCACGGGTGGCAGCAGTTCGTTACCAGTGGACAAAACGCTGTTGGAACGTGGGGTCTGCACGCATGGGTGATTTATGGGGAGAGAACCAACCTTCACATCCAGTTCAGTCTACAGGGCTGCTCCTGTTTCTCATCCCGTAATTCCAATTTTATGAAGACCGCAGCTGTGAACTAAAACGTATAGTACAAGTGTAGGAGACTAATCAGCAGAAAAGGCTACACGTGGAAGTTGAGATGTGTTACCTTTGGGAAGTTTGATACTATTTCCAGTTTCACATCCATTCTGTTTCAGGCACATTGACTAACTGCAACAAAAGGAAGCTGGGCTTAATCCCATCCTTATTAATATCAGTAGCAAATCACCCATGGACTGAAAAACTGGAATCTGTGTATTTCTGCTCTTTCTGCTCCTGTGTGATAGTTTGCATTCAGGTGCAAAGAAGCTGTACACCTCTCCGCAGAAATGAGCTCTGCCTGCCTGCCTGCTTGCAGTGACAAGCTTTGGCAATAATCCCACTACATCAATATGTATTAGTGTTACTGTTGTTGTTTTTCCTGTGCACGTGTGCAGTAACTTCCTACCAACTTTAAAACATGCCAGGGAATGCTTTTGTTTCTGTTAGACATAAACAAACCTGTCCCTAGCGATGATGAGCAATAGAGATGACACTTGAGGAAGCAGCTGCCACAGACCCTGCTACCACCAGAAACTCTGAGTGACTCTGAGAGGTCCTCTTCCTGCAAGGGAAAATGGACCCTGCTCCACCTGTCCCTGCCACTACTTTTACTGACAGCGACCATGTCCTTGGATGCATTTCTCTCTAAGCCTGATACTTTAAACACAAAAATCACAACCTTGATCAGTCTTAAACCTCTAGCACTGGTCAATACCCTTCTGTGTGGAATAACCTGAACACTCCTACGGGTAAAGCAACGCCTTCCTATGCTTCCTGCCCACCTGCCTTAATTGCCCCAGCAGTAATAGTAGTTAAAGTGACATTGTTTGAAAAAGTGAGACATAGAGAAGCCTGAGAAAATCCTAAATGCCTGCCAAGCACAGGCTCCTTTTCAACTCACACATCCTGCGTGTGTGACTTTGCTTCAACAGATGCCCATCCCAGTCCCCACCTCTGTTTGCACTCAGAGACTGTAACTCCCTTCCATCTTGAAAGAGAAACATGAAGGGCAAAAGACTGGAAAGTTTTAGGAGCTCTATGGGTGCCAGGACAATCTTTTCTGTCACTTATAGTGGGGTGATGAAACCTGCACCCCACAAGAGCTGTGCCTTTCATCCTCAGGAAGGTAACCCCCCCAACATGCACACTGCTAGTCCCTGACACCTGCAGAGCACACCAGAGGCAACTGAAATCCATGGCTGTAGCACTGACAAGAAGCACTTCTCCCTTACTTTTTGCAGACTGGCACTGTGAAAGAAGTGTTAAGTTTGAAGGACTGGATGTGCTTTACTCCAACAGCTCCATCCTTCACTCCTTACCCTGGTAAAAGTTCAAATGTCAAGGAGGTGAGTCAGGTTTTGAGCAGACCTCCTAGCTATTTCCACATCTGGTTGGTTGGCAAGCTAATTTCTCTTCTTTTTTTTTTTCCTCACTAAAAATAAATTAAATTAAGAAGGGAGTAGTGGAGAAAAAAAATAAATAGATAAATTAGAGAGATAAACTCACTTTGAAAAATCTTGCCTGCCTCCAATCTTACAAGAGACAAAAGACAGTTGCATTTGTGTGTGTTTGGGGAGCTGAAAACACAAAGGAGCTTGATAGCTGAATACGCTTAAGTTGGTTTTAAAGCAAATGCCTCAGATATGGCCAGCAGCATTCAGCACAAGTGGTAAAATCCACCCAAGAAAATCAACACAAAGCAATAAACCTGGAGTGAGTTCCAAGTTGCTGCTAGTTTAAAGCCAGCGCAGAGATAGCTATATACAGAGCACGTGGCACAGGTGTGGTCTCAAGGGTAGTGCTATTTTCCAGGCTAAATAAATTAATTTTCTTGTATGCTCATGCATTGTAACTTATGCTACTCTTCTGTATCATGTCAAGTTATGTCATGAGAATGTCAGCTTTGGAGGGAGAGAATCCCACAGCTGGAATGACATAATTCCCCTAATTAATGATGTTAGCTACATTTTGTTGCTCTGCAACTCATCCATGAGTACAGTATGGCAGTACGGGAATCCTGGGGTTGTTCACTGATGGGTATTTCCCTATCTCTATGCTTCTTCTTATGATCAAGTGGATTGGCAATCCCCAAAGGGACTGCCAAAGCCCATACAATAGCCTTGGCAGTTTGAAGCTATTAGTCTTTGTTTCATTCTGCCTGTTTACTCTGGTAATCCCTTTTCCAATGGAATTCAGGTAAGAATAGCCACCTTGTCTTTGGATTCGTTTGCATGTGGGGTAGAGACCACAGTATTTTTAATGTATATCTAGCTTATCTTTGCATTGAAAGAAACTCATAATCAATGGTGACATAAAAATCCGGTCTCTCCATTTGCCTGAGATTTCTGTTTGTAATCTCTGTATACACCCATGCATGTGCCATATAATTACCAGTTTTACTTAGGAGAAGCATAACATTGAGAATCAAGGTGCTGCTGAGTTGCACTAGGAGAAATGATTCATCATGCTTTTGTGATGCATTATGCTGATGTCACTTGCACGCTTTCAAAACTATTTTCACTCATATAAATGAGAAGGAAGAAAAGTCACCACAAAATTCATAAAGTGATGAAAATTGTGAAAATTTGGCACAGAGATGCCTACTTTAGTCAGGAGGTGTGCTAGGGTATTGTTTTCACTTTTTTCAGGTAGTTTGTGAATCAGCCTCTGTTTCTAGAGATAGCTTTGAAACATAGTGTTTGCACATGGATTTGGTAGCAAGGTACTCCAGCCAAAACACGTCATTTGGACACTTTCAGTTCACAGACCTTTGCAAAATAACTCCTTCGTAAAATATGTAAGACAAATAACCAAAACCTTGGCGGTTCCCTGCAAATTTGAAGAAATCTTTCTGAAAGTTGGAAACATACTTCTCTTGCTTCTTTTCCACTTATTAAAAATTTCAGAACACGATGACAGTAAACTCTTAGCATCCCTCAAAAGCTGGCAACCACAGCTGAAGCCCTCCTCATCTTGTTTGCTTTGTTATTGACCTTACACAGGCAGCCTTCCTCTTGGACTGTCCAACAGCCTAGCTTCCAAACTGTTGCTTTGCAACAGCTTCCTGCGTGCATTAAAAGAAAAGGCCAACACTCTTTGATTGTTTACATATGGGTACAGGGAAGACAGAAAGCAGGGTCAGGCAGCCTGGTATGGGAGAGGAGCATCTGCTACTGAAGGATGCTTCCTCTGCAGCAGTCTGAGCTTCCCAGCCTGGCTTCTCCTCTCCCACAAGCACTGCTTTCTTAAAGTCATGACCTGTTTCGAAGTTCCCTTTGTCAAGCACAGTAAAAAAGGAAATGCCGCTACTTGTAAGTCAATTAGTGCCAGTATTTATCCAGCCAGGACAGGCATTTTGCAAAGTAAATGAAGGGGGTGGGTGGGAAGGCTCTCCTTTTAAACACATTGCTCCATGAATCAGTTACCCTTTTTTTTTAATTGCCAATAGCGTTTGGTGGCATGTGACACACCACAAATATTGTGATCTGACGTTTGAACAGTTGAACGCCCAAACCCTGATGTCACCACCAACACCCTTCTGCTGCTGGCAGGGAGGCAGCGCAGTGAGCAGCTACCCAAAGGGATTGTCCCTTCCCTTGCACTCTCAGGATCGCTGCCAGCTGTTTCCTCTAGCGGTATGTGGAGCGAGCGAATGCATTCTCTCTCAGAGAGTCAAGCATGTGAAAAGAAGATTTCACATGTGAAACTGAGACCTGGAAAACAATCACTTGGCTTCTCTTCCATTAATTTATTTTCCATATGATTGAGAAATTTACATACAGAGTTTATTTTTACCTTTACTAGTCATCTGATGTGCCTGGGATCCCATTATGAATAAGAAAGCTGAGATGGGAATTAATCTGGGGTGCTTTGTCACATAGACATTTCATGTTCCCCTAATTTTTATTTTATTTTTTTTTATATATAAATGCACAGACTCCATGGCAGAATTAGCATAAGGTGAGAAGATTTGTGCTCCTGATCATGTTTCAAAAGCCTCCAAGTAGACTTCAAGGAAAAGCCCCCTGAAGTGGATCTGAGACACAGACCCTTTCGCTGACATCTGTTAATATCTGATGAAGCCCCTGTTGCATGGCCTTCAGCATGTCTTTTATCATCACTTTTTCGCAAACAGGAGGGAGCAGTACACACTCACCTGGAAAAGGAGTGTTCACATTTTCTACATGGTTTCAAACACGGACATACAAATGAGACGCAAGACTATGGATAAGCACTTACTAACTTTTCTACAATGTGAATTTCCTAGAAGGCATGAAAGAACTTGCAGCCTTGCTCTAGTTCAACCCTCAGAGGTGTTAGCTGAAAACTATATTACCAGGGTCCAATTTCCTTCTTGCAAATGGGATCAGCAATGTGCTGAAAACTGCTCTCCTTTAACATGCAAATGACTGAGAGAGGCATGATTAGCAGGGTGCTATACCACCAAATATTTGTTGGCTGATTTTTTAAAAAATAATCGTGATAAGAAACTGCTGACACAAAACCCAATAAAGCAATAAAATAATGGAGCGGCTCATCAATACCCAAAATAAGAATTACTAAGCTAGCTATCCCTTCAGTCATGTGGCCTAGGACATTTATTGAGGATGTCAGTTCTGCCCCATCCAAGCACGCTTTGGAGTTTATTATCCCCAGAAGTTACTTGACATGGTGCGGTCTTGTATGAACATGTACCTTCCCCGCATTCTCCAAATAACAACAGAAGCAAACATAAAAGGACATGGAGATATGCTATTTTTGTAGCTATACCACTAATACAAAATCCTAGAAAGAGGATTTACTCTTACAGAAATTAGCCCATGTCCTGCCACCAGAATGCAACACCCTCATTTTCACTTCAGCGGAACAATAGTTTCTTCAAATATGTAGTAAAGTACAAACGACTTTTCTAAGATACTGTGACTATCTCAGTATTGATCCATCAGAAAGGAGAGACAGGAAGGCAGAGAAGCAGCAAAAGTGTAAATCTTTTATTTGTCTCCATCTCTCAGAACTATAATTATACTCAGCAAAGGGGCCTGGTCTGCAAGTAGTAGCAAAGCTCCATCTAAGGCAGTGGGTCACGCTGATTTAAGGGATCTGCGGCTCTGTCAGAAAATGAGCAGAGGCAAAAGAAGGCAGTACTGCTACAGGACAAATGGCTTCTGAAAAAGCAGACCCCAGTCCCCCAAACATTCACTGTTCTTTAATTTCAGGAGTGCATTGCCTGCGTTGAAGTCAGGGGAATACTGATATCCTCAGACACATGGGTAAGCGACTGCAGCAGCCACAGAAAACAATTCAAAAGAAATATGTAATTAACTTTAGTCTCGTTTAAAAGGCAAAAAAAAAAAATCTTTGGCAAAACTGAAAAATCTGAAGCTGTAACATCACTGGGGATGCTGATGAACTAATCATCAGAGAAATTTCAGAATTCCTAGTCACCAGGTTCAATGCTCAAAAGCATCAAAGTGGTAAAAGGCCATAAACTCATTTTACAGAACTTGCTCAAAAGCTAGGAGAGTTAGCCAGTATCCAACACAGAGGATCCCTTGAGAACGCTTTTAATGATGTTATTATGAAAATCTGTGAATATTCCCAAACTATATGATATATTTCTTGTCATTTTTTTTCCTAAGCAATTCCTTTGGCCTTCAGTCTCGCAGAGTGCCTGGATCACAGGAATACTTTTAGCTCACACCATTGCTCTGTTTGCCTCAATTATGGTGGTGCTCATGGACTAGAGGAGGAAACCAGACTTTATACACACCTCCAAACGTGAAGGAGCTCGGCTTTAGGAAGATTCTGGGCTGACTGGAAATCCTGGTTTGCTATTGTAGGTTTTATTGGGATCGCCATGGGGATGAGATTTTACCCCCTTGAAATTACAGCTCTGGAAATGCAATGAAAAATGGCCAGCCAAGGGAGGGGGGCCAGCCACAAAACTGAGGAAGCATCATCCGCAGGGAATTTCCTGAAATGTATTTACAGTTCTCCTTGTGTGTATTAATACCGTTTATGATTTGGGGTTTTTAATGCATCAGCAATCACCCTTGCACCAGACACCCTGCTTCAGGGCAGGGAGCAAGGAGCCACAGGCTCCATGGGGTCCATGCAGATGTCCCAGAGCTCCCAGGCGCCGGCTCCTGTCCCACCTCACACCTTGACAGCCAGCGTGGCCGCTCCCGGCGGGGCTGCTGACAAACAAAGGCGCAGATTTCCCCGGCTCCCTGTCATTCAGCCACGCGCACACGCACACATACACCCCCCTTCTCTCCGCCCGCCCCCCCTTCCCCGTGGCAGTTTTTTCACGGGAATAATTCCGTTTATTACCCGGCGATCTAGAGAGGGACCAGCCACCCGTGCCGTGCGCCCCCGGCTGCCCCCCCGCAGGCAGGGTGCAGGGTCAGGGCCGGCTGCTGCGCGGGGCGCGCTGCTTGAACCCCCCGAGCGAGCCCTTGGGGACATCTGGGGCGCTGCGGCCGGGACCCACGGCGGGCTCAGCCCCGGCCCTCCCCCGCACGGGCAGGGCCGCCGGGGCCGTGCGGGCGGTGCCCCCGCCGGGGCCGAGCCGCTGCCGGGAGCGGGCGGGGAGGCAGGGCCGGAGCTATTGTCTGCTGGGCCGGCACCGAAGCGTGGCCTGGCCCGGGGGCGGCGGGCTCGCTCAGCCCTGCGCAGCGGGGTTGCGGGGGCAGCCTAAGGGCTTTCTCTCCCTGCAGCAGGGTTGCAAGGGCAGCGGAGGAAGGGGGCTGTGGGGCGGGCAGCTCCCGGAGCTCTGAAGGGGCGAGGGTTTCGTCTTTTCCTTCTACATGCGGAAATCTCAGTAACGTAACCAGCGACCTGATACTGCCCGAGCGGGAGAGGGGCAGGCAGAGCTGCAGCCAAACCACCGCAAGCCCCGCGCCGGGCGCAGCCCGCGGCCACTGCGGAAGGTGCCCGGTGGCTGCGGCTGCCCCCGCCCGCCCGATCCTGCCCGCCCCGGCCGGCCCTGCCCTGCGCGGCCCCGCGGCGGCGGGGCAGGACGGGCGGGGGCCGGGGAGCCGGGGGCAGCGGCCGCCCCCCTCACCGGGCCGTCGCGGGGGTGCGGGCCGCCAGCCGCGGCCGGGGCGGGGACCGGCACCGGGCCGATCTTCGGCTTTAAGGGCGGGCGGGCGTGTGTGCCCGTGTGTGTCTGTAGCCGTGTGTGCGTGTGCGCGGGGGGGCGGCGGGCTGGGCGGTGGAGGGAGGGGAAGGAAGCCGGCAGAAAAAAAAAAAAAAAAAAAAAAGAGCGGAAAGCGGCAAAATGGTTAGCGGGTGACATCACCGTCATTTGCATAGGCGCGGGGATAAAACCGCCCCGCCAGCGAGCGCCCTTTATACTGGCGTGCGGAGCGGCGGCAGCACCGAGCGGCGGGGCTGAGCATCACCGCGCGGCAATACCGGTGGGTCCCGCCGCACCCCCCTCCCCTCCCTTCCCCCCCTCCCCCCTCCCTCCCCTCCCGGGTCCCCCAGCGCAGGCACTACGACCCCCTGCCCGGTACCCCTGCCGGGGAGGGACCGCGGGTAGAGCAGGGCGCGGGGCTATTGTCCGGGGGGGGGGAGGGGGCTATTGTCTGGGGGACGCACCGCTACAGGGCGGTGGCGTGCGAGCCGCAAGCCGGCTTTGTTGCTGTTCCAGGGCTTTATTTTTAAATTAATTTTCCCTTAATGAGTTAAAAACGCGGTCCGCGCCGGGCGCTTCCCTTCTATTGTACTCGGCTCCGCGCAGGGACTGGGAGTTGCCCCCGGCGGCGGCTGGCGGCGAGCTGCACCGCCTTTGATGGTGGATTAAATTAACGCTTTTTAAAACAACTTTTAAATATGCCGGGGATTAAGCGCGGTATTTTCGGCGTGCGCCGAGTTCCGGGCTCCCGCGGCGGCGGGTCCCCGCGCTGGGGGTGGGGGCGGGGGGCGCGGGCAGCCGGCGAGGGGGTGACGGTCTGTTCCTTGTGTGCGCAGAGTCACCTGCCAACATGTCCGACAAACCAGACATGGCTGAGATCGAGAAATTTGACAAGTCCAAATTGAAGAAGACAGAGACGCAAGAGAAAAACCCGCTGCCTTCAAAAGAAAGTGAGTGCGGGCACCGGCGGGGAGGGCGGGCGGGGGGGCGGGGGGAGGCGGGAGGAGACAAAGGGGCGGGGGGGGGGGGGGAGCGGGGGGCGGGGGGTGCGGGGCTGCGGGGGGGGTGCAGGGCTGTGGCTGTGCCAGACAGCGAAAACCTGAACCCACCGCCTAGTAGCGCGGTATTTACAATTATTTACCTTTCTTTTTTGAGGTGGATATAGATAGATAGATACATTTTTACAAATCGTAGGAATTGTCGTGTGAATGCGTTTCAGCTTCTTGATCTTCATTTTTTTTTTCTCTCCTTTTCTGTTTTTTTCCCCCTTTTTAGCAATTGAACAGGAGAAGCAAGCGGGTGAATCGTAATGAAATCAGCCCTTCCAAATTATGCACTGTACATTCCACAAGCATTGCCTTCTTATTTTACTTCTTTTAGCTGTTTAACTTTGTAAGATGCAAAGAGGTTGGATAAAGTTTAAAATGACTGTACTGCCCCTTTCACATCAAAAGAATAGAGAGAACTACTGACACTGAATGAAGGCGCTGCCTTTCCCTCTGCCTGTCTGGCTTTGGTCCTGGTGGCATGAAAGAGCTTGCATGTTGATGAAAGAAGAACTTGGGTGGGACTACAGTAAACTAGAGTAACACACGAATAAATGCAAAGCTGTACCAAGGTCCTGCGAGCTGTAAAATGCAGTTAATCGAGTGCCATTTTTTTTTTTTGTTCAAATGATTTTAATTATTGGAATGCACAATTTTTTTAATATGCAAATAAAATGTTTTAAAATCTGGATGGTATTTATGTCCTCTATTTGGAGAACTGTATCAAAGGATACGAAGCATAAAAGCCGGTACTGAGACAATACGGGATACTATAAAACCTTTGGAGATGCCTCAATCACCATTCTCATTTTTTTCAATACGTGCTCTCACCAATAGATAAATTTGTGATCCTCGAAGCTAGCTTTTAGAAAAATTTCAGTAAAAAATTGCATGTCTTTAATTTGTTACCATGTGAGTATATCACTTTAAATATTTCTTCTTTAGTATTTAATGTAGAGATTGATAAAGGCAAAAAAATTTGGCGACATTTGCTTTGCCCCACCCATAGCATAGCTCTTGTACTCAGAACCCTTCTGTTGCAGAGATTCAACCTCAGTTGTATAAATCTGTAATTGGTTTAGTTAATAATTAAGGCTTGTTCTGCTGATACAGTATATAAGGAAAATGTAACTTGTAAGTTCAAGATTTTTACTATATCAAAGCTATTTTAGTGGTTGGTGTCCCATGCAAATAACCATTTTAAGAAAATACTGTTCGTATTTTGAAGACTTTTAATCTGTTAATGGCTACTTGGTCCTACAAATTAGTATTAAAAGCTACACTTTCATTAATTCATAATTAACTGTTTGGTAGCAAAAATGTTACAGTAACAAAAAATTAAGATGATAAACCCTGTATGCAAATAGCAACACTCCACACCACTGCTTTACAGCAGTTCACTCAGGCCTGGGATGCTTTTTCGTTATTTTTCCTCAAATGACAGTGGGTAAAACCCGTGATCAGTAGGAGTTGACTTCGATTGTCATGTATTTCATCCACTACTCGCTGCACTTTAAAGTGAGTGAGTAACACTCTGGAAGAAATGCTGTCAGATAGCCTGTAGGAGGGTGGTGAGCATAGTTCTGCAGTGCTGTACTTTTATCTCAAGGGGTTGAGCCTATATTTGTTGTAGCCAGTTCCTATAAAGCAGAATCAGTCCCTCTGGGGAGGCCTGGGTTTTGCTGAGGCTGGTGGCTTGATGGGGTCACGTAGCTTTGGGGTTTCATTCTACCACCTCTCCTGTGCAGCATCTGACTGCAGCAGCAAACTCTGTCTTTGAGTTTATACCAGTGGGGGTGGTGGGGCTTCTCTGCTCGGAGGTTTGGTGGATGTCTGTGCTGCTGGAGGAGGAGGGAGCCCAGGGGTGCCTTGTGCTTGAGGTGCAGCCCTCAGCCTTCCAGCAGTGGAAAACTTGCAGGATGGAGTGTTAGATGAGAAGCTAGGGTTCAGGCCTGAGATGTTTTGATCCAGTCCATGGGAAAATTTGGGAAGTCCTGGTGGTGTAAGGACCTTCACGCTAGTTTAAGCTGGTGAGTTCAGGAATGAAGTGAACCATTCCTTGCACTTGTAAATATTTCAAGCTTTCATCTTATTCCCTTCATATAATGGGAAAGATGTAGAAAACTTCTAGCTGATTTTCTGAAAAGTCAATTAAACAATCAACTCCCAGCTACTGATCTTAATCAGGTAACACAGGATGTAACATGACTAAATTCAAAAGCACACAGTCTGAACTGTACGTGAGCAAATGAGTAGAGGCGAGCGCTTGCTCACTGCGGATTCACCTATGGGAAGAAAACCAAAGCAATATATTTCTGAGAGAGGCAAAGCATGAGATATACATAGCCTGGTGTAAGTCAACAAAAGTGTACGCCAGTGTAGTTCAGCAAAGCCATAATGAGATAGGCAGCCTCTGACTTCAGAATTACAAGTCCAAAGACATCAGAAGACAGTGCTGGCCAGAGGGTACCATTTGCGACATGCCTGGTGGCCTCAGGCATGTGGTAAGAGATGATTTTCAGGAGATGCAGCAATAACCTACTACTGCTTTTAGGAGCTCTGTTTCTGGCATCAAGGGCTGAACAAAATACAAAATCAACCAGAAAATAAATCTTCCAGGTCAAATCTAGGAATTGCTGGAGCCTATTATCTCCTGCTTTGCTCCTTGTTCAGCTTTTTGCATATATTCAGAGAAAATCGTGGCAGCTCTTTGCCATGCTTTGCATAGGCAACATTGAGGTGGTCACATCTGACGCCTATTTTACAGCAATGGAATTGATGGCATGAAACATGAAGGCTTGGGTGGATCGATTCTAATATTCAGGGCTGTGCCTGCACGGGTTGCTGGCTGTGGCTAATAAAGGAGACCAATCTCTTCAACTGTCAGTCTAGAAACTTTCACCATCAACAAACTGACTAGAAAAAAAAATACAGCCCAAAACCTGGTTATGAAAAAGGGTCATCAGATACAGAAAGGCACATATGGTTTTTGATCTCACACGCTGTGCAGTCACATTATCCCAGTCCTACAAGACGAAGGCTTTACAGTGTCTGGTGTGCTGCTTCCCCACCCCCAGCAGAGAGGCAGCTCCACCAAGGCTACATGGTGTGTAGCTCAGCCCTCAAGTACTGAACTAAATTCTTCCTTTCTCAATATTTAAGAAAAGATTTTATATCTGTCTCATGCACCTCCCCACATGTCATTAACTATGCATATACTGGACAGAAAGCATACGCTAACAATATCCAAAATAGATCATTGTGGAGTTAAATTAATTACAGAAGTGTGGAGACTTTAATGCAAACATTTTGGTCTTCTAGGCTATTTTTGTGCAATGCTGAATGTGTGATAAAACACCACTTCCCCTAGTAACCCTTTACTTCCCTAGGAACAGTGTAGAAATGAGCAGTTCCTATTGTGTATTGTAATCATATATGGCTGCCATATACAACTGCAGCACAACACAGTTTTATTAAATAAGGAACTGTGCGCTAATCCAAGCATCATATAAAATACAATGAGCACATAATACAGCGCTCAGTGCAATAATTCCACGGCGCTGATACTAAAAGGGGTGTGAAGAAATAAGAAATGCAGCTCATGCTTATTCGTTGATATACAGTAGGATGACTATGCAAAGCAACCTATGGCAGTCTTGGCAGAGCTGCCTTCTGTGAGATCATCTGATGCGCCAGCTTTGTGCATTTTCAATTCAACAGGCAAGGCAGCCAAATTGTAAATAAAATGGGCTATTTTGTTAATTTGGAAAAAGGCAATTCCAGACAATGTTTATCCATTATTTATACACTGTCTGACAGATTAATTTGCTATTGTCCCTGTGATACGATGATTTTTTTAAAAAGCTCTGCTTTTTACCATACACCTATTTCAAAATTCTGTGACTTATGACAAGAAAGCGCCCATTTTTCTCTCTGTTTCAGCTGAAGTTAATGACCTGAATTCCAGTATTGCTTTTACCAGGTTTCAAAAACGTCAGACCTCCTTTTGACTTTCTCTTCTTCCAGCTTAGAAAAAAAAAAAATCAAACAGTGGGTTCTGAGAGATGTTTCATTTTGCCTCCGGGTTAATAAGCCTTCAGCATATTGGGAGCACAGCAAAGATAATTTTTTTCTCTTGTTTCTGCAATCACGAGGACTACAACATTCCTTTTTTTCCTTGCATTCAAAAGCTGGGGTTCTCAGGAGATTTTTTAGTCTCCTGGAGCTTGGGCTTTATGAAAACTGTCAGGCACGACATGATTCAGGCAATGTAATGAGAATTGGCAACTGAAAGATTCTCCAACCACTGCTCACTCACAATAAGAGGATGCTGATACGGCAAAGCGGAATCAAATCTATAGCACTAGTTTCAGGCCATGATATGAAAGAATGACAAAGTGAGACTGTAAAAAGTAAATCTCTGTCTTTTTTTTTTTCTTTTTTTTTTTTTTTTTTTAATTCAGAATTCCAGTGGCCCTAGGTTTTCTGATGGCTCTGGAGTTACTGTTTATCTAACATCAATTTTTCTTTTACCAATATTTTGCAAATGAATCGATGGATTTACTCTAATTTCAATATATTTCCAGCATTTGAATAGTCCCCAAATATTCACATGTCCATCCAGAACACCGTCTTGAAAAAAAAAATCATTATTCCTTTGACCAAAGGCTTCTTGGTGATAAAGAAACTTTTCGCCACTACTGTCATTCTAATCATTTTATCTTTGGCATGTGGTCCGGGGCTTGAAATCTGGGCCCAGAAACAATCTCATGTGACTTTGTAGACATTGCATATTACATGAACAGATATTTGCAGTGCCTTTTGTTTGCATATGGGTAAATATTGAGTACACTTACAAACTGACTAGAGGTGTGTTTGAAAATGGAAAAAAGAAAACCCAACCAAAACCAAAAAACCAAAACCAAAACTCAAGTAAGAGGAATGCATATGCACGTTCTGTATTTGCCATGAATAGTTTAGTCATCCCAACTAATGGTTTGAAGCAACATTGAGGTCTCTAAAATAAGACAGATGAACTAGCTGAAATCTACTTCTCTCTAGGCCAAAAGGATGAAATTCAGGCTCTGAGATGGTTCGAATCTCACCTAATGTATTTTACAAATTTTCATAGATACTACATTATGTTGTATTTCTTATAATGGTGCTTCCTTTCCATCTGACATATAACTATGTATAATATGGCTTATATTACTCAGGTATAACATTTTAAAATGTTTTGAAATGGAGGAATATTTTCAAACTTGCCGCTTTGGAATTTATCTTTAAGGCCCTCTGCACAGCTGGATTTTGATGCAATATAATGTAGAGGATTTTTGGAGCTACATAATAATCTGAAAAAGCACTTGCTGGATTAATTTTTCGTGCATCTTGGTTCACCTCACCTGTTCTATATCATCTAGCCCATATAAGAAAATTCAGCCAACAGGGATATTCCTCATCCTTCCCCCTAAACTGGGCACTGCCTTTCAGAAATGCCACTGACTCACTGTGCAGTGGGAATAGCAGTTAGTATTAATACGTACAAGGTCTGATGTGGTATGTTATTTCCTGAAGGATGGAAATGTCAGCTTTTTGGCAAGGGGCTCATAAGACTTGCTTACCACTCCCAAGGGTCCTAATTTGGTATTGGACAACGCTACGGATGAAAACTAAATTTAGGTCAGCTTCAGAGGCTTTTATGGTCCTCTCTGAAACTATACAGTTATAAATATCAAAACCAAGGTGTGAACCAAGTAGAAGAACAGAATCTCTAAGTCATTTCCATGATGTCATGTGTGTGATTTGATCACTTACAAAGGATGTGACCACATCAAACTCAGACAATAAAAATAAGATACTAGTTTGGATGCTGGTGTCCAGTGAAGTTGGCCAAAGAAATACCTGCTTGGACTTTATCACTATTATTTTTTCAAGGTATTATGATAGCATGATAGCACCTTGGTGCCTGTCGTGAAACTAGGGATATGAAGACGTGTAGTGAAAAAACTGTTCCTGCAGGAACAGGGCTGACTCATGGGCACAGATTTGGTAAAATCCCAAGTCTGAATGGGGACTGCCTGCAGCAAGCAAAGCTGAGTTGCACTCGAAGTAGACCCAAGGCTCCAACAGATTATAGTCTGCCTTGAAAATGTGACCTCCTGCTTTCCCCTCTCACCCGAGGACTATGCCAGACTTCCTATATGCAGCTGTGCCTTTGCATGCATGCAATGGCCCAATGATTCAATGTATCCTCACCATTTGGCTTATTAGTAACATTTATCTTTGGTTTCTAGGTTTGGCATGGGCAGCAGAGCCTCTACCAAAGAAAAAAAAAAAACAAACCAAAACAAAAAAAACCCAAACAACAAACAACAAAAGACCAGAGAGGAGTACTGAGAGAGAATTGCTCAAGAAAAGTCCATTCTTTGCATTGCACCTTTTTCTTAATGTGCAACAAAAGCAACCAGTGGGGAGGAAAAGGAGACCATGTCAGAGTGACATCCCCAGACAGAAAAGTGGACACAGCTCTGAGCATCTACATTCCCAAAGCAGAAACCATCTTCAGCATGCTGACCACCCTCCAGGCTCACAGCAGGTTTATTTGAACCATTTTTGATTCTTATGAAGAGGGATGGGGTGGGCAAATCACCCACAGTGTCACCCAGTGGTGCACACTGCTGGCAATATCACAGGGGCACCTCAGGATGCTGCCCAGGGCATCTGAGCCTTTTTTATTTTAACATTTCTATCCAGCTTTCCTGTCACCTCAGTTATGAAGTTTCAGCCATACAAAGAAGTAATGTAAAATGCTTAAGCCCTACCTGTGTTGCAGTTTTTGCCTGATGCCCCTTGTCCTGTCACTGGGCACCACTGAAAAGAGCCTGACACTGCCCTCTTGCTACTCGTCCTGAAGATGTTTGTATGCATTGATAAGATCCCCTCTCAGTCTTCTCTTCTCCAGGCTAAAAAGGCCCAGCTCTCTCAGCCTTTCCTCATAGGGGAGATGCTCCAGTCCCCTCATCATCTTCATAGCCCTCCCTGCTGGACACTCTCCAGTAGTTCCTTATCTCTCCTGAACTGGGGAGCCTAGAACTGGACACAGTACTCAGATGTGGCCTCACCAGGGCCTCTTCATAGGGAGCCTGGTGCCTAGATCTTAAAAAAAATCTTGTCCTTAGATCAAGTCAAAGGCTAAAGGTCCCATGAAAAGTTATCAGCAAAGGGCATATTAAAATTACTTCCATGAGAAAGCAATACCAATGAGCTTTATACAAACATTCTATTCCCCAGTGGTAGCAAACAAAGCATTACAAGAAATAAAGTGAGTTGATAAAGGCATCAATGATTTTGGTTCCACAGTATTGTTTCAGCATGAATTAGGAATAAGACAACTCCTAGTGGCTGAGCTATACACCACCACACTGACATGTTAGGGCAGGATAGAAGGATCCCAGACAGTCTCATCTCCATAGCTTGTGACTACAAAAGCAGCTGATGCTTTCTTGGATAATACAGAGAACATCGCTCTCAGGAAGAACTTCACGTTTCTTTTTTTTTTTTTTTTTTTTTTAGCAACTTTAATTACCACTCTGGGAGACACAGAAAAATCTGCTGCCTACTTTGCTCTTGGTAGTTGGCTTGCCGGCATTAAGTGGAGGTGGGAAGGGGAAACTCTGCAAGTGGTTGAGGCTATTATAGATGACACCACTTCTCTGCATGAGGAGTTAGTGTGATGCCAAGAGGAACACAGGTGAAAAACCTTTCCAGGAGAGATGCGCCCTTGTACAGGGGTCCATAGGCTGTGCATACCCATATATGGCTGCTTTCCTGATGCTTTGCTTAATAAAGTCATGTCTGCTGTATGTGGGAGGTGTGAGTTACACTGAGAAATGCCAAAGTAGCTCTCAAAGTCCTTGCTGCATTTTAAAGGTTAAAACTAGGAACAGTCTGGCATTCTCCGAAAGGTCTTTAAATGGAACAGAACTGTTTAGACACATGATTGCAGCACAAGCACCGTCTCTTCTGTATCCTTTTCAGCTGGACTTTGTGAGCTGATAGGCACAGAGTTTGTTTTCAGCAAAGGCCACGCTGTGGCTTTTTTCTATGTATCTACGGTTTGTGCTCTCTGAGATCAAAAAAAACAGCAGTGCATTGAGACCAGGAATGGTTTCACACAATTTGCAATTTGGTAGCTTGAAAGACTCCTAAATGCATATTTAGGGATAACGATAACGGAGCAGCTGGAATGCTCACAGCTTCCTGTGAAATTTCCCTCCTTGCTGAAGTAAAAGCCCAATGAAATGCCGAGGTGCTGAGCAGGAGTGGTTCCATTCATTTCAGGGAGTTTTCTAGATGTTTAAGGCACATGCACATCAGGGCATTTTTTATTTGAGTGCCTAATTAAGGGTAATAACATAGTTTTAGTCCTTTGTAACTCCTCCCAGTTTATGATACCAGCTTGTATGGGGCCTCTTAGGCAGGACTCTGTTGCAACAAGCACTTCTCAGAAGGAATGGGAGTATCCCCTCTCTTTGCATGACATACAAAGTACAATTGCATATCTCAAGGTTTTCTGTTCTTGCTATCTCCTTTCACATATTCTTCTTTTTCACCGAATCCTGTTCCCTTCCCTAAATTTGTCCGCCTCCCTCTGGATAGGCACCCTAATAATACCATTGTTACATGCCCAGGAAGCTTGGTCTTCTCTTCAGGCCTCGCTCATCATACCCAAACTGTGCGTGTACCACCCCTGCCAGCAACTACTCCCTACTTCAGCTTGTGTGTCTGACTCCATTATACAGTGTAATAGTCTGTCAGATTGCTCGGTGTCTCCAAATCGCTCACTCGCAGCAGGAGGCTGCTGCCAACTTTTTGACAGTGGGACTCCATCAAATAGCTTCTGCCTGAGATGGCTATGCCTTTAAAATACTCCCAGAAAAAGCTTCACTCTTTCCTTTCCCCTTTTTCTGGAATGACAAAAACTGATGCCTCTGGGCTGACCCAGCAGAGGAAGCAGCTGGCACATCAGCAGACTGGAAGGGTTAGGTGTTGTGTAGGCTGCATGACAGTAAGAAAGAGCTCTTATTTGACCTTTGTGCCGTCCTTCCCCTTGTTTGGCTCAGCTTCAAAACAATAAGTTTTAGATGTTTTTTAATGAGCTTGTTTATCTCTAATGCTAAGTCCCTAGACTTACGCTCTTTCATGCTGCTAGCCAGCAGTGGGAAGGTTAAAAATGCAGTCAGTTACCAGTGGCAACATACTAGTGTTGTAAATCCTGCCCACACATCTTCAGATCTACTGACATTTGAAACATCTAGGCCTTTTTTGTTAGCTATACCAGTGTAATTATGTCTCAGTATACCTTTTTTTCCTGCATGTCATCCTCCAGGAGTGCTCAGACAAGTATATATGAGGGATATATATGGAAGGAGAAAGAAAGGAGGCTGAAGTTATAGAGAAAGAAAGGAAGCCATTGCAAATTGTTCACTGGGAGTTTTGAAAGAGCAATATCACATATTAATAGTTGCAGTCTAATAGCAGATTATTGATCCCTTTGAATTATTTTAGTATGTTGCCTGTGAGCTGCAGGTCAGCATGTGCCAGTGAAATCAATTACGTTTTATATCAATACTGTATGCTTATCTTGCACAGCAGGGATGTGGAGGTGCTGTATGTCCTTGTCAGCAGTGCCATAAGCTAACAGACTGTATGTAGCATGGCTGGGATATATGATAAGGTAAGCATGTATGAAATCTCCATGCACGGTCCAGTGAATCATTTCCACTTCTTCTAAGAGTCAGCAGGGACAAGAAACAGCTTTGCTGTTGGTTAGGATTCGACTCGATGCAAAACTGGCCTGAATGACTGTGACACCCCTTTGTAACAGCACACACACACAGACACACACACACACACACACACACACGTGTGTGTGTGTGTTTTCCAATTTCCAATTGCACACACGTGCCATTTCCAAATGGAGTGTACTTCTAAATGCCAAGAGAAAAAGGCTTGTGCTATTTGGTCGAGGTTTTTCTGTTCTCACCACTGCCTTGCTCAGTGGCTATGACCACTGCTACTTCTGCAGGACTTTGTAGGAGTCCACCCCAGTACAGGCAACAAAATGGAGCCACAGGTGATGGGTAAGGGCAACCTGAACTTCAGCTGGATACATCCAAGATAGCAGCAAGCCCCAGCTAGAGTCTTGCCATTGGCAAGTTTCTTTGCACATCCCCACAAAGCAGGGCAGGCAGAAAGGGCCATCCCCTCATGCCCGGCACTGGCAAGTGATCTAGAGTAGCTGATCATTTTTGCTACTTGCTGCTGGCCCAGAGACAGCAAGGAGGGGGCTACCTGGAGCACTGCTCTTCCTCGGACAAAGCATCTTGCCCATCATCCTTCACACAGAGCTGTATCCAAAGATACATGCAGTGTTAAAAGACAGATAGTAAACTACAGTACCGTGCAGTACTTAACATCTGTTTTAAAATTTCCTGTTATTGATTTTTATACAGAAGTAATATAGCTTACATCAGTGCTGTATTACAGGCATCTTAATCACCCGCGTCTTCAGGCGTGGTATCTTTCTAAAATGCTATCGGTGTTAAAAGAAAATAGGCCACTAGAGAGAACAAACTAATAAAAGCTTATGATTATAAAGAAATCACTAGCAGTTTACATCCCTGTCCACTCCTATGTGGAGAGCTATTTATGGGATGGGCATGTTCCAGGCTGCGTAAAGGTGGCAGTAACTGGTGGGATTAATCACATGAGTAAACACTGCACTGATGAACAAAGATTTGCCAGGATTAAGTACTCAGTTCTTCTCTGCTCAGTTAAATCAATTTATTATGTGATCAAGGCCTGTGCTCTGGTTTTTGCAAATGTGAATTATTTATAACATCATGCTGAATTTCAGCCATATACACTGACTCCTTTCAATAGATTTAATGAAGTCTGAGAAATTACCCTTTGTCATATGTCTTGATGTTAGTGGGCCCTTACAGATTGCTTCTTCCATAGATGCAGTGTATAGATCTTTAATCTGGTAATGGACTGTCCACTGCCTTCAGCCACTATTCTTGCTTTTGACAGTAACAAGGCCATTATTACAAATTCAGCACAATTTGTCCACGGCATATTGCTTACATAGAAGGGGCATATCACAGGCAGACGTTCCTTCCTCATATGCAGAACAGCATTTCCAGTAAGGTAACCAAACATACTCAAGCCCTTATGAACATTCAAACATTACAGCACTTGATAGATGAAGAACCCTTTCCAGTGTAATTCATTAGAGTGTATACAGTGCTGCTTAAGGCAAATGATATACATAGGAGATTAAAACTGGCCATTAATTTGCATATAGTATTCTTAGTAATATTTTAAGAATTACTACATATTTAACCAAGCTAACAAATAGTTTTGAAGTTAAACCATACTTCCGTTTTATCTCAACAAGCAAGGAAATGTTCAGCCTGCTACTGCAGACATCTCTATTGACTTTAAAAGGGAACTTGTCTGCTAGTTTTGATTTTTCAAATTGCACAGAAGTTAGATCACCAAACCATCCTAAAACAGATGGTGCAGATACCGTTATAACAAGAGCCTGTTATTGCACTCTATGTTTTGTGGGTTACATTTCAAATATTCAGCTGGACTAGCGAGGGGTGGATAGCTCCATGAACGGAGCTCAGAGGAACTGTGGAAATATATATCCACCCTGAGTCTTGACACATCATTTACTGCGTGATATTACTAGACTTGGTTAGGAAAATAAAAGTGCCAACACGGACAGCCTTTTTTACAAGCAGAAGGAAAAGAATGTTCCTTCTGTGGGAGTCATTGCCATCCCTGCCACTCATTGCCATCCCTGGCTCTCATGGGTGAGGAGTCTGGTCTGCACTGAAGAGCAGTCCTTCCTTCTCTCATCCCTCAGCAACAGGCAACACGCTCACCACACAAGAAGACAGGCTGGCACTGCACTGTCATTGCTTAGAGAAATGTTTCATTTCTAGCTCAAGGTTTGTCTGGAGCTAGACAAAGGTTATGAACTCAACACTTAGACACATGAGGTACCACCTTTTATTTCCTCTAGGTCCTACTGTGCTCGTTCTTTGCTTTTCAGACATTCGATCATACGTGCATTATCCCTTAAGGCAATGATGATTTTTGAAAAACCCACACTTTTAACTCAGTCAGTAGTTTAATTGACAAGAATATACATACTTTACCACCTTCAGAAAGCAGGCATGAATATATGAGGATTAAATGAAGTTTTGAATAGACAGTGGTTTTATTATTCTCATCTTTTTAATCCTTTTCTAATTTGTGACCAGTGATTTCGTTTCACAGTAGGAAGTCATATCTCAGCAGCAAAATAATAGGACTGGAAAGGAATAATTGCCTTTTCCCCATGATATCGTATGAGTCTCTAATTGCACCTCACTTTTATCACTTACCCTTTACTGGATCTTCTGGTTAGTTTACCCTAATGGTAAACATTCAGTCATATTAGAGCAACACTGGATTTTGTACCACACAAATGCACACCTTTGTTATGCAGTATGCTCCTTTGATTTATATTCTTGATATAATTTCAATGGCTACCAATATTATCTAGAATTTCCATAATTTTGAAGATGAAATCTGGGACAGGGCAATGCCTTGGTTTTTTTCTCTTGTGAAAACTGAAATGTATGGATATTTGGTTGATTGCAACTTTTGACTTCAGGGTGAAAGCATAAAAACTTAGTTCACTTTAGACAATGCAATCTTAGTAAAAACATTATGAAATATGTGTGTCATAAATCCCCCATGAAATTAACCAAGTATCAAGGGTTGTTACTGTCATTAATTTTTAACTGTCTTAATTTTCTCCCAGTAACTTAAAAGAATTAAAATGTGTGCTTGGCTGATCTCCTATATAAAAAGATTTGATTGATGATCTCTTGCTTTTTCTAGATCCTGTGCAATTGTTTTAATAAGAGTATTTCATATAGTTCCATATGTTGAGTGAATGCTGCATTTAGGAGCACATATATGTAAGCCCTACAGATTATTACATTTAAAAGTTCTAAGTATAGACCTTCATAGTTATGTGAAGCATTTATAGAGCAATATATACCATTATATACCCTATTTAGCATTTGCCTAGCCCTACTGCCTTTATGAATATGGTTTTCCTCCTTCATTCTCTTTCACTTCTTAGATTTATTCCAATGTGTTTCCTGATTTACAGTGTTTCATGCTCTGCTCCTTTGTGTTGGTCTGTAAGGATAGACCCTAGTGCTCCCATGAAAGAGAAGGATCCAAGTGCATCCATGCAAACCCACTGAGGGAGGGGACTGTAGTGCATATCTTATAATTAAAAAGTGTTCTCAGAGTGTTAATATCAACAACTAGTATTTCTTTAAAAAAAAAAAAAAAACAACAAAGCAAACGGAAAATTTTACACTGACACCTCTCTTGTTTACACTGTAAACTGTGCTGAGTGCCTGGACTATCTTGTACACTATGTTTACATAGGCTTTCAGAAATCAGTTAACTCACACAGGTAGGGACAGATCTACAAAAGCATCCAGTGCATTTAGACACATGTACGCATTGAAAACCCGGCTTTCAGTAGAGTTCTAGTTGTTCTGTAAAGTCATTCTTACGGAACTGGGCATTTAAAAATTGGGCTCAGGACAAATTTGAAAAAGCAGACTGACCCTATGGAGTCACCATGCTGTTCCAGGTGCAGTGAGATCTGTAGGTATGACGGTGGCTTGGAGAATAAGCATCACCTCACCTCTTCCAGCAGGTAACTCACTGAAGGCTTTATTCAGTGTGTACTTCGGTCAATTTTTGTCTATTTACGAGAGGCTCGGCTCATTTCTATATTACAGGGCATTCTCAGATCCCTTCCTCTTTGTTCCTTTCCTTACAGTTAGGAAAACTCCCAGTTACTCTCTGACATTATTGTGTTACTTCTGGCAAAAACTAGCTCCCATAGTCCCATTTTGGATGAGTTTTTATTTGAAACCTCTCTACCGGTTTTGTTCTTATTAGCTAAACCTATGGATAAGTATCTCCAAAGTAGTTAGAAATTGATTTTGTTTGATTGGGTAGTTGTGTTGGATATTCTTCCCTTTGTTTTATAAGGCGTAAGCAGCCTTATCACACATTTTTATGAACCATTAGCCATCAGGCTTCCTGGGAACTATCATATTGGGAACTATTTGTCTGTGCAGAAATGTAATGAAGCAAAGGAGGAAGGCAGCCCAACACTTTCAAGCTGATAGAGCTCTCCCTACCTAGAACTTATTTTGTGCTTGGCATCTCAGACCCTCAATTTTCCACCTGGAATCCTGGCTAAAATGGTACTTCAGAAAACCAAGCATTGAAATCTGCTATGTAGGATTCTGCAGCTCTGCTGGAGGTTTAAAGTGTGCAATTTGAAAAGGATTTAAAAGTCTCAGCCTTCTTTCAAAAGTCTCTCCCAGTGACAAGTATCCTCAGCAGCTTGTAAGGAGCACGCCAGTACTGGGACTGGAGTGCACAGGAGAGCACATGCTGGCAGATGTTGGTGTGATGCCAGGGGAAGACCAGCTGCAGCTCTGGTCCCCAGGAGCAGCCTAGCAAGCAGGTTTCACCCATCTTAGGCCATACTTACATGTCTAGCAACAAGCTAAGTGTAAGTAGTCCTGCCTTCTCCTCCCTCTCACTCCTAAACCCTGCTGAATTACATCCACACTACTGCCATTCCCTTCACTGGGCTGGCGCAGCTGCTGGTATGGGCACATAGTGACCACAACTGAGATGAAAAACTATCACTCAAAACCATTTTCTTTTCTGGCAAGAGCATTTCCCTGCTCCAGCTCTCTGGGTGGTTGCATGAAGGCTTGCTCAACAGAGAGATGCGGGTGGGAAGCGGGAAGAGGAGAGAAGGACTGGGGTCCTCCAGCAGCAGCAGAGGCTGGAACCCCTGTGAAGCCCACGTGCTTGCAGTGCTACTGCAGCTTTCCATGTTAGTTGAATGGGAGATTCTACTTTCCACCTGATTTTGTTCTCTGAGGGTGCTAAAATAAGTTAGCAAGTGCTCTGTCATTTTGGCTATTGTAATACTGAAGAATCTGGGGACTCTAGGCTTTGATAAATAATGAGTATACTTATGTAAGTTTACTTATAATAAGTGACAGAGAAGAGAGAGTTGCTGCTACTTTGGCCCATATCGTTCCTGTATGCTACCTGCTGGGTTCGTTGTTAGATCTAACCTCCTTCTCTGAAATAGCTGCAAGAGAGGCTAAGTGTAACAGGTTTATTCTGAACCTCCTACCGAGATGCTAATTCCAGTTTCAGCAGCTATTTGTTCCCTTGCCTTTAGACTGTTTGTTCCTGGATTTGCCATTCCCTCTCTTCCTGTAATGTCAGACTCCATACTGCAGGGGAGAGGCAGCAGCCTTCAGGAAGGCTCCAGAACAGCACAGTTGGGGGTGCTTTGCACCTTCTCTAGCCTGCTAAGCATGTACTTTGCACCCTCTGAGAAGCGGGTTCTCCTCTACTCCTACTCCTATGTACTCAGTGAGACTTCCTGACACTGGCTGCTCGAGCGGGGATGATAGGACTCGCCTGACTCAGAGTAGTCAGCTCCCTGGCAAGGGGCAAAATGAGAGGTGCGAGTCACATTCAAAACTATGCCGCTCACAACAAATAGCAAACTGAGCCTGCCATAAGGCAAGCAGATGGATGTGGTGCCCTTTGGTTCTCTCCAGCTACAAAAGTGATTCTTTTTTCCTGAATCATGCCTAACAATGGTACAATTATTTTTGGACCACCACCAGGACATCACTGATATAATAATTGTGTCTGTGGTACAGCCGCTGGCAATTACTTGTGGCAGTGGTATGTAGGTAGCAGTGTGTTTAGAACCATTACTTTCTATTTTTAGATGTTTTCGCAGCTCATCTTAAAATGTTCTTGCTGTCTAGTAAGACAGAGCATGACTCTGGGTGCCCAGCTTGAGATCATTAAAGGACTCTCAGCTTTGATAAGCACCAAAAAACTTCTCTGTCAAAGATAAGCACCTGAGAAGTGGGACACCCCAAATACACATTTTTTGGTACTTTCTTCCAGATGTCTGGACATTGCTGACCATCGTTGTCTAGTTTGTAAACATTTACTTTTCTTGGTATGTTATTCAAGGAGTAAGCTGGTATGGAGGTCGTTGGTAATGATGTGATGGTGATTATGCATTATTTTTGTGTATTGATTGTATTATAAGTTGGCTCTGTAGAATCACTAGAAATACCCAGGGATGCATCTTGAGAGACACTATTGGAAAGGCTAAGGGTGAGATCACAGCACTTAATTTAGCTGAGGGCAGGGGTCTAGTTCTTAGGCAAAGCAGTGTGTGGGTACAGTGCTGAGGCCTTTCATACAGCCAATGGCAAGAAAAATTTCCTTCTAAAGGACAGGGACCAGTCTAAGTTTTTCCATTATTCTAGGTAGGTATGTAATTGCTGCCATCTCTCCCATCCTCCTGTACTCATCTCTGTGTGGGCTACTGCTTACATTCTTACCTCCTCATGAACTTTGCTGTCTTCTAAGTGGGCAGTTCTGCTTCTCTGCTTCTGTGGTCTCTCATTAAGGTGTTTATACTCCAGAACAAGCCATTAGGAGATGCTACATATTGTGGTGACTTTTATCCTTTGCTGGAACTTATTTACCTGACAGATGACCACAGAAAAATTCCTTGTCCATTTAAGATCTACAGCAAAGACAATACGAGAGGCTCTGGTGCTGATTTCCAGGACACTTGGGCAGGATTATAAAGCTCCATTTTCCCCTTTTCCCCTTGACACCAGCAGTTGTGACATATGGTCAGCATTTGACATGGCCACAGCTGAGTAGCTCCCGATTTAGACCTAGGCTGCATCTGCCTCCAGAGACACAGGTGGAATCTGAGCCATCTGTCTAATGCTAAATGAAGAGAGAGCCCAGGGATTGTGCCCTTATATGACTTTTTTCTTTTATTTCCTTTAAATAAATAGATTAACCATTCTTGATCTTCTTACAAGTTTGAAAACAATGGAGGATGGAAATTGCAGCTGGGAAAAAGTTTTGGGGGGCTTCTAAGTACAATAATGTCATTGATTTACCGGAGCACATCCAATGGGGAACAGCTAGGGACTGGAGCACATGATATAAGAGGAAAGACTGCAAGAGCAGCTGGGTTTGCTCAGCCTGGAGCAAACCCAGCCTTAACAGGATATTATAGGGAAGATGGAGGCAGTCTTCCCAACTACAAGTTGCAACTGGTCAGATACTAGAAAAAAGGTTGTGACAATCAGGATAGTCAAACACTGGAAACAGAGAGGTTGGGGAACCTCCATCACTGGAGATCTTCAAAGCTCCAAGGGACCCCAGGCATCCTGTTCTAACTGCAGGCTTGGTTCTGCTTTAAGTCAGATGTTAGATCAAATGACCTGAAGAGCTCTTCTGTAAATTAAATTATTCTATGATTCCATAACAATTTAGTGCATAGCATGAAGGTAGGAAACTAGCAGCTGCATGCTAGGGTACGGCATGAGCACTGAGTAGCAGAAGCCATATACAATTTATATCATATGATCATCACAGCATGAACTGTTTCCCTGCTCTTTCACCAGGTGTGTTACCAGATCAGTGCTGCAGTGTTTCTTGTAATGCGTTGCTTGGCCTATGGCTTGCAGTCATTCCTTTTCTCCAGAGTGAGATGAATACTGGCAATGTGGTGACTATTTACACCAGGTGTAATTCACACCAGGCGTAATTCACACCAGGCAGGCAATACTCAGTCACATAACAACTTCAGTTGTGTTCATATCTTGTTATGTGTGACTGTACCCTCCTGCAGTGACTATGGGTACACCAGCCTCAAAGGCAACTGAGCAGTTCTTCAACTTCCAGCATTTCAGAGTTTGTGAAAATATTAGGGTGAACAAATACGTTATTTGCATTTCAGCATTCTTACCTGATGCATTAGTATCATTTTTCATTTGTCAGTCCCGTCACAACTATCAGTTCACTGCCAGTGGCAGAGACATCCTTCTGATTCTGACGTTTGGAACAGACTATCCACCAAAGACTTCACACACCCAAGGAGCTAAGAGCATCCTTCTCCTGCCTGAGGTTGCAAACCCAAGCCTGTACCCATATCAACAAGTGTACTTGGGTTATATTCCTTCTACAGGTATCATTGTCCCAGGATGCTATGAGCTTGCAGTGTCACTTAACTTCTGATCTTAATTTAAATTATATTTGGCTGGAGTTGACTCTTTCTACTTTATGGCCTCTCAAAGCTCCTTTCAGCTCTGTTTTCCACAGTTACACAGAATAAAACATAAACCAAAAATACTAGCTCGGCCAGGCTAATGTTTAAGGTTTCACATAGCAGAAGGCTGTGAAATGATGGAGTCAGACACCATGAAGAAGGAACCTGGTAGGTGCAAGAACGATGCATATAACCGGTACGTTATAAACCAAACACAGGAAATCTGTACTGACTCCATAAGCATTCAGACATGTGGAGAACTACATGTGATGCAGGGAATACTGAAATCCTCACTGAAAACCAAAATTTTGTGCTGTCAAGCCAGCTTACTTAATTTTATTGCACAATAAGACATGACAAACAAGTTCAAAACCCTTGACCTGGAAGTCTAATAAAACACAAGAACTGATAAGTATCAGACAGTATAAAAAAAAACCAATTGGAACTGAAAGGGGCATGGCTTTATAGAGGGGTGAGTCACAGGTAATGTAAGTTGTTTCTGCCAGTTTCATCAGGCACCTCAGTGAGCAACAACTTAAATCCTGCCACCACGTCTGGCCAACTGGTTCAAGAGCTCTTCTATTGGGTGAGAGAAAAGCAGACAAAGAAGAAACTTGCCCTGTTGGCTGAACTTAGCAACATGAGTCAGGCTGTGCTTCTCTGGAAGCACCTCTGTTTCAACCTGTTCGTTGTAACAAGGTAGGAAGGTGGCTTTGGCCTATGGCCACACTGTGAGGGTGGTGACTTCTGGCTGGGCAAATGGCTGTGCCAGGATGGCAGCACCCACCAACGCCACTTTCAGGATGACTCAGAAGCTACAGGGTAGATGTGTAGTGGATGTTGCAGTTTCCACTTAGCAGAGTTTTCCCTCCAATAGTCCTCCCTTGTTGTTTTGGTTCCCAAGTCCATGGGCGTAGTCTTGGGCTGTGGAGGTGGAGGAGCCACCGTGGTGCTGTCCCAGGTGGGGCGCTGCCATCGAGCCACCACCCACCCCACAGAGTAACCATCACTCCACCAGGCAATAAACTGAATAATATTTGACATGATAAACTGAAGACAAAAAGCAACACAAATCACACATGGCTGTACCTGGTGCTCCTGGATCCTCTTGCTCTTTAATTCCACCAGAAAAGCTCTGCGGGTGTGGTGGTCAGCACCAGTCTTTGAGTCACCCCTTAGGTGGTGGTGGGACTGGATAGTGCCACCACTAGTACTGCAAAATCTTTGCTTTTAAGATTTTGTCCCTGAAAAGGATGTTGCTTGTCTTTTAGGTACTTATGGAACACAAACAAAGGTTGATGGTTAATCTCAGCTGTTTTGTGCTCACAGTAGTAACCGACAGTGACGTCTATTGAGGGTTCTGCTCTCACGCACGGGGAGCACTGAAGTGTGGCAGGAAGCGAGGAGAAAATGTGTGCAAAAACAGGAAAAGGAGAGGAAACTGGGTGTGAATTTAAGAGGCAGGGGCTGCACTGGACAAGGCTGAAAGCCAGACTGAGCCTCAGGGTGGAGGGTGGGTGGTATGTGATCTCAGATGAGATGCAGAGGGTAAATACAGGCAGCAGTCAAGCTGCCCTGTTCCTTCCATCAGCAGTGCACTTCTGCCTGGCATGAGGGTCCCACACAGGTTTACGAGGAGGTGGGGCTGGTAATCTTGTATTTTCACCCTATGAAAATGTTTAAAGTTTCAGACCAGGAAAGAAACCAGCTGGAAGATGGAGGAAAGAGCCAGCTCCAAAGTGACTGGGAACTCCTAGTTTGGGTACAGGAGTACCCCTTCTCTGTAGAATGGTACTTGGAAAAATGAGGAATTCAACATTTTCTCAGCAAAAAGAGTTCGCTAGAAAATGTTGTTCTTGCATAAGATCAGCAGTAGTTGGAGAAAGGCCTTTCTTCCTGCTCTTTCTCATTGCAGGGACTTGCAGATAACAGTCCTTACAGTCACACCTTCTTCCCAGAGGCATGTGTTTGCTCTCTACCTACAGCTTAGGCAGGACTTTGGGGCTCCACACATCTGTACATGGCCTCTGAGGAAGGCTGTGACCATCTGCAGAAACGGGCAACCAGCAACCTTGCTGTGTGAATCAGCTGCAGTCATGGAGTGATGATCCTCCTCAACCGGGTTGGATCCCAGGCAATGGGATGAATCCCCGGGAAATCAATAAGCTCTAATTTCCCAGAAACCCTTCATGTTAGAACTAAGAGAGATGACGCTGAAAGCTTTTCAGTGCAGAGAATGATGAATGCAGTCCGTTGTTGCTGCTGCCGCTGCCGTTACTATTATTACTATTAATAAAGAATCGCTCTTTCTTCCCGATAATTGCCTTTGAAATGTTTCCCTGGTAGAAGCTGGATCAACTGCTTTCCCAGAGAGGGGTTTTTTTCTGACCCCCTGTGCTGTGACGTGTCAGGCCAGTGTAAAGCTTGGAGCCCTTGCCCTGCCAACTGACTGGCAGCTGGGGGGGAGCAGCTCCCCAGGCACACTGCTCCTAGGGCTGCCCTCACCAGCACTGCTCCCACACCTGGGAGGGAGCGCTGCCAGCCTGCAGCAGAGGATAGGAGTGTAACCAGTCCTGTAGATGAGGGGAATTATTTCGTCCAGGATTTTGAAATGAGCAACTAAGCAGGCACACTGTCCCAAGCCTCAGTCCTGTGGGAGGAAAAAACCAAAGTGCCCCAGCACACGTGGGGCTGCCTTTGGGAAAGGGATGGATTTCCTCTTGCTGCAGACCGCCTGCTGCAGTTGTAGGGCTGTGAAAGGGAGGCACTGCACGGCCTGGTGCCAGGCAGCAGAACAAAACTGACGTGCGTCTTGGGCACACGTAGCTACACATTGCTATCAGCCCACTTGTCTTTCTGCTAGGAAAAGGTGCTCTGAAAGCAAAACCACTGCTTTCCTGCGAATGCAGCTGTGCTAGCATCCTGCTTTGCCAGAGGCATTGCCTGTGGGGCAGGAGGCATGCGTGGGGGCAGGAGGCATGCGGGCACCCAACTGGGACAAGAGGGACATCCCCTCCGGAGCAGCCTGTGGGACATGCCCTAGCAGCCCTGCTTGGCACCTTTCAGACTTACTTAGATCCTTACATTTCAATCTGAGGCCTGCTCTGGCTTATGCCAGTTGTTCATGGTGCCAGCCAAACCCGGAGCACCAGGGTTTCAGCTCTGATCGTAGTCACTGACTCTCTTTTGCACTGGCAAGCCTGAAGACAAACACAACAGAAGGGGACACACTAGCATCCTGTGTTAATGGGCACACAGCAATGAGTGATGGGACTCGGACCCCAGGGTGTTCATAGGCATCTGTGGGTGCTGTTTACACCAAGAAAGACACTAATAGGCACTCTGCTGCCACAGTGCGAGTCTAATTTGAATTCTTCGAGACACTGATCTTTTATGAGACAGAAAAAATGCAACAAGTAACAGGTTTGGTAGCATTTAAAACTGATGTCCAGCTAGCAGTACACATCCCAGTCAAGCTTACTTGAAAATGGAAAATGAATGTATTTTAATTTCATTTCCATGTAGACAGTGCTAAAACTACAGGTTTCTAAAGCAGTCCTTCACTCAGTGTTTAATGCTTTCATGCTCAGTGCTTAATTTCGCTCGTATACTAGTTGGTTTTTTTATCCATTGTAGTATAACTTCACTTAGGCAGGGACACATGAGGTGCTTGAGTCCTTCCACCACTTTGCTCAGTAAGTGCCCTGAGAGCATTTGCTGAAGCTTGCGCTATGTTTTAGCCAGTTTCAGCTCAACCACAGAACGCTACTTTGTCAAATAAAACTGTTGAGACAGGTCTGAGATGGCTCAGCCTTTTGTTGAAGCATATGTATCTTCCCTTACCAAAAATAACAAAAAAAAAAAAAAAGAAAAACAAAAAGAGCAGGAAGGCAAAAGAGATGTTTAAAATATTTTCCTGAACTGCACAATGATGAGCAGTTCCGGGTTTAGTGCAATCTCTTTCTCTGGCCAAACATGGTAAGGAAGTGACTGTTACCCACAGCACACGCTTGCAAATAGCTCCTTTCAGCAGCTGGAGGAAGCGAGAGACGGCTGCTCAGCTTCACTGTCCCTAGCTTGAGTTCAGAGAAAGCCAGCAATCCACAGAGATGCGATGTCTGTATCAAATGAAGGAGGAAGTGATTAAAAATTACTCATTCCAAAGATAAATCTAAATCACTGAATTGTCTTTCATTTTCCCTGAATATGAAAATAAAAATACAGTCAAGTTTAGGATTTCCCTAAAAAGGAGTCCAGAGCAAGAGAAGGGGCCTGGCTAGCCTACTGTAGCCCAGAGCAGGGATCCAAATGCCTGGGGCTGGTGGCAGGCCCTTGCTGTCTTCTTGGCTTTCTCTCCACTCTTGATCACAGGAACATGGCACCTAAAACTTGTACAGAGCCACCTCTGTCCCCATTTCTCACCTGGGGCTCAGCAGCTGCTCTGATCCTTTACACTAAGGCTGCACTTGTCCACCCAAAACCAGCATTTCACCAGGGGAACAGAATGAGAGCACCCTATCGCTCCTACGTGCACCACGGTGCTTTGCACGGAGATCTGGGAGTGTGTGGGGAAGAAGAGGACGGTGGCTCATTGCTGTGGCTTTTCCCCTCCTCCTGCCTGCGGCTCCTGCTGCTCTGCCATGTATCCAGCAGCGCAGGCAGTGGGGTGCTGCTCACCGCCACCTTGCCTGTGGTTAGCCCCACGTCTCCAAATTTGGCCACCTGAATTGCTAACTTCCATGGTGTTAATCTGTGAGCTGGATCCTCCCCGTTTTGTGAAATAAATGAATGATGTAAAGTTTTACTGCATGGTGCGAAAAGGTTCACACTCACTCATTTTCACTGCGCTCGCTTGATTTCTGGTGAAGCTGCCCTGAGTAGAGCGAGGGCTTTGGAGCTGCAGGAGATCACAGCCACAGTGGAGAGGATCAGCCCAGCTCTTGGTGCGGCTGCAAGCACACCCAGGGACCCCGCGAGGTGATGCTGAGCTGGCAAAGGCAACTGGGGAGTCCTAGCAGTGACCGGCGTTAAAATCTCAGCTCACTTAAATAAATGCCAGCTGCCTCTGCGGAGGGGCGGGGGCTTCAACTGTGGGGCAGAAGGTTTCCCTGGCTGTAAGCGTGCTAAGCTAAAGCCCTCTCTGCATCGAGTCACCAAAGGGTGACCTTTTAGCAGTAACAGAGGAGAGGTCTGTAAAGGCAGGGGATTATAGAAATGTTAGGAGCAGTAGGCCTTGTTTGCCTTAACAAAGCACTGTCTGAAGCAGCATCATGTGCAAACAATAAAGAACTTAAGCTAAAAAGGCTGGCGGGGGAAACCTGTGACCACTTGACAGGAGGAAGGCTGAGGTCCACTGATTCAGACCCTGTATTTCAGCTGGGCTCCGCTCACAGCCTCCCCGCCTGTCAGGGAAGAGCATTGAGCAATGTTGCTGAAAGATAGGGAGAGATATCTTTAGGGACAGTGGAAGGAATACCCACAAAAGCCAGCTCCCTATTTCTACCCCACATTCAAAGCTGCAAAAATTCATATGCAACTATAAATCTATTGCTTTGTAATCATAAACTGCCTTTTTGTGTTTTAATAGGAAATGATCTGATAATTTCACTGAATGGCATTTTTAGGTAATTTAAGAAAAGACAGTTGATTGTAGACTTTCATAAGTTGTTTAGCAAATAAATATAAAACTGAAGAAAAGCATGACAATGTTTTCAGTGGCAATTTGGTGGCAATTTTCACAGACACAATAGTGCTACATGCAAAATGTATTTCTTTTCATGTCACTGCTGACATAAATCAGATATCCTACCGCTACTGTCTTTTTTTGGCTGCAAATTCATCTCAGAAAATTTGCATTTTGAGTGTTAATAATGCAATATCAGAAGAACTTATTGACTAATGTTTTTTGATCCCATCAATAACAGCTTCTGGAGGTAGTTCCTGGTAACTGAATAATGTATTGATTCCTATACCAGACTCCTGCCCCAAGTTTTTTAAAGGTAATTTATGACTGTAATATCTTTTGAAGATTAGCTGTTTCAAAATTTTCACACTTACAGTTTACAAAGCCAATTTGTTTACAGGTATTATGAAGAGAGTGAGAAATTGAGGAGGATGGAAGAGGTTTCAATAAATACCTGCTACATGACAATTTCCAAGGTGTTATTAAAGTACATTCCTTTCAAGTCATACTCAGTAGCTACACAATAGCTGGACAACCATTTTACCAAAGTTAAACTTTTTAAAGATATTTACTTCACTCTATTTTTCATCTAGTTTTTTCTTTTTTCATTATTTGCATATTATTTACTATTGTCATTAATGTTTTTGAGAATGCGTTATTCTTATTATTATTTATATAGAATAGAGATAGCTTGGCGTCAGTAACTTTAGAGAGCACCAGAAAATAAGAAAATATTATATTTATACCTCATAAACTGTCATTTCAATCTTCTGACTATTAATTTAGAAGAATTAAAACAATACAGCTTCTTACATCAGCCTTGCCCTAGATTACAAGAGGAGGTCTTGCCTTCATTATTATATCTATCAAAAGCAAAAAAGTGTGGGTTTAAGCCCTGCAGAATTTTCTACTGAACATGTGTTTTCTGTGCTTTCTGTGGATAAGTTCATGGGCCTTGAGCATTGCTGAAACTGTAATTGCAAGCATTTATGTAATGAGGTGAGTGGGTTTTGCACAAGAATTAAGAGTGGGGAGCAGGTGAGTGTTGTCAAGGGGAGTCAGGGTGAAGGAGGTTGTCAGTGGTGTTCTTCAGGGACACATTTGGAAACCAACACAAACCAATTCATTCGTTATTGACCTTGGTACTAGAACTTGCTCTAAGCTTAAGACATGTGTCAGTAATATGAAGTGACACAGGGTCACTAAGGATGAAGAGGACAGGAGCATCATTCAAGGAGGACCCTGTGAATTAGAGCAACAGGAACAGGGTGAATTATAGAAACACAAAATGAAAAAACACGGGCATAGACTCACAAAAAGCTGGGTCCCTGTGTCAGAGGCAGCAGAGAGGGCAGAGGGAATGTGGATAGGTGGCTGAAGATCTGTGAACCACCAGTGTGATACTGCTGGGATTCAATTTCTAGGGACTGTGAGGAGCAGGACCGAATGGCTGGAGTAGTCCCAGGCAGTCCTTTTCCAATCCTACGTTGCTCTACTTCTATGATGCATCAATCCAAGCATGTTCAGCAGAAAAAAGGAAGCTTTAGTACCACAATACGAGGCATATGTAAGAATACCTGGAGAATATTAGAGTTGCTTTACGTTAAAAAAAAATAAAATTAAACTGAAACAGGAGCAGAGAAAAGCTACCAAGGTGATACAGGAACTGAGAGTAACTAATGAGATGAGATTACTGGATCTTTGCTTATTTAGCTTAGCAAAAAGAAAGTTAGGAAAGAACAAGATTACTTCGCTTAAATAAATTACTCAGAGAGTGTATAGTGAAGAGGAAGAAGCATCACTGAAATGAAAGGATAAGGACAGTGATACAGGCAGTCCTGGATTTAGAATCCTTGGGCATTTTTACAGTGGGTGTTGAAGAAAACACAATTTACAATTTCTATTGTTACCTTCCTCTGCTGCGCATTTTCTAGCAAACCAGCACACTGCTTATTTGGCCAGGATGGATGGAAGCTGAAGAAGGCTGAAGGAGGATGACCCATCTGGGTCAGTTTTCTTGTTGTCCTCTGAAGGAGAGTGGTGACTTTGTCTGTCATCACTCACTCCTTTGTGAGCTTTTCTGCAGTCTGTATCCTGACCTAAAGAGACAAACGGCCACTGGATCAACAGCTCAGGGCTAGTAACAGCTGCCAGGGAACCCTGAGAAGCTGCAGTACACACTTACCCTGTATCCTGCTGCCCTCCCCCTGGCTTCGTTTTGCATTTTGTGTGCTACGGGAGCCTGGTGAAGTGAAAACCAACAGTCCCTGGGTCCTGACAGCCAGATAATCCTGGAGCTGCAGAGGTTGCTTTGCAGTGGGAGGCCCTGAGGGCTGTTCCAGCTGGAGCAGCTACTGAACCCTGAAACAAAAGCTGAGCACTGTGGAAGTCCACGGTGGGGACAGGGAGTTGCTTGCAACCTGCCAGCTGTCTGTGGAGTGGGCTTAAGCATTAATTTCCTCAGAGTGCTAGGGGTAAAGCTAAGGATAAAGTCAAAAGGGCATCTGCTTCAGCCTGGCTCCAATATTATGTTTTCCCCATCTTTTTTCTCCATATGCTCAAGCAATGCTGTACCTGCCTGCTAAGACAAAACGCGGAGCACAGAGTGTGCGAGTGAAGGTGGGCATGCTGCTCTGGCATCGCACATGAAGGCTGCCTGTGTTGCCAGGCTCTGTCTCCTTCCCACAGCCCTGGCAGGAGCTGCAGCCATTGCTTTTGCTGGCAACAGGAGTGGTCCATGGCTGCAGTACACCCAGGAACCCCCTTTCTCTTCCATCCTCCTGGGATTTATGCAATAGCCCTTTTACATCTCTGCCCATGCAGATAGTCAGACTTAAAGGTGAGAAAAGAAATCCAGCTAGTGGGGGTCACTGCTTTTTGTCCTGTTTGTGAAGCATGAGAAATTCCCGCACACAGTAATCTCCCCAGCTGGCAAAAAAAAATTATGGGCTGTACCGTATTTACCTGTGTGAAAGCTAGATGCAGCCATGTCTTCACAGACTTTCCTTCATGTCCACAAATGAGAGCAGGGAAGACCAAACCCCAGGAACTACTCTGAACTTTAACTCAGCCAGCATTTAAGCATGTGCCTAACTTTAACTGCTTGGATAATCCTGTTCTAAAACTTGCTGCTTGTGTTGCCTGGCTGTGGTCAAAAGGTCTTTGGGACTCTTGATGAATGAGGACTAGGGGTATTCAGGGAGCTGAAAATAATGGGTTAGATCCTGCTTACCTAGCGCAGTCATGTCATTCCGTTCATGGTCTGACTGCTCGTATAAATAAAAAGAATAGGATCTGACCCAGTCTTTGCACCTAGTTGGAAAAAATCCCTCTTCTGGGTTTTGAGAGCAGTTTCTTAAAACAGCTTTTATTTGTTCAGCCTTTAAACAGACAGATTGTCTCTAAACCCTATCAAGTTCTGATTAAATTGTTGTGCAGGAGTCAACAGGTACATATTAAATGGGCTGTGAGATTACTTTCCGTCCTGAATGGCAGCACCATGTCTAATTAGAAAAAGAGAAATGAGGCTGGAGGAATGAGACACAGAACTGCAGCAGGAGCTCAGATAGAGCCAGGGGAGTGGGTACCGTGAGTACCTAATACAGTCTTCAGACCTTTGACCAGACGATTCAAGGTCTTCTCTGAGGATTGGTTAAGCTGCAACTTTTATTTTCCTTCTGCCTGTTTCTTATGTAAATTGAGCATGCCATAGGAGCAAGCAGGTGTTGGGTCCTTAATGTTGCCCAGGCAGAAATAAGAAAAAAAAAAAAAGTTTTAGATAAATGCAACAACTGTAAGAGGATTTTGAGCTGGAGGATAAGGAAGTTCTGAAATCTTAGAATAGGAAGGAACGCCTTTATTTTACTTGCTGCTATTGGTTGTGCTTCCTGTTGTGACCCCTCTGCAGTGTTTCATAACACCTTGGGGACTGCTAAGTCTAATGCTGTAATGAGGAACAAGGATTCCTAGTTCCTCCACACTATCTGCCAGAATTCAAGGTCTCTTTTGTCTGGTGATGACAAAAATTGCAATAGGAACTGAAGAGAAAAAAGGCAAAATTCCCCACTAGCTGGGAAAAATTACCATCTCAGTATTCTCAGAGCTAGGGCTCATGTACCTCAGTGTATGTCCTGAGTAATGCTCACATAGTTCCTGAATAGAAATGGCCATGCTGATTTTCAAAGGGCTTTGTTAAAAGTCATCTGCACAGCCAGGCTCTGAGGTGTGCTGACTGTCAGAGCAGAAAGGCAAGGATGGGATGGCAGGCTGCTGATGGGAGGGTAGCTCTGAAACTCGTACCGGCTCCTCATGGGCTGCTCTGCCAGAGCGAAATACGTAGATTCTGATATGCTGTATAGCCCTGTCTCCAACTCCTCTAACGTGCTATAGGTGACCTTTTACTGTACCCTTGAGCTATGGCCAGTGGAGGTGGGGAAGGGATGGAGAAGAGAAAGAAGGCATTTTTAGCATAAAGAACCTCTTTGCTGATACGCACCATGGTTATGCATGCACACGCAAATTCAGAATATTGGTTAAATATTTTTTTTGACCCATTAATTCAGCTTCTCAAACATATATAGATGTCTTATCCTCTGCCTAGGCTTTTGTACTAGCTGAGCAGCAGATACAGCCTAAAGCACTGCCCCAGCCCGTCTGCAGACCTGCAGCACTGCAAGAGGCATGTGGGTAGGAACATAGTATTTGCACATTGATAAGGCATAATAATTTTCAGAGTGGTTACTGCAGTTTATGCTTACGGCATTTGTAAAGTAAATCTAGTTAGTCTTTGTTCACTAGCAATACACCCACACAACAAATCCTATGGTAAATGGCAATAAGATAAAATCTGGAAATGCAGTCAGGAAGCAAAATAAAGTATCTGTTGGGAGAGGCAGCATGTAAGTCATACAAGTAGTTTTGAATCATCATTTTAGCAGAGATACATCTTGGATGGCTGTACTTTACCCTACAACACCAGTGAGAGAAACAGTTTACATAGCAAATTTGTTAGCTAGTGTCCAGTGAAGAGATAACAGGAGATGCCCAAAGAAATTGAGAAGAATTTGGCAGAATAAGAATTTTTAGAGTACAGCTTATGATGTTTACCAACATATTTTTTTCCATTGCAAAGCTGTGTTTGAACAGAGCAATGCTGTTTGTCGTAGTAACCTAAATTCCTAAGCAGAACAGAACCATCTTCTATTTTCACAGCACAATTTCACATGTAATAGGCCATGATCTCCAACACTTACCAGATCTTTGCCCTTCCCTTCTCCCCTCTTTCTCCTCTCCCCTTTCCTCTTTTTTTTTTCTTTTCTTTCTTTTTTTTTTCCCTCTTCTCCCCCCCCCCCCCCCCGCTTTGTATCAGGAAATGTGAATTGCATTCCATTAGTAAAACAAAATCACTCTTAGACGAGGTTTTCCCCTCTGTATCTAACAGACCTTTCCTGATCAAAGTTATACAAAAATTGGTCCTCTTCAGTAACTGTTCAGTTTGCAAGCAAACGGCTATTTCTCCACAGACTACCAATATTATTTCATCAGAAGAAATCCTGACCTTTTCCAGCTCAAGTGCTGTGAAAAATCATTATCAAACTGCCTGGAAGATGGAAACCATCCACCGAGTGGGTTATTGACAGCATGTGTTATACAGGCTTCCCAGGGCTGCTCCACCCATCTACCTTTTCCTGATCTGGATGGACAAGCTGTCATCATCAAGACCTCCAGCAAAATTCCAGCCCCTGCCAGGAGGTTGGGTGCTTATCGGTTTTGGCACAGTAGGGAATCTCTTCATCCTGTGGCTGAAGTAGTTTTTTTTCTCTTCTTGGAGACTTTGGATCACAGATAGAAGGGCAGAGCCCTGTGGCACAAGAACAGGCCTCCATGTCTCATGACTAAGCTCAGATGCAGAAGGCCTTACCTTCTTCTACTATGCTGCAGCCATCTTAATGTCACCATGGAGTGTTTGGGGCAGCATGAGTAATGCTTGTAACGCAGATGTAGATAACATGCTTCAATGGTATCTACTGCCTTTAAAGCCACAGTACGTAAAGAGAAAACACAATGAGATTATGGAAACTGCTGCTTACCGGACAAAGCAAAACACCCAAAGCAGGCTTTTGATCTCACCCATAGCTTCCATGTGAACTTGTTAGACAAATTAGAAATTTTAAAATAGTCTAAATGTGGGTGAAAAACCAAGATGGAAACTCACTTTCTTTTCAGGTGAAGATTTGAAAGCAGATAGTACGATCATTTGATGTGTCTCAAGAGCAGAGCCAAAAGCAGGGTTTTACTTCATCAGGCTAAAAGAAACTCAGAAATCTGCCTTTTTCTAGCAAAATTTTGGGGATGTTAACTGCATCTATTTTAAGTCTGAAGGCAAAGCTTTAGTGGAAGAATTTTGAAGCTAAGAACCAGGGCCTGACTGTGAAAGTACAAGTATGTTGCAGGGTTAAACTATTATTCACCTCATTTAGCCCTTATACCTTTCTAGTAGCAGAAAGAGCAGAGAAAGAGAAATTTAAACAAGAAGAAAATTCTGAGAGCTAAGTTTGGGGTGGCATAAGAATATGAAGAAGAAAATTATTAGAGACTTTCTGTGATGAGAAAATAAAACATGCTGAGCTAAAAGTAAGGACAGAGACAGTGGGATATGAAAGTGGTCCTACTGTACTGACTAGGTCTTGGAGAGTAAAATCCTTTCAATAAGGAAAGGTGATTTCCTGGTTTATCTCAGCCTCTTTTTCAAATTCAATAGGAGCAATTCAGTTCCTGGCACATACTGAAGAAAGTTAAAAATTAATGACTTATGAGAACTGTGCTGCTTATGGCAGAGTGAAGCCAAGGTCAGTACTGCTGCTGTACCAAAGGGCCAAGCATCGCCACCTGGATTTGGCCCAGCACTGGCTCACAGCAGCACGAGACTCTGGGAAGCCCTACAAACCTTGCCCCACTGGGAAGCTCTGCAAGCCTTCCCCCACAGGTCCATTCCACCTCCAATGGGAGCAGTGGTCCCAGGGAAAGTGACATTGTACAGCTGAATTGTAGTGCTTTGACTTAATACTTCTCTTTCCACTTCTGCCATCAGGGCTTCTGTGGTGGCTTAGCTGTGATTGAAGCTATGTGAGGTGATCTGCTTGGGTGAATGAGAGCACAGGCAATGTTTCTGTTTCCCCAAAGTGAATGTTACCAGGTAAACGACATCTTACATTGGCACAGGCTTGTCAAATGCTGGCTTAGGTGCTACTATTCTGCACTGCAGTCTCCAGTCAGCCCACCATTTCACACTGAATTTGTCCGTAAAATGTTTCCAAATGCTTCCTCACTGGGCAGTGTGTGAGAAGTAATGTCCCTGGAACAGATACATCAACAGGCCTGTACAGTTTCTTGATGGGTTGGGACTGCTCTGCGGTCTTCTGCTAGCTCAGGTGGTTTTCTTAAAGGGATTGCCTTCAATGCCTGCAACAAAGGATCTGTCAGCACCTTTTATAATACATATAGAAAAGTCTCAGTCAAAACTACTGAAGCTGAAAACACGTTTGTCAAAGTAGCTTTGAAATGTTACAGGTTCACCACTTTCTTCTGCAGGTACTTAAAACAGGTGTGATACAATCCTAATTTTTAGGTAACCTGAGAATGGGAGGTTGGACATATATAGTGAAATTTTTTTCACTATAAAAAACAAACCAAAAAAAAGGAGAAACAATGAAGTGTTTCTTGGCAAAGACCAGCAGAAGGATGTAGCTGGCAAGGGAAGCTGACTTTGATTAACCTTTACATTCAGTATGCACTTGTGACTCTTCATTTGTGCCTTATTGCAGCAAACGCATAAAAAGGCCCTGATTAATGTGATTGCTTTAAAATTATTTTTATTTGTAACAGCCTCCAAATATAAATCTGCATATTCAGGACATCTGAGTGCTGGTTTTCTTCCCGCCCTTCCCGTAAGTGCCTAGTGGAGGCCATTGCCTTGAGCATGGGGAGCGGTGTGTGCTGGGCAGCATATGGCACAGCAATGCCTCTCCTCTGACGGCTTTGCTTTGGCAGCCATATTCCTGACTTGTCCAGCCCTCCTGGTAACAAATGAACGTGTGCAAGGATGGAAGCATGAGAGCAGTGTGATGGGAGGTGATTTATGATGCCTGGCTGTCAACGTGATTCATTAAGTAAGCCTCTCGGAGTAGGGCAGAGTGCTAGGGAAGCTGGGCAGCACCCAGCAGAGGAGAGGAGAGTGCCTGCCCTGCTCTGGGGGATGGCTCTGCCTGGTCATGCACCCATCCAACTTCCTGCACGGAGTACCAAGCATCAACCCTAACTGATGGCTGCAAATGGTGTTCTTTTTTTTTATTATTTATTTCTCTCAAACAACCTTTTCTTCCTTTCTTTCCTTCTCCCCTCACTGCTGTCTTTCCTGCAGCTGATTTCCATTTGTTGTATTTTCATTTTCTTCTTAGAATCATAGAATGATTTAGGTCGGAAAAGACCTTTAAGATCATCGAGTCCATTCATTAACTCAGGACTTCCAAGTCCACCACTAAACCATGTCCCTAAGCACCACGTCTACACATCTTTTAAATACCTCCAAGGATGGTGACTCAACCACTTCCCTGGGCAGCCTGTTGTCCTGCTTGACAACCCTTTTGGTGAAGAAATTTTTCCTAACATTCAGTCTAAACTTCCCCTGGCATGACTTGAGGCTGTTTTCTCATCCTATCACTTGTTACTTGGGAGAAGAGACCAACACCCACCTGCCTACAACCTCCTTTCAGGTAGTTGTAGAGAGCAATAAGGTGTCCCTTGAGCCTCCTTTTCTCCAGGCTAAACAACCCCAGTTACCTCAGCTGCTTCTCATAGTACTTGTTCTCTAGACCCTTCACCAGCTTCATTGCCCTCGCTCCAGCACCTCAATGTATTGAAGGGACCCAAAACTGAACAAAGTATTTGAAGTGTGGCCCCACTAGTCCCAAGTACAAGGGGGATGATCACTTCCCTAGTCCTGCTGGCCACACAATCCTTATACAAACCCGGATGCTGTTGGCCTTCTTGGCTACATGGGCACACTGCCAACTTATGCTCAGCTGTCTGTCGACCAGCTTCGCCCCATCTTCATTGTCTTTCCCAAATCATTAGACTCTTGCTGCTTTGGATAGGTGCCAGTGGCTCTGTCAGCAGGAGCAGGAACAGGCAGGGTGCCTTGCCTGCAACAAGCCCTGGCCCAGCATGGGGCAGCAAAAGGCTCACTGGTACACCCACACTAGGGTCTAATTGCATACCCAAGGTAGGCCCTGAACATATTTAGCATTTGAAGGTAGTTACCTTGTTTGAGCTACACATCTCAATTTCTTCTGTGGTCAATGTGGACAGTCTAAGGGACGTGTCTAAGGTAAGAGGGGTGACACTTCTTCTGGAGTTGCCCATATTTCCACTATTTGAGTAACCTTAAACAATCAACTTTGACAAGATAGCCAACTCTTAGGTGACTAATGCTGCGTAATAGAAATCTCTCTCTAGGGACATAGAAATTAATGGAGGATAAATAATTCAGATGGGTGGATCGAACTCAAGTTCTATCACCTCTTTCCACTAAAGGTCCTGGGGTATTTTATTAATTTTGCACAATAACCACATATTATCATACCCTTCTCGTATAAGAGTCTAAGTATAGTCACTTCCTGATACTGTAATCTAATGGAGCTATTCTTGTGCTGAATAGGTGGGGGCTTGTATTTTGGAGCTAGAGGCTTTGTAGACAAGTCCCACTGACAGTTCATTGTATGTGTCATTGCACAAAGCCTAAATGCAGTTTCTTAGCATCTGATGAGTTCATAGCATACCTGTCTCACAGCTCAGCAACTCGGGGTATGGGGAGGTTCAAAGTGATTTACCAAGAGAAGTGCTGGAGCCCAGACTATGGCTAGAGCAGGGGGTATGGAGGTTTGAGCACAAGTGACACTGTCTTCCAGAAACAGAATAGCAATTCAGTATTTATTATCTTACAGAAAGGGCTGTGGCTGCACCTGGTTCCTACAGTGAAAAACTGTAACTAGCTGTATTCAGCCAAGGAGGAACTGGAAAATTTGTCTGCCTTGTTGCTAACAGATAGAATGTAGAGTTTTTATTCCAGTCTGCAAATCCTAGTCAGGCTCAGATGGCAACCTGTTCAATTGGGTTAGCAGGAAGGCACTTCTAGGGACGCTCAGAGATGCATCACTAGGGGTAGAGGAATTTAAAACAGTATTTGGAAAAAAACTCCCTAAGAGTCAGAACCAGTGGGGTTTTCTGCAGTGCAATTTTGGATGTAGGTACCTACATCCTCCCTAAACCCCAGATGTATATGTTCATAACTGGTCATTGGCCAGTAAAGTATTTTGTCCTGACAGTTGTCTTAAAAATTGTATTAAATATGGATCAGATCTGGGATCTGAAACTCACTTGCATGAGTTTCTCCTCTGAGCTCAGAGTGACTGAACTGAGATGCGCCATCTCTCTAACCACAGTATTTCTGAGCAAAATTAAATAATTATGACATCAGGCCAGAACTGAGACAGTATGAGATTGGGGCCTGTGATGTCCTACTTTTGTCTGCCAAGCAGCATCCTTTCCTTTTACAGCCCCTGTTCTGCTGGCAGATAGGAGGCTCTTTTTTCATAGTAACTGTTTCCACAGACATGGGCCAACTTCTGATTCAGGCCCAAAGCTACGGTGAAGAGCTAATCTTAGTGCTGGTGTGCCTCATACAGCCAAACTGCATTATTTGTCAGAAGGTTAATTCTGGGAAGTGCAACTGTGAGTGGTATGATGGACAGAAAAGCCATTTTTATAAGACAATGTAATGGAGAAGAATGCATGCAGAGACTAAGAAAAACACAGAATGTAAATGAACAGAGACAGTATATACCATGTGGCAGATGGAAAAGTAGGAACAGGATCATTAATAACAGGAGATGATGTCTTTTCAGAACAGATCGCCAGTATGAAAGACTTCAACAACTTCATCTGTAAGACTGAAGCACCAGTACAAGTTCTTTCAGTGTGAGCTCTCTTGAGACCTCTTTTTGAACAGTTACATCTTCATTGCATCATCACGCCTGAGATGCGTTACGATATATTGAAGGTACAGGATGATGGCACAGTGTGATGACAGTGGCCAGAAGAGCAGGGCATTAAGTAACTGGTGATGGAGCTCCAAAACAAGGGATGGAGAAGCATAAGAGAACTGGGCATTACTGTCCTGAGGTTAAATGAGATAAAAGAGAGAGGATGTGCTTCTGATGAGGATAATGACTCAGTGAAATGAAAACCAAAGAAATGTTTGTCAGTTCTCATTTTAACCAAACTAGTTCTTTCTTCCTTGCTTTCAGAGCACAACATCCAGCATATTTCATTGTGTGGTTACATGCAAACAGTAAGCATGCTCTGCAGTTGGTGTTAATAGAGCCCACCAGAAGTCAGATGTCCACAATGTGTATCTCTGTGTGTGTGTGTGTGTTTGCATTCCACAAGTGAGGAAAGATCCCCATTAATTGCTGCAGGCGGGCTGGTGGGCAGGGATCTGCAGGGAATGGGGAGATTAGCTCACAGGCAACTCCTCCTTTGACAATAGAGTTCAGCCTGGAACAACTTCTTGAGCATAATCTGTTTAAAAAGACAAAAGGCAGATGCCTTATTTATGTCAAGAAATTTTGTATTTGAACTATGCTTCCAAATGAAATGTGCCCTCAAGGAATCTCTCTAGTGATGTCAGATGCTCATATGCCTCACTTCTACAAAGCTGGTGAAAATGGAGTAGAGAAAGCCAAAGCAGTCGGCATCTTCCTCCTTTCACTGCTGTAATTACCGCACAGAAAGCATTACACGTTTGCCTCCTCTCCCTAAAGCTCTGCTTCATGGCACTCTTCACACGAGCAGTGAATTTCCATAAGTTAGCAGTGACCTACATTCAAGGCAGAAGCGTCGCTGCCTGCTTTCGGAGTATGCCCTGGCTGCCTTCCAGCTCAAGCCTGAGATTCTCAGCATTTCATTTCCTGGCTTGTCCCTGTCGGGTTCGCAGGGGATCAGCTTCACTGCAGAGCATCTGCATGGAAAGGTCACTGCAAAAAGAAGGGTTGGAAGGAATTTTTGTGGTAGGCTTAGACACTTCTCTGACATAAGTTACAAAAATACAGCCTGCAATGAACACAAATGAATAGGTAGTGAAGAAAGCAGCCTGGTTAAAATCTGGGCTTGTAAGAATCAGGACTGTGATTCAGTCATAAAGGGTTTTTCTCAAACTTTGGCACACTCTTGCCATTAAATGAGTTACTGAATTAAAAGTTTAGTGTTTGCCATTGATGCTTCATCCTGCTCTGTACCTTCACTGACAGATGAAGCTACCCACCTGTGAAGTGGTGTAAGAGCACTGAATAGCCTAACAAAAGTGCTATTACAAACCTTTCGCAAGGACAAAATGAGAATGTGTAAGCTGAATGCATGATTGATTTGTTAAGTGTTACTTTAGTCTACAACACCAACAACCTGGCTATGAACTTCTTATTTCTGGTTTGGGGTTTTTTCGGCAAGTGAAGCAGTTGTCTGGAAGGCTGCAGAGAGTCATGGTAGGAGCATATGAATCATCATCTTTCAAAAGGAAGCTCTGCTCTAAGTGAAGCTGCCCCAGTGGTGTGGTGTCTGGAGACCAGGCAGACCAAAACCAAAGCAGAAATTAAAGAAATGAGCTGAATCTGCTTAGAGATAAGCATTTCTAGAGAAGTTCAGACCAGATGTCCCTTTGGATTCACATAGCACAACTTGACAAATACTTCAGAATAAGCAGCGCTGGCCTCACTAACAACTTGCACAGCTGTGAGAGTAACTGAATATTGGGCTGTGTTGCCTGGGCTCCAGAAGAGAGTTCACTCTTTAGGTTACCTCTGCCCAATGTGAAAACGTGCATGGGCCAGGAGAGTGCATTCCTGTCCACTCTGCCTTGGCACTCTGTGTAGCCACATAGAATGAAAGCGGAACAAAGTAAAAAGAGCAAGTCAAACCACCCACAAAAAAATGCTTCCAAACTTACAGCTCAAGAACTGAAAATTCTGAAAATTCGGCAAACTAAGGGGGACTTTTCCTGACTAGAAAACAAATAGGGAAGATATGGAAATGACTTGTTAGGGTTTTGGTAGGGCTAGTTCAGTCTTCAGTTCAACTGGAGTTTGTTTCAGGCAACTGACTTTTTTCTTTGACACAGACACCAGAAAGGCTGACATAGCAGAATGAAAATAACAAATGACCATGACTTCACAAGGAACCTCTTACCCAGCAAGCTGGTTACTTAATGGGAGGCTACTGACTGTGGGGAAGTGCTACCCTTTGTTTGTTTCATTTTTTTCTTAGCTTCAGCCAACTAGGGAAGCCATACATGAAGCTACTTCAGCATAAAAATGGGTCAGGACTGATATAAATAACAGCAGTGATGGGAAGCTCTGAGATTTTGCATATTTGACTCCCGGCTATTTCCCTTAGCCAGGAGGGATTTCCTACCCTATTTTGTGTACTCTCTGTTGCAGAGGACCTCATTTCATGCTGCTCTGCCTGACTGAGAAGGGCAGGCCAGCATTGTTTGGTGGCCGGTTGGCACAGCGGTGTCCCTAAGCAGCAGTTGGGAGAGAGACCACTCCTCTGGGCTTGTGCTGAAGGATCACACAGAGTGCTGACTTACTGTGGCTGGGCTGCTGTGGGTTGTCCCTCCAGAACACCCCCTCTTTCACTTCCATTTCTGCTTTCTCAGCTCCAGCACATCACTCTTTTTTTACTTATTTCTCTGTCTTGCTCTGCCTGCTTCTCCTTTTCTTTCCTCTGCCTTGCCTCTTTCCTCCACTCATTTTCTCTTCTTCTTGTCCTTCAGTGTGTGTTTCCTCTCTGCTCTTCTTTGAAAATTGCTGATACCACCCTCCACTAGCAGCACTCAGGGATCCTCACCCTTCTTGAACACTGAGCAATGTTACGAGCTCAACCACCGCAACAAATGTGGTAGATGAAAACCCCTGAACTTTTTTCTGCTTGCTGTGCTATAGAAAAGGCTATTTTGGACATGAATATCTAATGCTTGCCAGCTGTGCTTTACCTGGAGAAATGTAGCAGCCAAGCCTACACCATGCTAACACTAGCTGCTGGGTCCAAAGCTAACACTGTGCTGAAATAGGATTTTAATCTGCAAAAACAAACACAACTGCAGAACTGCATTGTCCAGTGAAGAATTCAGTGTTCTCATTTTTCATGAAAAACCATGGGAAACTGAAGGACAACACTCTGCCACCAGGCACAGCATGAAGCAAGATAAAGACAAATGAATAGTACTGGGCTGCTTTCTTTACTTAATTGCCTGGGGAAACCACCTAAAGTAAATTTGGATGCTAAAAAGTGTTTGGAGGATAAAAATATTGAGCAATCTTTAATTCAAAAAAAAGATGCCAATACTCTGAAACTTAACTGGTTTCTTCAGTGCTTAAAAGTGAGTCTGCTGAGGTTCCATCTCTCCTCTTGATAATGTCAGAGTAAAAGCTTTTCTGAAAGAAACAACATGCACGTGTGTCCTCCCTCACCATTCAGAATAAGAAATACTTCTGCTTCTAAAGCATACACACATCTTTCACCTATTGCTGTATATTAACAGGTCATGTTCTGGTATCAGCAACCCACGCCCTGATGTCATTAAACCTTCTATTTCTTTCCTATCCAGCCTGCCAGAAATCTTTCCAGGATAACTGAGGGGACTGAAACACAACTCTAACACTAGAATCCCTTCATCATACTTGTATAAAATAATAATAACAATAAAACCCAGAAACACAACAAACACTAAACTGAGAGCAGGTATTAAATATCATTAATAAATATAGACTGCACCACAACATCAAAAGAAAACTCATCTGGAAAAATTCCTGACACTAACTCTTCCTTTCATCTATTTTGGCTTCTTAAAGGGAAAAAAGAGAAAAATCTAGTAGCTCTCTTAATTTAGTTTAAGTTGTGGTTATTTTAAATCAAAACCAAAAGCCTAGTCAGAGTGCTGAGGGAATATGTGATAGATCAGTTCTTCTCAAAGTGAGGAGTGTAGAATAAATTTGAGATGGACCAGGAAAAATCCATCTCATCCTTGTTTCCATTCTGTCTCTCCCTGTCTTCAAGACATCTTTCCTTTTTGGTGGCCATAGCATGAAGAGGCAGAAAGAGAGCATGAGGAAGGCTTGGGCTCTGTGCAGCACCTTCCCTGTGCTGGGGTCACAAAAGCTACATCAGCCCCCCACTGCAGGAGCACCCACACGGGGACTGTACCCAGGGGAGGAGGGAGCTGGTGGGACTGGGTGGGAGTGCAGAGAGCCCCTGCCAGCAGCAGGCATACATTGGCACAGGGCGCCAGGGCACCAAGCTGAGCTGGAATCAAGCTCACTGGCAAAGCTGGTGATAGAAGGAGTTTAAAATGCTTTTTTTACTACAGGCTTTATTGATGCATGGGTATGTTGTGAATTTGTATCCCATTAGTTAATCGGTTTAAATGGATTGTACAATCTGAAGGAAACAAAGAGGCAGGCGTGGGCAAGACTGCAGGGTGCAAATTCATGTTACAGGCAGCTGATGCTGAAAGGGGGATTCATTCTTCCTTTTCTCCCCTCCCTTGTGCCAGTACTGACTGCAGGGTACTAAGCTAACCTTTTCCTTTGGTATGGTGAATATTTCACTTGTTTTGTTCTATGAGGAAGCAAGGCACTAAGAGGAGGCAGGGAGACCACTGTTCTCAGCAGTAACATGTGTGGAGCAGGACAGCCAGGGTGCAAAACCCTACCCATGTCAAAAATGGCGACCTGTATCATCATGAACAGCCTCTCTTGGGTCTGTTCTCTTCTCTTGGGCTGTGTTACAGGCAGAATTTGTAAGTGTTATTTAATTTCAGGTGTTCTCATAAAATCAGTAACTACTCAGTTTCCTTAAAGAGCTTGGAATACAGCTCTAGGTTTGTTCAAAAAATGAAAGGAACAGTATCTTTTCTACCTCTTTCTTGCCTACTCCCTTTACGCAACTCACTAAACTGGCTTAAACACTGTGATAATGATTTAATTGCCTACACACTACCTGTTAATGCCGCTTAAAAAAATCACATCCTTCTTGCATTTCCTGGATTGAATTCTGTGTAGCCCAAACCTTGGCCTCAGAAAAAGAAAGGGAAGGTTGTTTTTTTTTCTTTTATGAAAGACATGGTATTATGAGAGGGACAAGCTGCCAAGGATATGTGAGAACAGTAGCGCAGGGGATTGCCATTAACACTGTTTGCTTGTATCCTGCTTCTTAGACAGAATTGCAATTTTGCATTTGCCTGACTGACACATGTACAACACCTGATGTGCAAAGCTAGGATTTGTGCATGTACATTCCTGTTGAATGAAGAAATGGAAAACTTTACTGAGATTCATACCACATGCAAAGCTCGAATTTCTGCACTAGCTACAATAAAGCTAGCTTTGCATATGACTTTTCTGAGTGCTTTGCAGGCTAGAAAGAGAGAAGAATATTGTCAAGAGTGGCTTGGAGTATTTCAGACCAAGAAATTTGGTGCCCAAGGATTTAATAATCAGTATTTTACACAAAAAGCCTGACAAGTGTGTGTGGGTGGGAAGGAAAGTCAGCCTGTTCCTTATGCAAAATCATGATCAATAAGAGCAGAGTGATGGCTAGGGTGTGAGAAGGGGGGTACATTGTGAAGAACTGGGATAAATGAGATAGCAATAGCTTCAGTCAATATAAATCAGTTCAGATCTTAATCATCACTGTATACCTCAAGAACTAGGGAGGAAAGAGGCTGTTTATCCCTTGCTGCTTCTCTCTCCCAAACTGTCACCAGCTGCCTACCCTTCTGCTTTAGGGGCATAACCCCTTCTGCCTCCTGTCTTGTAAGATTTAACCATGGCCTGCTTTTTTCCTGGCACACCATTTTGTCTACATCCCACCACTTGCACCCTGGTGTGACTACATAAGCGAGTGCTGCGCATCTTCACTACCAGAGACCTATATGGTTTATCCCAGGCTCACCAGCCTCCCATGCCTCCTCTGAGCCAGCACACATTCACTACTGATCCACTACTCTCTCAGAGCAGGCTACTGTGCAGCAGTTTGGATACGAACTTAAAAGTGACCTTTGCTGTGTTGTCTACAAAAAGGTGAACTGCAACAAGGAATTGACACCTTCAGCTTGCTGTGCTTGTTGTGCAGTGTTGCCTCATTTGCTCTCTTATTTGATCATCCATGTCCATCTTCTACACAGCTGCTACTTAACGAGACAAGGAAAAGCCTTCAGTAAGCTCTCTGGTTGGAGCCATGCATAACAGACACCACAGATGAGGTTGCTGGGCACTACATTCATTAAACCTATAATAAACAGAAATATAAAAATAGAAATATAAAAAGCAATACCAAGAAACATTTGACCTGGTCTGTCTTGATTGATTTGTTGCAATAGGCAACATCTCAGCTGTTCTAGCTCTTTACAGTTGTCTCATACATGTTACCAGAGTGTTCAGGCCCCATATGAACCAATAAAAATGTGAAGTATGCAAGTACGGCCCATGTTATGGGATAGCATTTATTCAGCAATCAGGGAGTATGCTGTTTAGATTTTTCTTGTGATAATCAAATAATGAGAAGTCACAGATTGGGAAGGCATCCAGGGGAAAGAGCTTAGACTCTTGTCCCAGTTTGTTTGCTCTCGTGCTTCCTTCTCAGTCTGTAGAGCCTTTTTCTTCCTTTGCCCTCTGAAACGCTTTCTGCCCTGTGTCATGCAGTTATACACATCCTCCTGGCGTGTGACATGGACATGTTCAAAACCTCCTGGCTACACTAAGCAGCAACAAAGCTTGAGAGAGCCTGTTCCTGTCAGCCAGCTGGGCATTGTCACACAGGTACCGTGGGTGTAAAGCCTGGTGCACTTTCCGTGGTGATCTTCTGCTTCCCTTGCAGAAGATTTGCAAAATCTCCTCTGCCGGAAGCAGAGCATTATGTTTGCAAATGAGAAATCCTCCTCCTCTCCCCTTTTTTCATTTGTTATGAGTGATCTCTGGTGTGTCCAAAACAAAACAAACCCCGGAGAATAAAAAGCACTGAAAATGCTGCTTTAGACCACAAAAAAACTTTTGCAGTTCCTGACTGCCAAGTTCACAGCTGAGACAACCTATATTTGCAGCCAGCCCTTGTCACTTCCTCAGCAGCTCCCCAGACACTTCTGGGCATGCCGGGGTGCGCAGGGGACCTAAGCGAGCCCATACCGTACAGGGCTCTGTGGAGGCGCTCAGGAAGGCACCAGGAGCAGCCTGGCTGGTGAGCATCCATATGGCCCTTTGCTGGAGATGCAGGGGGACTTCCTTGGAGGTGCCAGCAAAAGGCAAGGGCCTGAGGGCCAGTCAGCAGGAGGGGAAGGATGGACTGAGCACTGGAGACAGTGCAGACAACAGCCCCCAAGAGACAGCAGTCAGCGAGTGGAGCTTGCAGGAGGATCTTAACAGCAGTTTTTACCAAGGTAGACCAGTTGCTTGCAACACAGCCCTGGCTTCTGGCTTTGCAGCTAATTTGGCTGATGTCTATGCAGAGTAGACATGCCACAATGACAGACCAGACCATGTCATAAAGAGGGTGCCACCAGTGCTGGAACTGGAAACCAGAGCGCCTCATTTAGGTACATTGACCTCAATGTAACTCAGACAGCGCATGTACCATGCAAGGAGCTGCTGCACTTGGACCCTTGTATATCTGCACTGCACCCCTCTGAACAGCCACAATGCTGTGGTGGGGGACACATAGGGGAAAGATCCCAGGATAAACAAGAGGTTTAGGATTATCAAAATTGTACAAGGCAACATGGAAACTAAGTTGCCAGACTCCCTCCCATTACCTTTCTCCAGCCTGCTTAAAGAAAGCAGTAAAATACCTGCAAGAAGTAGAGTCAGATACGCTGTTTTCTACTGGAACTGAAGATAACTGTAAACTTACAATGACCTGGTTTACTGTTCTTTCCAAATTATTTCTTGTTGGCTCTCCTTGTTAGCTGTTTAAATGGCTGCTCACTGGACTGGTTTAGAGAGGCGTTCATTGAGCCCTCCTGGGGTTAAAGCAGTCTAAGTAGTGTTTTGTATCCGGGCCAATGTTCCTTCCTCTGCCATCATCACCCCAGGATTACTTCACAGCCAGCAAAAGCCAAAAGCCCGAGCCAAAAGCGATGACAGCTATCTCCCAGGCTAACATGGCCCAGGGGCTCAGCAGCTGGGCATCAGCTTGCCTGTGGAGTGGAGAGGTTAAGCACTCCCATGGGGCAGCCCAGTGCTTAGGGCATCTCAGAGGATATTTCTGCTGCAGAAACACAGAGTGGGGCTGGGGGTTTCAGTGGCACTCCCCAGCAAGCTCAGGCCTGCCATACTGCAGGGTGGCGCTGGTTGGGCAGTGGGCTTGGCTAGCAACTTCTCTCCTGGAGAGCAAACAGTGAGCGCCACCAAGCCTGTATGTGTCGAACCCTGTATGTGCCGTCAAGGATCCATTCAAGAAAGGATTAAATAGCTGAAGACATCATCGCAGCAGTGAGGCTGCTATGCTTCTACATAGAGGCCCTTTTGCTAAGTGCTGCCAGGAGAGGCATTTACTTGTTGCTTATACATCAAAAAACATAATCTGCACTGTGGTCCATGCAAATTCATCCTCAGCACTTTCCTGCTGCTTTCCTCTCAGATAATATTTCCCCAGTGCAAGAGGTCTCACTTCATTCCCTCTATTCCACAGAAATAAAACATAAGCAAAAGCACGTTATAACAGATGAGTCTCCTCTGTAAAGCTCTATTAAGCAGTGTTCCTGCTCAGGGCTGGATGAATCACCCTGAGGAGGGCTGTTTCTAAGCACATGCCATATATACTTTAAAGCAAAATAGGAAATACCTGCGCTTCAGCCCTACAGTAGTTGTGCTTGAATCAAAGCAGATTATTCGTAGCGAGGGTCAGGTTCACAAGAAAGGGTGAGGTTGCTAGAAAATCATAACGATAAAGCTTCCTGTTTTTAAAGATTAATTTGAACAATGATTATTGCTGCCTCAGAGAAGGAAATGAGTGCCTGCGAGCTGAAAAGTACCTTACTATTTCTCCTTGCATTTGTGTGCCAAAAAGCAACACAAACAAGTGATTTGTGCTAGAAATGACAGGAGGCTTCCTTTTGGACTTTTCAGCTACAGCAAAATTACTACATGCTTGCAAAATTGAGGCTGCTCTGTCATTTGCTGTTATGCAAACTTTGAGCTTTCTCCTTGGCAACACAGAGTGTCCTTAAGAGGTAGAAGTACTCAATGTCTTATGACTTTATTTCCCTTATATACACAAGGATTAAAACAAAAGACAGACATTAATTTCAGGAAAGAAGTCACCACATAATAAATCTTCTGTGCTGCACCATAATAACTCTCCTCTTCAGGCAGACACAATTTAGTGTAAGAGTCGTCTGCATTTGGTACTACTTACCATAAGAAGATATTCCTTTTATTCTAAGTACATGGGAAAGCTGACAAAGTTACAGAGCTGCCAGTCATGTTATGGAGAGAAAGTGAAGTCTCACGTATATTTTTTTCTCTTCTTAAGTGACATTTCAAAGGCACAATGTGCTTTCTGTCTCCTGAAGCAAGTACCCACTGGTCATTTTTCACCAATGTCTGTTGCAGCACTCTCAGAACTAGCCAGCTGCAACAAGGTCTTTACCATTCCATACCAGGTTAACAGGCCCCGGCACAGCCACCAATCCCCCACAATGTTTCAAGATTTCATCTACTGGTTGTGCTGTTTCTTCATACCCTTCAGGCCAGTCCACCCTGCTTCTGCTGCATCCTTCCCCTTGTCTCTCCTACATCCAGAGCACTCTCACACACACGCATGTGCGCTCTCTCTCTCTCACTCACTCTCTCTCTCTCCATTTCTTCTGGGTCTCTCTTCATTGGCTACTCCTCTTCCACACCCCTTAGAGCTATTTAACTACTTAGCAGGAACCAGCCACAGCTGCACATTATCCACCGCCCCTGAAGCCAGCCCACAGCTGTATATTATCAATGTTAATTAACCTGCCTTCCTTCCTCTATAATTCCTCTACAAATGTCATCACACGCTTTTGCAATACAGGTGACAGATTTCATGTTTGTTCCCATTTTGCGGTGAATTGCCTTGAGTCAGGTGATCAGGAGGGTTTGAATCACCTCCTTGCTGCCAAGGATCACCTTGGCCATACTGAGAAGAGCAAGGCAGGATGAGGTGAAGCACTGGGTGTTTCCCTGCTTAGGTTATCCAGCCCAGAAACCATAATATTTTACTCCAGATTGGAAGGGGCAAGAACAAGCTGGCACATCGTCAGCTCCTCTTCCACCTGGTCATGAGCTGTCCTGGTGGAAAACATCTGGTTTGCTTCAGCACCCCAGGAGCACCAGAGGCAGAGACAAAGGACCTTTCCCACAGCCAGACTGTCATGTAAAGTCCAGGCTTGTCCTTCCCAGGGAATTAATCTGCACTATGCGCTTCAATCTGAAGGGTAGCCGTAAAACTGAGTGAATGCCTATCTTTGGAATACGGTTTGTTTTCATTTATTCTGCCCTGGTTCTGACTGGAGCAGAGTAACCATTCATATTAGATAAGAACAGTTATAACAAAATCACCTTATTTCAAAATGAGGTATGTACCATGGGATATGTTTTCCAGCAGAAGCTGTAGAAGTGTTTCTTCAGTCAATATTTCCCCATATGAAGGTTATCCCCTGTTTGTGTCCTCAAGGCTCAGGGTAACTTAAACACTTGAAGCACCATCAATACCGTCAAGCATCCCCCAGCTGCAGGAGGGTGCACACCCTCACAAGGCCATGGCACCACAGAAACAGATCCATAAGACAAGCTGATCTGCTGCCACTGAATGGTGTGGCATTTACTGGGAGAAGCACATTGTGGCAGAAGCATGCAGAATTTTATTGCATTACTTTGATTCTAAATTCTAAAAAACGAGATTCTAAAATGCTTGGATGCAACAGGGATCCTGGCTGGATGCGTTAGTCCCTTGACAAAGCCAACTTTGCTTTTGTTTTGAACCACTGCTGTGGAGAATCATGCAGTAGCACAGAATTCATGTAGCCAGAAAACAGTGAATCAGCTTGCTTGGTTTAATTATTTCTTAGGCTCTGCAGGTAAGCTCCATGAGCATCTCTGTGGATTTTGAGGGAGGTAAGGTTTTATATGCCAGGTGTTGTAGAGGATTTAGCGATCCTTTCTCTTGATTTCAACTGTGCTATAGAAGGTAGTACATACAGTTCTTTGCTGGGTCCTTCTTACCGTTTCTCTGTTCTCAGAGGCTGAAGATAAATTTGGAGTCACTGTGAATCTTTTTTTTTTTTTTCCTCAGGGCATTTGCTGTACAAGTAAGTAGGTAATTTGATACAAATAAGGTACAAGGTAACTAGCATAGATCTGATGTTTTGGAAATGGGGTTACTTAGGAAATGATGTGTGAATTTGGGGTCGTGGTTTGTCTTCTGGAAAGCCCGTTCTGAAGTTCAGACTTGGAGCCAGGTGCACTTTTCAGACCACTTGTTAGGCTCAGCAGATGGGAAGTATGGGAATGGATAAACCATTTAAGAAAACATAAAAAGAAATCCCAAGAGGTCTTTTTCAGGTTTGTTTGCTTTTTAAAAATGCCTTCAAACTGATAGAACTCAGATCAGCTGCTGCGAAGTTTATGTGCATATATTATCTATTCCAAATACAGGCTTCTGTATTTTAATGCTAAATCTTTGCAAAACACTCTGTAGAAGGCCTGCACCAGAACTCTTATATCTCTGTACCTCATCTCCTGACTATGGAGTTACCACTGATTAACCTTCTGATAAATGGATACAGGTCATTCATTAAGTTCTTGCCCTACTTGTACCATATTGTAAATGCCTGGATTTGGTAAAGAAGTGCTCCTTTCCACATTAGGAGCACTTTGGAGTTGTGGTTGTCTTGTCTAGAGTGAAAAACAGAAAAGTAAGGAAGAAAAAGAGAAGGCTGGAGCATCTGCATCTGCAGCTACTGGAGCAGTTCAGGGATTGTGAAGTGGATCATTTCAAGATGATGTGTTTTATGTTGGAAATGGATGTGTGGCCAAATGTCCTAAGGACTGTGAGAGCTATAAAGGTAGGTAAAAGCAACCTTTGCCTGTTTATAGCTCACATGTAATCCACAAGAATAAAGGAATTCACCAACTGTTTATGAGCATATCTATACTGCCAAGTAAAGGGGAAGGAGGGAGGACACGCAAGACTGGACCCTGATCACATACCCTGCCCCACTGCTAGCTCACTGCCTAACCCTGGATTAGGCCACCTCAAAGAGAAATATGCTCTGGAGGGGACCATGAGACTTGGCTTGGTGGTGGCAGAGAAGTTCTTGGACTTCTTTTATGCAGTAATAAAGACAGAGCATCATGATCATCTTGCCAGATTCTCCCACTCTGTTGTATCATAAGTGTATTTAAAACAAATGAAAAAGAAAAGATGAATTTAGAACACTTTCAACGATCAGTAATTCAGTCATGCAGGGACCTTGTCTCTTTTATTGAGTACCACATAAAAAATCCAGTTGGTCTATGATGCAGAGAGCTGATCAGGTAGAAATGCACTTTGTTGATTTGGACCAGATGACCTCCAGGAGGACTGGATGACCTTGAGATGTTCCCTCCAATCACAAATTTTTTGTGTTTGAAATATCTGTGAAAATTAACTTTGTCCCAGAAAACTTTATGCCTCATCTGGTATATGCTTGTCCATGCTACCCTAATTTTGCCCTGAGAATTCTTTCTCACAGTTGGAATGGCATGAACATAGAACCAAAAGAATGAGATCAAGACTTTGCTGGGAACTATACCTTATTCAAAAGAAATGCCATTTTATGGCCAAACTATGTCCAAATCACACCTGACTGCTGGTGTGTATTTCTGATATTGATGATCACAGAATAATATTCTAGAGTCAAATGGGAGCTGCAGCAACTCTCCCTACCAAACTTAGTCAAGGTCCCAGAACAAACTAGCCAGCTTGCTTGTTCTTATAAAAAGATTGGGTATTTTTCAGTTATGTGCCAGTAAAGTGGATTTTCAGCTGTGCTCAGCACCGAACTCAACTAAAGCTGACAGTTCTCCCCTTGTTGCCACTGCCTAGCCACCGGACTTCAATAACCTATAGCCGTATTCCAGGGAGGTGGACTGAGGGCTGGGACTTTCAAGCCACAAGATTGGCTTGAAATCTGCTCTGAAGTTCTGGCCATGAACAGACACGTGCACACACCAGAAGGCTGAGCCTCACTAGAGAGAGAATAACACCAAAAGACATTCACAGAGCAATCGGTCTGCCTGAGTTTTTAATAGACCACAACCCTGGCTTAGAAAAAGAAAAGAAGCCTTTCTGCAGGCCAACCACATCTTTATGTATATACCTGGAACTCAAGAAGTTTGGGGTGGGAACAGAAGAGTTTTCTTCACAAAGAATCCTGGAAGGCCTTGGGAGAAGGTGGTATGAGATTACATTTCTCAATAGTCTTATTGAATATAGCTGAAGGGAGATGTTTTTATTCTGTAATATAAACACTTCAGGAAAAAAAAACCAAACAACATAGGGCTAGAGTGTGCTTAAACTTTTGGATTCACTTCTCTCTTACCCTAAAGATCCTGAACAGAAATAATGCCAATGTAATTCTAATCACATGTGTCAGCTCACTAAGACTGTGTTTCCATCAGTTAATGCTTTGAAACCACCAGCAAAATTTGTAGTTACTGCCTGGTTGTGACCTGGGTGTTGGTTCACTAGAACTGGGCAGGACTAAATAACTCCGTCCCAGATGACCTAGCACAAACATGAAGAACATAAGAGAAGCAGGAGAAAATTTTACACAGGGATTTTAGAAAAGTTACACTGAAGGCGGTTGCACACCATTGCATATATCATATTTAACACAGGTTAGCTGGAATGAGCCTACAGTTTGCCATGCATGCTCTGAGTGTGAGAAGAATGGCAGCCCTAATCCCTGCTTTTCATATTCTTTAGTATTTTATCATAAGACTCATATTTACTTTTACACATAAAAGTAATTTTGTGGCTTTGTTGGTTAGTTTGGTTTATGTGTAAATGATCTTCTACAAAACACACTTGTTTGTTTTTCAAGCTTTTAGAGCTAGCAATTTAAGGTCACAGTTTGGTTGTAGTTTTGAGTGATGGTTAGTTCAGCATATTAGTAAAACTTGTTGCATAGAAAATATTGAGCAGGCAGAGATTTCTCAGTCATTATGAAGAGTGTGTGTTACGTGTAAGTTGTAGCCCAGACTTAGCAACTGAGGGATGGTCACAACTTTAGCTAGGTGAAAAGTAGCTCCAACTTTGAAGAAATGGGAGCGAAATGACCACCTAGCTAGCCCAAGCTTTGGTGATCTAAGAAAAAAAAATTAAAAAAAACCCCAAACCCCAAAAAACCCTACCAACCTAAAATAAAGGAAGAAGAAAGATGTCTGAGGACATCTCCACCAGGATTCTGTTCCCGTGTGGGCAATATGGAAACCAGACTTACTTCAAAGTGAGGCCAAAACGAAGTGGAGCCCTGTGCCCTTAGCAGCAGTCTTAGCAACCCAGAAGGGGACTGTCTTCATCTGTCACGCATGACAAGCTTAGTTTAGTAACAGGCAGTTTACTTGAGAGGCCAGTAAGTAAATGACTCCTGCAAGTCATTTGCTAATTTGGATTAAGGAGAGAAATGTTTTAAACTCTTATCATAGACACCAGCTGTAAGCCCTTGCTACGAGAAATTCAGCAAATCTTGTCCAAGCAGCAGTGCCACTGCACAAATCCTAATGTTTGGGCTATGAATTAAGCAAAGGTTGCTCCTTTGACATATGGCAAACAGAACATTATTTATGATCTTAACTTTAACATGCCCAGCAATAGATTCTCATCCAAAGTTCATGTAAATCCTGAAGCTGCTAGAGCTTCACAACTATTTACTTTACAAGGAATTAGTGACAATGGGCACTGATTTTTCAAGTAATAAGAATTTGGGGTTTCTCCTTAGCTTTGATCCTGTTACAGATATTTGTCTTTTAAAAAAACATTTCATGTGCAGACTATTTTGCAGCAAAAGCAAAACCCTCAAGCACTAAGCAGATTCTGAACTGATGAGCAAAGAGTAGTTTGGTTTCTCTTCACCTTTTAGCAGCCTCTGGGATTACTTTTGCTTTCAGAGAGGCAAAGTTGAGCAACTGTTGCAGGGTATTCATTCCCAGCAAGCAACCTGTTTTTAAAATTCAAGCAAACATGATTCTCCCCCAGTGTCTGTGAATTCCAGACATCCAGCTGGGTGCTGCTAATAATGAAAAGGAACTGACAGCTACGTCCCAGCTGTCCCAACGCAGAGTTAACTTCTCTGTTTCATGAAGAGAAAACCAGCTCCAAGTCTTGCTGGTATCCCAAGAGGGAATGGGGTGATTTGACATCAGAAATGGTATCTGGCATGGGTGAAAGTAGAATAGTAAATGATAAAGTAAGGGATCTTGCACTTTCATGGGTGAAAAAAAGCAATCAGTCTTTTAATGTTGAGTAAAGCATGAAGCAATCTGTCAACTTCACATGCAATGTATTTCCTTTCCATTCACATCCGTCTCTGGTATACTCTTCTGAACCAAAATATTAACATTGAGGCCAGATGCACCGCAGGGTGTGATGAAAGGATGATTTCTGTGGATGTAGTGACACCTCTCCAGCAGTGCCAGGCTCCAGCAGCAATACGTAGTCGCGGGTGTCACTGAGCATGTACAAATGTGGTTCTTTGTTCCATCAGCTGCTCTGCCTGTGACAGGGGGCTGTTTCCAAAATAGGAGTTCCTTCTTTACGCTGCCCTGAGGATGAATGAATATATACTTACTTAGTAAGATATCCTCACATTGAAAGCCTTTCAGCCATGAAGAGTTAAAACAGCCACGTCCTTTTTAAAAGAGCTATCAATTTTGTGATTGCATTCTTGTTCCCTCCCTCCAGTTTTACTGAGTAGTACATGCCAGACCTGCTGTCCCTCAGTGCTTTGCATTTGCAATTATAAGGAAACAGCAGCGGTTACTTATGTATGCTCCTGCCTGCTTGCTTCCCTGTCAACTGATCGCTCGAGATACACAGTGCAAACCTGCTAATCACAACCTTCCCTGGACACAGCTGTCCTTATTAGTGAAGGTTACTGTTGGGGCTGCAGCATCCTTCAAAGATATTTGCAGCCTCAGTTTGCTGTGCTGAATCGTATTTCTACGTGTATTAATTCTTATTTTTTTAAGGTTCTAAAAAGATGATGTTCTGCATCTCCTCTATCCAGTCTGTGATCCCAGTGGAGGCACTTTTGCAGGGCCTGATTGCTTCTATTTCCTACTAATTACTTGCTAATTACCTTTTGCCAGTGAACATTTGCTAATAATTACCACAGTGGTATCTAAGAGAATACTTCCTTGCTGTAAGAAGCATGTTAGATATCTATGGAAACCGTGGAATAACATCTGGTCTATAGAAAATTTTTGAATTGAATACCAATGCAAGTTAGCAGTGGATTTAAATTATGTGCACATGACTTTTTAAGAGAAAAGTCAGCATACATGCAATCAGAAAATAGACCAAAACTCCAAGTCTTCCATGCCCAGTTTCATAAATGTTGCCTTTCCTTGACAAAGGACAGTATTTCCAATATAGCCTTTACTGCTGAAGGTATTTTAATGTTATTTGACTTTGATATCTGCCATTAGCACACCCAGATGAATTAAAGCAAACCAATCCAATGCCACAGTATGTTCTAGAAGGGACAGGTGAAACTGTGGGATGTTTTCACAGAAAAAAACATGCTGCTGACAGGTGTAGAAAAATCTGGGGAAAACGGGCCAGGAGCCAGGGATGTATGGCCAGCCTTCCTTCCTTCCTGTGGAGGTTGGTGGCTGCATCATAACCTGGGATTAATCAATGTTACCAAAGCTGTGTGAGCTGGTCCTGCAAGGTGTGCAGTGCAGTGTTGCCTCATCTGCTAGGGTACAGAGGGAAAAAGAGGTGCAGCGGGCAGTCAGAGCAGGAGAGCCACCACCTGAGCATCAGTTTAACCTACGTGCATACTTTCCTTCATATAAATGCTCTTTCACAATTCCTCATCACCACTGCACATGCCTGGTTCCTGTGAGGCAGAGGGAGTGAGATTTAGTGGCTGTGTCTCAAAAGCATGTTGGGCTTCTGTCACATTTTGTGTTTACTACCCAACGGTGCCCACTGTGGTCAGAGCGCTGCATTCACTTTTGATGTACACCACTAACACGGACTGAAGAAAATATCTCTGTGTTTCAGGCTGGTTTTTTTTCCTCTTCCCCATAATCATTTTAAGCACCATGTAATCTGTGGTACAGAGGTACATCTACTTAGATGCAGGATGGCAGCGCTCTGAACATGAACAGGCTCCCCAGGGAAGTGGCTGAGTCACCATCCCTGGAGATATTTAAAAGATGTGTAGACACGGTGCTTAGGGGTATAGTTTAGTGGTGGGCTTGGCAGTGTTAGGTTAACGGTTGGACTCAATGGTCTTAAAGGTCATTTCAAACCTAAATGATTCTATGATTCTATGTTGTGCACAGAACATGCAAATGAAGATGCTGCCAATGCTGAAATAGTCCTTTCAATATTTGAGCCTAAATTAAGATTACAGCTTTCGTGTCATTTGCTGAAATTTATTAACCATCATCTCATTTCTCTTCTCTTTCTTTCTGTTGTCTCTTTACCTGCGCAGCAGAGCTGATGCACTGGTAGCATGCCCTGAGGAGCAGGTTTATGCCACAGAACATTTCCTACACAGCAATGGCAGGGTGACTGGAGGAGCACAGATGAATGAAAGAAGCTATGCTAGAGTACAAGAACATGACCATCGTGAGGTCAAGCTAATACCTTTATTCACTGAAGTTATTCTGCAATACAACAGGAGCAGGTGCAGACACCTTGTGAGGGAGTGGAAGAGAGACAGAACATCCGTAGCCCAGGTCTGGCAGCGTGAGACACCATTAAACACTTAGGCTCTTTGGTACAGCCAGGACCAGTGTGGAGCTATTTGGACATGGGTCACTGAAACATTCCCCCAGGAGACAGCGTGGAGCATTACTAGGGTCTCAGCTTGAGTGTGGGGTGAAGACTAGCGTTGAAAGCCTGAAAGCAATGGGTCTGCTGGGACTCACCACAAGCAAGCATTACAGGCGGCTTTCTTTCCCTGCAAACTACTGTCTCCTGTTCCCCATGTCTAGTATTATGGCTTTGCACTAAAATATGATAGATGTTGGCATTTCAACATGGAAAGAGGGGCAGGATCCTACAAGGATCGCCTCACTTTTTCTAATAAATCCACCTGTGATTCATCAGGATTGAAAGCAACCCATGGGAGAAAAGGAAAAGTGAGACAATGGGTGATGCTCATGGTCTGCCTGAGGATGCTTTGCACAAATGGGGTCAAGGTCACACTGTACGTGGGAAAGAAGACTCCAGGGAGACATTAATATCAAACATTGAACAGTTGGGACAAAGTTTAGTAGGGGGTTGCAGTACTCAATTATGAACGTGTATTTACTGTCATAAGACAAAACATTCCTAAGTAGCAAAGGGACAGAATTCCTTCTACATCCGTCCAGAAAAGAAGTCATTCGGACTAAATACACTTCTACACAGAACAACCGAAAAACAAATTCATAAAATCAGTAACGCGGCCTTTGTACCTAAAGCACTAGCAACCTTGGTTGCATTCTTTAATTATGTTTTTTGTGAATTTATGCATCACTTGAAATTATTGCAAAAATAATTTGGATACATACATTTTGCTTTACATACAGCCTTTGTTGAAACAGCAAGTCTAATAATCTTAGAGAAAAATATTTAATGTATTCCTTGAATAGATTGATAGAGGCAAAAATACATAGTGGTCAGACAGATTTTTGTGCAAATATCACCTTCTATTTGGAATGTAATTTTGAATATGATTATTTATTTATGCAAATATTTACAGTGATACTAAATTCTGCAGATTCTTGTGAACTAAAACTACTTGTGGATTTATTAATGAATAGTAAAATAAAAGTGGGTTTAGACACTGCTTCAATTAATGAGCTGTCTTATTTTCAGAAGTACTCAAATACCATATTGCTACATTCACCAAATGCATTGAGAGGGTAATAATAGTGATTAATGAGCTATAGTAAGTGACTTATTAGAAGGAACTAAATATATAATTCTTGCTGACTCTGAAGGAGCACCTGCAAACATTTATATGGGAAACTGTGAGATCTTGAATCTGATGCACTGCTGAACGTAGGTTGTACCCACCAAACAGCATCACTGAGGTTGATAAGATGTCTTCTGCATCACCACACCAGTATGGGTGAATGATGACAGTGGTGCCAGACTTGAATAGAGGTAAAAGAATTATTAGCCTGGTACAAATTTGGGGATGAGATGGTAAGGATAAGAAAAAGAAATTCAGAATCTAAATGACAGAAAAAAATTCTTGACAGCAGAATCTATGAAGAGTCCCCAGTTAAAGAGGAATTCCTGTCTTTGGGGTAAATAAAACATCTAGAACATCTTTTGACTGAGCTGGTGGGTACTTGCAGGAAGATGGTGAAAAACACCAAATATTTGATGATACCCTCTAACTAAAACACTTTTATGATTCCACAGCTTTGCTGTGACATCCAAAAATCAAAGTTGCCTCATACAGACATGCAGTATCTTCTTTTTGCTTCAACATGAAGCAAAAATTCCCAGAACAGGCTACACATTTTTTTTGTGACTCTTCTCTGTGGTTCTTCACTTTTCTCAGGACTGCCAAGAGCCTGCAAAGTGAAGGCTGAGTCAAACCTTTCAAAAACATCTAGGTCACCACCTAGCAAGTGCACCAAGGAGCTTCTGAAGAGAAGCTTATTAACTCTTCTGTGTCAAACATTTCAGCTGCAATGATAGCATGGCGAAATGCAGACATGCCTTATGTCTAAGAGAGATGGAAGGTTGGGGAAGGAAGAACTCATTCACTCGCTTACTCTCTCCACTCAGAATTTTATGTTCTTGTGGGTCCAGGGTTTTCTATATGCAAAGAAGTCTCCTCTCCCGTTCTCCCAAGTCATGCTACTGCCTATCCTAGAGCTACAGACTGTGATGTCCTCTTCTGTCCTGTTCGTTTTCAGCTGAAACAGAAAAGCAGGCAGCAGCATGCAGCTGGCACTCAGAGGAGCAAAGGAAAATGCTTTTATTCTGTGCCCATAGTTTTTAATTAAGGCTCCAGCAGGATGTTTCTGCACAGGGACCAAGATTACCTAGTACAAAACTGAGAGGGTGGGATGTGGGGAATAACGAATCCTAAAACACACAGAAGTGTATTCATCAAATCAATTTGGGCTACTGGGAGGCCAGGGAGCATTATGGAAATGAGGTGATTGACTAAAGCAGCGTCTAAAGACCCGGGAACAATGGGCTCCACTTTCCCAGTCTCATCTGGGAGGCAAAAATGCGGTGCAGAGCCTGGGCGGCTGTGGCTCCTGCATCTCCCTTGTGCTGGCGCAGCAGCTGTCCCCGCACAACAGGAGCTCTCTCCTCCAAGCATTTGACCCGGGGAGGCAATTTCTGCATGACTGAGCATGTACACACTGCTGGGGCTCTGGCAGTCTTTTTTTTTCTTTTTTTTTTTTCTTTTTTTTTTTTTTTTTTGTCACCACAACCCCAAATTGTTCTTGACTGCCAGGCTAAATAATTTCTCCCTCTCTCTCCCCCTTGCATGTTTACACTCTCAGATTGTTGTGGACAATTACCAGAGTTGGCCTTAGTCATTGTTTCATCAGCTGTAATATTAGCACATACTTTGTGCTCTCAAGTTTTCTACACATGCCATTCACTCCACTTGGGATTTTTTTCAGAATTTCCTCTGTTTTGCCTGAGTACTTCTCATATGGAAGCATTTAAAGCTGTGTGCAAGCATATGTTACCTACCGTACAATTGTTATTAGAATTGTGAGAGCAGGGCAACTGTTAAATGCTTCAATTCAACATTAAATTTATTGCAGAGTGTCTTAAAATATGCTCTTGACAATATTTTGGGCTATCTTGAAGCAGTAAACCCCAGGTGCACTTCCCAGTTGCCAGGTAGAAACATATTTAGTAGGTCCCAAATTAATTTTAGGTTGGGACCCAGGCAAGCGTGATTTTGGTCCCACTGGTGTTCTGTGTATGTTGCTTCCCATGGAAAGCGGCTGGGTGGGGGCACAATGTTTTCCTGCAGATCTCCCAGTGGGGACAAGCAAAGGGACAGGACTGCAGGGCAGAGGGTCTAGCAGAGAGTCCCTCTTATGGAGGGCTCACAGCCTTAGTGCATACTGAAAGGGAGGCAGGGGGAATAAAGGGAAGAAGACAAGGTTATAGCAACACATCTGTGGGTGGTACAATGTCTGTGGGTGGCAGAACTTAAAAGCCTAAGCTAAATTTTTCTCATTAACATGGTGTGACTGGGTATTGTCAAAATTTTAACTTTGTAGTGACTGCTGGCAAAATATTTGGGAGTGGGGTGAAGAAAAGGAAAATGTTTAACTTACAACCCAGCACTGCACAGCAGTGTGTGATCTGAAGCATCCTGTAATGAATGAACAAAGCACAAAATAAGACAATGCCTTGAAAGAAATGAAGAGTCGTAGAAAAAGAGATGTAAAAGACAACATGGTTACCTGACTTAACCCCAGCTTATTTAGGGTTAAGCAGGGACCAGGGACCAGGGACCAGGACCAGATGTGTTTAAACATCTGAAAGGCAAGCCTTATTTGAGGAAAGGCAACAAGTGCAATTTCAGTTGTGCAACTGCACAGTTGTACATTGAGGCTATGCTTAGCATTGTGTCCTGGATAGATGGGAGGGATAAAAGCATGAACAGGAGCTGAATGCAGCAATATCTAGCTCTTAGCAATGATTTCAAACCTTCAACTGGACAAAAGCATAGAGGAGTCCACAGCAAACATACCCACTGGTATCCCTTGACTCCGAGTACTACATTTCATTCACGATTTTTTCATCAGCTATGCAAGTGCTTAACTTCAGTCCTATCCTGTGTCATTCTCCATCCTGCTTACATTGTATACGAAAACCTGACTGCTGCTTGAAGAAAGGATGAGAATGGTGAAATGATCCTTCAGCTCTTCCCCAGCTCCTATGGTGCTTTTAGCTTCCTGCTAATGATATGGAAACATCATTTTTACTCTATTAGAAAATCCAGCAGGGAATATTGCCAAGTTCCTCCAGTGCTGGAAACCAGAATTTTGATTCAAATCCAAAACTGAAAACAGTTTTGTGAGGTCACGCTAGATCCCCAGAGAGCTGTTTCCTCCTGTTACAAACACAGAAGAAAAAAAGGCAAGAACGGCTGCTGTACCCAAGATCTCATTCATGTTCCTAGATAACCTAAATGAACACAGCTTGTCATAGTTTGTGCTAATGGCCAACCTCTTCATGACTAAACAACTTGGATAAAGTCTTGAGCTGAATAAAACCCAAGCTGTAGCCAATGCCTAGTTACCCAATATATGTCCAATATATGTCAGCTTTATATTATTCAGGTACCTTCACAAAAATCTGTTTCCTATAGACTTTTGTCCTCTGGCTGATTTATATGTAGTGAGGTTCAAGCTCTGATTAAAGCATTGGCTTTGAGTGGGGTTTTCATAGCTCCCTCTGTGTATTCACTTTGGTGTGGTAGTGCCTAACTCTGTAAGCTCAGACTGTAGTCTTCCCCTCTGTTACATCATGTTTAGAGCCTTTCTCCTCTATGGACATAGAGTCTTCTCCTCCTAGCCACTGGCTTTCATGAAACATATTTTGTCAATGTCTCTGCCCTTCTCTCAAATTTGTGAGAATGGGCTCAGACCTTAAACAGGCGGGCCAAGAGGCAGACAGAGAGATACACACAGACAACATGCTTGCAGAAGTGTTACTTCCTTTGGAAACCAGACAAAAGAAAAAAGTGCATTTTACAAGCCTGCCTATTTTTACTCTTTGGATATTTGAATCCTCTGTGTCTGATCTGAATAAATGCATTCAGCACGATATTGTTCTAAGGGAAAATCAAACAACTCAAGCCCAATGAGGGCTCAAGGCTATGATGGAAACATATTATTTCGTATGTTCAAATCACCAGAGGCCTACAAGCAAAAGAGGAGCAGATACATAGATAATATTCATAGAATCATAGAATACCAGGTTGGAAGGGACCCTAAGGATCATTTGGTTTAACCTTTCTTGGCAAAAGCATGATCTAGACCACATGGCCCAGCACCCTGTCTAACCAAATCTCAAAAGTATCAGAATGTTGGGAAATCCACCACTTCCCTAGATACATCATTCTAATGACTGATTGTCCTCATTGTGAAAAATTTTCCTCTGGTGTCCAATTGGAATCTCCCCAGGAGTAACTTTAACCCATTATCCCTTGTCTTTTCCATGTAATTCCTTGTAAAAAGGGAGTCTCCTTCTTCTTTGTAGCCACCTTTTAAATACCGGAACATGGTGATAAGGTCTCCCCTGAGCCTCCTTTTCTCAAGGCTGAACAAACTAATTTCTCTCAGCCTTTCCTTATGGCAGGCTGCCCAGTCCTTTGATTGTCTTTGTGGCCCTTCTCTAGACCCTCTCCAGCCTGTCCACATCTTCTTTGGATAGCAGGGACCAAAATTGAACACAGTATTCCAGGTGTGGCCTGACAAGCACTGATTAGAGTGGGATGATAACTCCTTTATCTCTGCTGGTGATGCTCTTGTTGATGTAGCCCAACATCCTGTTGGCTTGCCTTGCTCACTTCACTCATATTGAGCTTGCTGTCCACCAGGAGCCCCAGGTCCTTTTCCACAGAGCTGCTCCCCAGCCAGGCAGATCTCAGGCTGTGCTGCGCTCCTGGATTATGTTTTCCCAGGTGCAAGACCTTATATTTGTCCATGTTGAACTTCATAAGGTCCTTGTTAGCCCACTCTTTCAGTTTATTCCAGGTCTTCCTGTAGGGTGGCTCTCCCTTCTGAGGCGTCCACTTCCTCACTCAGTTTGGTATCATCAGCAAACTTCATCAGGGTACACTTGATCCCATCATCCAGATCACTTATGAAGATATTAAACAACATTGGGCCTGTTATCAATCCCTGGGGGACCCCACTCGTGACAGGTTGCCAGTCAGACAAGAGGAGTCTGTGCGAAACCATATCAAAAGCATCTGGAGAAATCGTGGCAGACAATGTCCACCACTCGTCCCACATCAACTGAGCATGTTACTTCATCATAGAAGGCGATCAGGTCTGTCAAGCACAGTTTGCCCTTGGTGAATCTGTGCTGGCTTTTCCCAATCACGTGCTTCATTTTACTTGTGCTAGCCCCCAGGAGGATTTGTTCCATGACTTTCCCAGGGACTAAAGTGAGACTGATGGTTCTGTAATTTCCTGCATCCTCCTTTAAGCCCTTCTTGTAGATGGGGTGACATTAGCGTTCTTCCAGTCTTCTGGGATGTTCCCTGGTCTCCACGGGTTCTCAAAGATTATGGAGAACAGCCCTGCAATGATGTCAGCCAGGTCTCTTAACACCCTTGGGTGGAAAACATCAGGGCCCATCAATTTGTAGTGGTCAAGCTCCTGTAATAGTTCATGTACCAGCTCTTCGGTGACACTGGGTCTATGTGTCAACCTGGATTTTTGTTCCCAAGGCCTGGGGCCCAACAGCACTAGTGAAAACAGAAGTATTGAGAACCTCTGCATTTTCAGTGTAGTTGATGACTAATTTCTCTCACTTGTTTAGCAGCAGGCCAATATTTTCCTTCTGTTTCTGCTTGTTGTTTACGTACCTGAGGAACCCTTTCTTGTAGTTTTTGACATCACTAGCCAATTTCAATTTGAGTTGAGCTTTTGTTTTTCTAACTGCATCTCAGTTCTCAATGGGTATTATCTGTTTGCCATGTCTGGTACACTTCTCTTTTGGTTTTGAGCAGACTCAGAAGCTCATAGCTAAGCCAAGGGGATCTCTTGCTTCACCTACTTCCCTTTTAAAGTGGATGAACTGTTTTTGTGTTTCCAGGAGAGCATTCCTGAAAAACTCCCAGCACTCACTAGCTCCTTTATCCTCGAAGGAAAATTCCCATGGAATCCCTCCCAGCTGAGCTCTGAGCAAGCTGAAGTTTCTTCTTCTAAAACCTAAAAACTTTGTCTGAGTGCTAATCTTTAGCACGCTCAGCAAGACCCCAAACTCCACAATACTGTGATCACTGCAGCCAAGGCTATCACTAACCGAGATATTGCAAAATAGGTTTTCCTAGATTTTGAGTAGCAAGTCCAGCAGTGCCTCATTCCTGGGTTGTACATCTAACATTTGTATGAGGAAGCAGTCCTCTATGCATTGCAGGAACTTGATGGTTGACACGTAAGCTGCTGTATTGTTTTTCCAACAAATGCCTGAGTAGTTGAAGTCACCCATAAGAACCAGGTTCTGTTCATGCGAAGCTTGCCTAAGTGACCCCAATATTGCTTTATTGGCCTTATTGTCTTGTTTTGGAGGTCAGTAGCAGGCACCTACTGTAAGATCCTCTTTGGAGATAACCCCTCTGATCTTGACCCAGAGGCATTCAATAGGATTTCCACAATCACCATAGATGATTTCTATACATCCAAGGTTCTCCTTAACAGGGGAGGATTCCACCTCCTCTTTTGCCTTGCCTGTCCTTACAAAATAGCCTATAGCCATCCATCCATCGTGATCCACCTGTCATCTGAGTTGTCCCACCATGTTTTGGTTACCCCTATGATATAGCATTCTGACTGGGTACGGAGCTCCAGTTACTCCTGTTTGTTCCTCCTATTAACTATATTAATAAAATATAATGTATATATTATTATTATATATATATAAAAAAATAATAAAAGCACTCTTTCAGGTGCCTTCCAAGATTTTGAGCTCTCTCTTTCCCTCCTGTACTCACATACAGTGTCTCTTTCACTTCCCTTGTGCTGCCAGAGGCTTTCCTACATGCAGGGCATGTTAAAGGAAACATTCACACAGACGTGGGTACCACTAGGCTTGCTTTAATCACAACTCAGAGTTGGGCCACTCTGCATCTTTTTGTTCTACTTACAGCTGGCAAGTACATTCACCCGTTTCAGACTCCCAGAGTTTAGTCAGGCTTTTTGGACTGTTTGGACCAAGTCCAACACACCTATGAAGCTGTGGATATCTTGGTGTCCTGTATTTTTGATGTTCATCATGTGTGGACACCAAATATAATGACATACATGCTGTATTAGCAATACAGATTACACTGCACTGTTTTGCTAGTGGGGACGTTCTGCAAGACTACCATTTAGAAAAAGTACCATAATTGTATCTTTATCTGTGGGAATCAAATATCAGTAGGTGATAATCCATGCTTTACTAGTGAAGCTTTGTTCAGTAACAGCGATAAACACAGACTGGAGACAGACTCCATGCTATTTTTATGAGACATATTATTTTGGTACCTTCTTTACTTAACAGTCACAGAGAAATGATAGGATGAGTGTTGATATATCCATAGTAATATTATGCCACATACTAAATCACTGCCAACCAAACTGTGAAGTCAGGCATTACTATTTCAGATGCACTCCGACTACTATAAAAGTTTGTAATTCTGTCTTGGGGATAAATGCCCTTTCTCCCAAACAAGTTAAGCCTACATATGCCTTCTTTTATCTTATTAAAAAAAAAATCAAGAAAAAAATCCTTTTCCCTAATGAATACCAAAACCAGTTCCTTTACTTGATTGTCTTGCATTTTCGCCAGATGAACTTCTTCAACTTTAGTGTTCCTATGAAGCTAATAGAAAACACCCCTCCTCCTTCTCTTAAATATTTCCATCCCTAAACCATGCATACTTTTATTGAATATTTTTGGTAATATCTGAAAATTACCCACCCGGGTGTCTGTTAGGAGACCACCAACAGCATGCCCTTCACTCGTGAAAAGAGCTGGGGAACATGCTGTGTCAGCCACCCTGTGTTAACAATCTCAATTATTTTATACAGCATCTTTTTCTGCTCTGGTAATAACAATCTAAGTTTTGTCTGTGACTTTGACAGGATCCTGCTTGTTTGTGAGCTGGTTTTTTTTAAGTCATAGCACTTCATAACAATCTCCAGCTCTGCATTTTACTCCCCAGCACTTTCATCAAAACCTCCAGAGAGTGTGCTGGAAGCACATTTCCCCACTAGCCTTCTTTTTGATTAGAAATTCATACTTCTGAACTGAAAATCACCTTTATTCACCAGAGGCAAGAAATTATTTATGGCCTGGTTCATTTAACAGTGTCTTCTCATACGCAAAGATAAAACATTTTGTGCACAAGGGACTACGGCTGAAGTTGCCCTCTGGCGTTGCTGTTCAATGCTTAGGCTTTGCTAGAGCTGTGATGCACAAGCTGCCAGTACTGCTGTTTCCAAAGATGCTGGGGACCTGGAGACATGCTCTGCTGTGGAGCATAGCTCCCTCCAAACTCTTATTTTCCTGTGAAAAACCTTTAATTATGAAAGGAATCCAAAAGAGTTCCCAGGGCAGAGCTACACAGCCACACCACCATGCAATGTTTACCCAAGGGCCCCTGCCAGAGCCCTGCTGATGCCTCAAGCACTGGGATATATTTAGCACCAGTCATCTCTGCAGAAATGACTCTTATTCGGACCAGTGCAAAACGTTTGCTTTTTTACTTCTTTATACTTTGTGGTCTATTTAGCGAGAGGACCTGTTTTTCTTCCTGGAATGGCCATCCCTGGATCTTCTGTTGCAGATGGCAAGGCAATAAGACCGCCCAGCTTCTCTCCCATCTCCTGTCTGAGGGGCATACGTTGCAGCACTTGCAGCCCTTGAGGTCAAACACTTCAGACGCTTGCTCTTCTGTTTTGGCCCCACATCTGTCAAATGAATGCAAACTCCTAAAAAACATCAACAGGCCGATACGTGCCAAATGCAGCAACCATTGCTTCCTTCTCCCCTATGGATTGTCGCTGCTTCAGTAACACTGAGCTCACATAATGCCTCAGTGAGGACAGAAAGTAACACTGTCCTAAGTTTCACTTGTTTACACCCAGCCATCTGTGGCTTTTCCTCCAATGTCACTGTCACAAGAATGACATTATCATGGACCAACATCCAGCTCAAAAGGAGGAAGAATTTGAATTGGTTTTACACTGATAACCAAGATGTCTTCTGTTGCGATGTAATCCACTGGTCCCAGACAGAACCCCTTAGTAGGCATCGCTGTCCTTGCCCCCACAATACACATCCTCTGTGGGTGTCAGTAAACCACTTGCAAGACTTTATCAGCAAATTCACTTTCTGCAGCTTTTCCCCAAGTGTTGGGTGTGGCTGGTGTCTCCCACAGCATATTCAGCTTTTCTGGGTGGACTATGACTTGCGGATCCTCGGACCTTTCTGGTTTATAACCCTTCACTTATGATGTTCTGGGTTCTCTGCCTGCAGGGTGAGCACACCGTGAGCACACTGTCCACCCTCCACAGGGTAGCACCCCTTGCTCGGTGGGCTCTCACTGCCTGCTTTGGAATGAACTCGAGGTCTACCTGGGGTCTCAGTGGTTTGATGCAGCCCTCAGTGTCAATTGGGTCTCCTGCCAGGGACTGTTCCAGTCCATCCAGTTTGCCAGCTCAGCTCTCCTGCTTTCAGCTGTTCATGACCATCTCTTTCCACTCTCTGGCTAAGGACAAACTGTTTGGGGGGTGGGGGGTGGGGGTGGGGGGGTGCAGCACACCACTGGCACGTCCGTGGCACGTCCTTGCACAGTCCTGATGGAGCTTTTCACTAACATACCCCAATGTCTGTCAGAGTCACTGCTCCAGACAAGGAAATGAAGGAAAAGCAAAAGGACTTGGCTGGTCCAAGTGCAAATCCTCTGTTGACCCCACCCTTTTGCCTTTCCTGCAGGCATGTCTAGGGTAGGAATGAACCACAAGTTTCTGATTCACTGCAAAGTCTCCCAGTTAGCTGATACTGAGGGATTTGCCTTCAGCCCAGTACTATGCTAACCTCTGGGCAAAGGATGCTGTGATCCCAATTTCTGGTTGTTCTGCTCATAGCTCATTTTTTTCTGTTAGACAAACTGAGGCAAATGTTAGTAATGATGCTCTGTATGTTTTCTGCAGAAATTGATACTACCTGCCTCAGCCTGTTGTGTGTGGGAGGGACCTGCTGGTCCTGCTGTGAATAACCACCACTGTTTTTGTGTAGCTGAGCAGAGAATTGAAAAACTAATGATAATGAGAAATGTGCCTCCTACCTGGAATGCAAGGCAGAATCTCTGGCATCACTTACATAGCTACCTTCAGAGCTGATGTTGACTGCAACTATGTACAGTTTTTTTAGTAGCAGCACCAGAAACACATTTCCATAAGCAGAGCATCCAGACACAAAAGTAGCCGTATCTGACAGACTATTAAATGGAGTTTTTTATGGGAAAGTGAATCTATATGCAGTTCATTAGAGATTAGGGGGCAACCTACCTCAGAAGTCCCATAAAGAAACAAAGCAGAGTTCTCTACCATGAACTTCATGTATGATTACATTATTGAACCATTTTGTTGTACGAAAATTCAATTTATGTTTTCCACATAATTTATTTTCTATTTAGATGTCTTTTTAATTACTCTCTAGATGGTAAGCAAAATAAAATGTAATTTACAGAAATTTTAGTAACAAATCCATTGTTCATTTTCCTATGGAGCTGAACACACTAGAAGGGCAATTATGAAGTAGCTTTCATTCAGGTAACTCTGATATTTTCCGAAGAAAATGTGTGCCAGCTCCGCAGCCTGAGTGAGAATGCATCTTTCTTTCAGGAAGGATTCACACACAAACACATAAAATGCCCTCCCAGCAAAAGGAAAGGTGCTGGCAAGGCTTTTGGAGAGACCGCACAGCACAGGAACACAGCAACTGGTAAATTACTCTTTTCAGGTCATTGGGATTTTCATATGGCAATGATATGCTTTTGCTTCACAGAGGAACTACCACAGCACATCAGACATGAATAATAATCTGCATGAATAAATAGCAGACTATTTATTTGGAGGTCATACTTTCCTCTTATCATTCAGCACAATGAAGTTACATGTAAGTTAAATAAATTAAATGTATTTCTCATTTGTATTTTTATGCCTAACTGCTCCACAGTCCCAGATACCATGCAAATCATGTAATGAAAGACAGATGCTGCTATAAAGAACTTGCAGCTGAAAGAAACTACGCACAGAAATGGGAGATGTAATAGAGATGCTGAGTTATCAGATCTTATTAATTTAATGATTGGGTCCAGAGCCATCCCAGCAAAATTTTATCTGAAGTGCTGCAATTAGGAAGAGAATCACCAGGACCCCCCTTCAGAGTCAATGGAGAAGGACAGTCCTTGCAGAGGGGGATCTGGAGCTCAGCTTAGTGCAGCACAAGGGAGAGGTGAACCCAGCCCCAGATGCCTGACCTACGTGCTGAGCACAGCGATGGGCTTATCACCCACCGAGGCTGGCAGGGGTCAGAGCCAGCCCATGAACCCTGACTGGCCACTGCACTGTCTTGTGCCCTTTCTACTCTCCCTGAGATGTCTGGATGAACGAGAGCTCCAGCTGTACATTTGGCAAAGCTTGGTGTCACCCCACTCCTGGGAGTCCCATGTCCCAGGGAGGCAGCGACCTTTCACCCTTGTTTGGAGGGTCCACTCTGGGCTGGAGCAGGGCCTGCAGCCCATCCTGCCAGGGTGTCTGCCTTCCTCCGGAGCCGTTCTGGCACCACTGTGCGGGAGCATGGACAAGGCAGCAGCAGGACACCCACACCACCATCTGACCACCAGCCACATGTGATCTCCACTGAAACTCCTGCTGGGCACCAACCCCCATGCACCCAAGCACAGCAAAACCCAACACACATCAACTTTCCGAGTGATTTTACTGGCTTTTTCCGCTCAGCACTGAACAGTTGCTGCATGTCCTTGGTGCTATATTTGGTTGACATTCCATATCTTTACATTTTCCTTTTGTTGTTGTTTTTGGTTGATGCTATGGAATGTTTCCTGAATCATAAATCTGCCACCCAATGCTCTTGCTTTGTCTCGCATGGAACGATTTTTATCTAAAGCTCCATTATTCTGTATTTAGTAACACGAGAACTTTGTGCCTGTCATAGCACTACAGCCAGTCTGCAAGGCTCTCATCTTGAAAAACATCCAGAGTTCTCAGTTTTCCAGTGGCCTTTTTGATTAAACCAAGAAGTAACAGCTTTGCAAACAAAAATCACTTGACATTTTCTGTAAACCAGGTAGCATTCAGATATTTTAGTGAAATATGTGTTATTCATCAAAATTATGTTTCATGGGAAGACAGAAACTCTTCCTATAATTTAATAGATCTGATGTTTTCTTCAGGTAGAAAATATATATATTAAGAAAAAGAAAAATGATGTTATCCTCAGTGCTTTTCAAAACAACATTTGGAGCAATAGTTAATAATAAAGGGGTTTAAATTCTGACAACAAAGTTCAGCATTTCCTTTTAGGTCAAATAAAGTATTTAGTTTCTATAAAGCACAACTTCAAAAAAAAATCTTACTTTTTTTTTTAAAAAAAAAAGTCATGCAACTTGAAAAATGTCTTTTAGGTATAATGTGATTCAGCCAGCATACTGACAAATGCACAGCTCTGCTCTTAGTTTGGGCATCAATAACTGATCTAGTATTAACAGTGACCTCTGGAAATCTTGGCTTCTAGGTCCTGGCATTATTGAAGTGCTATTGGTAATACAATATCAGAAGAATGGTTTCAGTACAGACTACTCTGTGTGGTGCTGCAGAAATCCTGCAGAGAAGACATACAATGGTCGGTAAAACTATAGCAAGCTGCCACTTATTCCAAACCAAGCCTCAGAAGAAGACTTTCTGGTGGATGTCTCAGAGAGGCATAAGCTCACCTGCCTTGCCTCAATTTTTCCTGTTATTAACTCCCTCTGTTTAACAGATTGGATATTACTAATTTGCTGTCTACTTTAGATCTCGGAGGATCTTGGCTACAGTTGGAATGAAACCAAACAGCAAAATCATCAACAACAAAAACTGAAGGAAAAAAAAGAATTAGAGCTGCTCCACAGACATGATAATGTTAGCTACAGAGATTTAAAACCTGTGTTGGAGCACCTGGTGCTGACTGCGGTGGGAGACTGGGTACCAGCTAAGGGGGATGAATGGTGTACTGCACCCTGTGATTCCCTCCAGCCTGTGGAGCTTGAAGTCCTGGTGTGAAAGCCATCCTGTTTGTCAGCCAAGCTTTCCCCAAAACAACAAGCACTGCTGGTGACATCTGTGAGTCCACAGTGATAAAAGGACAAGTCAAAGCCTGGTGTGTCCTGAATTCCAGAAACGGTCTTTTTTTCCTCCTTGCTTTAGGCAGGCTGTAAAGAATGGGAACAAAGATGATGGTACTGGCGCTAGAGGAAGCACTACACACCAGCAGCCTGAGACCCACCAGCAGACTAGAATCCAACTGATGAACTGAACCTCATGGAAACCAAATCCACAGAGGATCCACAGGGAAACAAATTCCTGAAGCTAAACACAAGCTGATTTGGGGAATATGTTGCACATTAGAATTAATATGACACTGCCATAGGATGCAGATAACCAGGGCTCAAATCCCTGCACCATTTTTGATTCACACAGGGGGCTGAACCTAAATCTGCTACATCCCAAAGTGTTCTATCTGAAATGAGTGCATGAAGCTTTCTTAGTTTCTCCTTCTGGAAAAGTTCTCTTGTGAGTAAATAATTGCATATGAAGAAAGAAGAAACAAGTCTCCAGATCTGTGAGCTCAAATCTTACTGCAGCTAGGGTGCAGTTATTTATATGGCTTCTGCTCAGATTTCAGTCAGGGAGAGTGAGCTCTGGAGGCATGCATGTTCTCTGACATCTTGACCATGCACCATTGACCACCTCAGATGGGTAGGTCCCAATCCCTCTTGTTTAACAAGGAATCACTGGACCTGACAAGCTACCCAAAGGCTTGCCAGAGTGCACAGAAATTTCTGAGCTAGCATAGTGGTATTTTCTGATGAAAAGCATTTGCAGTTGAGAAAAAAAACCCAAACAAACTGACAAATGCCATGTATGCTACATGTGTGTATTTGATGTGAAATTTACACATGGTCGGTTTTATTTTAAAAATAGCAGATCAAAAAATTCCAATGAATCCAACTGGAATTTCCCAATGAATTTAACTGAAAGCAACACTGAACCACCAGTGCTTCTTTTTACTTATTCTGCCACTTGTACATTACTTAATTCCTACAATCAAAGGTACTTATTCCTCCTGTAGAAAGAGAGGGGTGGAGGGCTTCATTTAGACTCAACTCTGTATTAGCAGCCCAAATAATTTCAACTTTTATAATTCTGTTAGCACAGTTGCTCTGGCTCATTGCTCCATTTGGGGTAACCAAGGCAAAGTGGTCATTTTAAAAGCACCTCCATGAGTTGAAGTTATTTTTTAAAAAGGGTTTAAGTTCCCAGGCTTTCCCTCTTTTAAAAAGGTAAAACAAATCAAGAAAACCCACTCTTGCAGATTGCCTCAGGGTGAGCCACACAATCTCACTGAACATAGTTTTCCAAAGCACCCAAATACTGCACTGATGGAAGTGCTGGGAGCAAACCTTTGGTGTCCTCACTCAGGCAGGTCCACCTCAGCCAGTCACATGCCCCTTCCCCCCACCTGGGGCTGGAGCCTCCTTTGGATGTGTTTTGGACCAAGCCCTCAGACCACACAGGGGACTGAGATCAGTCACAAGATCATTCTTCATTTCTCTTCTTGGGGCTGTTGGAGGTTTTACTACTTTTGAAATCATTCCTGAGAGGGAAGAAGGCCTAGCTAGGGATAAAATAAAAGTACACACAGGGAAATGCTAAAATGAACTTTTTCTGCAGAATTAGCTCAGTTTTAAGCAGCAGGCACATTTGGTTTTGTTCTTGCAGTTAATTTGCCATGGCTGTACAGGAACCTGGGATTTGATATGTACAGGAATAATCTTATCCTGACAGACCTGACATAATAAACCACCACATTCCTGTGGTATTGCAAAATATGTAAATAATTTTTAAAGTCTGTTTTAATTACAATCTTTTTTTCCTGGTGAAACATTGATGAGTTATTATTCATAATGTAAACTGACTTGGCAGTCCAAACATCTACACATAAAATTCAACAGTCTCCACATATTTTAGGAACACGGAGGACAAGACTGAGAAAGCATGGGAAAATATTGCCATCAGCACTCATGGGTCCCGATGCCCCCGCTTGTCAAAAGACTGCTGACTGAAAAGCCATTTCAGTTTCTGGAAGGGTCTTGCAAACTGCAGCCTGAGTAAAAGCCTGATACAGCAGGTAACAGTAACATTAAGCATGCTCATAGTTTTTAAGTTCCCGCTTGGCTGAATTAGGAACCAATTTATTCTTTGGATGCACTGATGCATCCAGAGCTTAGCTGCTCTGATATTTATCAGTTGTGCTCTACCTAAAGCCTAGTTACAGTTATCTGCAACCAAGAACTAGCAGGCGTATTGAAAGCATCTGCAGTGTCAGGGAAGGTTGATGTGACCCAGACCGAAGCTGGCTGGGAAAAGAGTGGTGATACCCTGGCTGGGGAAGTGGGTGCTCTCACAGGCTGTATCTGGACTTGTGTTCAGTGCTGTGCCTGGCAGTCCCAGTTTGCTGAAGAGCACTGCTGTTCCTGGCTGCCCAGGCTTCCCCTGGACGCTGGCAGAAAAAAGAGAGAAGGACTTGCATCCCAGTGGGCAGTCAGAATGCAACAGCATCACTGGGAAGTGCAGCCAGGCACTGCAATTGCCATGTAGCCCCACAGGGAAGACACCACACATTATACATGGCACCAATGCTCTGGTATCTCCACCTCATCCTGACTTTGAAGAACCTCTTACGGCTTTCTGTTTCAATGGTTACTTTTAGTTTGCTTATGCTGGAAGCCATTTATTAGCTCCTAAGATTTTTCGATATTTTTCCCTTCTTTCTAGCCTCCTTTTTTTGCCTCCAATTGCTATTAATTATGCTTTTAGAGCTACTGTTTACCTCCTGTAAATGTATATGAAATTGTGTTATGTATTTGACAGAAAACTGCCTCTGACTGCCTCCATGCCACGGGCTCTGTGGCTAGGCTTTACTGTGGTGAAACTAAAGACAGGAGAAAAAAGCAAAGACTACAGAAGGAGTTTCAGTGTCCAAATCATCCTTGCAACCAGGCAGGAAGTCCCTCTCAGTGGCATGCCGCAGGCTGTTATGCAGAGAGCTTGCACAAGTTGTTTAGAAATTAGAAAAGAGCATTGTGTTCTTCCTGTGCAGATCTGAAACTGGAAAGGCACTAGCCACCCTCAGCTCCTGCCCCGAGCTCGGGGGAGGGGGCCTTAGCTAGCACAGGCTCTGGGACGGGTCAGCTACCCCTCTGCAAATTCTCCCCTGCTCCCATCTGCCTTTCTTCAGTACATAAGTACATTTGGAGCACCTGCTGGCCTTTCTGCCTGTGCAGATTTTCACACTGTTTGAACAATTAAACATTTAGACAATTGAACTGTTCTTTCTGGAAATCTGGACCTGGTATGTTGTGTCTCAGCATCAGTTCCAGACTTGGAGATCTTCTTGTATTAGGCCTTTTTTTCAATCTAGTACTTCTAAGGCAAAATAAAAAGCAGTACAATTAAGATAAAAAAACTTCTCTTTGGTTATTTCAGTTTGGGGTTCATAATTTTTCAACTTCAGTTCCAGTATCTGTCATAGCGGAAGCAAAGATGTCTTTGCGGTATCTGGAGGCTGATGAAGTGCTAGGTTTGGTTGGGAAGGAAGCAGGTAGTGATTCTACAGAAAACACACTGAAGTGACAGACTTCACTGCAAGCCCATGCATAGAGCTTACTGGCTATTTAGCTCCTAGGTCTGCAATTCAGAGGCTGAAGGAGCTAAAGTTTAGATGTAAAACCACTTTCGAAAAGCCACTAGCCTTTGAGACAAGAGGCCAAATGTTCAGGTGTTACGCACTTTCAAGGGGAGCAGCTGCAGCCAGATCTCAGAAAGTGCCAAGTCCCCAGTGCCCTCAGCTACGCTGCATTCATGGACACTTGCTTCTGGTGTGGCGGTGGAAGATGAGCCTATCTGAAAACCTTTTCCCAGTGTTGGGACTAGGCACTGTAAGAAAAAAGCTCTAACAGAGAAAGAGTTTCAAATACTAATTTGAAAAAACATTTGGAAGTCTGTTTTTGACAAAATATATAACTTTTTTCTTCAAAATGGTGTTTTCCGGGAGAAGCCCCAGCTTTTCATAATTTTCTTATGCTTGTCAGAAAACTCCAAAGCCCCAATTGTTTTTCAACAAGACCCCCAATTACTTTTCAAGTAAAAATTTGATAATACTAAATACATGCCCTTGCTAACAGCATACATAACATGTAAAAAATGTTAAATGCTGTTCCAATCTGTTTCATTACTTTTCTTCCTCTGATAAATGCTGTTCTGGCTTCTTAAAATAAAAAAAGGAGAGAAGCAAAACTGTAGACTTCCCAAACCATCTCCTCATGGCCACTGTAATCTCCACTATCAAGAGTCATTTTTAACCCTCAGCAAGCAGCCAAGCATGACAATTAGAATGTAATCCATTAAGAAAGGCCTTTTTGAGAGCTCCTTCTCCAGCCAGCACTTCCCCATTTTAGCGGGATTATGGCAATTATGATACGGACTATTGGTTAGCAGTGGAGGGCCAGAGGCAAGAGGGAGTATTCATAATCCTTAGTCCTTTCTTTGGCCTATGCAAAGTGGGAAGAAAGGTGGATTTTGTTTCTTTGGGATCCCATTGGATAACAGTGAGGAAAGAACTGGCAAGTCATGAATGTGTGGACTGGGAAATGCAGGTCCCTGGCACACCTAAAGAGGTTTCCTGCTGCTCCCTGGAGCTGACTCCGAATTTTGAATTTTTTGAATTTCGGGTTTGCCTAGCACCCTGGTGGAGACGAAAATAGACAAACCACTGGGAAGAAAAGCAGGTAAACAAAAGACCATTTGCAAATTGAAGTGGCTGTCTTTCAAATGCATACCAAAGCTAGACAGGAGCCTCTCTGATAAATTTTCCCCTTCGAGAGCTGTGGTGCATGGCTGCATAATCTCACTAGCTGTTGCTCTGAAAGCAACTATAAAAGTTGAATTGTTGCAAGAAAACCCACATAGGTTTCCTGTTTCTTATGGTTCAAGATGAAGGTTGCACACAGCATGAACTCAGTTCTTTACAGCAGTTGTTTTCTACCGCTACTAGAGTGAAGGAGCTACAATTATGTCAATTTCAAGCAGCTTATAACTTCTTAGGAAAATTAAAGTCATTTAGCACAAATGGCCATGCCACCAGAAGCTAAAACGCACACATCTGTGGGAGGTTTTGATAAAAAGCATCATCCCACCTCCTTTAAAAAAAAACAAACAACAAACACAAAATGTGGGTATTTGCTAGTGGAGCTCATGAACAAACACAGGTTGGTTTGCAGCCTCAGTAAAAATACAAACATGGCCACGCTTCAGATCAGAGCAAAGGCTGGTAACTAGCTATCAGAATCTGGCGAAATATATTGTTCACACTGTCAACCCAGGGTATTTTTTTAATAAAAAGGGATCTGAAGGGAAAGAGAATGATGTGCAGCACAGTAATCTCTCCACTGTGGTGAATTGCATCCCCTGTACTATCCTTTTCTAATGGCTTCTCTTTAGCTTGTTCCTCCTGGAAACAAGAGGCACCTCAAGGGCGTGAGGGAGAAGCAGACATGAGTCAGTGTGTGTCAGCACTGCAGTGGCCAGCCTGCCTGCCCTGCATGGATGTACCAGGGCAGACGCTAAGCACACTGCGGCGAGGGAGCAGCTGCAGCAATGCAGGGATGGTGTGGGCTGGGGAGAGCTGAGACATGGCCTGCACAAGCGGGGACCCGCACATGCTCGTTCACCTGCATGGGGACCTGCGTTGCAGCTAGCTCTGATGTTCACCTGTGTAAGCTCATGCCCCGAGCTGAAGTCAAGGAAGTTGCACCAATATAAATAGACATGGAGATAAGAATCACCTTGTGTCTCATATGAAGTCCTGCTGGGGATGTTGCTACTATGGCTTTGAGGTTTGCACTTGTCAGCGCTTCAGGTAAGGCACAGAGAAATGCAAGGAACTTGTACCAGCACATACCATTGCAGTATCTCCCTTCAGCTGACAGACCAGGCACCCTTCAAAAAAGGTAGGCAGGAGCTGGCACTGCTTCCAAGAAGTGCTGTTCTGAGGAGTTGAAGGAGACGGCTGTCATTTCGTGAGGCTACAGCTCCCCTGGCACCTTTCCCAAGCAGAAAGCAACAAGCAAGGCTGGGACTGGATCCGTCAAAACTTGTGTCACTGCAAACTTCTCTGCTGTTTTCCACCATGAGACAGAAAGGCAGTAATACCACACCTGGCAAAACCCCACCAGTTTCCAGAGGCTGACAGTTGAATATACCCTGAACTGCTGGTGTAAGGGAAGTTAGTGAGCCTCTGTGTGAAGCATTGTCTGCCTCAGCTAACAGGAGAACAGCACTTGCTTGCTCAGTTTTTCTAGCTTTGATCCTAGAACCTCCAGACCTGAGAGACAAAATGTCGCTTGGACCTGTTACCAAATGAAGCCAGCATTCCTCACAGAAGCATGAAATGTTCACCTCTGCTCAGGGAGAGAGCAATCAGATCCATTAAGATACCACTGTGCAGTAGTGGGATGTAATAGGTCTACTGGTTGTGGTAAACTCTACGACATAAAGTTCTCAGGTAAGACCTAGAGTTTGCTTCATGTTTTGCTGCTAAATTTCACCTACAGCATCCTTCATGGGATAGTGAAAGCATGCATACGCTTCACTCTGTTTTTCTTTTAAATGTTTAAATCTTTAAAAGAAAGTCCAGAAACTCTTGCTGAGCTGCCCCCTAGCTTAGAGGCTGTTAAATTTCACAGATATCTTGCTTTATCACTATGAAATTCTCCCAAGTGCTTCAAGTCATAGTTCCCTCTCTGTCCAGAAGCATCCTAGTCCTAACCAGATCAAGCACCAGGGCACCTAGCTGATCCCTGAGCTCATTTTAGAGTCAAACCCGAAGTGTTCCTCCTCTCTCCTCCCATGAGAAAGCCAGACCAGGCAGCTTTGCCTTAGACGTGCCTAAAGCTCACCAGCAGGATCCTCACAGAAATCAAATGCTTCATTCATTTAAAACACATATGCAGCACCTACAGCTTCCTTTTGTAACAACTTCATGTGCTCTCCCTGTGCTCAGGGCTAACTTCTGCCTGCTTTTCCCAGATGTTGCTCTGGCAGATTTTGAAGGATTTCTTTTGTTATCCTGAATTCCTTTATTTTTGTTGAAAATTTTGGCTACATCTGCCTGAAGTACCTGTGCACTTGCAAGGTAAGTCCAGCCTTCTATTAAAGACTGCCGGAGGACTGTAATGGATGTCCATGACCTGGTGCACATGAACTGCGGACTCACTCTGCTCTGCACCTGAGACACCCATGGCAGCCTTTTCTCAAATCCAGTTTGGCCATTAGCCTGAGGGAATTCCAACTTAAATTTTCCAGACGCCAGGTTATCCAGGATGGGCCTACTCCTCTTCACTCCTGCAAGATCACTGCGGAGACTGAAATGCAGAGGACATGGCCACAGAGAGAAAGTGGAGGAACTGAACTGAGTTTACCTTATACAACACACAAATAGACAAAACTTTGGTTATTTAAAAAGCATGGGGGATAGGGCATCACCACACATTAATTTGCTGAGAAGTCTTAATGTTTGGTGGGAAAGTAGCAGCTTCTTGGGCAGCTCGTGCAGTCTGGTCCTTTTGACTCATTATACATCTCTCCTGTAGCCAGCACATAGATAAGTCCTGTCAGAGGACATGGGTGGTTGGGCTAACATGGCAGGTGACCTCTGTTAAGCCTGTCACCAAGGCACAGGGGCATTCCTACCATGTGAAAGAATGTGCCACCATCAAGTCAGATGGAGGATATCTGTATACTGGTCATGGGGTGCGTTCCTATCACATCCTGCTTCTGAGCAAAGGTGCAGCCCCCGCGGGGAGTCACCACAGAGAGCAGATGGCAGGACTGACCTCACTTCACCTGACCCATGTCCTGCTCTGTGATCACTTTCGAGAAACCCCTGGCAAAGAGGGCAGCTGTCAGCAGGACAGGTCAAAGGGGGATCTTGGTAGATCAAGCTTGACTCAAGGTGAGTTAGGTGTTAATTTAAAAAAAACACAACAGTTCATCTCCGGATATAGTAGTTTAGATGGTTGATAAAAGTGGCTTTGAAGTAAGTTTTTGGTTTCAGGTTACACCTAGTGTGATAGGAGAGAGCTACTGAGGAAAGCATCCATCCTGCTCCTCCCTTGTCCCTCCTGCCCAGTTCTGGTGTGGGCTTAAGTAGTGGCAGGGTGAGTCAGCTCAGCTGGCTTGAGCTGGCAGAAATCAGCCCTGCAAAACAGGGGGTGGGGGGAAAGAAAAGAATAATTTTCATTAGCTCGGCTGCTACATCCTCTCGTCCTCTAACCAGCCAATTACCAGGTCCAGTTCAAGGCAAAGGCCAAGAAGCAGGACCATTTGGGAAGATCTTCTATTAGCTGAGGCGTAATGCTGAACCACAGCCTCAGGGGCCTGGGTAAGGGAATGCAGCAGTTGAGGCTCAGGTACGCTGGTCCTTCTGTGAGCACTGCTGTGGGAAAGTCATCTTTGCGAGCAGGGCAGGCACATTTTCAATGTCCATGGCTGTCTTCTGAGTGATCTCCTATCATAATCTTTGGCTTCCCATGTGAGCTCCTTCCAAGAGGTCATGGTTCAGCTGACATCTCAGGGTGTTCAGGTCACTCAGTTTCAAATTTCTGAATAGGTGGAGGGTGGATTTTCAAAGAGACAGTGGCTGATGTGCACTTCCATGTACCAATCACTATGCGATGTTATGCAGAGGAGAGTAATCAGCTTGAGGTTTTTTAAACAGACATGAAGGTATGTGCCTGGCTCATCTCTTACAGGGCTGGGGCCAAACTTATAACTGGGTTACACAAGAGCTGGCGGTATAGCCACAACTGGGGTCCCTGTCCCCCCACAGTGCTGCACAGAGGTGCAGGAAACATGGGAAGAATAATATGGGGGCAAAACACAGGTTCTATCAGCAGACTTTGGCTGGGGTGGTTTGCCTTCTGCAATGTCCCTGCTAAACCTGGCCAAATACAGAGATAACAAAGAAAGCAGGTGTGAACTGTCTGTTCCTGGGTGCACCATTCTTCTTCCTGCAGACAAGTACAGGGTTTGGTTGTTGTTTTTTTTTTTCCAAATGCCGTTTTAGTAGTTGGAATTCATTTTCTTCCACGCCAGAATTTCCTTTGCAAAGAGTGGATTCAGCTTTACAGTGCATATAAATTGGCTTCTTAACACTGATAGGTACACTTTGTGCATGTGTGTTTTATTTACATATGTGTCAAACTTAACTGTGCCTGACATGAGCCCTGACAAAGAGATTTCCCAAATGCTAAAGGTAATCCAAAGTCGCTAATCACTTTGGCAAATACTGGCTATAATGGTGCCTGATTTAAAGCCTATTAAAGTCAATAGAAAGAATTCCCTCTGACATCAGTGTCCTTCAATCATGCTCATAAAACTCCTATTCACATCTGTACAAGTTACACAAGCACAGGGATGATGGAACGGGGTGTAGACAGATGCCAGACTACTCCTGTAAAAAATTGCTAAATGATTGCTGCTTTTGCTTTCAAATAACAAGCCCATAGGGCTCTCTGGATTTGTATGGCTCTGCATTCATATTTACTCTCAAAGGTGGAGACCTGCTTTTTGTTTGGCACAGCTTCCTCCTGTACACAATGCTTTCTACATCTTCATAAAGCCATACAAATACAGGTAACGAAAGCTCCAGCTGCACAAGGTTGCCTGGCTTCTAAGGAAAACTGTGGGAAGGCAGGAACAGAATAACAAAAGTTCGAGGAGACCTTTCTTCCCCAGCTCTGCCCTATCCTCATTGTCCTAATCACTAAGACAGAATTTGGTTTAAACCAGGATTTTCCACTGGGTGGGAAAACTCACTTTGTCTCTATACCCAAGCAGAAACCAGTTCTCTGCCTCTTAGTGTTCCCCTAGACAGGTGCCACCTTCCTTTCTCCCCAGGGAATTTCTTCCCCACTTCTGCAAGACCTAGATCTACTGAGGTGAATCTCCAGTAGCTGAAAAGTAGACAGACAAACTCTTAAATGAGAAAAAATTGCCAAGGACTGGTTTTAAACACATACAAGAACATGATGGTGATTGATATGTCTTTGACACATTCATTCATGTTGTACCAGGACATTCAAGACTTACTCATCTTCTCCAAACTCTGTTTTCAAGCAATACTTCTCCACCAGTACCATTGAACCCCTCTGTGATTTTCTTCAAATGTCACTTTTTCAGTTGTATAATTACCACGAAGCTGGGTCCCAAGAGAAAAATGGAAAAATATAACCCAGATAATCACGTGGAGTGAACGTGTCCCATATGTCATCCCACACTGCTCCATACATCAGAATAAACAAGAGGATCTATGCATCAGTTGGTTCATAAGCGGTGCTATACATCTTCCTTCTTAGGCTTACAGAGTTCAGCTCAAAGGGAGCAAAAGATCAGACCTTCCATCCTAAAGCTGACAGAATTCAGCCTTCATAATCTAAGACACTCCAAATTTAACACCTAACCCTTTTATTCTAACTGCAAATAACCTCTCCAAGCAACTATGATGCAATTTAGGAAGGAACTCCCCATATTTGGTATCAAACTTGCTTCACTCCAGAAACCTTAAATCACATTGACTAATCACAGGCATACTTTTCATCTGAACATTAAGTCTCTTTTTTCATTAGAGGAAATAGCATCATCTTTGCTGATTCACAGCTTGAAAAGAGAAAGGGAGAGTTAGCTGGGAATTTCAGCTTTTTATCTGATTCATTCCTTCACCTAAGTCCTCATTTTCCTAAACAAACATCTTTCATCCTAGATGTGAAAAGCGATGCATGCATTTCTGCTCTACGGGAATTGTATTCATTGCATTAAAATAAGTCCCAGCTATGAAAATGGGCAAGGTAACTGGCAAATAACTGCCTGTACATAAATTGTTCTAGTAGAATTGAAAGAAAAAAAACATAAACCCATGACTCTGGTTTTGCTGTTTCTCTTTATCAGCATTGTTAAGCCATGTTCCTGCAAGCTATCTGTCTATATTTACATAGACAGGTATATCTAGGTTTTAATGTAAATTATTCCAAAGAAAGGAAGACGCTGCCAGAAAGAAAGACAGACAAATGATTGTTCACTTCTGATATGCAGTAAATAAACAAAGACAGGAATAAATCCCTTCTTGCTCATTTTCTTCTTTCTAGATACAGAACTTCAAAGAATCACCCCATTTGCAGAGATTAAGTCTGCCTTTAAAAGCAAGTGAGAGCCTGTAATCAAGAATATGCAAGTTGATTAGTCAGGTTGCTACTAAGCCTGGGGAATGAATTGACTCTGCTGCCAAATATGGGCAGACATTTTTTCCCAGTCTGATTTAACTGGTTAGAAATGTTATATTAAATACACCCTTGCTATTTCAAGGCAAGCTTGAAATCTGTAATGTGCCCTGAGTCTGTTCACAGGAGCAAAGAAATATCTTGAGCACGCTATGTTAGTGCATGTTACTGGGCTTGAAAGTTTGTTGCTATACTCAGTTCTCATGGGCAGCTTTTGAAAGTCCTGCTACAAAAGGCAACCCCCATTTTTCCAGAAAGAGTTGATGTTATGGGTCAAGAAACCATAGGACTTAGGCAGCTTTTTCCCTCAGCCATTTCCTGATGTTGACCCAAGTAGCACACCATAGGGGTTTGGGTATTTTTCTGCACCCAAACATGAAGTCTGACCCTCCACTCCTTTGCTCTCACACAAGTCATTTGCCCCTCATCAATGGAGCCTACCTGCCAGGAGACTGGGACATGCCCGCACCTCATGTTTGCAGGGAAGCCACTGCTGTGGCCCTTTCCCTTTCTCCTTTCCCTGACCCCATCCCCCTTTCTATGCCCTCCTGATTCCCAGAACTTTCAAGAAAATCCTCTCCATTTACCATAACCTCCATTTGTTTTCAGCCAGCAAATAACTACCAGGAAACTAATGAGCAATAGCCATTCATTGTTCCAGCTACCTCAGTGCTTTATTACTTGGCTTTCCAAACAGGGAGCCTGCTTTTCTTCAGTCCTCATTTCCTTTCCAAAAGGATTCTTACAGTTCCTCTTCCCCTGCTTGAGCCCCCCTGCTCCCTGCACACCCGGGACAGCAGCAAGTCCAGCAGCTCTGCACCAGCACCCATCCTCTCCCACCAACCCATTCCAAAATGTGTATCCTGCCAGCTCGGGCCCTCATCTCACTGCTGCTTCTGCCAAAGTTTCTTATAATTTCTACATGTCCCATGTTCTGCCCTTCCCTTGTGCTTTGGCATTTATTTATCTGCCCAGGGAGAGTGCCTGCCTGCTCTCTCTGTTGTCTGCAGTTCAGTAAGTGCTGACTGGATGTATTCCTGATGGTTCCCCTAACACTCCCTGTGGACACATGGGCTAGAAACATGTCCCTACAGACACTGTCCCCACTGGCAGAGGAGGGCTGCAGCCAGCTCCTTCCTGCCATTGTGGAGCAGCTCCACCAGGCCACGGCGGCGGGAGGTGCAGGGAGAGATTTTCGGGTTCCAGGCCGAGGACGCCGAGCCTACAAACTGCCTTCCTTTGCAAGAAGAGAGCACGAGTGACACTGAAATGCCTCTAGCATCACCAAGCCTTGCTGTGGAGAGCAGTGCTGCCGTGCTTCCACACACATGCAAGCACTAGGTCAGCAGTCACCAGTGAGGGATGGGGTGGGGGACAGGATAACATATGACAGGAAAGCAAGGTTAAAAACAAAAGGAAAAGGAAGTGCTGGAGCAAAATGTCTGATTTTCATAAGAATTTAACTGTTTAGTCCCTCTAACTCTGCATCACTGTTTCAAAATAGTGACATACACTTTCGCAGTGAACAATGGCATGACAGGAGTCGACATCTATATTTAACTGTGTGTAATTATTTGTATAGCATGGACAGGCCTTGTTCCACTATGTGCTGAATAAACACAGTGGGGAATAGTGCCCGCTGCTCCACAGAGATTACACGATGGCTATGAGAGAGGGGGGAGGGAAAAACACGCATGCACCAGGGCACGTTACTGACGGAGCACAGCTTCCTCACTGAAAATCTTAGTGCCCAGTCTTCTCAATGGCATCACCTGTGCTTCAAACAGCTGAAAAGGTTGTAGCCTTATGCGTGGTGTTGCGCTCTGCCACAGGGTCAGCGGTGCAAAGAAATAATCTCAAGTCCTCCATAAACTGTGATAGCTGTGATCGCTGTCACCATAAAGCTGCTCTATGCAGCGAACCAGCCAGACTGGGAGAGGCAGCAGGACAGACTCTCTCTTTCCCCTCTCTAGCGATGACAAGTGATCCTGTCTGGCTGAACAAGGGCTTTCCCACCAGGAAGCCTATGCAGTAACATGTGGCTATGTGGGACTTATTTTTATAAGACAGATGGAGCCTTCAGTTCTGATATATGTTTTAATATCTCATCATTGTTTATATGAGAAACTAAGTGATTCTTTAAATTGAGGTCCTTTTATTTCAGGGACAGACACTGCCAGAAGGAATAATACTTGACAAGTTGTGGGCAATAACATGATCTTGGAATGGGGACAGTTCACTCATGCTTGAACTTTACTTAGGTCAGATTTAACTGTCTCCAACTAATACCTCTCCGTTTTTTAAGGCAGGGGTTATTCTGCCACGTTTTTTGATAGCGAAGAACATCAGCCAATGGAACAAATGAAAAAGGAGAATGGTGGATTCTCCCTCTGGTCTTCAAACTACAGAAGACATGCTCTGACCAAAAGTGCTCTGAGGCTCAAAGCAGTGGAAACTGGGAACATTACAGTGGCCTGTTATACAAGGGAAGCAAGAGAAGATTCAGCTTCTGTGACCTTTTCCTCTGTAGCTCCCCTGTACCTGCTCTGTATATACTGTATGTCTCTGTCCAAATGTAGGTATCCATCTTGGAGCTGCAGGATGGCAGAAGCTAACTGATGAAGCTGTGTAGCTGCATCACAAGTGACCATGAATTGCCACAGTGCCTGGGACTATGGGGAAGGGCCTGCAGCATTCTTTTAGGTCCCCAGTACATGCATCCCTCTGATACAAGTCCTACAACTGTATTATCTGAGGTCCTCACAGTGTGCAATGGCCCCATTTCCTCGGTTCTTCTGGGAGCAGGAAACTACTGTGAGGGCTATGAAGCAAGGGATGGTTGCTTCTGCCTATATGAGCAACTGCAGGCATAAGCATCACTCACCATGCTCCTCAGGTACCAGACATCCACTGGCCACAAAACCATGCCTGACTTCAGCACAAGCAAAGGAGCTTGCTGTGCAGCAGGGTCAACTAATTCAGACATAGCAATGCACTAACGTAGCTGCATGGCTTCCAGCCCAGAGCTGGCTTGCAGCTGGCCAGCTTAGGGACTGAGTCAGCTACCCCACTTCATGTCCTGCTTGGAGAGGCACAGAAAGCTATGTAAGGCCTGTGAGTCACACCCAGCTTTATTTCAAACGCAAGGGGTATGCCATGCTCCTTTCTCTATGGGACAAGGACTGCAGCCCTTCAGGTAGCTGGTAGGCACTCCCAAAAGCTGCCCATAGCTCTCTGTATCTTTCTTGTTCTGGAGACATCCCAGATCCCCAAGAACTGAAAAGCAAACCTATGTTCCCCCTGGAAGCAGAGAGGCATGCTTGCCTCTCTCTCTGCAACAGCGCCTGTATATAACAACAACAGCATAATATAACTATGCCATAACAACCCATCAATAAAATAACTGGAATGGCAAAGACAAATTGTTCATGAAAAGCTGATAAAGATGTGTTCTGGTGTCCTAGGAAGCAGAACTAGATTGGAAAACAAACCCAATCTCCAGGACCTGAGATCAGAGTTTTCAAACACACTTATTAGCCCATATAATCAACAAAAGGTAGGTGCACTCTGTTTTGCTTGAGGTTTTTTGGGACCTCTTTGTATGGGCAGTAGCTTCACCCAAGGCAAAATGGTTGTGATCTATTCCAGCTCTAACCCCTGCCTAGGAAAGGCACTTGATGCCTCATTAAGGGGAAGTCACCAAAAATCCTGAACTCCTCAGTCGGGTGTGAATGATTCCAGTTGTCTGCTAGGCACTAACACCTCCTCATCCTCCAGAAACATAAGGGCCTGTTCTTCACCCCAGGACAGTGGGAATGGAGCAGGAAAGCCTCTGCCTGGGGAGGCAGGAATGCCAGAGGTGCATTCAGTAGAAATGGAAAATCAAATTCTGCTTGAAATGGGAGTTTCTAGAAGCATTCACTTGCCGCAGCAATAGCCCAAGCCAGTAAAATGAGTTGGGCAATCTGGATGTACGTCTTGTGGACTTTTCCTCCTCCTCTCCTTCAGGGATTTTTGTAGAGAGATATGTCCTATATGAGTCCTATATGAGCTGCCATTAGGCTGCTCTGTGATTTTCGGGAGAATTTCCTTGTCAAACAGGAAACCAATACAAATCAGTTTTCAGCACATCTTCATGTAACATATGTGCAGTTATCTCGGAATATCCATGTTTGAATCTGCTTTCCTCTATGTGCAAGGTACTGTTTGCCAGACTAAACCTATGCTTTCAGTAGATAAAATATCCACTGTAGTAAGTGGCATGGCCACTTTGGTTGGCAAACTTGTTGGAGAATATAAAGAGGGGATAGCAGAAGAGGAAAGGAAAATTGTCTTTCTGCTAGCACCAAGGACATTTTTCCTGTGGATATTTGTCCTCTGTGGAGCCAATCTGCCTTGGACAGAGGTCCACAAGACTCCTGAGGAATCAACGAGGCATCCAGCACTGAGATGCTACGTGCCTTCACATCAACTCCAAAAAACACAACAAACCTGTTGGCATCGTACTGCCAAGGACCTGTGGAGCCCCTGAGCCAACAGACAGAGGCCAGCACTAGAGAGAATGATGCTAAATAATAGTAGTATCATGTTTTTTCCCTGCTCATTGACACATTACTCTTTATGTAGTTGTGTCTATATAGCTTTCATGCCCAAATCACTATGTTGCTTAGGAGGATAGTTTTGAGATTTATTTTAGTTTAGTACAAACAAGAATTTGGGAGCACAAAACATGCACTACAGAAGCAAAGTTTATTTCCTTCTGATATGAGAGTATCTTAGACTACCCGTCTGTTCCATTTTAACTAGATTGAGAAGCTTTCTAAGATCAAGAGAAAGTCTAGAATAAAATGTTAGTCTAGTCAGTAAAATGTCAGATTAAAAAAAAAAAAGCTAAGCTCCTTTTTTGTTGTTGTTTTTGTTTGTTTGTTTAACCTTCTTTCTTTGGCAATAAGCTCTTCAAAGTTTCCCTGAAAACCATCCTTATTTCTAGCCCTCTTCCCCATTGTATGGCATCTTCAAGAGCTTAGAGTTCAATGACCCACTAATACCTGGAGGTGGAAAATCAAAAGATCTGATGTACAATACTTTCTGAAGATGTATTTATGAGAGGTATCCACAGAGAAATAGCCTAAAGAAGAGCTATTTACTGACAGGAGTCTAGGAAAGACTATCTAATAAATAACACTATCTGTAATATGATTCTGTAATTATGCCATCCTTTAAAGAGACAGCCATAAGTGACAATTTACAAAGGGATAATTACTATGAATGTGTCTACTCGAGGCTTGAGGAGAGCTAAATTGAATGCTAGTCGCTCAGGGGGAAAACTGTGGGTGGCAAATGTGGGTGCCATTGTGTCTGGGTAGCAATAATATTTTCTTATGCACTCACATTAATCAGTTATCTGACATTTTCAATACTTCAGAAACTTTATACTTCTGAACTGCTTCATCTGGTCACCTGATAAAAGTATTGTCTTAAGAGATATTTACATAAGAAAAAACAGGATAAAAATAATCTAAAATCAGTTTGATAAGCTTTAATTGAGAACTACAAGTCTACAAGTTTCCTGCTACATATTGTACTGCCGTCAAGGATATACTTATGTTTTTATTAAAATGAGCTTGACTTTGCTTGCTAGTGCATATGAACAGTTGACATACGACATTTATAAAGAGTTGGAAATCAGCCTCTATTTCCTCAGCACTAAATTTGGCTTTATGCTTGGTGCATGACTTACATCTTCTGGAATCACCTGTTGTGCTACAGCTGACAGTAGTTACTTACACAGCAAGTAATAAGAGATGGTCAATAGGAAGCTTTATTTAATTTTTTTAAATTTTTTTCAATTTTTGATTTTGTTTTTGGAGAAGTTCAGAAGACTGTTCTCAATATGTTTAATTTCAGGTCTGATCAATTAGATACACTTAGGATTAGATACAATTAGGAACAAGCACTTTTATTTTGCTTTGGGCTGGAGTTCCTGAAGGCCAACACTTTCCAAATAACACCTACAAGAAGGTCTCATCATTAGGGGAAGCATAGTGTAGTCAAACTGTTTCCCAGGCCAAAATAAGAGCATCAAACTCCAAAACCACATCATCACAAGGCAATGGAGTCCAACAGAGAAATCCAGTTCAACTCTCGGGTGATTGGAAATGGAGCTCATGTCAATTAAACAGAACAAAATTAAATACATGGATGTTTTGGAATCAAAGTGTTTCAGAATAATTCTTCTTGTTGACATTTTTTTGTTCTTAAAACCAGAAAATAGCAAATTCAACAGTTGTATTTGCTGGGGAAAAAAATTAGGAATTCAAGTCCTATTTTTCTCAAGAAACTTAGTTGCTCAGGTGGGCAGTAAGTGGCATAGTTTTTTGATGTCAGCCTGAGTTCTTCAAGGATTCTTCTGATTTTTTGAAATCAGTTTGAAAATTAGAAAGACAGTACATAGCCAGAGATAGACTTAAGAGAGAACACTGCAGATCAGATAAGACTCCAAAGTGTCAAACCTTGCAGACAGGAAGAATGTGCTAGAAAAACAAATGATCATAATTAACACCATTCTACAAACTGCTGTGAAAGAGACGGTACCCGTTATAATCCCTGAACACTAAGGAGAAAAAAATGGTTTGTATTTATGTTTGATTAAATTGAAAATGCAACTTATTTAAATAATAATCATCTGGTCAAATTTCTAAATGGGAAAGAGGGAAAAGTTACTTAATTCCTGGGGTATGACTGCTTGGCATTTGCAGGCAGTCTGGAGCAGGTTCTGCTCAGCACAGCCAGAAGACCGGTGGCTATGGTTATGGCAGTGCCCAGCCTAAATTAACACACCCCCCCTGCAGGGAGTCGGTGTGTGCATTGCTATAGGCTGAGCATCTCACTCACCTGCCTACCCAGTGGTCGCCAGCTAAGCATGTGAGCTGTGCATACACAAGCACAGACCTACCCTTAGATGGCCTGGGAGATGCTCAGGTGCCTACATATATGCCGTGCCTGTGCTCCTGCTGTAGCCTTGGATGTCCAGCCAGTACAGGCGCTCAGGTGACCACCTATGCTTGTGCCCCGAATGCCTCTTTAGGCTTCACTGGCTGAACTGATCAGACCTCAACTCTGTTGCTTGAGTTTAAGTGTTCAGTGCCATTAAGCAAATGAGAGTAATCAAAGATGTCTTTGGCCCTGCCAGACTCATGTGAAGGCAACTAATCAAGCCCCAGCTCTCCACTGCCTACAGCAGGAGCTTCTACATGAGGCTCACAGCACCTGCACCACAGTCAAGTGAATACAGGTGTCTGAACCTGGTGTTGAGGCTGCCAGCCTAGAAGAAAAATCTGGAGCTATTCATGCGATTAACATGTTCTAGATGTGTTCATGTGAATAAAAATTACCTCATCAAGTGAATAAAGCAGCAGTGGGAGCTCCAGCAGAACTACTGTGGTTGCACCCGCGTGCATAGGAGCAGGATCCTGTTAGTGAGTGGATTATGCTTAGTAACACCTTTGTGGGGCCAAGTGGTAATAAGCTAATGAGTGAAAAATCTGAGCTGAATTACTAAAATACTAGTTTCTTTTGCACACCCCCCCCCCCCCCCCCTTTAACTGTAGCCACTGAAGGCCCAAGTTCTTTCTCTCTTACCCTTGCTAAGGCCTACCTTCACACACAGTCAGTCCCACTGACATGGAGGGAGATACTATGATTGATGTTGGCCAAAGTCTGGCAGCAGGAAATCAAGAGGCAGAACTCTCTCAGTCAAAATGCTGCTTTTGATCATGAAGTGGGTGGAACAGCAGGGGTTTCTTTCTGGGTTTGTGGCTTTTCTGGAGGTCTGGGGGGTCATAGTGTCAAAATGTAATTAACTCTAAAATCTATCTCATTTTAGGACTAGATTAAACAGTTAAGTGCCTGAATTAAGGACTGCAACCACTAATCATAGTGAAACAAAAATAGATTGAAGACATGAAGATAAAAACTAACAAAGGAAATTCCTTCATAACAATTATTTGCTTTTTGAGGCAAGAACATTGCTTTTCTTGCGTTATTGTTGAGATGCTAGGGCACCAGTCAGACGAGAGGTGCTTTCAATACTTCAGGCAAATTGTGTGTGACCTCCCTGTACACACCCACAACTGTCTCTTCTCACACCCCTTATTTTTCAGCTTATTATTCCCCAGTCCTTGTTCCCTCCTAGCATCTTCAGTGAGGTGAGAGTGCGTGCATGACTCACTTCACTTTATCAAGGCCACATTACTACAGAGAACAATCTTGAGGCAAAGAGGGGAGACAGAGGTCACCAGGCAGAAGGGCTGGGCAGACTACCTCAAAGATCACTTGCTTCTCAGGGTTGATGCTTCCTGCAAAAACCGTGTGAAATTAAATGGTTTCCCCTTCCTCTTCTCTATTCCTTCCCCAGCCCCCCAGCCATGACCTTGAAAAATAACATGGTATTAATCTCAACTTTCATCTTCTCAAAATTTTGCGTCTAGTCTATGTTGTGATGCTTAGACTCCCATCCTAAAACTGTACTATGATCCACTTGTGAGAATTGATCCAGCCAAAAGCCAACCTGGAAAAAGAAAAGAGCAGAGCAGACCAGACCGGAGCAGTGAACACATTTCTGGTGAACCAACTCTTTTGAACATGCATTTAGTTAAGGACCAAAGAGAGATGCGAGGGGTTGGATGTGCAACCAAGTAGGGGAAGAGAACTGCAGAAATCCTACATCAGATTGACTACCACCTGAGATGAGTAGGACAAAGTACTCATGGAAATGCCTGTATGCCTGTAAGGTTTCCACAGAAAGAACCTGCACAACTATCTTAGGCTGGGCATCAACCTGCCAAACAATTTTAATTAGGTAAAATGAATCCTTCCCCTTGCAGCTACATATGTTATAGTGGTTAGTGCCAAGGTCTGGATCCTGCCCAGATTCCTTACAGGCACACAAGTGGGAGCAGAGGAAGCTCTGCATCCTACTGGGGCTCTGTCTCTCTTCACTGTGCTAGTTAAAAGTCCTGTGCCCAAACTAATCAGGGAGTAATACCTGTCTCATTGCACAGTTGATTAACTTAAAAGGTACTGGGACTATTTATAGTTCTTGAGAGAGTCAGATCCTTCTTGGCAGAGAATTGTACAGATCCAGGAAAATAATTCCTGCTCTGCTTTATTTGCAAGCATTGGCATGAGGATTTTTGCTAGCAGAAGCAAGTCCATGTTTGAACATCACTGTACGGTTCCACTATTAGAGCTCCAGCTAATTACTACTAGGCCCCAGCTCATGTTCCTCAATTAAAAAAAAAATAAAATTAATGCTGTGGGCTATAAAGGTCTGCAACTGAAATCATAGCTCAGCTGGTGGCAAGGGTTCCTTATACCCCGAGTCTCATAAAACCATGAGGACATCTACTGTCCCCAGTCTTACACTCTCTTCTGGTGCACTGAACAACTCTGTCCTTGATTTGTCTCTCAACAGGATTGCTTTATGCTGGCTTGTGCACAGACATTCTTAAAAATTAAACCCTTTCAACTTCCAAGAAAATTAATTTAGGTGTAATAATCTTCTGTTAATACAAGGTTTAGCCATGTCTAAATAGCTCATACCTGTTTGGCTATCAGGTGCTGCAGTAAGGCTCTGGTTTTAGTCATCAGGAAGGCTTCCTGTTATAGTTTCATGTTTAGCTTTGAACAAAGGAATTAGGATTGCTTGCACATATGGTCACTTCCCACTGTGTTCTTGAAACACAAATGTTATGTCCAGCTGCATGCTCATATGGCTGCTAGCATTCATTTTCTGGAATGTGCTTTGTTCTAGCATAACAATAATACATCAAAGTGGGCCCACCTTTCCTTATCCATTTTATAGTACTGTCCACTTTTGAAGGCTGCATTTCCCACCACTTGGGAAATGTAGGTGCCTAAAGAAAAGCTTGCTTCTGCTCTACAACCAGGATGGGATGAGGATATATGGATTTCATTCTTCAGACTTTCAAGCTTTACAGAACTTCTCCTCATGTCCAGGATCTATTTCTACCACAAAAACTGTTGGGAAGATTTACAGTTAGAGGTTGCATACTCTGTCATTTTGCCATTTCTTTTGTTCACCAAAATAATAACTTTAAACAAAAAATCAGTGGAAGACTGTGTTCTTGTGTTGGACCCAGATAAGGATGGAAAGGCAATGTTACCAGTTGGCAATGGTGTAGATGTGGTTAAGGTTTCCTTGCACTGGTGAAGTAAATCAGGCAGATGAATTCTGCACTTGAGCTCATCTGGAGGGCTGGGTTATGAGCAGCCCATAGCAGAGGCAGTTAGAACAGCTGAGGCATGAAAAATAAACTTCTGCTTCTTGCGGTGTTCCTCACCTCTTAACTTTGCTAGGTGAAGTTGTGCATCCAAGCGATCTGTGGAAGTGACATGGATGGAAGGGCAGCTAAATCCCAAATCATTTACTTTCTATTGCAATGACATTTTTGCACACCACAAAGGGGCTATATTAACTGGGACAGATGAGAAGAGAGGAAGCTGTGTTTCTAAATGCTCTGTGGCTTCCTGAAGTTTTAGCAGAACAGCAGGGCCAGAATCTGCTCGAATATCCAGGGTGAATACTGCCTGCCCTGGTCAGCTAGTGGCTTATGCACTGTGGGGTGTTTTTTTATACAAGATGTAAAAATAGTTGGCAGCAATGGTTGCTGAGATCATCTGAAACAGTTTTAGGACAAGATGATAGAGGAAAAGCCATGTCCAGAAGTTTGTAAGATAAGTAACATTTTACGGGGGACATTTCTACAGTTTGGCTCCTTCCACATCTGTATTGCTCCCCAGTTATTTGCCAGATCCAGCTGCAGCTGTAGTCTTTTGTTGTGGGGATAAATAGGCTGCTGCATGCCAGCAGTACCTGATGGCTGTCCCTTGCACAAGCTGCTGAAAGAGGTGTCAAATGGGCTAACAGCTCCTCCAGCATCTGTACAGCACGGATGGTGTGACAAGGCAGGTCCCAAATCTTGTTCCTTTTACATCCAGATGTTGCTGAGGGAAATACCAAAGTCTGTTTTTCTTTGTATTCACAGGTACATTTTGTCATAAAGACTCAAGGTTTCCAGGTCCTAGGCTTCGGCCATGTGACATCCCAAAGCTAGCACGTACTTTGCCAGTGCAATGTCTCCTTCATCCATTTTCAAGGCAGGAGGCATGAGATTTCCAAAGGTATTTTGCTTACAATTAAAATGTACTTTCTGCTAGTTTTTCCATTCCTTGTTCTGAAAACCCCTTACAGCTATAATGAGCACTCTGTTTAGTATGAGGCGCCCTTTAAATAAACCTGCAGTAAATGATGTTCATTTCAGTTTCTCTCACTATGTAGATAAAGTATATATTATTCAAAAAGCAAGTCAGCTTTCATTATGGTGATATGAATAAAAACACAAGGGAACATATTACTCTACCAAACTCCAGAACCTAGCCCTGTGGAAGGTTTTTCTTTCAGATTTTAAAGGACCAAATATTCCAACTAAACCTCGGGCTTGAGTTTGTGTATTTACATAAATCCCTTTTCTTTCCCCTGGAATCTGATCCTGTTTCCTGAGGTCTGGATGAGGGACAGGCTTGCTTTTTCTAGCTTTTGAAAGGTTTGTCTTTGTGCTTCTGCCCTCTTATAAGATTTAAATCAGAGACCCTTAAAGTCAATGTACACCACTTCCACTTGATAGAAGATTCCTACTTAAAGACCCTTTTCTCCATCCTTAGGAATAAGTGTTCCTTAAATTACACATTTTCATAAACAAATCACTTGCATAATACTAATGGTCCCCACTCAAATCCCTATGTATCATGTGACTTCGAGACTGCAATATGCTGGGGTCTTCTGGCTCTATTATTTATGTCTCTCACATATGAATAATAACTCCGCTGACACAAATTCATCTAATGGAGGCAACTTTATGCTCAATAAATACTGTGAATGCTTGCCAATTATTGACACAGTAAGAATCTCCCCATGTACTTCCCACCAAAGGAGAGGAGCATTCTTGTGTGTGGAAATCACTTTAAGCCCAGCTCAGGTTTCAACCTGTCACTCTGTGCACTCAAGTGAGTGCAAGCCCTGTCCTGATACAAATTGGAAATGAAAGACATTGACAAAAATTTCAGCTATGTGAGTAATGATTTATGACTGCTTTTGCCCAGGCACCTCAACAATGTTCATGAATAAAGCATTGGGGTTTGTGGTAGCAAATAACTCATTAGGAAGAAAATTTCAACTTGATTAGAGATTACTAAGAAAAGAAAAAGGAAAAACTAGTATATTTTATGAATCAACAGGCACTTTAATTTCCCTTCTTTAAATATTTATGGAAACATGTAAAATTTGGGTCATGTCTTTAACCGTAGGCACCTGCCAGTGGCATGTTGCCAATACACAGTGCTGCTGTCAGCAGATTGTTTCTGCAGGGTTTTGGAACACATCTTATATATTTAAATAGTTTGCTATGTGTGACTGGCAGACATAGTTTCACTATGTAGCTATTACAGAAGAGCAAATTTCTTGTGGTTTTTTTTGTCTAGCTGTCAACCTGAAGCTCCTTTAGTCATTATTAATAAGTATAATAATTTCTACTGTGACCACATCTGAGAGTCCCATTTTTGGGTTGGAACCCATCGTAATGTCCAAATATGAAACACATTCACATGTTCCTGTAAGCTTCCATAATTTTTCCTCTTCTGGACTGTCTCTATGTTATAGAGAATCTTTTATTAAATGAAAATACAATAGAGAAAAGAGAGACTGCAGACAGATATCACCTGTAGGCAGATATTACATGATACTGAAAAGTTCTTGTACAGAACTCCTAAGACATCACTTTACCTCTGAAGAGAAAAACAGAATTTTTCTTGTCTTCAGAAAATAAAATAAAAACCTTTGAAATAATTAATGTATCCATGCACACCTTTGAAAATATGGCCTGTCCCAGACTTAAAGCCAAGTGTGTGTTCTTAAATCCAAGCATTTCTGTAGCTAGCATCTGCAAAGCGGAACACCAAAAGCCCCACCCTGCAGGAAAATGGTGCCTCCAGATGCCCTTTCATTCCAGACATACCCATTCAGACCCTGCTTTCACAGCCTTTTAATCAAATCAGCCCTCACAATCTTCCTTTCACATCACCATCCAGTCTGTCGAGCACATGCAAGGCAATTTTACACTGCAATTGTCCTCTCATTTCTGAGCGTCACATCAGCCCCATTTTCACTCTAAAAAGCTAAATCCCTTCTTCAGACTGCCATGAAGTCAAGAGAACTTTATATAACCTGGACGTTCAGGAGGGAGCAGAAGAGGCAATTACAGCAAAGCACAGAAGCTCCTAGAAGTCTTTTTTGATCTCTGTTTCCACCTTTTCTTCAGCCCCAGTTTGCAAGTGTAAGAAGACACACGTAGTCCTAAAGAGCAGTGGCAGATGTAAAAAACCTTAAATACTCTGCCTAAATACTCTGCATGCGATCCTGCACCCCACCTTTAAGAGATGCAGACCAGCATTTGAAGGGAGACCTTAAAGTTTTTGGCACCTAGAGCCATTTCTGTTCAATTTGAGTCCTGTTTACAGGAATAGTGCTCAGAAGATTTTCATATTTCTACTTTCTACTATTAAAATCAGTGAGTACTAGGATCCCTTTATAACTTTCTGATCCTTTTATGTGGTGAATAGGGTCCAAACTGGGACAGTGATCCTTGTCCTCAGCTTTGCTATTTTCTCCTTGGGAAACATACCTGACCAGCTTGTTTATCTGCTCTGAGCATAAAATATGGCATCATGTTATTGTAAGTTATTGTATTGATGTGGCTAGTGACTTAATCAGAAACTGGGAACACGAATACTGCCCTGTGATATATCCCTGCCAGGATGTAGTCCCAAGGTAAGGGAAATCACATGTGATGGATATGCAAAGAAGTTTTCTTAGCAGTAACAAGCACATAAAAGCTCTCCAACTGATGCTCCAAGAAGAAAACGGTTGATGAGAAGTGCTACTAACACTGAAGGAGCGAAATAAAAGAGAGTCTCATAGGCAAAATAAATTACATGAGCAGAATAAGTGTCTGTTTTAAGCAGTTACCAAAATATCTGGGAGCTTGAAAACCTTGACATAAATAGCTTTCCTGACATCAATAGCGTACCTGCTGCTTAACAACACCAGTGCTGTTCCTTTGTATTTTAGAAACTTTCCAGTGCAGTTCTTAGTATAAAAGAGTAGTCACAATATGCAATTCTGCATCGCAGCCTCTATGGGCAATTCTGCATCACAGTTCCTCTGAAGGTCTAGTCACACTTGAACATGCAAGCAGTCCTCTTGACCCTGGAGGGAAATGAAGGTCTTGAGAGCCTGGAGCATGGTGATGATGGCGATGGCCACGGCAATATGCTGGCTTCAGAGAGCTGGTTTATGAGATCAGCTGTGGGGTGCAACGGGGCTATGCAACTACAGGGAACTGGAGCAGGGCAGATGTGATGAACACAGCTGTACCTTCCTATTTCAGGATGCTCCCAGGCCAACTATGCCCCTTGGCTGCCCAGTAATCTCAGTGGGAGTGTGCACAATGATAAATAAGTGTGAATGTTATACCCCAAGCGTATTGCAAAAGATCAGTTTGAGTGAGCTGTATGGCTACAGAAATATTCTGAAAAAATTACTGAGGCATACCTCTTGGTGTAGAGAGCAGCTCGACTTGTCTGACCATGTATGGGATCCCAGGCTCTCCATTTTCCCAATGCTTTTCCAGTGACCACAGCCTAGACTTCACCATACTTGGCTACACAGAGTGAAAACAGCTATGTCATGTTCAACCAAATCAGCTGTCACATCAGCTCTCCATTTTCATGCAAAAAGCCAACAATAGTTATTTCCACTTGGAGCACTCACAAGCTAAATCAAATTATCTACTGATATTTTAACACCAAGGTCATTTTGTTGACTGTAGCTAAAGGAATCAAATTCTGAATTCTAAACAAACATTTTCTATCACACAAATGGGATCCTTTTGTTTATACAGTTCACATTTAAAGCATCTCTAACAAATACTTAAATCTGTGATTTCTTTTATGGTATGGATGACCTGTCTCGTATTGTAAGCAGCCTCTTTCATTGCATACCACATCAGACAACATCAATTTAAAATTCCAACTTTCTGCAACAGCACTCAATCATTTCTAAGTATCTGTATAAATTCAGTTGCTATGACTGGAAAGTCAGATGATTTCTTACTACAGAAATACTAATGCCCTGTTATAACAATGCTAATTTCATTACTGATGTTGGAGCTGTGCACACAGCAAGCATTGTGTATTTTTTGTCAATTTAAGAATGGTAAACAAAAGACTGAGTTCTGTTTAAGCAGCTATATACTAGTAGTCATCTTAATGTTCTGCCTGACCACTGCTAAACCTAATGATAAGCTAAATTAGGTGGGTGTCTCTTAACCTTTTCCGGCAAAAATGTTCCGCTTGGTATAAATAATTAAACGCCCAAACAGGGATTTCAGCCTAACTATTCTGTCTCCCAAGTGAGTGCCTTCCCAAGCTAATCTCACTTTCTTCTTGTGCATCCCAATAGCTTTTAAATATTTATGCCAAGCAGCACAGTTTACCTAGGAGAGGTGGCAATAGTGTGCCTGTCTACCAGCACTCTACAGCTCCCGTGTTCCCATGTGCCCCTCACTGTGGAATGTCTATACAGCCCTGCCCCTGCTTCTGAGTGGGGAAGGTATGGGAAGAGTGGTCACACTGCATGTGTGGGCTTCCCCGCCACTGCTGGGTTTAAGGTGGTATCACATTCCTTTTAACCTACACTAAGTTTCTGCACTGGGTCCCAGAGGCAAAGCAGCCAAGGTTTGTGATTCCCACTTGCGCTCAAGCGCAAGCTGTCGGCAAGGATGGGTGTATGTACCTGTAGAGGCAGCAGGGTAGGTACCTCAGCGATTTCATGGACAGCAGCACAGACCCTGAGAGGACTGATTTGCTTCCATGGTTATGTGCAGCCGAGCAGCAGCACAGGGATGTAAGACATCCATCAGACATCTAAATCCCCTGGGGATCTGGCCCATGACTCATAACACTGTGCAGATGCTGTCCTGTGTATGTTTTCAGCGTGATATACCATGTGTAGCCACCCAAGCTAATTAGAGGTGTTGAATGAATTATGTTTTGCTTGATAGGTGAAGAAAGAGGAATGTGGCCCCTTCTCAAATATCACTAATCTCATTTATCAAACATGTCATATACTAATATTATCAATAATATTATACTATATCAGCCTTCATGCAGTAGAACAAAAGTGAATAGAGCTGAACCAGAAAAGGACAGTAACTGGCTATGTAGAGCTGTGCAGTAGCAGTGTTTTCTGCTTCCATTTTGGTTATATGAATACTTAGCTTACTTTTTGATTTTCTTTGTTCTCTTGCAGAGGAAGAGGCCAAAAGACACCAGATAAAATTATGCCAGTGCTTTAATAAATTGGTGCCTTTTTTAACATGAATATTTTCATGGCAGTACACAAAAGGTCTCAGCACTGGGCTTTTTGGTGCTTTGCTGTTAAAAACAGAGAAAAAGAAAAGGGATTTTTTGGTTTTTTTTTGTGGTTTTTTTTTTTTATCGTTTCCTTTTCTCTTTATATTTTCTTCCCCTTTCCCTGTTTTTTGCTATCTAACCACCACTTTAGGTCTGTTCAATGCATCTAATGAAAATGTTACTCATACATAAAGTCTCAACATGCCTTCTCATAAAAATACTGAAGTTACCAAGCAGAAATCTATAGGGCCAGATTGCAGTCCATCCTGTAAGCTCATTATATGAGGGAAGGGTAGGGAGCTTTCTCAGGCAATGCCTCCTTCCCTCCCTGCAAAGGGGGAAGGGGAAGGAGCAGCTGCTCTGCATGGACCTGGCACAGCCACATCGATGCAGCCCATGCTGGAGGGTGGCTGGCATGGATCCCCTCCCCATGAGCGTGATAAGGGACAGGGCAACGATCATGTCATGAACTTCACAGGCTATTTTTCATAAACAGACCTCACAGATCTGCCAAATCTAGGCAGTGCTTTTTGGTGCTCGACCAGGGGCTGAGGTTTACTGCGCTCCTTGCCCCAGCACCACACAGATCCCCAGAAGAGGCCACAAGCTCTGTGTAGTGCATCCCCCACATTGCATGGGCAGGGCGTGCTACAGCTGCCTAAAAGTTCCCGTCTGCCCTTGTGACTTTTGTGGTCTGGCACCCTGCCTCAGATGTCCCTCCTACCAGTGGCTGGTGTGACAGAAGTGCGTGTGATACGTGGGAGTGGACCAGGTAGGGAGCAGCACAGTTCTCCTGCACCATCTGCAAGCAATGGGTCTGTGCTAAAGTCAGTCCGAGTTCAGCCAGCACATCTCAAACCTTGCTCAAAGGCTGCACCCAAACGTGGCTATGTCATGTAGGAGAGGAGCAAGTTCAAATCTATGTACCTACTCACCACACAACATAGATGCAGTAAAAGTAGCTCTATATAAATAACATTTAAATAAAACAAAGACCCCGAGATTGCTGTTCTCTTTCATATCCTTCTTTCACACAGCAAAGCAAAGAGGTGACAGCTTCTGCACGTGGCTGCGAATAACACTCTGTAGAAGCAGCCCTCGCTTCCTCCATACCGGAACAAGAGTCAGCGTAACATTGCAGTTATTTTGTCTTTCCCACCTCTCTTTACTAATTTTTGGCTACGGGCAGAGACCTGAAAATCAGTGGCATGTCTGTCTTCTTGCTTGCACTGCCCTTCTACAAAGCACATGAGAAGACATGTAACTATCTAATTGCGAGACAATACACCTCTTGCGAGCAGGCTCCCTGGAATACCTGTAAGGCGGGAAATGACATTAATTCTGGAAGGAATCCTTCCCGCTGGCAGGCAGCCAGAGATAGCAGACACGTAATAGCTTTTGGGCAGCCACAGCACAGAAATTACAGCAATTCACCAAGGACACTCCCTCTGAGCTTCTGCTTTCTTGAAGTAATTGCAAATAATATCACTTGGATTCAGATAGCTGGAGGGGAAATGCAGGCACCGATGAAGCATGAAAGCCTGGCCAGAGACCTACAATAATCCTGCGTAAAAATTCACAGCTGCCCGTTGTTAAAAATAAAAACAAGACCATAACCCGCTCTGCTTTCCATCAATGAATTTCCTTTTGTTTCCCTTCCCCCACAGCCTACCCTCCCCTTCCTGCGTGGTTGCCTGCACCCCACCAGCAACCCTGCCTCCTCCCCCGGCACCTCGGGACAGGGTGACACCAAAGGGTGGCTTCATCCCCACTGAGCCGCCTCCGCGGCTCTTGAGGAGGGGACTGCCTCTTCGTGAATTTTTATCTACGCTGTTGTGGTGCAAATTCCTTATCGAGTAGGGCTGTCTGAGAGATGCTGGTCTTCCTCCCTACCCACAAGACTGGGTGCTGGCCTCCCACTCCCCCACGCTTTCGGTTCCTCCCTTACCTCAGAAAGCAAAACCTTCCTTTCCTCCACGTAGCTTTTCAGTGGCAAATGGCATGCATGAGTTGATGTACAGGCACATTCAATGCCCATGCACAGGCTGCACATACACCATTGCATACACATGCCCCAGCGAAAACTAAGACCCAAGGCTTATAGGTGCCTGAAAAGTAGCTCTTGCTGCGAGCATTTCTCTGCCTTAGTTTCTTCACTGTTCTCAGACAAGGCAAAATGACTTACAGTGGGCTCAGATTTGCCCTTACAACTCGTGTATTGCATTATTTGAGTTCAGGGACCCTGTCATAACTCCCCCCTCAAAATGCGAGTTTGTGTCTCCAATCCTCCCGGCTAAGGCTTCCCAGTTGTTTCTGAGATCCTTCCTTCTGATTATCCACTAACACCTGGCTTTGTGCTGCTTCTAGTAACTTTCCACTCTTTTAAAATACACTTCTCACACACAAGCTGGAAAAACTGGTTTGTGTAAGCTTTAGGTAACCCTTTGTGCCAACCCTATTTCTAGCTCAATATCTGAACATTATGGTTTAATGGCCAAGGATTGTTCCCAACAGAGGAGTTAAAAACCATTTGGGGTGGAGAGGAGAGAGGGGAATTCAGACCCACAGTTACATTTGGCTGAAAACTTCCTATAAAGTTTATGCTAAGATTCATATCATACGTTTATGGGGAGCTATTTCCAGGGAACCAGGTGTACTAGCATGTCATCACTAGTTAGGAAGCTTTTATTTGCCTTGGGATTAAACTGTTCCAAAAATAGGTGACTGGTGACCGATCATATGCTTGAGCAGTGAATCATTATTAATATTGTTAATTAGGGACAAGCCATGCAGTCACAGGACAGAGCCCGGAATAAGTCTGCATAAACTATGTGTGGAATGGTGCCAGTGGAGACTGAGTCTTGCTGGGGTTTTAAGCTCCTGAGCCACTTGCCTTCACTATCTCTAACTGCTTAAACACAAAGTCTGAGTCAACACTAAAAATCAAATAGAAATGTTACTGTGTTTACAGGAGGTATGTTTGCCTCAGTCAGAGACCATTCATTTACCAGTTTGCATCACTGTACAGGCAAGGTGAGCTCCCTGCGCGCTGGGCTATGGCGAAGCAGCCTCACACAAACCCGTCCTTCTGCTGTAGGAAGCTGAATACTCACAAGGAAACACAGCTAGAGGTTCACAGGATGTTGGTAAAGGGATGTCTGCGTGGGATGCAAATAACCTACAAAAGGCTGTAAACACACTGAAGTCAAGGCAGGAAACATCTGTGGGGGTCACTGAGGAGCCATGGAGAGCTCAACCCATTTGACATTCTATGAGTCATGAAATTTTTAAATGAAGGGCTAGCTGTTCACCAAAAATATTTCTACCTCTTTCATTTTATTTTTCTGTCTACACAACTGGTGAAATTATATCCTATGTCAAGCAAACTGTCTTCCAGACAGAAAAAAAGAAAAAGCAATTTGACTCTGAAACACAGGGGAGGTCTAGACCTATACCCTGTAAGGTGCTTGAAGTTTGAGTGCTTTCAGGGTCTCCTGAGAGGCAAAAGGCCTGGCTTGGAGAAAGCAGACTTCAGATTCATGGAGGGAGTGTGATTTAGAAGTCTAATAGCTATGCAAGTAAACTTCTGTGAAGTTCTCCAAGATGTTTCAAATTGGGCACAAAAATAAGTGAAACCATCCATTCCTTTAGCCATTCAGGGTTTTACCTTTAGATCCTTAACCTTTCTGATTTAGACCTTTTCAACAGGTGTCAGCTTTATAGGTTTGCTTTTCTTCCCCATTCCCTCCTGTTTTAATCAAGCTGTAAAAACAGTCATGGCTAAGCACCAGTAGAGCCCACCATCCACTCCCAGTTCTTTTGTGCAAGTTGATCCATCAATGATCAGGCTGTAACCGTAAGTATTTGACTCTCATATTTTTAATTCGAGAAAGATGCCCTGCCATTCTTATTTCTTGGTGCTGTTTGTATTAAGTAGTACTGTCATTGCTAGGTGATAAAATATCTGTCCTTCCAATGCAATTAATGCCAGAAGCCAAGCAGTCTTTATCCAGGAAAAAAATGGGAGAAATGAGCTTACACTAAGACAAAGGAATTCAGGTTCCCCTCTCAGCTCCGAGTGAAAACCACTCTCCAGAAATGAGCAAAGATCGCGACAAACAGTAAATCCCTAGTCACCTTTAAAAGAAACCTGGAGAAGGCACCAGAAAATGCATTGTACAGACCAAGCCTAAGCTGAGGTCAAGATGATCAGGTACATTTTTTCCATTTCTCACCTCACTTCCATAATTCTGTAGCATATGAGATAACCTTCCTTTTTATAAATGATATAAACTTCTGCATTGACTACTTTTTCCCCAAGGTCCAAAGACTACAAGTTTTTTAGTATTGATCTTAAGTTAACCCTGCACTGTGAATGTGTCCTAGATTTGTTCAAGTTCTCCCATTTTTGATACCCTGATTAGAACTATGTCAGAGATGGATTTTTCTCCTTGGGTATAGTGCAATCTTCATTATATAATGAAGACATTGTTAAACCAGCAAGACTGCACATGTGGGAAAAATAAATTAAGAGGTCAGTGAATAATGATGGCTCCTGTCAGAAGGCCTCTTAAGAGAAGAAAAGCTATCAAGTAAGGTGAGAAAGAGTAAACTTTCCCTCAAAACAAAAGGGCTTCTTTTTCTTTCTAACAAGACTGTTAGAAATCAGCAGCAATGGCACAGAACCAACAACAGCATCTATAAGGGAAGTAGTATAGTTCTATATGTGAGGGCCATCCGACTTGATAAAAGTTTCACCCAAGCTACAGTCTCTTTTTATTAACACTTCCAGAACAAAAAGTATGCATCAGGGGGCCTAAAGTGATTTTGCTTTGAGTGTATAGTAAAAGTGGCAGTATCTATAACTTGGCTTGTTTCTCTAGCATTCAGAGTTTTATATCTCGACTAAATATGTGTGAGGAAGGTGACCAAATGCACTCATTAGCTGGTATTTGGACAGGGCACCCATGCCCAGGAAGTATTAGATAGCATAAACACAGAGATCAGACACTGAGATAGGGGCATAGTAGAGGAGCAACAACTCAGGTCTGGCTAAAGTTCAGCATGATCAAAATTGGTTTGGAAACGAAAGGTGGTCATATTCAAAATCTGGAAAATAGATTGAAATTGGCTAAATAAAACTCGTGCTGAGTGTCACACTGTTCCTGTAACCAAACTTATAACTTTGGTTTTGTTGTTGGTTTGGCTTTACAGAGCACTGCTTTGACAATAGGACTCACCTTGATGTCTGTAAATGCAGTTTCAGCATCTGACCTACATCAACTGCTAAGCCAAGGTGGTGGCACAAAGGTATGGGCTGCATTGCAAGAAGCATCTTGCAACACAGCACTCGGGACACTTCCTGATCAAGATCAAAGGTTAAAGCTTTAGCTTCAATTCATAGGCTTCCCATTCACACAAAAGATGTCATACAGAGAAGTGTTTACTTATTCAGTGTTTCATTCATTACATAGCCTGTTATTGTCCTTATAAGTACAGGTCCCCATGATAAGCCTTTACAAATGTATCTGATGATTAAGATACAATCATTACTGTATTTGAAATACACCTTCAAACAGGAGACTAGGAACAGTTCACAAATCAGTATTCTTTCGCGTCTTTCAGAGTCCAACCTTTGCAAAGCATGACCCTTGCACCTGAAATTACACTTGGCAGACTTTCAGCTCAGTTGTCAAACATCATCACAACTGATAGGGGCTGTATTGACATAAAAATGAAGTGCCCACCTATTCCTTTCCACTGACTGCACACTAGCTGCTAGCCAGGCAGCCCCAGATAGCAGACAGACCAGACAGTTTGGGAACCATAGATGTTAGCCTGATGCCAGCCACGAGTGTCATTAGTGCCCTTTCGTAGCGTATTTGACCTGCATCAGAGGAACATACCTCTCTCTGCTCACAATCGGTCTAAAGCTACTACAAATGGGCAGTGGAAGAACATTTACAAACAGCAGGGTATACATGGAATATCTGAAAATATGAGCTTGGTCCAGAATAAAAATAATAGCCACATCCTTTCCATGCATGATATCAAACCCCAAATGGAATGTACCTTTCAGAAATGATTGTTTGCCTTTGGAGAAGTACATTTTGAGTTTCTCAAAATGCTACAGCCAGACTGAAATTCTAGAAATCAGATGCAATGTCTGCTGTCTCAGTTCTCTGCCTCATTCACGGATATACTTAAACATCTTAAACACATGTTTATCAAACCCAATATTTGTGATACAGGGCTCTAGCTTAAAATGAAAGGCTTGCCATTCACATAGCTGCAACTTGCAGAGAACTCTTTATTCAATGCTTGCACGGGGTAGTCATTACTTACAGGCAATTGTCTGCTAGTGCTACCCACACCTCGGCTGTTTGTGCAATGAGTCACTCACTGCAAGCTGCAATTCGAAGCAGAATTTCTTCATCCTGCAGTAACTTCGTACTTTTTTCCTGATTACCTGCTTTCCCTTTCACTAGGCAGAATTAGTAAAGTGCAATTAGTGATAATGCCATTTGTCCTCAGGCTGCTAATTCTTCTTAAAGCATTTATTCTTTCCAGTACCTTACATATTACATCAATAAAGCTGCCAGAGTACTGAATGTAGCATGCAATGGGCTGAGATCCCAGAAGAAAGATGCGTGTATTCTGCTGAAAGGAAGAATATTGGTTCACCAGAGTTTGATTCGACATGTAAAAATATTTATATGGAGATATCATGGAATTTAGTTTAATTCCACTTATGTCTTGTGAAAATAACTGCGTACTCTATATCAAGAGGCAACAGATTATTCTGTACCTTTCTCTTTCTCTCTCAGTGCCGGAGGACAACGCTGGAGGAAACCAGACAATGCCTTATCATTTTCCTAAAACTATCTATTTCCAAGCATTCATTCTAAAAATCTGGGTGTTAAAGAGAGCAGACTATCAGGTAGTTCATCCTGAGTGTCTGCTGTTTTCTTTTCTATCTTTTTTCCTGCTCCAGTTTCTGGTTAGATGCCATCTCTCTCCCTCTCCATTTACTCCAAATACTAAAAAAGTGGATGGGTGTTTTTACTAAGCAAATCATTCCTAACACCTCAAATAAATGAAAGGGTGTCTTTTCCTACTTTCTTCATGAGTAGAGCAGAGTAAAATACCTTTACACCCCTGTGAAGCCACATTTCAACTCTTTTATGATACTCTGACTCAGACTCAAACAGTATATAGATTCATGTGGAGTGAATACACATTGTGCCTCTTAATTCTGGCATCTGTCCTCACATGGATGCTTTTGGATAGCATTCTCTTAACCCTGTGGGGAAATTACAGAAAATTAGCAATGGCTTTATATGACAAGCCAGATGTAAATAACTCACAGTGCTCAGCTGATCTATGTGTTTCCTTGGGGTCACCCCCGTGTCGTGTCATGTCCCCCGTCCCGTCCGTCTGTCCGTGTGTGTGTGTCCCTGGCCCCTTCTCTTTGCTTCAAAAACAGTATCTGAAAGACAGATTTGCTCATGTGAAAAACTGAACCTGGAGAACAGCAATCTGTTCCCAGATGGCAGAACACACTTGCCCTTCTGAGGTAGTTGGGACTGGCCCATGAATGAAACTGCACTTACCAACAGATAAGGCTGAAACCCAACCTGGAGATTTGCTCAGAACAAGGGAAACTGAGAGTACAGCTCTCATAATCTCTACCAAAGTGACATTGTGATGGGAGGGGCAGCGCTTTATCTGCTGTTGATCTTGAAAAGTGTGTTGGCTGCAGAATTGATGCAACATTATCAGTTCATTCACTTTCTTCCCTTTGTCAAATCACCCCCAGTTTTGATACAGAACAAGCATTTTCAGCAAGGACGGGTGGCTTTTACCAGTTTATCCTGTGTTACAAGGGTGCACGCTGTTCTCTTCTTTAATGATCTAAGGAAGGGTGGCAATGCCTCACAGTCAGAAGTAAATTCAGAGAAACAGAAGAATGAAGGAGGTTTACTTTCCAAAAGTCATACCCTAAAGGAGAATTACATCTGTGCAGCATATAGTGAAACCAAGTGCTCCACTGCCACTGAAAAAACTCCCACTTGTTGCTGTTGCCACCTACGTGGCACCAGGGTGGCAGAACCACCTTCCTCCCTGTAGACCCTGCCCAGCCCACTCATCACTGCCAACATACCCTCCTGTGGACACCAAAAGCAGAGGCCTCAAGGCCAGGGGATAGGTTCTGCCTGCCACGAGATCTTCATGGCTCCTCAGAGGAGCACTGCCTGCAGGCAGCCCCGAGATGCTGGTGAGTGACAGCAGCTGGGGTTGAGCAGCCCTCAGGGAAACAGCCTGCTCCCAAATGTGGGGAGGGTCATCCATCTGCAACCCGGCATGTCGTTGCACCAAGATACGTTCTTCTTGATCACTAAGGTAGTTTTGCTTGTGTAATGAAACCAAGCGCAAGTTAGCTCTTCTGTTCAGAGCTCCTGAGGTGTACCAGTGCCTGCTGTACATCGGGTTCATCATGTTAAGCCCTGCCTGTGGTTCTTTTCACCTTTCTTACCTTGCAGTCATATTACAGTGCCCTGGCACCACTGGGCTTTGACAGCAGGATAGCCAGGGGCAGATACCACATGGCATAACCAGACTTTCTGATTGTGGCATGGAGGAGAAAGCAGACTGTAACTTGGAGAAATTTTTAATCTGGAGAGTCACTGAAACAAAACCTGCCAGTGTAATTAGAACTGCTTGGTGAGTCTTGGCATGGTGAGGAATAGATGGTAGAGACTGCAGGAAATTCTGTGGGCTGAAGTTGTGCACTGCAGACAGATGTGTGCCAGCTGCTCAAGCCAACTGGTCCGGTGGTCCCTGCAGGTCACTTCTGTGAGGAAGAAGAATCACTGGACAAGTCAGATATCCTGTGATATCTGCACCTATTTACAAAGAAGATGGTTTCAAACATCCTTGTACCAGCCCTCAGCCATAACAAGTGCTCCCAGCTTTACCTTCCCAGGCCCATACCATCAGTCCTGGTCCAGGCAATACTGGTGCTTGGTTTTTGCCTCTCTCTTTCTCAAGCATTTATTTTGCCTGTGAACAGGGGAAAAAACAAACCCATGCCTCTTTCCCCCTTTCTTCCTCCCAGCATCAGTGAAAATACTATACCCACAACACAAATTTAGGAGTAACCTCAAGTATACTTTTTAAGTTTAGGCAGCAATTTAAATGTGTTTTGGCTATGGGCCAAGCTGTGCAGGGAGGACAGGATTCCTCTGACTGCAGATGCTTACAAAGCGAGTGCTGGTATCTACATTAGTCACTGTGACTCCTCTTTATAGCAGAGAGGAGCAAATGTTTCCAGGGAAGGAATCACCTGACCTACTATTACACTGACCTATTATAGGTGAGATTACTCACACCCTTGAGAGGTACTTCTCTCCCTGGCTGCAGGGGGAGATCAGGGTGGTGAGCTCAGCTGCTTTACAGACATCTAAGGTCGTCTGAAATGAACTTCTGCCAGAGAACCAGGCCTCAGATACAGCGGACCTCAGATATCTCTTACCTACCCTAATGATGCTGAGGTGTCCCCTTTTAGTAATTTGTTTTTGCTCCCATAATTTGCTGTGTCTCTTCAGCCTGGTCTGAGTACTACTAAGTTTCTGTTGCTTCCATACTGCTATTTTTGTGTCCTCCTACAGAGAAGGCTACATTTATCAACAAGGTGAAACGTCTGATCCTTACCTAGACAGACTTGTGATGCTCTTGTGGCACATGAGTGTTCCGAGAAAGGGCAAAGCTAGCATGGTGATTACTAATGTATCAGGTAACAGCACAGATGGTAGCAAGGGAGCGATGTCCTCTGTGTAACTAATGACTATCCCTGTAAATAATCCCTCAGGGAAAGGCCCTCTGCACCTAAAGGCTTCTATTTTCTGCCATTTACATTGGTTGGCTCAAGAAAACATACTGCCATTCCTGACAAACCTTTCACTGCCTGCACCCTTAGGCCATCACAGCTGTAATGACAATATACTGCTGCTAAATCTGTCGGATGTGACCACACCCTCAGTGCAGGATCTTTTTCCCAAGAGCAGAGAAGATGGAGGAAGACAGATGACACTCCCTACACAATGCTTGCAAGGGAAAGCATGTGTGGAGGTGATACTGGGGATAACAACTCGGGCTCAGGAACAATAGTGATTACAGGTAGAAACCTCTCTTCACCAGTTAATGCACTCAGAGAATGAAAAAAGAAGAAACACTCAGAGGAAGCAAAATGTAGTGGCAAAGGCTGAGACAGAGGACTTGAAGGAATTGACATGTGGAGAAGCTTTGACACATTTCCATAAACTACAGAAGCTGGAAAACTTCCGCTCAGCACATCCTTTGGTATAGTTGCTGCACTGTGCAAGGCATTGCCAAGCCAAGCGCTACCAGTGCCCACTGCTCCTTCTTTGGGGGAGCATTTCTGAGTGTGCTTATTCACAGCAACATTGAGAGACCCCATGAGCGTAGATCAGTAATGCTGCATCATGTGCACTACACACAGAAATACAGCAGCTCCTGCCCTGGAAGAGCTGTACTAATGTTGCAAGGGAGGGTAATGTGGGCAAGAGAAAGCCCTGATTCATCCTCCCACAGCATCTCCTTTACCATCTGTGTGTCCCAGCATCAGACACCCTTTCTTGTCCCTTCTGCAAGCTGGTCCTTGCTCATTGCTGCAAAGCCTCCCTGGGGTGTGAGGAATGAGGGTACTGCAAGAGCAACATGACCCATTATGAAAAAGTGGCCACAGCAGCTAACGAGATCACATTCCTCAGGCACCCCTGCAAGGATTACTCTTCAAAGAGCAAAACTTTTGAAACACCTTGCAATAAGATGAATTGGAAATTATCTGATATTTCCTAACAGCTTTTTCTCAGCATGCAGTTTGTTGGTTTTTTACACTCTTGATCTTGCTTGGCTATTTGTTTCCATTCTACCAGCAATTTTATTCTAACTCTTCTTGTTTTGAACTACTTCTTTCTGACAAAACTTCTCCCTTGATTTCACTAGATATATTTTCAACTTTAATCTCTAAATGAGTTTGTTGCAAGATATTTTTATCTGCTGTTTTTTGTAAGAGTCAAAGGAGTCAAAGTATTGGGTGTTTTTTTCTGTTACGAAAAGTGCCAATTCAATATAACTAGATCTGGGTTTATGTTTTGATGGAAATCCTGATGTTCTGAGTAGCTCGACAAGAACAGAAGTTGTAATCAGTAGCCATTGAAAATAAATTTTGCTTGTAAATAACATAATCCTAGGTAGATTTCCTTGTCCCAGGAATTAAAGAGAAAGCAAGATGCAGTCGTGTCTCCATATACAATGCCTTATTTCACCTTATTTAGAATACCTTGTATAAGTTTCAGCATCTTTATTTCTTCAGCTCTATGGAGATGACAATAAAGCAGCTGTTAGCAGAGCTTGCCACATGTTTCCTGATGGAGTAAAATGTTTCCCTATGTGATGGCTCAGCTTTTTATCATTGGATTTTTTATTTTTTTTTCAGAGTGCATTTGTCTGATTACTTTGAATGGAGAGAGAAAAATTCTCTGCCTTGATAAACTCGATTGCACTCAGAAATGCTGAACGGTGGCCACAGTGGGTGTCATGGTCTTATTCTCATTCTACATACCCACTGTTTTGTGCATCAATAAGAAAGGAGACCGGGTAGAGTAAAATCAGGTATCTGACAAGCAAACTATACTTGGATGAAGAAGACAGGAAAAAGAAATATCATTCAACATTTATTTTATTTAATTGTCCTGCCTCCTACTCATTGATTCACCAGAAATGCTTGCAAGAGTATTCTGATGTCATGGTTGTCCTTGCAACCTTAAAAAAATCTGGTTTTCCAGGAGCTCAGCCATGGGGAGGCAGTAAGTAAATCTGTGCAGTGTGTGTCTATATTCAGCCAATGCTGAAATTATATGCAGTATGACCTCTAGTGCAGTTAGACACAGACACTAGACATGCAGTTAAAAACAGATGTTAGCACTGAATTAATAAAAAACATGTCCAACAAGATTCCTGCCAATCACTGTGTAAGGAACATGGCCTCCAGCAAATTAAAGGTTATACAGCATGACACAGATTCTATAAGGCTGTCTTCCCCCATGTTGGGGAGTGTACACCCCACTGCTTCTGAGCTGGGGATGTGCAGACAGTATGGCCACCCCACAGTGCTCTGGTGGGGTCCTCAGCCCACCCAGACACACAGCAGCACTGTTGCAATATGGAAGCTCTCAGCATTTGGAAGAAGCACCATGAAACTGGAAGGAAAAGAAGTCAGACTGAATAGCTACATCTATTTCTGATGTGTGCACAAATCTTTTATGGTCCTCCTGCCCCAGCTGTATCAGCTGGCCTAAAAAAAAAGCTTTAAACTCTCCTCAGAGGGCTTTATTCTAAGTCTTTAGTCCACCAAACCTCCATCAATACTGTTGCTCTAATGGCAGAGACATTGTGCATCTTTTTCTAATTAATGGGGATTATAGGAAAGAGTGTCAAATGCCAGGTTTGAAATGCCACTAACACCAGAAATTCCTGAACCGGCCATTGGTGTGGAAAGAGACAATTAATTTGAGACAGCAGGAAGGTGGTGGTAAGAGCTTACAGAAGACTTTCAAGTGTCTGGCAATTTCTGGTGTTTACATTTTTAAAGGGTCCTGATATTAAAAATATACAATTCCCCAACATCCAAATTTCATGAGGCTTTAAAAACTCTAGATGAAATACAGTGAAACTGAAGCAGTGAGAGATCATATCCTTTTTACAGAAAATCCAGTCAATATTGCTGCACATACACTACAGAACAAATGCAGCTTTACTAGCCTGGATAACTCATGCACAGCGCTGCCCTGTGCCAGAGAGACATATGAATTTTTCTCCCCCAGACTAAAAGAGCAAAGTACCTAATACACTGTTGGGGACAGAAGTTATATTCATTTTAGAGCTGAGAAAAGTGAGGTTGCAAAGTATGTCAGTGATGAAATTGGGAACATTCATCCTGACTCCACACTTGCTTTCTGATCTTCTCTTCTCAGTTCAAAAGGCAGCATCCAATGTGTAACTCTTTTTCAGGAGGTGTGGCATACTCTTTACATCTTCCACCACTGTCACACTAGCACATAAACTGTAGCAGCTACATAGCTGTTGTACTGCAAATATCTACCACTGATGTAGAGGACCTAGTGGATGACCATCATCTGACTTCTAAAATACTGATAAATACATTGTGGTTCTTCAGTTACTAGCCTGAGAGAGTGTTGTATAAATGGTCATACCTGCAGGTGTGGATCCTTCAATCATTGTTCCCTTCTCTGTTCAGCTGGATGCTGTGGCTGTGTACGTACCCCATGGAGAGGGTGCAGGAGGTGCAGGGATCCCTGTGCTGAAAGCCCAGCAGGTGCCACCTCCCAGCTGCATAGCTTCTCTGTAGAAGCACTTCGTGGACAGTCTGTGGAGGTCTGCCTGGGCTGTGCTAGCCTGCATAAAGCCCCAGGTGCCCCAGGCAGCATGCCGTGGTCATACCAGGGGCCAGGTTTAAAATTTGCCATTTACATGCAGGGCAGCCTGCTCTTGAGGGCCACACCAGAACCAGAACACAGAAGGCAAAGAAAATTAAGGAAATATTCCCCACCCTCCTAATAATCTTCTTAGGTTCAGTTGGTTGGAAGCTTCAGTGCAGTTACAGTAGTTCATGTCAGAGTGAAGGCAGATGCCTGCTCATACCTACCATACATGCAACAACAGTCAGGGGAACCGACTGTATTCTGCACTTGACAGCTGTAGGAGGAAAAAGGTTCAAAGCTCTTGCCTGACCACTTGGGGATGAACATCAGAACAGACCTCCAAGGAAATGACGGTATCTGCCCTGTGTTGACGGGGCCTTTTGGTCATTATTCTGCTGCAGCAAAAGTATTTTGCAAAAGGGAAGAAGGAAATATCTGTTCTCATCCCTTGGAGGTTGAAGGCAATGGGAAAACTTGACAAGGACATGAAGACACATGAAACAGAAACATGGTTAAGATTTTCCAGTTGAACTGTTCTGAGGAGTGTCTCAAACTGTCTCATCTGAGTAGTTTGCTGAATGATCTGAGATGGAAATGGTTTTCTTTAGTCTTACTAAAGTTTTGGCAAAATAAGACATTTCACTCACTTTTCCTAGAAAGGAATCAACTAGCTCAAGATAAAAGTACAAAAGAGAGAAGCATCCAAAAGGAAAGTTCAGACATATGAATGTGCTTACTGATACTCTGTGGAACACTTATGGTATATAAAACATTTTTTTTTTTTTTTGTAATGGTAGGAAATAGTTTATATGAAGCTGTACCCTGCTGTGTTTGGGGAACAGTTGAAGGTGTAGGAGGAGTTCTTGGCAAGTGAGAGATGTCATAATGGCACTGCGTGGATTTACAGCAGGGACCTTATCTTCACTACAGGTATCTCTCACACTTAATCTTTCCATAGAGACTTCCCACTGATGTTCACCCACATTCACACCAGTGTCAGAGCTACAGAAAGCAAGGTCCATCGTTTTATTTTCAAATTAAGGTTAGGCCATGAAGCTCTTTTATTACATGCTGTTGTCATAAGACAGATATATTGAGTTTTTGCAGCACCCACAGGACTTTGAACATCTGAGTCCTCCAGTCCTTTTTCATATCTGTACGTTAACCAGCCTGCCCTTCTCATGTTTTGATTCCTGTTCAGACATGCCGTGTCCTCATGTCCTTAAATGAAATGAATTCACGTCTGCATCCACATTCACATCCCATCCTGCTAGTTTTTTCAGGCTTGGCAGAGCCTGGAAGAAAATCCATCTGTGGATCAGATTTTCCCTATTCTTAAATCCTCCAGTTACTGCACTGTTGATAACTATGGCAATTAGTTAATATATCCAGAAACGAATAGTGATGGTTTTATTTAATAATTCTACCTTACCATCTGATTAGCCTATTCTTAAAGTATTTCCTTACTAACCAGATTACAAGGAGGGTTACTTAATTTTTCCAGCTGACAGTTAGTGTGTTGACACTTTCCCTGCTTAGTAACAGAAGTCACATGAGATTATCAGGAGTAGGAAGCAAACACATTTCTGTGAAGAGTGAGAGCATGGCTTTGTTAGCAGTCCCAGAGCAGAGTCTGGCCCCTATTGACTGCTCTTCTCTGAGGCTTCTTGCATCAGCAAGAGCCCTCTCAAATTTCTCTACCTCTTCAGATCTGATCTGAAAACATCTTTGCACCACAGCTAGCCAGTTACCATTTTAATCTTCTCATCCTTTCTTTGCACCCTCTCAAGTATACTAATTAAATCAGTAAAGCTTTTGGAGATGTCATTTGAAAGCACAATACTAAATAAAACTGCACTGCTCTTGGTTTCATGCTAAATTAGAAAATTGTGTAAAACTGGCAGTCAAACAGAAGGGTATTTGAACTGCTCTTATCTCAGACCTAGAATAAGGATATCATTAGGGACAGTTGTTGCTGGGAAGTCAGTGCTTGTCCTCATTTTAACTAACAATACACTACAATACCAAATTTGAATGTGCTGAGAGCATGAATGATCCAACAGTAAGAAGGGCACCAACTATTCTCAGTGATCTGAATGGAAATAGCAGGTGTCTGGTACTTTTCTGGCCCTAAGACAGTAATCAGTCACAGATAATTGATTACTTTCAGATCCAGAAAGTGATTTGCAAGGGATTATATTTTCAGTGTACTGTACTAGCTTAACATTAGCTGCACAGGAGGAACCAGATTTCTGAAGGACCAACCACACAACCAGTCATTTTTGATCATTTGAGCCATCCCTGTACGCAGTTACAGTCGTATGTTCAAACTGCTGGGCAAATACTAATTACGCCTTCTAATTGCAACACAGCTGCTTCCATTCCCTCTATTAAATAAACTCTATTCATCCCTTATTATTAAACAAAATGTAGGGCAGCAAAATAGAAAGAGTTTTCCTATGCATCTGTCTCTTTCAGGACAAATTCCTTCCCTGAACAAGTACAGCCATGTCTATAATCATATATAATATAGAGTATCACAAGATTACTCACATTCATTTTGAAGACCTAGCTAGCTAGCAGTGAATTATCTCCTGTTTTTTCAAAACGAGCATGACTCCCCATTAAGCACAACATGACTCACAGGCAGCGTAATATGGAAAACTGCCCTTTTGGAGGCTTATCTAGCCCCACAGAAGTGCCTGGAAAAGAACCTCACCAACTTTAGCAATGGTTTAAGAGCCAGAATCAGTTACCGAGAAGATAAGCACTAACACAACATAGAAAAACGCAACGGGTGATTGAGTCTGGAAAGCAAACAGGAGTCCTGACACAGCAGCACCAGCATGGAGGAGCCCCAGCCATTCTCCTGCCAACCCGAGATGGGGAGAAGTGTTTGTCCAGGCCGCTCCAGGAGCTCTTTCACTCTTTAACCCAACTCAAAATCATCCCAGCAGAAAAGATGGCCATTTTTCTGCAGGTGAATAAGTTAAATCAGTTCACATAAGCTCACCTGTCAGCTCATGTATCTCAGTCAGATACATCTGCCTGAGAGATGGCTAGGTTGTGTGGACAAAGAAGGTGGGGATGTGAAGGAGGGGAAGTGAGACTTCTCCCCCTTCAGTAACAATTAGCTCTTAAATTGGCTGTGCTACATACCTCATGGCAGCCTCAGTTCTTAATGTAATTAAACAGAGGTAACAAAGACAGTTCTCAATTTTATTAGGAGAAAAAAACCCCAAACACTCAGAACCTGTGAGAAATTTTTTACAAGCAGTAGTCTGATGCTATCTCTGTCCCTTCTCATTGATTTATCTACAGAAATGTATACAAGGTCATTCACATTAATGTCCATGGAAAAGTGTCTGTCCTAAATACATTCATGTATAAGAATTATCTAGGAAGTAATCTTTTATGGAGATGGTGGCCACTTTGTGAAAAATGCCATTTTGCCTTGTTCTCAGTTGCTCTCATCAAATTTAGGGAATAATTTGTGATGAAATCAAATGCCAAGGCATGTTCCTGGAAAGCCCAGGTTTAACACCAGGGCTGGTCCCTGAAAAACAACTTGTGTGCCACCCTGGAGAAAATGCTCCCCAGCAGGCAAGGCAGCTGATTTAATCCCTTCCATGTCTCTTTCAACAATGAGGTTTAGAGATGAGCCAGTGCAGACATTACACTCCTGTGTATCTTCTCTGGAGGGTCCATTGCTTGCTTCTTCAGCAAGGGTTGTATGAGGAACCTGCCACTGCAGAGGTGGGTCCCTGCACGCAGAGGAGGGCTCTGCAGCCTGGTCTCACAGTGGAGTGCCCTACCTGGCATACTCTTTTGTAGGAGGTACGTTTGCATCTCCTCATCTGCTCTGTAGATGATGATTAAATCTAGCCTGTCTGCTCCAACAACCAGCTTTTCATCAGAAACAACCTGGTTAGGAAATGAATGACTTTGTCTGAAGTGGAAAAAATATTTCGCACAGACCACAGACAAAAAAAAAAAAAAAAAAAGCCAAACAAATTGAGCTGATATGGACTAAATTATTTTTCCCCTCAATTTTTTGGTTCAGCTGCCACACTGAAAAATCAATTATTTTCATAGCTCTACATCAGTCACTCCTATTTATAGAAATTCTAGTTATACAATCTGAGAACAGATTTCCCCTGCTGTTATATTGGCTTTAACTTCCAGGGAAGCCAATGTAGATGAACACTGGGAAAATAAGTCCCTAGAGTAGAGAGGCTGACACTCCCCTACCATGAATAACAAACAGCAAGTGTTAGAACGATTAGTCACAGTGAACAGTTTATGAGAAATAACCACTGATTGAAATTTCCTTGTTTAAAAGAATTCAGAAATCTAACCATTTGCTATGACCTGTTGAAAGAACTTCTTGGTCTTTGACAGTAGACAAAAGTGTGTGCTGCTTTAATTGAACTAAGGGGTTTTATCTGGTGCAACCTCCATACTGAGGATAGTGTTATCTGGTTATACTGGTATACTTCATTCACCTATGAAAAAATGCATTAATCTATACAGGTTAGGCAACTTAAAACCGATGGGTGGTTGGATTTTGTTTCCTGCACAGCCTCAAGTTCAATAAAAGTCAACAAATACATTGCTTGCCTGTAGCAGCACACTTCAAGCCAGTACCACATAAGCCCTGGTATTTCCAGTGAAAAATTATTATGTCCCTGGGCTTTAGAGCATTCCTGGAAGTGCATTTGTCCACTGGCAGATCTCAATGTTTTGTAGAGCCTCCTGTTAGCCTGGCTGGCCTTGCAATGATGGCAGCAGGCAGAATAGATAGCTACGGGGCCTCTGGGCTCTCCTGCCTCTGAAGCAGCTGGAACTGGTGGTCAGACTGGACCAGGCCAAGGGCTGCTGCCTACCAGAGACAATTTTTAGGCCAAGTACCAAGCCCTGGGGTCATCATTCAAGCTGATCCCAGTTTGCCATAGCAGTTGTTGCATGTGCAGCTGTGTTCAGAGGTGCATCACTGCAAGCTGAATCCTCTCATAAAACCCAACATTTCCCCAGACCACATTTATGCTACTTTATAGCCATGTGGAAATGGCCTCAAAGCCTATGGAGGTGACATGTTGTACTTGTGCTGGTTTTCTATTTGAACTAATCCATGAGAAGTGGCTTAGACCCCATTCTAAGAAAGGCTTATTTTCTATTATTTTCTATTGTTCTATTTAAAATTAAGCAAAAAAACCCAGCAACTTAAACCATGAAACACTCCATTCAGTCAAAGAAGAGTTGATTGATATGGCCTTTTGCAGTGGTTCATGCTTTTAGAAGTCACCTGTTCAGTTTATACTTGTTCACCTTCCTCAGGAGGCAGTCCACCTCTTCTGATATACGGTTGAGCTAAGATCCACATCACGGGCAGCTCTGCATAGTGGGTAGGAAATGAGCTGCATCCATCAAATGATTTATTTTGTTGCAAGTAGCATACCCAGAAAGCATTATGCTGGTAGTGCCTCTGTTAGTGATTGCCCAGAGGGTTCAATTAGTGCTAGGGAAGTTACCAGCTGACCTTTCATTTTTCTCTACACTTGGATTTTCATTCTCGCTGATGAAGCCACATGTCAGTATAATTTCAACAGCGGTTGTAAGAGGGTGCCTGCTGCAACCTCCACTTTACGTTAGTCTCCTTTCATCTTTGACTGAAGCATGCCACACCATCAAGCCAGAAAAAACATCCATTTCCTTCTTTGATCTGTATCCTCACAACCTGATGAGGACAGTAAGTTTGCATTTTATAACATTACAGCCAAATCCCTTGTGTGGGTAAAGCATTCCCATGGGGCTTTCATTCAATAGGGCCTGACTCATGGGAATTATACCTCACCTACAGCAGTTCAGCCCTGCCATGTCTGGGGTTGGACAAATAACTGACAAAGCCTGCAACCATAATAATGCAGTCTATCTTACATAAAATGATCAAATGAATTGACAAAATTCAAGTCAGTAGGCTAAGGATCAGTCTCACATATTAAATTATTTGTCATAAAATATTTAAATACAAGCCTACACTAGACTTATGAGGGAAGTATGTTCATTTTGGTTTTCCAGCAGGAAAGAGTAGGAATAACATTGCTGGAAAATATGTCCTTAAAAGATTTTTTTTTTGTCACCCTAAAAATGGAACAACTGAACTGAACAAATTGAGTCAAAGGACATATGGAGTGAAGGGATAGGTCCTGGGATGCAAGTTACATTTAATGGTTTGTCCTTTCTCTCTTAAATTGTCCTTATAGGTTCACTTGAACAGTGTAGGTAGATAGTGAAAGAAGTTGTTGAGGTCTCCTTAGAGATAGCTTCTTGGTTTTATTCTTCATAAGTTATTTACCACCCTTGCCTTATTCAGCTTTGTTTTTTTTTTTCTTTTGGTGTCAGCTGACTTCAGATGGCAAGGCTCAGAATTTTAAGGTTATTTAGACTGTTTTCCACTTAGCTTTGTGAGACTAAGCAGCTTTCAGAGGGATATAGGAGATGAAATGTCTAAGAAATTACGAAAAAGAGACTCAGTTGTCAAAATCACTCAGGCCATGCAATGCTTTTATGATTTGTGGCTTTAAGAGCCTTTGGAAAGGAAACCTTGATTTTACTTTGTGTTAATTACAGCACCCATCAAAAAGGGACCCAAATCTGTGATTGCTGCTTCTGTAATACAATTGAAAAAAATGCTAGCCTATAAGAGGAAAGTTTTAAAATGTATACCTTAAAAGTTCAAGTTTCTAAATAAAGACTAAAACCCAATGCAGTAATATTTATAAATCTTGAGATCTTAAAATTCATATCTCATACTTTGGATGTCGGATTTATGAATTCTGAATGCTTAGGTTTGGCAGTCCTGCTTTGGAGTGATCAGGCTGAGTGTAACCGAGGGTGTTCAAGAGGAAAGCTACATCTAACTGTGAGTTCTGGTGACACTCAGATACAAATAACCAATCCTGCTTTTCCTTGGGTTTTCATCTTTATGTTTTCCTGATGCATCTCTCTTTCTCAGCTGGTCTCAGACCAGCTTCAAAATAACCAAAGCAAATACACAGCCTGAAAATTCAGTGATATTCTTCCTCATCCTTTCAGTTAAAAGCACCTTTCCAAGGCTGTCTTACAGTGCTGTTCACAGAACACCTGAACGTGTTGTTTCAGCTAAGCCAGTCCCCACTCATTCAGTCTAGCCAATTTGCAAATCAATTCTCTGGCCACCACCGACATTACTGCATCTAAAAGTTGTTGTAAAAATCTCTTTGAAGTGGTATCCCTAAGCTGGGGTCTTTCCATAGCTTCAAAGACATGATGTCCCAATCTGAATTCCTTTGAAATATGTAATTTGAATAATAAACTACTCAAGCACCAGCATATTCAGGTTGTTATCAGTTAGCTCTGACCAGTAGAAACTTTGAAGTGTTAATTGTTTAGCTGGACAAAGCTGAAGACTTCACTGGTTTTGCAGAAAGCCAAAATTAACCCTTTTACACTTTGCTGAAGAGAAAAAATTCTAATAAAGGACTCAAAAATCCTAGGCATTATACCCGAGACCCAAAATGCTCAAAAATTTAAATCCACCCATTTTCATTCTTTATTTCCACAGAAAAAACAGTTAGAGCCCATGACCACACCAGAGCCAACAAAGTTGGCTTGCATAGTGACCTGTACATTGAACTTCTTTTTCAGTCTGTACAGCACACACAGCAGGATTAGCTGATATTTACATGACACATACACTGAAATACGTGAAATATGTTTGAACCTGTTCTTGGCTGCACCATTGCCTTGATGGTGACCTTGTGCCTCTTGGATGCTCTTCTCTTTGCCACAGGTTCACTCTCCATAAAACTGAGATAGAATTGCCCTTCCTTGTGAGGCACAAAGACAAAAAAGCTCAAAAAAGAGCTTGATGGTATCATTCATGATGGTTTGAAATAAGGAACTACAGGGGCACACCTGTGTATGTAGCAGAGGGATGCTTCTGTGGAGTATTTCAGTGGGATTTTTTCTTTAAGGGGTTCCCACGTGCAGGCCATCCTTCCCTCCTTCGTGGGCACCCCTTGTGGTTTCCCCCATTGCAGGCTTCAAGCTGCTCCAGGTGAGAGCAGGTAAGAGTAACGTAGGCCTTCTCACAGGGAAAAGCAGAAAACCAAACAAAAACCACTTGCGTGCTGTTCCTTAGAGCAGCTCTTGCTGCCTCCCATCACCAAAGCTGCTGGGGCTGGGGTGGGAGGCATGCCCAGGGCATGCATGGCGGCTGGTGCCTGGGGACAAAGAAATGTGGATCAGTATCCTTGCTGTTATGAGCTGGGCCAGCCATACTTCTGAAGCAGGGCCATTGCTAGTTGTATCACACTTTGGCTGTTGCTCTTGCTTTGTTTTCCCATCTTTATCGACCTGCCTGAGATGGCAGTGTACGCAATTGCCTGCTCTTCCTGGTGGTCACCCCTCACAGCTGCCTTTCATCCCTATGTCCCAGCAGAGCCCCATCACCCTCCAAGATGTCACCACACTGAAATTTTACACCATTTGGTGACATTGCACAATGCCATTACTCACCTGATCTCATCAGGAAACAGTAAACTCTGTCAGGAGTATTGCTCAGACAAAAAATTGGCCTTCCTTTCCCCTCCCTCAAAGTGGTATCATTTATCTTGAGACACCTGATGATATCTTTGTCCACACCAGCCTTTTTCAAGACAATCTGGAGGATTGTGCCCCACCTTAAGCACATCTACTCATGTGAGTAACAGGGAGTGCTACCCAGAGAGAGCGACAACATTTTTGCTACCAGATCATCTGCTTTCAGGGACTCAAAACTCTTGTGTGAACAACACAGCAGCCAGAAGTCAGGCATAACCTGCTTTCTCTCACAACACTGTTACTATTTTTTCTTGCTAAATGACAGGTTTTTTGCATTCAGGTATTAACTCAGGTGAGTCCCAAGTGATCCAGGCTTGGATTTCTCAGCACACCCTGTCACAGCACAGTTGCCAGTTTAACGTGGTCATCTGGCCATATTGGGAAATCTCTTCCTTCTTGCAGGGAACAGCATAGTCTCCCCACTCCCGCGGTGTTTTTGTTTTTTCAGAGGAATGAAAAAAAAAATCATTTTCCTTTCTCTTCCCTCTTTAATACCATCTGACAGGATGTGGAGTTCACAATTCATGACTCGACCTCTGTATTCCCATTACCCATGGCTCCATCTTAGGGGATTTGCAGAGTTATGCTTGCATCTAAAAGCAGTTTCTAAGTCCTTGAATGGTACTAGTGAAGATTAATGGGAATGTCACTTTCCAGAAATTATCAGAAATCAAAAAGTACCCTTCTGTAAAGGGCTACTACAAGGCCTAGACATTTTTAAAAATGCAAGAATAAACTCAGTTTCTAGTGAGGAATTAAAACAATAAGAGATTTTTCAGCCCAGTGAATGACCTTGAATGATTGCCCACCCGGGGTCCAAAGTTTTTAAACTATTTATTTGGAAAAAATGCATGCTCTGTTTACCCAGGGAACACAGAAAAGACTGCTTTTGCTGTACTCCACAGGCAATTTGACATGTTCATGGCTTGTGAAGGCATACGTTACAGTGCAAGCAGCCACAGAGAGGTGCATCTGAAAATTGCCCTGTGTGGCAGCAAAGGATGAGTGAAGAAAGCCCCGAGCGCGCTGCTGGGGCAGGGAGCAGGGCAGCAGCTGGAGCGGCCGGTGGGCAGGCAGGGGCAGCAGCAGGAGCACTGCCGGCGGAAGTCTATTCCCGTTTCCAAAAGCACGGAGCTAAGGAAAACCAAACTGGCTGGCCCAGTGCCAGAGCCGCAAAAATCCTTTCCTTCCTGTTTGAATTCAAAGGAATAAACACAGCTTCACAATTCACAGTGCTGCACTATTATACCCAGTACATTTTTGTATTTGTATTGATGTTTGTTGTATCTATTGGAATATAGTGAACTAACTCTTTCCTCACTCGTATGACATTTTGTTACTCCTGCTCTCAAAACGCTTTGTGTCCACTACGGTCTGGCTTCAATCATCCCATTCAGTGCAGCCAGGGGACTCAGTGGCATACCTCCCTTCGACTTTGAGGGCGCAGACTCACATCTGGGGCTCCAGTAGGAGAGTGATCTGTCGGTTCCCTGCCACAATGAAATGTCATCGTGAAAGCGGAGTCCCTTGTAGTCCCTCTGGTCAAAGTGAGTTACCCTCTGCAGCAGAGAGTCTCCAAACTGCTGCTCCTAAACATGCAAAGCCCAGCTCACAGACACAGTCTACCTCTCCCAACTTTTTTGTCTGACAGACCTCTGGGAGAGGGATCAAATCAGGTCACCTGGCAGAGAAGGAGTATATGCTACATGGCAGGTCAAGGGCTTCAGTATCCAAGTTTGCATCTTCTAATAGGCCTGTCTATGTGCTGGCACTTGCAGGTAGCTAAGTGGTGGCTTGCTCCTGGTTGTAGCAGTTCACTCCTCTGCCACTTCAGGTCTCAGTGGACTGGACTCTGGAGAGTAGGGTCATGTCAGTCAGCTGCATCAGCTGCATGGAACCGTGAATCAAGAAAGAAACAGCAGTGCTGCAAATACCTAAGATTTGGCAATGCTTGAGCAGTGCCTCGGCAGGGCCTGTCCCCCAGTGTTTTGCATTTGCACCCTGCATGTGCAGTGCGAGGAGCAGCACTGGAAGTCTGGCAGCTGCGCGGTGCAGGGCCCCTGGAGGTGTATGCGGTGTGCTTGTGGGGAGGCAGGAGCAGAGCAGGGTGGGGAGACAGTGTGATGCTGGTTTGGCAGGTGAGATGGAACTGCTCTTATGGACTAGCAGCGTGGAGGTGAGAGAAGGGTAGGGTTAGCAGACAGGGTTAGAGTCAAAGTTTGGCAAGATCTTTGGTTTTAAAAGGAAAGCATCACAAGTTTTCGAGAATGTTTATTGTTATCTTGAAAGGTGGCCACTACACTGTTATGGGGGACTTTTAGTAGAACTTGGGGAGTAGGTTTTATGTCCATACACAGACACTTCCAGCTTTTGGATTATAGCTCCTCATAGTACGTGAGGTGAAAGAACTAATACGAACATCCTAACACATGCAAAACCACAATGCTTCTTTAGCCTGTCTTTGCTTCGTCAATAAAACAGGTTGTGATATTGGCACCTGGAGAAAATGCAAAATCACCATGACAGGGAAGAATGCTGTGTGAATTCACTGCAATGAATTCCCATGGCTTTGAAACCAGAAGTGCAATAAATTTACAAAACCCCAGCAGTAAAGGTATCCCAACAGCCCAAGAGGTGCATCCCATCTGACCTCAAACGAAAACTTTTGCTACCTGAGCTCAAATCAATTCATATAATGACATTGCAGCTTAATCGTAGCACTGTTCCTGGGAGACAGACCTCTCATCTTTTATTACTCATCTCATGTTGTCACAAATGTTTTTGTAACAACTTACTTGTGCTTTAATTAGGGAAAAAAATCCAAGCCTTCAGAGAAGGCTGGCCTCAAAGTGCAAACTACAGTGTGTGGAGATTCACAAGCCCTGCAGGCCTAACAAAGCCAATAAATCAGAGCTCACAAACCAGCTTTGTGCTGACATGATTTATCTTCCAGGGCTGACTTGCTTGGATATGATTTTATAATGAAGGCAACCAGAGATGTGAACAGCAGACTAAAAGAAGCCATTCACACCGGTGAATCTGAGATCGAGTATTTATTTTACTATAACCCCAGCATCAGTTGTGAGATAAATTAAAATGCATGCAGGTAGATGACTGGTTCAGGTGAATCAAAGGCCCTAGATTTGTCAAAAAGTTCCTCCCCCCACCCCCCCACCCCATCACCCCAAATATTCACTCTAGTAGTTAAATATTCTTAGAAGAAAAGTCTAACAAAGAGACATCAAGTGCTGCAATGACTGGAGATGGTGGATACTCAAGCTGAAAGAAGTACCACATGTACTGAAGTAGCTCACCATGGAGTGCTTATGTTGACCATAAGCATCAGTAAGGGGTACTGTACATGTAATTTTTAGCATATTCACCATATTCAGAGGCTGTCTGGCTGTTTCTGCAATGCAGGAGCCAATGATAACTCAGTTTTGAGGGTTATAAAAACGAGTAAGCCACCTTCACTAGGGTCATTGCTATGGAAGCATTGCACATTGTCTTTTTTGAGGGAAATTAAAATAAAGGTGGTATTCTTTAGAAAAATGTACTCTCTCAGTAATAAACGCTTGTTGTTTGTTTTGTTCTGCTTCAAATTCCTTCAACAAAATTTTACTTACGTTGTAGGAATTTGATCTGAAAGTAACATAAGCATCTTGAAAAGCTTAAAATAAGGGATGGTTTTTAAAGTGAGCCATGTAGAAGGGGATTATTTTTTTTCATTAGTGAAGGCAGATCTAAACCACCAGAACCGCAGCAGCACAAAACCCTGGTGGATTTTCAGATCCTTGTTTTCTCTTTTCAGAAACAGAAAAATAAAAAGAGAGAAATTAACACAGAGCTGAATTAAGAAAAACCATAACATTGAACCAAATATGCACTACTTTTTATTTGTGGCTATATTAAAATATTTAATCTTAAAAAGAAAGAGGCAGCAACTCTAAATGCATAGGTTCTAAAAACTGTGATAATTTTCTTTGCAGTGAGATGCAGATGTTTTTACTACAGCATTATGTGGGAATTTTATAGTCCACAGAGAGATGAAAGATTACCCGTGTCACACAAAAATGCATTTCACTGGCATCCTAGAAGCTCCGTGCTACTTATAGAAATGAATGTCATAAATAGGTTTTGAGCATCAGATAAGCACCAACTGTCAAAGCATTCAGATACATTTCAGTAGTCTTTGCTCAAGAGTATTCAGAAACCAAATTATTCATATAAGGAAGTGCCTTTTTACTGCAATGCTCATATTGTTTCACACTGAAGTTTAACTAGTATAGAGCATAGCTAGTATAGTCTAGCTCGTATATATAAGGAAATGCTTTTTAAACAGCTTTACAAATGCCTAAAGTGGCAAATGTGATCAATTAATAAAGTTATCCTTAATCTCCACTTCTGCATCTATCTCAGCCTCTAAGGTTCAGAACATCAGCATAGAACAAGCATCCATGTTAGAGCCCTCTTTAAGGACATTTAAAATATTGCTGTGATTAATGCTTTGGGAATAATTATGAATGAAAAGAAAACCTTAAAACACATTTAACTTGTTTTCTTTCAACACAGTGTTTACAGAAAATTTGCATGCTCCAAAAATTTATTTTTTCAGATGTACTTGGTTAATGTTTATGTAACCATTTACTTGTAATTAACCACAGAAGTATAGTAATACAATTTGTCTGCACCGGCTGGGTGAAAATACTAACTCTTGCAGAGTAAATGTCCACATGGGTAAAATTCGAATCCAGCATCTGTGAATATTTATGAAGGCAAATTTGAATGTTACCATATTTAATCTGCCTGTAAAATATACAAGCCTAGCTGTCAAAAATACCTTTACAAACTCAAACAAATACTTAAACGATTTTTTTCTTTCTTTGGCTGTCATTAGGACAAAACTGGATTCTTAGGCAGATGCCATTACATACACCAGCTTTGAGGTCTTCTCCAGACCTTGAGCTCTCTGGCTGGACAATTTGTAATTGGGCTCCAGTCTAAGTGATCCATTAAAGAATCAAACTGCTTATGCTGCCATCATGGCTGGCTTAAAGAACATTTCGATGTCAAACTAGTAAGGCTGTTACCCTGCTTAGAAGAGAACAGTGTTTTACCAAAATGACAATCAGAGACACGCTTGACTGGAAAGTAATCTTCGCTAGGAAAAAATCTCCCAATCTTTCTTGGACACCTGGTTTGGAATTGGGAAATTACAAACTGTTTTATTTTCTAGTGAGCAGAGACCATGCTCTATGGTTTTCTAGGAGTCTACTGATTAACTGGCTCGAAGGGCAGGATTATCAAATTGAAAGAATTGTCTCAGGAAGCGAAGCATACGAGACAAGAGGGAAAGGAAATGAAAATGAATGTCAAAACATGTTTAGACAGTGATAGAAGTCCAACATACCTGAAAGTCCTACCATTTATGTGAGCAAATCAGCCCAGGTACATTAGTTCAGGCTACCCCAAGTTTTCTGATTGTGCACAGATGAGTTCTGCATCACCTCAGTGGTGACTCCGATGCCACCAAGATGCAATGAGCAAAATATGCCCTCTCAGGTATGTGCAACAATCGCAACATGGTCCAGATGCACTGGACATGGTGAATGCAGACAGGCTCAATGTCTCTTACACAGTGAGTCCCATATGTCTGGAATAAATTGGTCTCATTGTGCATGAGATGTGGGATTCCAGGGATGCTAGGCATCCAAAAATATGGTGGGTTGCTATTCAAAGCAATATCCAGAGTGTCAGAGATGGTTTGCGGAAACTGTTGCAGAAATACTAACTAAAGAGAGCTCAAAAATTAAAAATACTACCTAAGATTCCTCAGCTACTCAATGACTTTTTCATTTTCCCCTCCTCAGGACCATTGCCACTTTGTCTTCTGGGGAGTGTACAATGTAGCTAGAAAGCCTGGAAAATGATTGCAAGTCAAAGACCATTTTCACAAAGACAATTTGCAGAAAACAAAGGACAATAACTATAATAAGTGATTGTGATACAAAACCCTGTTTTATTTTCAAAGCCAACACTCATATCTTCTTCCATAATGCAGTTGCTGTCAATTGTATATGGATGAGGAGATGGAGGAGACCAGAAGTGAGGGAATCAAGTACAAAAATTTTGATGATCTTCTGAGAATTTCTATCAGTTTTTCAGTTTGTTTTACAAAAGGCTATGAAATAATTTCAAGTGACAAAAGGCTATATCCTAAGTTAGGGTTGATACTGTACAGCAAACACATAAACCAGAAAGTACATAACTGGAACAAAGAAGATATTCTGTCTCTCAAGTCCTTGTGCCATAGAGATTGCTGCAAACATTGAGTAAACAGCAGCCAGGAATAGCCTGGTCACATGTCAGAGCATCCCACTTTCTTTAACGATCTTTCGTTGTCACTGTGTTTTTTGAATTAGTCAATATTTCATTGATAAGAGAGATGCACTTGGAAAAGTCAAGTAACAAATAGTTGGAAGAAGGGGATACTTTATTCTATGTGCTATTTTAAATAAATATAATTTTACAACAATAAGCTTTCTATATTCACATGTTCCTCTCTCCCCCAGTGGTCATCTCCTGTCTACTGCTGAGGCTGCGGTCCTTCACTGAGCAACGTGCATGGAGATCTTTGTGCTTTCCTGAGCACCCAGTGATTAACATATTCTGATTAAAACATTTCTGACTTGCAAAACCAACCACAGTCAATGATCTGCCCAAGCATATTTCAGTGCAAAATTGGAAGATTAACCTTACTTTCAGGTAAGAAACATGGAGACAATTTTAAATTATAAAAATAGATACCCACTGATATTTTAAAAAACACACAACTGAAACCAATCTGCAAAGCAGCTTAACTGCCTAACTTCTGTGGAAAAAACCTGTGGAAATATCTTAGCAGCTCTCTGTCTTCCATCTTCCACACCCTCCAACTTCCAGGAAATTTGGTATCTAAAAGCCTTAGAAAATCCCAGCTGGCTTATATCTTGACTTTGGGCTTAAAAATATCTCTGAAAGTTTCAGCCATGCATATTCCCATTTGTACAGCAAATAGCAGAATGAGACTTCAGTCCTCTGCTCACAGTCAGTCATTGTTGTGGCGGAAGCCAAAGAGGGAGCAAAAGAAATGCCACTTATTTTAGGGAATGGGGCTTGGATGGGCTCACAGCTGCCTAACCAACAGCTGCAATTGCAATGCAGCTCCGTATGGGCTGGCATGCAAGGCTCAAGTGGCAAGAATGGATCTTGCTCCAGCTGTATTATACCACCAAACATTTTGATATGGGTTCCTCATTAACCAGTGACTGATTAATGGCACCTAATTAAAGCAAGGGACAGCAAGAAGAATGGAGTGGTGGAGGAATTAGATATCGCACAGCGTTCTGTCACGCTGCTTGCCTTGAATGTGCGTTGGTTGGGGTGACTAATAACACAAACCCAGGAATTAACTCTCCCAGCTGATGCTATTGTTTCTGGCAGAAAGCTTGCCTGTCACAAGGATTAATTCAATCTATACTGTTATTTAGTCAGTAACAACAGATGCTCATTCAGATATCTCAGCAGAAGAAGATGGCTCCACTCAACACCAGCACTTTCACGACACCCCAGAAGGGTCATTTCACTATCAGCTTCTGTTCCTCAGCACCCTTTCACATCTAGTGCTCTGTTTATACCCATTTTATTCTGTTTGTATGTGACATTTAAGATAGATATTTGTAAATAACATCTCAAAGAAAGCAGTACCCCTTCTGGGAAAATGCAGAAGGTCATTTTTCAGATAAGGAAAATGGAAAGTCAAGGAGAAACAAGTGATTTGTTCTCCTCCTGCCATGTCTCCCCCACAAAAGCTGCCTGCCCGGCCATCCTGTCCCTTCAGCAAAGGAAGTGGGACTGCCAGCCGCCAGTTTTTCCACCATGGTAAATGTCACTGCCGTCTTTTGACCAGGTCCTCAGCTTCCCTCAATAGCTGGCTGCTGGCCCACCGTGCACAAAGTGCCTGCTCCATCCCTCACCTCCTCTGCCAGCCCCAGGGAAGTTTGGCTCGACTGAAATCTGTGGAGCAAACCCAGTGCAAGCGAGAGAGCAAGGAGGCCTGGTATTATTAAATGAGTTAAAATGTCTCTAGGCCTGGTATTTGAGGCTGCTGCATTTGGTGCCTCAGCTTCAAATTCCTCCACGTCTGAGATGGCTGTGTAACCCTGTGGCTGACAGATGGGATTTTTGTAGGCGATAGTCTGTCTGGCCAGAACCCAGCTCATGAGGGAAATTGCTTGAGGTCATACACTAATTCTTTGTTTTTAATAAAAATAATTCCCAGACCAGGTGCTGCGCCAAAGCTGAGTTACCAGGGGTCTACCATGAATACTGAGCAGCTCCCAGCAAACCTTACATGTTCTCCTCCTTGGCTGGGATACTTTCTGGTGGGAGGAAGCTTTGGGGACTGAGATTCTCCTGCTGAGAAACTATTGGGATAGGAAGGGACAAAACCTCCCACGGGTTTTACTTAGAGAGGCTCTTGCAGACCAGGGCTTAGTTCCCCTGGGAGACACTTTGGTTCATCCGACAGCCCTGCACTGTCTTTGGGAAACCTCTTAGGTGGGTGACCTGTGGATTACTGCCTGCCAGATGGGGACAGGGTGGAAGGAAATTGCAAAAAGCAAAACTGGATTTTTCCTTCCCTTACAGCAGGACATGGTTGAGCACAGGAGAGCTAGAAAAGGTGTAGAGCTCAAGATGTGCTATTAGATGTATGGGAAGGCAACGGTACTAGAAAAGACTGAACAGGCTGGGATTTCTGATGCTGGAAATGAGTCAAGGGAGGGATGACAGAGGTGTATAAATCATAAAAGATCTGGAGCAGATGGGTGGGGAATAGCTTGCCCCTCCTGCCTCAGCACAGAACTAAAGGCACCCTTTGAAATTAGCAGGCAGCAAGCTTAAAACAAATAGAGGAAGTCCGCTTTCACACAGTGGAAATTAAATTGTGAAACTTATTGTTACAGGATGCTGCCAAGGCCAAATCCCAACTGGATCCGAGAAGGGTTATGTGAGGGCTGCACCAGGTATGGCTATTAAACCTCACAGCCTGCCTCAGCTCAACAAGTCCCGGAGGCATAGGCAGCCAGATGCTGCACCAGGAGAGGGGAAGGATCACCCGAGAATGACCTGCATTCCCTACTCCCTTTTCTAAGTGTTTCTGGGAACATTAGGGAACTGCTCATACGGCTCCAACGTACAGACTTCACTGTACCAGAGATGGAGCACGGGGTCACCTGCGCTATTGTTCTGACCTGGTCTGGCCGTTCTTTTGCATTTGTATTACAAATTATGGGCATTGTATTCTGAAGTGAACAGAGCAGGTAAAGATGTTTGAGAAACCTTGCCCTTGCCAGAAATACCTTTCAGGGACTAAAATTGCTATAAGCAATTTCGCCTGAATAGAGAAAATAGTGTTGTTATCAAAAAAACCCAAACCAACAACAAAACACACAAACATGAGGAGAACAGTGAAGTACCAGAACCACCCATGTCAACTTTCTTGAAAGAAATTATTTTTTTTACCAGGAATTTCAGCATGAGCTAAAATCCTGACCTTCTTAAAATTAATTGTAACAAAACAAGTATTCCGTTGAGTTGAACACAGTTCAGGGGACAGGCTTGAGATCTTTCTTTTTCATGTTGCTAAAAGGAAAGAGAGAAGCTATAGTAAGAGGTCAAGTAAGTGTGAAATCCGGTGATTACTTTGGGGAAAAAAAGAGTATGTGCACAGCTCCTTTGTGTTTGTTATTTGTATTTGTGAGCTCCCTTTTTGTGTTTGGAATTACAGTCATGTGCTTAAGTGTCAAACTTTGTCCCATGTTTCTGGGATGTCTTGTATGGGAAAAGTGCCCAACACCAAAAGAACTGTACCTGGGAGTCCATCCCAGCACAACCTGGAAGAGCTGCCGTGGGTGCTCCACTGGTGGAGCCTCCCCATAGGCACAGCCATGGGCACAGGGACACAGGGCAGGAAGAAGCTGGGCTAGAAAGGCTGCACATCTTTAGGCACCGGCAGGCAAGAGCAGGGCCAGCTGCAGAGGAAGAAACCCAGCATCCTGGCACGCGATGAAGTAGAGCCATCTTCACTCCCAGAAGTAGGGGATTGCAGGGATTTCCTGAGCGAGGTGACACTGCAGCCTCCTGACCATCTCCCTCCAGGGGTAAAGACCCCTCCAGGGGAGGCTGCGAAAGGCCACGAAGCTCCTTCCCACAGTATAGGATTTCACAAGCAGAGGGGCTTCCTTGGATCAGCTGCCAGCAGGCTCTTTGATGAGGACATTGCTCCTCACAGCACTTGCGCTGCTGCCCATAGCAAACACCAGGTGTACGTATTTCACGGGGGAGAGGCCAAGGGAACAAAACTTATTTTTATGGAGTGATGAAGGCTGCCAGATGGGCTGCCAACCCACCTGGGAGCCAGCAGCAGCAGCTGAGGACCAGCGAGTGTCTTCTGGGGGTCTGCAGGCATACACTGCAGATATGAGCATCTGGGGAGAAATCCCCACCTTTGCTTTGAAACCACAGAGAGGTGACTGACCTCTTACCCTTTGGTGTGAAAGAAGAACGGTGATAATTCAACCCTCCAGGCAAAAGACGAGTGGAAGGTAACATACATCCACACCAGAAGAACTCCTGAAGATATTCCCATCACCAAAATTGTCAGCTGACTCAGAGCTGTCTGAGCAGGAAGACTCACCAGGGTTTCCAACCCTAATTACCAGCCAGCTGAAACAATTACATAATGAACGGGGAGTGAATCACATTATTGGCCATATCCTGAGAAGAAGAACCAGATGCAAGAAGCATCCTACTGAACTATAAACTACTCTTAACAGCACTCCAGAAGACTATTTACAAACACGCTGCGGTTCAAAGCTGGACACATTGTTTCAGAGGAACTGAGGGAATCAAAACAAGAAAATAAATTACATTGACAAGTGGGTTTTACTATAATGATGCCTTTGTTAAGCCTATAAAGCATCTGTTGGTACCATCCTTTATCCACTGGAAAGTAGGGGATGGGGTAAACTAGTGAAATGGTGGACCGATCCAGGTTTACATCAGCTAGCAATGCCATTTCACCAGAAAACCCAGAAGACTCACAAGTTTAGCCAGCTAATCACGTGGAGCCTTGTGTAATCACATTAAGGCCAAAGGGATGCTTCCATTGACTGCAGGAGGCAATAAATCAGGCCAGCAATTAAGAAGAGCTGTAGCATCTTTGTCATTTGTTAGTCACTAACAACCAGATGAACTTTCTCCATACTCTTCCCCCTTGAAACCAGAGCGCAGTGCTGAGCACTCTGGCTGTTATCCAGCAGAGCACTCTGACACAGGTAATCCAGCTGAAGCCCGCAGGGCAACTCAGGTGTTTAATGGTAAGCACATGCTTAAATGTGTTGCTGGATTAAGGCCAAAAGGGTTAGCACCTTGCAGCCTGCAGTGCTTTGCATCCCAAGGACAGTACTGAAATATACCGTGTGGACAGCAGTTTCTCAGCCCGTGGGTCACTGGTGGTCCCTGAGATACCAGGAGGTCATCTGTAAAGTATCATCTGCCGTGGTTTTGCTTTGAACTGTACTCAGCGTTTCCTATACACACAGAACAGGGAAGCAAATAAAAGAACAGGGAAGTTTAACCTGGTTTTGTTGGTTTGTTTCTAAAGAAGTATGTGACATACCCCAGTTTTCTCAGTGAGGGGGATGTTTGTCCTTGAATTACTATTTTTCAGGCATTTGTTTTATCACAAGTAATTAAAAGTCAAACTGTAACTAATTTCCTGTTGACTGACTTGTCACATGCTGATCAAACCTCTGGAGGATATTTTCTGTAAAAGAAAGAAGGAAGCCTCACCAGATTGTGAAAGCAGGTGAAAAAACCTCAGAATTATTCGTTCTGCTCCCAGAATAGTAACCAGAATTAGACTACAACCTTTCCAGAATGATGGGTGTAATTAAGGAAATGAAAGCTACTGATATATCTCCAAGGAGAAAAAAAAAAAAAGAAAAAAAAACAAATAAAAGAAAAAAATTTTGATCACAATTACTTCTTATTATAAACCATGAAAGCCAGGATGTTCACTGTTTAAACTGATGCTCCCTCGGCAAAAGAGGAAATTCACTACTGCACATAAAAAGGAATATGGGGCAAAAAAAAACCCCTGAATGAAATATCAGTTCCAATATAACTTTGTGATGTCTTGGCTTTCGTAGTATTAAAATGTAGAGGTTATTTTCACCTCCTCTGCTGCCTCATGAATTCCCTTGGGGACTGTGATTTGAGCTTTAAACAGGAAAAAAGAAAAAATTCTTTTTTATCGTGGAAGCTGATAAAATGGCCAGAGACAAGAAAAGCTCCTTTTGTTCTGATCTTTCAGGCCTCAAAACATACTTCAATTTATGCAAATATGTACTTAAGCCTCTTACAAAGCAACAGTATACATTCTATTTTCCTTTTTAAAATAATGCATTTTGTTTTTAATATTACATGTATTATTTTCCTTTCTGGTATAGAAAAATGTTGTTTTATTGAGAGAATGTCTGTTATTTCTGTCCTCTGTTATACGTTATTTATTGAATCTTAAGCTATTATGGTCTCTCACATAAATCCTTCTTAGCATATGGATTATTGATCCTATAATCCATAATAATATTGTCTATTCTGTCATCCAGCAGCCAGCCATAAACACTAAAAATACACACACTAAGATTTGTTGTGAGGTTATACTCAGAAAAAATCTGAAACAATTGTCATGGTCAATGAACAGCATTTCTAAATAATCATTGTGATTTGTCTCAAAAAATGCCTGAAGACAACAGTATGTCATATTATTGGATTTACAGTCTCCTAAATTTCAGTTTTAAAACCAAAACAATTCTTCAGTCATGCAGACACCTTTAAATAGTAACCTCATTTTCATTTTGTACTTGCAATATAATTTTTTTCTTACACTTTAGAGGAAAGCACTTCTTTGGCTCAGGTCAGTTTGAAGGGCTCAACCAAAACTATAATGTGGGATAGTTAGACTAACCAGGAAAATTTTAGCAGGGCTTCACATTCTGCACCTGGCACTTAATGTATCCCATAGTCAAGAGATACAAGCCTACATTTATAGCATGCCCTGATTTTGAGGCTAGCTTGTGATGCCACCACATACCAAATTTTGGATTGCTCCAGAGCAGGTCTGGAAGACGGCCCAAATGTGTCCACGTGGGCAAATTTTGCCATTGAGGGGATATTGCCTATTGCAAGGTCACCCATAAGAGGTTAGACATCTCTGTTCAAACCTAGTGTCCCTGCAGGTTAATGGGGTGTTGCAACCTGCACATCCAGTTTTCAGTTTGAACTCAAATCTGGACTTTTTTCCAAATGTGGGCTAAATGTAAAGTCATTGTAAAACTGAACAGAATACAGGTTTTGACAGTAAGTCTGTGCAAAATTTCAGCTTCATTAAGCCATCTCCTCATGTTGGGTGCAGCTGTGAGTCAGGACACTGTCCAGCACCACACTGACCCCCCGTGCTTGTGGTTCTCTTAGAGTTAAAAAAACAACCCATGAGCTCAGGGAAAAAAATCAAACCATCCCAGTGAGGACGGGACTAGCAGATAGGCTGTTGTTTACTTGCATCAAATCTGAAAACTGGATCATTTTTGGAAGCCTGAAAGCCTGAGCTGTGAGGAGGCTGCACCTCCCCCATGCCTGGGGCTTTGCTGGGAGGACCTCAGGAGAAGCACTGCAGGGTCGTAATGGCACCTGTGCTGGCAGGTTTGGTTTGACCACTGCTGGACACAGCTCGGGGTACACAAGCCCCCAGGTGCCCGCCAGCACCCTGCGGGCCAGCCTGGGAGCTCCTGACAGGACACAGCTCCTCCGCGCACCAAAGCAGAGCCTTGTGCAAGGGGAAGAGCAGGCAGGGTTTCCGAGACTAGCAATTTCCCTCGGGTTTTCTTCTGGAGAAGTACAGATAGGTAATTTGAAAGGTGCAGTCAACGTTTCAGTAAACACCCAGATGAAGTTCCAGCAGCAGGTAAAACTGAAGAGACTATAGAGGTCTACATTCAAGTTTAGAAAACTTATGTATCCCAGTCTCATCTGTAGCAACCTGTGGCTGTTCATAATGCTTGATTCATTCACACTGTTTCTTATTGGCATGGCTGTTATAGTAAGTGCCTCATAAATCCTTTGTGGTTGGGGAAAGTCCCTAAAATCACTTGTACCCTGGAAAAGTTCCAAACAAGATGCCGTTTTTTTCCTGCAAGTAGAGATAACTTCTGGCAAACCTGAACAGCTGGATGAGCTAATCTTGCCTCTGGCGATAAGTTCATCTCTTCAGAGGTGGGTTTTCCTTGCTCACAAGCACCTCCAGCTCTCAGTGTTTTCCAAGCCAGTGGCTGTCATCCCACTGTCCCTGTTCTCCCGCAGTGCACGTTGGATCTGGGACGGGGCAGCACGGGACTGGTGAAAGACCTTACAGGTGAGACAATCTACAAAAGTTTCAGATTCTTATTTTTCTGATATATTGTGAAATTCATTCATCTTTTTTTCATAGGGAAGAAGGATATCTCTTCACAGCAAATATACGTGCCTGCTCACTCACACTTCAGAACTTTTGAGACCATCAATTTCAGCCATGTTTGATGGGATGGAGTTTGATAAAATAATGATCTTAAATATGTTAATGTTCTAAAAGTTTCAAAAAAAAGGTGTGGAAGGTGGACCGTGTCGGTTCTTGCACTGGGAGATGAATGAGCCCAACTTGTATTAAATGGCAAAGAATTGTACAGGAGAGCTATCATGACTGCCATAAATGTCAAAAATGCCTCAGTTAGAAATTGCACTGCATTAGGTACCTGAGACACAGATACCTGGGAACCAGGCATCATTAGTCCTGCTGCTCAAGGACTTGGACATTTGGGAAAGGGACACTTGGGAACAAGCTTAAGGGGGGATGTTCACTGACTTGATTGATTATGTCAAGAGGTTGGCTCTGCTTGTGACAGATGAGCCAGAGGCAATTGATTTAGTACTTTAACATACTATTCTGGTTAGTGAGAAAAATAACACCTGTAAAGAATGTATAGTGGTTTTGGTGGAGACTTTTATACATCTACATAACAAATAAATCAATCACATAAACCACCTGTTCACCATGGTTGTATCACAATGGTTTTGTTGCTATGGAAACATTCTTGTGAAGAGACTATGATGCTCTTGGAGATTAACATTTTATCCCAGATTTCCAGTTATGTCATCAGACTGGATTTGCAGTGGTGTAAACTGACATAACCACAAGAAAATGAAGTAATTTATAACAGGTAAAGATCTGAATTGGCAATTATTTGCAAAAAAACCTTAATCATTTACATGATGGGGAAGCTGAAACTAAAACTGCTGCTGCCCCATGCGTATTTGAAAGGGTGGGTTAAGTTCTGCTTGAATCACCCTGGAATAATTCTCCTAGGATTCAAGAGAACAGCTGGGAAGCACACAGTCTCTGATTTAGGATGAGTTTAACTGGATAGGGTACTAAATGCGGTGCTGTGGTAGGGGTACAGCTGTCAGCACAGACTGCACTGGGGCATGGGTACCTGCGCAGGTTGTCCCCACTGATGACTGTGCAAAAAGTTTCCAGCAAAATAAGGAGCCTTGTGCAAAAATACCTATATGCTTTCGTAATGGTAGTTACGGGGCATCAAATACAGTTGGCTCCAATGGTGTCACTTGCAAGAAATAATCTTTTTAACAATTAAACTTGAAATATTGAAAGGTTTAAGTCAAAGGAACTAGTTTTCCTATTCCGCTTACTCAACAAAACACGCTTCTGCCACACCTCACTGTAAATTATGTCCAGATTAAGTGCATAACATTATTTTGAACATATTTATTTAAGAAAAAGAGAACAAGGAGTGGGAAAGTAGGGGAGAATAAACAGAAATTGAAAATGAGGAGAGAAACTGTGACCTTGCCTTTTTCTGCTGCATTAGGTGAAAACCAAAGTAACACAGGAATTTCTTGTGAACTGTGTTGTATATAATTTGCTGCTGTGTCAGGTAAGAGAGACGATCACAACGATATGCCCTTAGTTTCATCTGGAGTGAACGGGGAGTAGTAGGAACAGGGAGGAGACAAACTATTTGTTTTGCAAGCAAAAAGGAATGTTGTGCCAATGCCATGGATTTATAATTGAAATTGCAAAAATGGGGAAAGCTCCTGCCAGATTCTATAGACCACTTCTTTCTGTATAGATTTGTCATCTGCCTATGCACTGAAAGTCTTCTTTCAGTGCTGCCGTTGTGGTGACTCCCACTACAGATGTCTAATTTGTCCATCAGACTGGTGACCTTGTAGGAACAGGGGATACTAGCAGCAGACTCCAAGAGGTTATGGGAAGAGTGTTTCACATTTTACTTGCTTGATTTATTTCCAGCAGCAGCAGTAGAGTTCATTCCCCTCTCCCTTATAATCCTGTAAATTCAATTGCAATTGCTTTTATTAATAATGTAAATAAGGCAACTAATTTTCCTCACGGCCCTGCTCTTGAGTTAAAATTTACATAAACAGATCCTTTTATTTGGGGAGAGCACCCTTCAGTGAGTTGATGAAAAATTATCTGTTTTTTCAGATGCTAAGTGGAATTTTTTTGCAGATTCTTAAAATGACTGATGAATTAAACGGACATTCATAAAATGTCCAAAATATAAATTTAATGATATGGATAATGTGTCCACATAAGGCATTTACATTACTGAAGGGGAATTAAGATAATGGTAATGGAAGCTGTATAGTCTGCTACTTTTACTAAGCTTACTTGGTTTTGAATCAGTGCTATTCTTACCAAATATGGCATCTTATTCCCAACATTTCAACCATATATTTGAAGGAAACAAGTAATTCCCATTAATCTTTGGAATGCACAAAAAAGTCATGAGCAAAATGTTAGAAGGGCTAGGAAATGTTATTTTCATCTTGTCTTTTCTGTATTGTCTGCACTAGGATGACCCCTCCTTCTCACTGACACCGTTGGATGAACTCTGCAAAAGGGCATTTCTGTTTCAATAGTGACTGAGTGATATGGCCAAGCATGACAGTTTACTCCCTGCCAAGTCTGTATTTTCAGCTCAGTGAAGAAAAAGAAAAACCTTTCTTTTCAGCTAAGGTTCTCAAAATATTTGTTGTTTCCAAAATTCAACTAGTATGATCCATGTCAAAGCCATACACAAACTAAAAGATAAGTGAAATCACACACCTGCAAAATTTTCACCAAAACTAGAAATGGGGAAAACACTTGCCTCATATGTGCTGGCATGAAGCAGCTGCTAGAGTGCTCCTTCTTTCTGATGCTAGCACATTTTAGTATCCCTGCCAAGCGCAGAGTAATCTCAAGGGCACCTTGAAAAAACAACAAAAACTTTAAATATTAGCAGTAAAAATACCCCTCTGCCAAAAATAAAAATTGTTACTATTGCTGGAAAGGGTTGGTTTGTTTTCCTTTTTTAATTATTTTTTTAAAAGAAATTAATAGTCTAGGGATTTAAAGGGAAACAAAAATAGGGTTACATGTGCTCACAGTATGACTTATCTTGCCATCTTAAAGATTCCCAAAGAGTTGGTCCCACTGAGACTTGACAGGTCACATAGTTTTAACGCTTCCCTCTGTCTCCTACTGCTAAATCTCTTTTGTAATACCTAAAAATACACATCTTGCTTTCCCGGTATAGCTTTCCCATGTAAATGGACTTGCTGCCATTATCCCAGGACGTGGTGATGTTCTGCAGGGTGGGAGAACAGGAGATGTAATTGCCAGCTGGAAGAGAGACAATTTGTGAATGGGAAGGGAGGATTTCCCTGAGATAATGTTTCTGTTCAGCTGGAAAATGATTGAGGACCCTGTGACTAAATAGCATTCAAAGTGATTTCAAGCACCTCTGTGAAAGGCCATCTGACTGTCTGTCCAGGGAGCTGGGCTACGCAGTCCTTCTGGGAGGCAAGAAAGGGCTGAGGTGTCTGTGCCTGGTGCATTTCATGCTTACATCAGGCAACCACTGGTTAAAAAATTGAAGCAAACCAGAGAATTTGGAGCCTTTACAGAGCACCTCAGGGAATGCCATTCCCTGGAAGGCATATTTAAAGTGTCTGTTCTCATCAGCTCGTTCTTGTTTTTAAATATTTTGAGGACATGAATATCTTGTTCCAATAAAACACACCAGTGACTTTAAAAGATGCTTCCAGTGACACACACTATTTTTAGCACACAGTTTTGCTTTAACTTGTTACTGTTTACAATGATCTTAGACTTTCCAAAGCACACCCCAGGCCTTTGGCAAAACTGTTTGCAAGCACAGAAATTTCTATAACAATAATGTCCGTTTCTCCCCATGAAGATTTAGTACTGTCCTTTGCAAGAGTGTTGCTGGGGAAACAGTGACTCTTAGTCACATTTCACATGATGTGTAGAATTAATCTGTGAGCAATTCACACTGGATAGCTCTTTCACTTGGTGCATCTGTTAGCAAAGTTCTTCACATAGATAATTTACCTACACATGTATTATGAACAAAACAGAATCACATATTAAACCTCACTGACAATTATTTTCCTTGAAAATGATTTTTCATTTAACATGCCCCAAAAGAATTACATTTGGTCAGTTCCTTAGAAGCCATGGCTTAAATAGATTTATTTATATCTTTTAATCTCAGTTAATTTATACAAAAATATCTAGATTTCTAAAGAATGTTCTCTCTCAGGAGTTAGGTTGATTGCATTTCTTGTTTTATTTCCTAAGCAACACACGTGGAGGGAAGGAAAATGTAACAGCTTATTGTTAGGGATGGAACTAATAGAGATGGTGTGAACATGAAAATCAAGTTGTATCCATGCATTCAGCGAAGGAGAGTAACCAGCATTCAAGTGAACTAGAAATTGGCAATCAAGGAAAAGTCAATCTGTGTGAAGTCATCAGCGTCAAACTGAAACTGGTTGTTGATTGTTTTGCTTCAGATCTGAATTGCACAGATTCATGACTGAAAAGACTCCCCGTATTTTAATCTCACTGTGAACCTCGCAGCAAGATTCAGTGGGTTTGAGCTCATCCAAGAAAAGTACACACCAGTTAACTGTTTCTCTGACTTTAACCTGCAGTTTGTCAAAACATTAGAAACTCCAGTGTCAGGGAGCACTCTCTTTCCCTGAGAAGGCAAGCTACCCTGTGAGTCAAAATAGGAAACAGCAATGAGATAGCTTCCAGCAAATGGGGGGAACAGCATTAACTTGGAAGAAGTGATGTGCGAGCTGTCTGTGTCTTAGTATGGACATAAGGGCTAGGGAGAAAGGAGGAAAAGGAATTCTGAAAAATATATCTGTTGAGCTGGAATAGCTACATAAAAACGCAGTTTCTCTTCCAGGTAACCAATAGAAGATGGCCTCGGTAGACCTGAACTTTCTGATCACAGGGACACAGGTGGAATCACCTGTTCTTTCGGCTTGTGACCTCACTCACTAAACCACCTTAAAGTATTCTATAGTCATTCCACTTCACAGCCTGCAGAAGTTGTTCCTGTCAGGTAAGACAAGAAAACTTTTGCAAAGGTTTACAGACCACGCCAGCTTAAAGACATGGTTCACAATCCAAGTGAGGCATCTGCTCTTCCACTCAGGCACTTCACAAAAAATTAAGTACTCTTCCAAGTAAGGACAGTCAGCAGAATGAATCGCATTAGCCTTTCAACTCATCTAGGTAGTTTTCATTATTAAGCAAAGACTCATTAGCCTCTTACTACAAGCATGACATCAATCACTTGTGTCAAGGAATTGGATTAAAGACACTTGTGAACTCCTTGGCTTCCACCCAGTGTTTTTCAGTGCAGTCAGGAGCAGGGAAAATTGACAGCTCATCCAAAGATTTCTCAGTGTTTCAGACCTATGAAATCAACACTTTCCCTACAAGACACTGTTACCATTTTTGTAAATGTTATTTTTAAAAGTAGTATACTAATAATAACACAGTACAGATTAGTAGCAGACTACTCATTTTAGTTCCTTTGTAAATGTCATACACTTTTCCAAATTAGAGAAATTTTTGTCAATCCAGAATAATTCAAAAGGTATTTTGAGCTCATTTGGAGACAGGTGTATGAAAACGGATCTGACTCTACAGTTAAAGGCTAGAAGTCCAGAATTCAACCAGATATAGTCCAGCACTACAAATATTAGAATTTTTTTCTACTGTCTCATTGCAGCTAAATATGTAGATTTAATGCTTAACAAAGCCTACAGAAAACAGTGGAAGTTCTTCCACTGGGCATGTTCCTAAGGCTTTGAAGAATTTAGAGCGTAAGTAGAATCAGATAAAAGGATATGGATGTTGGATTGGGTGAGCATCAGACTACAAAAGAGCATTAGCATTTGCCCTTTCCAAAGGTTAAATTATGTTCCTATCTTAGATATTGCTTTTCCTATTCATGCTCCCATGAGGACGATCCATTTAAGGGTTTTGCATGAAAATGACAAAAGGACTAAAATACTGTCAGAGAGATTTTTTTTTATTTTTTTCCCCCTTGTGTGACACTAGAACTTCAGGGCAGATGTTATTAGAAATAAAGAGCTTAGAAGGTGGTTGAAGAGTCATATGTCATAAGCAGTCCTGGAACAAAGCAGAGTGTTCCATCTAATAATAATTTAAAACTAAATGAAAGTGATACATTTATATTAAATTCTCCAGATTTCATGAAACTTGCACCTTGCTCAGTCCCATTACAAAGCCAGTGCTCAGAGCATCTTCAGAGGCCATTTTTCTGGAGTGTAAAAATCTTTCAAGAGCAACTAATCTCTTCATGCCTGTTCTTTCTTAAGCCACTGTGAAAGCAGATGAAGTAAAATGTTCCTGATCTTGTTTATTTCAATTTGAAACTCAGAGGAAGTTCTGGGATACCTGGAGAGGGAATCCTCCTACCTCATATTAGACATCTGCTGTATGGATATATGACTTAGCCTAGACTTTGCCTGTATTCAGAGACAAAAAAAAAATAGCTCTTCCCCCAACCTCTTTTGAGCAAGTACTATAGGATGCATTGAATATCACCACGGAAGTACCTGATTCTTTCCATTGATTTGTGAAGAGAGCAGAGGCACCTGGCTCCTCTGTAAACCCCCAGACAGCAAGACGGTCACATTGTGTCAGATTAATCCTAAGCCAGGCTGTTCTGCTCTCACATTAACAGCTTTGAGACTTCAGCACTTTCCTGACCTCACACAGGAATCATTTTGCTAGTGATTCAAAACAATTTCCCTATAAAGTCCAATTTGTCAGCTAGTGTGAATTAGCAAAGACTTTACAGATTAAAAAGAATCCCACCCACCTATTTTTATGGGCTACTAGTCCATTTTTACAGCTTCAACTATGCTCAGATTTTCTTGTGGAAAAAATGAGTAAACATAAAGGAAGGGAATCTGAGGATGCAGGTAAGCATGGGTTTGTAATCTCTGCAGAATCAAGGAAAAGGAGATACAGTCAGGTATAGTACTGCAAGTCCGAATTACTTGTTAGAAATAGCTTCAACTCTCATTCACCACAAATACTCTTACACACCATGAATGTATGGTGAATTCCCTGAACTTGATACATTGTTATCACTGGAAATAAATAATATTAAATGATTCTAGATTACTCCCATAATCTCTTTGCAGGGATTCAGAGTAGGAGTCTCACAGCATACACTGGACATCAGAAAAAAGAGGAACTAGAGTATAGATTTCCAGAAATGGCCATTTATGTGCTTACAAGAAACAGGACTGGAACAAGCATAACTCAGTGCAAGAAATCACATGCAGATAGCAGCCTGGAAACATCTGGGGAAAAAAAGCATAAGGGAAAATAAAACCATATTTTGGCACTCAGCCATTGTATCACAGAGACATTCTTTAAGTTTGCATGCAAAAGGAAAAATTAAGATTTATACAGTCAAAGTAGTATGTTCAAATATCCAGTTTTGCCTATTACTAGATACGATCTTCTTTACATGGTTGCTTTATGCTTTTGGAGCAGGCCACTAGATATATTCTCTCTATAGATGTGTGGTAAGTAACCATTATAAAAAAAGATTCTGTTACCGTTATAAAACTATGTATTAAGAGGCAGAGTAATATTTTTTTAATGATAAATAAGTACCTCATAGATACATGAGAGAAGAATATCTGTAATTAACATTGTCCCTGCAAAATAATATAGATAGTGGAATTACAAAGCAAATCAAATTGTTCTGGCATAATGGAATAGCTACTGAATTTTAAGGCCAAATTAGAGTAGATAATTAAAACCCAAGGAGAAGATAAAAATAAAATTAGCAGTCTGTTTATTAAAGAACACATTTGTTAATAAAACAACTGTGTGTAAGGTGGCTGTCAGGTGCCCCCAAAGCTGCCCCTCCTCTAGGCTGACCCAGCCTAGCTCCCCCAACCTCTGCACATGGGGCAGATGTTCCAGCCCCACTGGCTTGGGGGCCTTCCCCTGAGCTCTCTCCAGTTTGTCCATGTCTTCCTGTGTTGGGGGCCCCAAACTGGATGCAATACTCTAAGTGGTCTCATAAGTGTTGTGCAGAGGAGATAAATTAATTCCTTGATCAGTTGCACATACTTCTGTTGATACAGCCAAGGATGCTGTTAGCCTTCATTGCTGCCATGGCTTCCTGCTGGATCATGTTTGGCCTAAAAGCCACCACAACACCCGAGCCCTATCCAGAAGAGCTGCTCCCTGGCTTAGCCCATACCAATGCAAAGGGTTAGTCCATGCCAAATACAGGGCTCTGTATTTGTCCTGACTGAACATCATAAGGCTCCTGTTGGCCCATTCTTAGTGCTGGTCTAGGTCCCTCTGGATGGCCGCCCTGTCCTCAGTCATATTAACTGGTCCCACCAGTGTGGCTTCATCACCAGAATTGCTGAGGATGCACTTTGTCATGTCTTCCAGGTCACTGATACACATATTAAACATCATCAGTAGGTCCCAGGACAGACCCCTGAGGAGCTCTACTTGTAACCAGCCTCCAGGTGGAGTGTGAAACATTAACCACCACCCTCTGAGCCCAACTATGCAAACAGTTTTTCAAACATCTAGCAGTCTGCTCAATTGCTGCTGTTGTAATTATATTCCCTTCAACAAACCACCTCCCTCTGTGATTTCAGGACCATCGTTGCAAATCTGAATAACAAAAATTAAGGTTTGCCACTACTTTTTACTTCTAGTGACACCCCATAAAAAACACAGCTGTACTGTTGAAGACTGAATGGTAACTTATTCTCCCTTCAGCAGCAGGCCCATTCACCAACCTTTCTTTGCTGAATTCTAATGGATATAACTCACTGATGCATTATTACTGGAACTAAAAGCAGTTTAAGACACTCTTGCCTCCTTTCCTACTGCGTCTTAACTTCATTACGACAACTTGCTGCCCCCTTGGCTGTGCTGGTACTGCTCTTGGTGGGACCATGTGAAGGGGCAGTAACAGTGGTGTGGAGATGGAACCTAGAGTGAAGGTGGGACAGAAGGGTGGAAATGTCTGAAACAGGCATTCCACCAGAGAAAAACATACCACTGAATACTAGATACTAGCTTTACTCCTGGGTTACCTGAAACAAAATCAGACAAGCAAACATGGTGTCTACATGGTGATTTTCATCTCCCAGGTTTGTTTTCCAAATCTCACCTGGTGACAGTAAGAGTAAATATGAAACTCCATCCTGAATTCTTCTGTTCCCTGTAGCACCCTTGCAGTAGCATTCAGATCAGAATGAAATACAAGCGCTGGAAATCCCCCCAAGTTTGAGCTAATTTTCACAGAAAACTCCCCAAACCAAATGTTATTCAAATTCCTGAACAGGACTTTGAATAGTGAGGCTGGTGAACACACAAAAAAAGCATGACATCATCCCAACACTTGTATTTGTTCAACTCTTTTGGAGGAAACATTTGTGTTTTTTCAATAGTAAGGGTGCCATGGCTCTGAGGAGGGACAGAAGCTGTTTTCTCAGGAACCAGCAACCGAGGTTCATTTCTACTCTTCAGAAATGCTCTTTCAGTTCCTGATGGCAGTTATGTGCCAAAGGGGCCCAGCAGGCCTTTTTGGAGACTGTCACTGGTGTTTGAGGAATGCTGGAGTATTTCCTTTCCCTCAAATGCCTCCTTCCATTTCTTGAAACTGCTAAATCATCTCTGCCTGCAATGATTTATACCTAGAGCTCATAAAATTATCCAGAGTCACAAATAATTTTCCATCCCATTGGACCAAATTGGACCCAGGAGGAATGATCATATACTGTGGCTATGCTTTCTGGAGAAAAGTCTAAGACAGATAATATTACACTGTTTTCTCAAGCAATCTGTTCCCCTGTATCCCTGCAACATTTTCAGCTGAAGGCCTCTTGGGGTTGAAGTTTCAAGAAGCAAGGACTGTCTATCTGAATGGCTCTTTCAGATGACTCAGGAAGACAATTTCAAGTTCATATCTTTTCTTTTAATACTACACACATTTTGCATCAAAGTGTAACTTTCATTAATATGTGTTAGTGAAATAATGATGACCTTTCCTAAGGGTAAAGAGAGTCAGGGGAAACATGATTTATTTGAGAAATTAAGAGCCCCCAACACTTGTTTCTCTGTCATAAGTGCATCCATTTGTGGCCAGAAGGATTTATTTATGGCCTGAATCTAAAATTTGTTGTAAGAGAGACCTGCTACAATGTTAAAGTGTGGCAATGAAAAGACTCCCCAGCAATGGAAACATTCGAATCAGGGACCAATGAAGATAAATTAAGATTAAGTTGGACGTTGATACACCTTCTTTCAATACAAAAACATGCATCATTTTCCTTGCAAGAATTCATAGGATATAATGAGAAATTCAGCCCATTTTTCTAGTGATTTTCTAGTGATGTGGGAATGTACTGCTTTATGCATACAAATAGAATACAGTTTGTCCAAGGAGTTGCTGAATACTTTTTTTGTGCTACCCCAAATCCTGGAGATGGAAACAAGAAACATCATATTGAAAATGCATGCAAAGGGAACTCTCCTCAGCCACAACCACTGGGTTACACGCAACACATTTGTACAGTCAAACGGCTTGACGGAAGTTGAGCATCAGTACTGTAGATGAGACATTAACTTCCTTGACACTTAAATCCATGAGCCCATCCATTCTATAACGGAGAGGAGAGGGGTGGGAAAGGGAGAGGAGGAGGCAGAAGGTGGTTTCATGCCACGAATCTACCAACTCAGAGAATGTAGATTAACATTAACATCCTACCTACCCTCTGTTGCACATCCATGGTGAGGACCAGAACATGGGGCTTGTTACATATTGTAGGGTGAAGAGAGAAAAGAGTGAGTTGGAAAGAAACAACGGAATATCTCAGATAATTCAGATCCCTTTAAAAAAAAAAAAAAAGGCAGCAAGCAACTGTTCAATTATAGCAATAAGTATGGCTGTGGAGGATGACATCTCTCCATCACACATGTAAATACTACAAGAAGCAATTATGAAGAGCTAGGAAAGCACTTTCAAATATAACAATAGTTTATTAAAGTACATCTGGTGGTAAGTCAACAAGAGGGAGTGTCAGTATGTGTCTAGAGAAAGTCATCAAAACATACACAGGATGTGATGGAGAGGTAAATAATCTAAAATAATAATAATAATAATGCAGAGTTTCATTATTCAGCTTTTCTGGTACAGCAGCTATACTTTGCTTGCTGCCAGCTGCTGTATTCCTGTCCAGCTCGGACATACCCCTGATACTTCACTATAAGTCTTGTAAGGCATAATTAGTCTTTACTAACTGATCAAGACACAGGGACACAAATCAGAAATCTAAGGACTCAGTGGCCATCCCACTGAGGATAGGAGGCCACTAACACCTGACAGCATGGGCTATGCTCCCACATGAAGTGCTGCCTTCGTGGATATGTGTTCTATAGAACCTTTCCCCTGCTTCCCTCATATAGACGGAGGTGACAAGGTGGCACCCACCAGGTCTTCTTGAAGAAGCCTTAAATACCCAAGCACACCTGCAATAGCACCTGACTTTTCCAAATTCTCAAACAAGACAACATAGAAACCGATAGCTGTCAGGACTTGTTAAGCTATACCATAAGTGCCCGTTGGACACAAAGAAGAATCTGCGTTTTTCACGTGAACAGCCTTGCAGCTTTTGTTACCCAGCTTCTCTACAGTTCTCATTTCTTCCCCCGCTAGTCTTGGCCAACTGTCTTATGGCACCATTAAAAGAATAATCCTCATCACCCATGCCCAGAAGTTTCTTTTTGTGCCTTTGCACCTTCTCTTAGACTCTTATTCAGTTCTCAGCCATCATCTGCATGGAAAAAAATGTTTAATTTTCCTGTCCTCTCCTTCCACAGTTAGTGTTGTTCTAAAAGTTTTCAGAAGAATGTCAGCTATCTTCAATTAAACCAAAACACATCATCATGGCCACATGTTGTCACTAAAGGAGTTATCCTTGTTGATTAATGGAGATGGATGCTCTCATCTCTTCCTTCTCCTGTGTTCTGCTATTGTACGTTTTGTCAAAATCCATCTCTTTTCTGGCTTTATGGTGTCCCAGCGATACTACTTTGGCATGTTGATCATACTGCCTGGGATCTGCACCTGCATCCTTTCTGGTTTTAGAGAGACAGATGCAAGGAAAATGGTTTTCATAAAGCAATGCTTACATCTGGGTCTATCCTGCTTAGAACAGCAGCAGCAAACATCTATCACCAGCACTTTAAAGCAAGTGTGCTGCCTCAGATGAAATGTTGAAAGATTGTCTAAAGCTCAATAAATCCACTACATGAACAGTAAACTAATCTGGTAATTAAAAGCATTTCCAGAGATGAAAGACTACAGAAAGTGTCTTCTACTGAGTTAATTTTCATTCTTTTCCACTTAGATTCAGCTTAGGGCAGCCAAAATACAGATTAAAAAGTGGACATAGAGGGGAAGATAAGTCAAGAAAGAGGTGGCCAGTAATGGGCCAATTCTGCACTGACCATTCACAACTAATCAGTGTTTATTACTCATTTTGAAAACCAGTATATCAGCTTCAGTTCCAAAGCTATAAATCAGATTTTCACTTTAAAGATTTCTGAAAACCACAGTGTAAAAGTCTATCCTCACCATTAAAAAGGTAACTAACAGACCTATCCTGAGACACAAATGCAGCGAAGTCAAGGCAATTTTAGTTCTAGCATGAGGCAAATTTGCCAAGGTAGGCCTCAAGGCAGGAGCATAGAGCTGATCTTGTTGTGATAAGTGCCTTCATTGTGCTTTTATACCATAGTAGTTCACACATGTTAGTTATCATATTGACTAAAAAAAAAAAGTATATGAAATTAAAGGCAGGGGGGAGAAAGAATCATTTATAGCAGAGAAGCCCTAAGGAGCTGCATCACAAATGTATTCTTGCTTAACTTGCTGGTGGTTTTCCACTGCTCCTTGCCTCTGTTAATTTATTTTCCATCCATGGGCCATCAGAGTGTATCCAGGGAGCTGCACGTGCCTAGATCTACCCCAGCAGTCCAGTAGCAGTAAAACAGTTAATAATGTGTTCTTTTTTTCCACGTTTGAGTGACCTACGATGTTTGGCAACTTTGTATTCATGATTCACAAAAAGATATCTGTCCAAGGAAAAGCTATTCCCCTTCTTCTTGCTTCATAGCACATCTTAGATTTTCTTTTATCATGATTCTTTTCCAAACAGTTTTCAGTGGGGGTGGAGAGGGTGGGAAATTCTGTCTGAACGCCTTATGTTCGCTGAGAGATCGTTAAGGCATGCCAAGATTTTGTAGGGGTGAAAATATTCCAGGAAGTTGTTATTTATCAATTCCCAAGGAAATTAGCTCACAGAATACAAAAATAAGCTCTAAGTAAATGAAAGTAAACAAAGTAATAAATGCCAAGGGGCATGTCATTTTGCTTTTGTTTTCTATTTCTGCTACACTAACACAAAAACCATCATCAGTTGTTGTCCTCTGTCTCGTATGAACCCAGAACTGTGCAGGCTGCTCTGAAAACCCTCAAATCTGAGTTGTAAACATGGAGCCTAACAGCTCCCACAAATGTTTCTTGAACAGTTGGAAGTGATCACTGCTTTTCATCCTAGTGTTACTGCAGTTACACATGAACTTGGTGTTCCCTCATTTTTTATCACTTCAAATTGCACTCACAGTTTCATTATGATGCTGGAGCAGGGAGTTTCTAATAGTTCTTTTACTCAAAGCTCCTTTGAGGACTATTTTGGGTTCATCAAGGGCATGTTTCTCTCTTTATCTTAAGGTTCTGGCTCAAGTTCATGGAGCAAACAGTTTAAGCACTTAAAAAGTCCAGCACTTCACACTTCTTGTTATTGCCTATCAAGTCAAGGCAACGTGTCCACAAAAGAATGAATAGTACTCAACACATACCCTCACTGTAAGCGTGGCTCAGATACTCCATTTCACAGTCTGGTCTTCTTTTATCAGCAGTTTAAACTAATCCACTTGAACATCAATCGCTGTACCTGCTGGGTGTTCTTTACTGGTTCTACAGGTGTGTTCTGGGAAATGTAACACCAGAAAATATCTTGGAAAAAGTTGCTAGAAATCATCCTTCTTGTTGGTAGCAGAGGGTTGAGAATGTTTTACCTTGCCCCACAGCATATCCCTACTTGGCCATCTTAGAGTCATGGTCTTACACTGATATAAATGTCCCTGCCTGACACTGTATGCATTTTACAGAGTCCTCTTGACATGGACTTGGTTAATTTAGGGCAAAAACTCAGTATATTTGCCTTCCAAGAAAGTAAAAGAAAGAAAGGTCCTGGAAACTGTGGCCTGTTTTTTCAAGATGTTCTAATGGCAATCCCCATGTGGGAATTTAGCTGGCCAGAGATGTCCACGCAGCCTCTTGCCACGCTGCAGGCTGTGAGATGAGTGGGCAGGCCAGTCTCGCCCCTGTGTGCAGAGAGTCCCAGCAGGGACAGCAGTCATGGTGCAGGGGACCGGTTCACCCCTTCCTGCAGGGCAGCACCCTCTGGGATGCTGCTGCTCCTGGCAGGAGTGGCACATCCAAACTGAGATGAAGCGGAAGGCAGGACTGTCACCAGTGCCTGAGGTGCTGCTGGATTAGAGGCTGAAATTTGCTGCTGCAGTACAGGAGGCTGCTGCAGACAGCACCCCGCTTGCCTCCTTTTCCTGAGAGATTAAAAAGTCATCCAGTACCTGTTCCCTGTGATACACTCATGGAAACAGCTTTGTCGATTCTCAGGAGAGAGAAACAAGCTCATTAGAACAAGGATTGCTCAATGGGAAAAAATTTCATCCAGGGGAAGTGGAGCTGGAAGAGAGGATGAAACTCTGTCACTGCTCTATCCTTCCTGCAGAGCTTTGTCTTGTCAAGACTATAAAAAAGAAATGCCTGCTGTGGGAAAAGTGATGTAAAACAGTTACACTTCTCCATCTTGATTGCCTACCACACATGGGTGGACAGATGCTTCAAAATAATAGTGATAACATCTTGTTAATAAGGCTCATATCTCCTAAATATCCCTAAAGTGGGTGATTTATGAAGTATAGAAACAGGGAGCCAAAGAACTTTTAATTTGCTGTACTATAATGAGCTACCTGGGCTATGTGGTTAGCTATGTGATAGCAGCACTATTCAAAGGATAGTTTAAAGGTATTCAACAGCTTAGCAGAGCAACAGTAGTCATAGCCGAGCAACAGTAGTCATAGGTTTCCAGATGATACACAGAACTCAACAATTTGGATGAAACTATTTGGGGAGGAAAATACGGATGCAGTAACACAAAGCAATGCTGTGACTACATTTTCAAACAATATTGACAAATACCAAACTCTTCAAATTGCACTGGAGCCTTTTGTTTCACACACTGGAATTTTTCCCAGTTTTTCCAAGAAATATTCACAGAATTTATTTCAGTTCCTCCAGGATGTTTCTTATTTATTTTTCAGGCAGCGTCAGTAAACCAGAAGAATTAATTTCTTGCACATTTTGAGCCATAAGCATCCTGTGAGGTGCCAAGTGAAAGCTATGGGTATTCAGCAACTCATAGTACAAACCCCTGTAAGTGTCACATTTTTGAGTGGCTCCTTTTGGAAACTTAAGAGTTTTTCCTTGTGGTCACTGCTGGGAACATGATAAAAAGTAAATTAATGTCAATGAATAAAAAATTACCAAGTCAGCATGAGTCCTTCCAAGACTTTGGGTTGGCTCAGCTGTAGAGTTAGAGGAGCTGGGCAGAGCCATTTGTCAGAAGTGAGAGACAGGGAGGAGGCTGTGAGCTACATGCAAAAGCTCTAGGGAGAAGAAGAATGTCAGACAAGGAGAAAAAAAATAACCTCACTGGGAGGTGGAGAAACTCAGACCACTAGAGGTTTGTCATTAACTCAGAACAAGCTGTTATCTCATATCAGTCTTGTGAGCTATGTCTTTCCTTAGTTTTGTCTTGAACTCTCCTTCTCCTTTCCTAAGGATGCAAGCAGATCTGTTAGTGAGGAGATGGTTTCTCTGGCTGAATAAGTGGCCAAAATTTCTAATTACCTCCACATCCTGTGTTACCTACCTTGGGCATGAACACTGATAAGATACTGGCATGAACATCACTCAAGATGATTGTTCTCCCCTGTAACCAAATGATCTCAGATTACCCACAAGGTAATGGTGTTTTAATAAGGGGCATATTGTTTACTATAACCACCTCTTGCTTTGTTTCTCACCAGTTTTTACCAGAAAAGCCATTACCGCTACGGAGCGTGAAACTACAGGAACTTATGCAGCACCATCGCTTAGCACAGGGACTTTACACTGCACCATGCTGCAGGTCAAAGCAAGTGGTGGAGGGTACCGCAGGGGGCCCTGCAACAGCATGGGTGGCTCCACCTGAGCAAGGAGCCCTGGAGAGCGGGAGTCTATCCTTGAGCCAATGCTATGTCTCTCCAAACACGGTGAGAGAGAAGGAGAAAATATTTTTAATCAGCTAGCAAAATTAAGGCATCATAAAGCTAGGAAGAGAAGTGTGCCCTGCACCCTTTACATGGGCATCAATATTCCTTTCCTGTTACATCCTCCTGAAAGCCAAAGCAGATTTTCTTCTGTGGTCAGCAAATGCAGCTGAGGATTCATAGGACTGTGTGGGCTCTGCACTTTCATGGGTACAAGCACATATGCACACACCTTTCATTTTTTTACATTAATACTGCATAAAACTCGCAATGCAAGGTGCTGCTGAAAAGCCATGGTGTACTCTAGTGCATACAGCATATTCAGACATCTTTAAACACTTTTACTCCCGTTACCTTAGTAACAGCCCAAGGGAAATCCCTAAGTAATTAATCAAGCTTCTTAGCTGTTTAAGATTTCTTATGAGGGAAGCTGTTGTCTAGCTTCTTTCTCATTGCTGGAAAAAATTCTATATTTAGAAAAGAAATGGCATGTGGGCTGATTTAGGGAGCCTCCTTTGTCTGTTATATGAGGGAAGGAGAGTGAGTGCCCCATGTGTACCTTCTTAAGCCATTTATTTGGCATGCATGTACATGCTTAGTAACTGATACTGCAAGTAGTAGCTGAAGCATGAACCTCAAAGGATTTAGAGGTGCAGATGGCAGGCTGGATTTTTTCATATCTTTTCATTTTTTCAATGTCTTTTTGAAGAGACCATCCTGGTTTATCCCTCCAGTGCCATGCTCAGAAATCACTTCCAGGTTCACTAATGCATAACTGAGTCAGGAACCGCATAATGCATAACCGCAAGGAACCACTATGACCATTTAGTTTGAGTTCCTGTACAACCCATCCTATAGAGATTCACTGTTTTGTTTTCATTTGGGGTTTTTTGTGCAGAAGGCGGTCTTCTTCCTTTGTACACCAAAGAGCATAACTGCGGCTGCTAGATTGTGGAGATCATAAAGCCTGCCTTAGAGAAAGACATACCTGTTGATCCTTTCCTCTAAACACTTAATTCAGAGACACCTGGAGAAAACTCTACGGGATACGGACTGTCCTTTCTCCTTTTAGGACAGCAGCTAACATAATAATGTCAACCTTTTTCATGGCATGAAACCCTAAGGATTTTCCCTTGGAGCTGTGGTTCTCTGCAGAGTGACTGCAAACCAATTTGCCTTCCTAAGTTACCTCCCAGCATCACACAGAGGAGTAGTCCATGGCCATCACAACAGTGTGACTAGGTCATGTCACTAACTTTTCAGTACAGTACTCCTTCAAGAGGTACACATACAACAATAACCACAACCAGTCCAAAATCTTCATAGAAACTTGCATCTATGCATTTTCCCTTAGCTAGTCTTTGCAGAATCTGCTGGGCAAGAGGCAGATCCCATCTGGTGACAGCCCTGGAGCTTACGGCACTGACCAGGGAAGAGGATGACTGCAAGTCAAGCCCTTGCTTATCCTGAGCAAGCTTAATGCCTTGAACTTCACCACTCAGTAGCTTTTCTCAGTGCTCTCAATCTGGTATCAACAGTGATACCAGCTAAAGGGTCTCCCCCATGTGTCATAACAACCTTTGAAAGCCATGCATTGTCTTTGTATTGAATGGGAAAATTGTTGAACTCTCAAAAATGCTCACAGGAGGAGATAACAGCAGCAGATGCCCTTCTGTGGCATATGCCATGCCAGAGGATGCTGTTTAACCTCATTCTGCTTGCTTTGCGTGCTGACAGTACCAGCCCCCACACTGACTTGCATGCTCTGCTCTTTAAGGCTCAGAGATTTGCATCTGTTTCACCAGCAGACACCATTTTATTTTTGGATTAGTCGACCCTGGAGTAGTAAAGAAATTTATGCCTGTTAAAGATAATTTCTAACATCAACGAAACTTAAAGAAATTTACTCTAATAAAGCAGTGGACATGTGAAAAATCACAGGCAAAAGCTAGTAAGCAGGAAAAAGATATGCCAGTAAAATGGAAATGTTAATTACACTTAAACATTATAGCAGGTTTCTCCTAAGTGCTTAGGGTCTCAGCTGACCTGACGGTTGGGCTGACTGCCCTCTGTCCCCCATCTATGTAGCATTTTGGCCTCCCCATGGTTCCCTCTTAAAACTCTTTCATGGCTTTCCTCTAAAAAAATACAGCTCCTTATATTAAATACTGCTGTGGTGACTCTCAGTTTTGTCCTCCTATTTTCTGAGAGATTCACTTCTGAAATACTAATGGTGAAAGCAAAACATGGCATATTTTCCTCTCCCAGGACTTTCTCTGCCTTAACACTGCTATGTTGTACCTGAACCAGAACATTTCTTCTACTCTAGCCAGTCTTCTTGCTGGTTATGACTTTTGTGGCATGGCAACAGCTCTGTGGAAACATTGTAAGAAGGGTTGATTTTATATAATATCTCAGGATAGGGTTCATTCAATTTAATTTTATCTGTTTCTAAGTTAGGTACCTAGTCTCAGTCATTCAAAGTGGAACAGAGACCTGGATGAACATGGATGATGCACCCTTTCACCCTTTGCCTGTTTCTCTTCTCTGACTAGAGGAGACGTTAGTGACTGAGGCATAAAGAGCACCTATATTTCAAGTCCTTCAAGTTAGGTGAGATGAACCTCACCAGCGAACCCCAGGGCCTTTAGGAACTTTCCCTGAGACCACAAATTGCACCAGACACGACTTTCAATTATTCCACACTTGCCTCTCAAGGATTTAGTCCACTCTGTTCCACACCAGTGCAGTTACAGTAGCATAAAAATACACAATTAGTATTAATTATGATGGCAATGGTTTTGATGTTTGTGTTTCATGGTCCAGCTTAAGGACAGTTTTCTCACTGTGGGAGTCATTCTTGGAGTAGACTTTTCGTCCATCAGTCTAATACAAAGCTCAGAAACCCATGAGTTTTCAGACCTGCAGTCATTTTACTGTCACCTGAAATTGGAGAAATACATAATCCTGACTGGGTTGTGTATTCCCACTGACTTCCCATGTATTCAGGGATGTATATACACATTCACAGAAGTAATAGTATGGCAATGCAGAAAACTGTCTATGATTAGCAGTACCTGTTGCTGTCTGCTAAGGGTGGTTCACCTTTGCTCATACTGGGCTGGCTGCCAGTTGTCTTGAAAATGAGTCTCCTTTGCCTTTTCCTTTCCCTTTTTCTTTTGTTTTAATCTGTGTCTCACAGAAAGTGAAAGTGCTTGCTTTTGCACTCTGCAAACAAGTACTAATGAGGTCATTAAACTTTGATGACCATCCATTTAGGTGGCACACCTTTGGACAAAGCTACATTGTGATTCTGGGTAAAGGCAGTTTTTCAGCTCCTAACGCCAGACAGGTTGTAGCCAGGCAACGCTTTGCTGGGCAGAAGCATCGCTCGATGAGGCTGATTAGGAATTCACCTGATGAGAGATTACAAGGGAAATTAAGCCTTTTGGAATGAGAGAAAGAGGAAAAAAGAAATTGAAAAAGAAAAAAGCACCAGCAGCAAAGACCTCTCTTGCAGGAGCCAGCAAGGTACAAGGGAGAAGTCAGCAGTAAATAGGAGGGAGAAATAGGGTGCTGCGCAGGCAGGGCTTTGCTCTCAACGTGAGAAAAGCCCTGGCCCACTAAGGAAACAGAAATAAAAATCCGTGTAGGTTTTATCAAGATATCCACAGCTCCTGTGTTAGCTGCATAAAGAATGATCAGAACTTTGGCAATTTTTCAGAGCTGGTGTGTCTATCTGCTTCAGTTAGCACACTGTCAGAGAGGGGTGGCTTGTACATCAGTGCTCCAGAAATCACAAACTCTTGCAAGAGAAATTGGGATGTCAGCAGGCAGGAGGCAGATGCACCCTAACGTCCTATTTCTGTGAAAGGGTCACAGGCAGACGGACAGTGTTCAACAGTCGGGCAAGGCAAGAAACAGTGCTCAACAGACTGCAGTAGTCAGGGAGTTAAGAAGTTACCTAATTAGGCACTCTGGATTTTCATTTAAAGCTCATTGGAAACAAATGATCTTTGTTCTTTTTCCTATAGGGATCAGAGGATTAGTCCCCATACATAAACCGTGCCTTTGACAAACAAAGGAAAAATCAACACATAACATGACAGGTGTCTCACCAGTAGAATATGAAAACATGGTGCATCCCAGCAGAGGCTGCTTTTGCAGGAGTGGCTAGTCATCAATCTTTGCCATCCTGCTCTCAGAAATGTGATTTATGTTGTGAGGCTTATAAGGGAGGATCACTAAACCTCTTGATTAAAATAAGAATGTTTATTTCTTTCAAGACAGAGTTCAGGGGAAAAGAGACTCTGAGCATCTCGAAATGGCTGCAGTTTTCCTCCAACCTCGCTCTTACAGACCTCGCCTATGTGCAGTTCACCCCACAGTTGTTCCACTCATCATTGATTTTCCTTTTCTCTTCTGAATGTAAATCAATAGATCTGCAGCTCGAAGTAAAATCACAGCACCTCTAATGAGGAACATGGGAGAGGCTGAGTTCCTGAATCCTAATTCAGAAAACCCCTTGAAAATATCCTTAATTTTAAGCATGTGTTAAAATATGTAGCTGCCAGTGACCTCAGTTAACTGTGCACCCTTACAGAAACCACGGGGTTTTGCAGAACAGACCCAGAAGGAAGTCCTGGGGAAGCATCAGCACCAGTGCCACACAGGCAGCTCCGCTGAATGTGCATGTGCCCGGTGGTGAGACACTGCTCATACTGCAGCTGTGCAACAGTGATTCACTGGGACAGGCTCTGTGTTAAAGATTTTTCCCCTAACTAAAGACAGACATCCAAACAGGAGTTTTGAGCAAGTCAGGCTCTTTGCTGTTCCTTCTAAATCACAAGGAGGAGCTTGTGAAGCTGCTGAAAAAGCATTTCTGTGAAACTCTTAGTGTATCCTCTCTGATAAAGGCTTTCCCTTGCTGTTAAGTAAGTGGAGTTCAGAGCATATCTTCTAGGTGGTGGAGGACAAGCATAGCATCCCAACACCAAAGAGCTGCTAGCTAGTGTCCCTAGTCTATGCACCACCAGTAAGTAATTGTAGCAAAATAACAGGCCTATTTAAATAATACCCACCCCTACATCCCCATGTAAGACACATAGTTAAGTAATACTCCAGTCTTTTTCATTTTACAGCATTCTCGCCTACAGGCTTGGAAAACCAGTCTGGCTGGAATTCCTGGTGCATCTCAATCTGTACACTGACCTAAGACATCATGCCAATGGCACCGTCCACCAGTGCAATGCATTCACATCCACATACTTGCTATGTGTGCACTGGGACATTACGAACTTTACTTGTGGAAAGAGATGCTGCAATAAAGGTACCTTAAGGGACAAAACTATTTCCATTCTGACTCACCTGTTGAAAAACATGTTCAGAAAAACACAGAGATCTGATTTGCACACAGCCAAGTGTGAATTGTACAGAAATCATTTTAGGAGCCTTAGAGTGTGACAGAGAGCAGAGTCAGGCAAGAAGATTGCAATGGTCAGCACATGTGATTGCATCTTGGGAACTGTGTGCATGTGTGAGCTCCCAGCTGATGAAGAATGGATACACTACAGGGAAGAAAGGCCACTGTAGAGGAAAGGGAAGAGCAGGTTTTGCGAGAATCAAAAATGCAGAAAATCAAAGGAGGCTCCCAAAGGTGCCTTAATAGTAGTTGAAGACAACAGTAATGAGCAAAAGAAAAAAAGAATGTGAAGAAGCAGAATATCCAGGTGAGACTCAAGTTTCTGAAATCAGTCACCACTTTTGTATTTGATGTTTTCCATATTCTTTAAATAAAATGACATGTTTGACAAAGTACTCATCAAATCTGCAACAACATCTACATTTGTTTATTTGCACATTCACTGTTTTATGACTCCAGATGTTTTCATCTCACAGATCCATACATGGGAGTCACTACTAAAGCTGCTGGTGCTGATTCCCAGCCTGTACCTTCACCTGCCCCACCAGGCACCTGGGCCAGCAGCAGCCTGTTCTGCCTTCACACAAACAGGTGTAAGAAACTGCTCCCTGTTTCCCCAGTACTATTTTCCCTTTAGACAACATCAGCCACGAGACCAAGCATCAGCTCTCAGTATTGCTACACAGATGGGGAAGGGGCTGGCTTCCAGGCCACTTCCCTTGGGCCACTTGTGGCCACAGCAAATGGCATCTAACTCTTCCTAGACACCTCCTAGTTAGGAAGCAATTCAGACAGTTAAACGATAGCAGCCAGTGACACTGTAGATACCATTTTTGGTCTGAGATATTCAAATGGCAAATACAACAAGGAATCTACAGAAGATATGGGCTCTTTTGGAGATGGAGAAGATAGGTTATGACACTAAAATAGCATTATATGCCCACATTAGGCTGTTTCTTAGTGTCAAGAAACTGTCTTTGCCCCCCTTTTAGAAGGAGGAATTAGTTTGTTGTAAATTTATCTGACAGGATTTTGTATGTCTTCTGCAGCAAGGGCCCAGATTTAGCAAAGATGTCACAGAATTTCTGTGCTGTATTCACTGAAAATGTTGATTAAAGGAAAAACAGAGGAGTAAGAGAGAACTCCTTGGAGAAAATTGAAGTTTTTCAGCAGCCTGTATTTTGTTTATCCTGATATTAACTGCCATGTATTTAATACTGCCCACATTCTAGGTTTGCAGAGTGCTACTGATTTTCTCCTTGATGAGATACAATTACATCTAAATTGTCTGGTGGAAAGACGTGAGTTTGTGCAGCTGGGCTTGAGAGCACGTGCAGACACGAGAGGCAGTTTGACACCATGGAATAAGATAGATGCATCATCTAAGTGATCAAAAGTAAAATAGCTCATCATGGTTCTACTTGAATTGCTAGCTCTAAACTCAGGAGGTAATAATCCCATTGAGATGCATGAGATTGTTCACTTCCCAAAGCTATGGCTTCTGCAAATTCGGCAAGATATTACTGTATTGGTTTCACTCAATTTCCACATAATCCACAGGGAGGGAGTTGGAGCACAGTTCCATGGCAAGGGGAGAGTCATCAGAAGCTCCTCTATGTGAAACAAGAACTTAATAGATGTGTCCCATTGTCTGTCCTGGCTGTCACAAGATGTACCATGTCCTGCCTGCCTCCGACCCGCAGAGGCCCTGGGGTCATTCTCCACCTCCATGGGTAAAATCTGCCCTTGAGCACAGCTTGGCCCAGACTTGCACAGCATCACATTGGGGCATAGCAAGGGGCTTCCGCAGGGGTAAGGCTGCCCATCACCATGATGGGTTGAGGCTCTAGGAAAACCCTTTCTAGCAATTTTCTGAAGCTAATGGGCTTTTTGCCACAGCCAGGTTTCCTGGGTTCTAGCCCTCCCAAGGACATTTCCTGGGTCCTTATAGGCAGCAGACAGTTGAAACCTCATCAAACAGCAACAATGTGCATATTAACTCCATCCTGAATCCTTGAAAGGACCTGCTGCGTGTAGACCCTGTGGCAGCGCTGCTGCCTCGCTTCACCAGCACTCTCCACCAGCTGAAAATACAGCTGCAGCTAAATCCGAGGTCACTGCTGCGGTCCTCCGGATGGGTTTGTCATGACTCTTTGTTGTTGCTGCTGCTGTTGGCAATTCATTTCCTCCCCCAAAAGGTGACCACAAGACATAAATTTACTGTACCTGTTAATTCACTGCCACTATGAGGGCAAGCATCCTTCTTCATCTCCACACCCACATGTCCCAATTGTGGTCCATCTGTGTGACTGATCTTCTTCTGCCACAGCCCTAGTATCTGCTCTTCCTACTATAGTATTTCTTACTTTTTTTCTACAAAGAAGAAATTGTCTTCCTGACACATTCAGGAAGAGAACTTTCTCGTGTCTGCCACCTCCCCAGCTTTTACTCTCCCCACAAAGTAAATGCACTTCACACTCCCCCAGAAGGGCACAATAGCTGTTGAGGAAATGAGTTCTTTTTCCTTAGGTTTGGCAGTCAGATACTATAAGTACTCGCATCTGTTTTTTCCCCAGTGAGAAAACAACTACAAAGTGGCTAAAGCTGCTGTGACAGCTAGCCACAGCTCATGGCTTACCCGCATCTCCATTTCTAATTGGATGGGGTTTTCTCAATGAGGTTACCAAAAAAAAACCCCACAAAGAAGCCACAACCAAAAAAGCCTGCAGAAAGAAGAGGAAGTGTTCATGATTTAAGGTTGGGGGTTTTTTTTAGTCTCTTTATTTGTGCCTGTTTCTCTGCTTCTGGTGACAGGCTGGAGCCATCTACAGTCACAGTGGTGGAGAGGGCAGCACACAGCATCACCACCGTGCTCCTGGTATGTAAGCAGAAGCAGTGGCTGAGCAGGGTGGAGGCTGCAGAAGGAGTACAGCTGCCTTCTTTCCCCCTACATACCTGACCCTGTGCGTGGAAATGCAGGCCTACAGCAGGGCAGGTCATAAGACTTCCCTAGGGAAACCCTAAGGTAAATGTGACGGTTGTGCTCTGGTCTCACCCTCGCTTCAGTCCTACCAAATAACTTTGGTTATGTCCAGCCTCTTCCTCTCCTCACACCTATCTCACCCGTTTGGCCTGCAGGCTCGGCAGAGAGCAGCTGTGCTACAGCCTGTGTCATTGCTGTGGTGCAAATCATTAATACTTGCAGAAGCAAGAAATCTCCAGGGATTTCTGTTTCTTTGCTCGTGTCCCTGACATCTGTAAAATCTGGAGGAGGTTCAGGTTCTTGCCAGGGTGTTTGGGAGCACAGAGATGCTGAAAGATCATATCCTCCACTCCATTCTGAAAGGCTGTGGCTGATGGAATTAGCTTTTAATGACAGGCAATTGCATTTAAAACAGGAAAGAGGGAAGCGTTGTTTTCCCCTGCAACACTAAGAGCTGCTGTTGGGCTCATGCTAATATTTTACAACCTGTTTCATCAGCTGCACCCTGGTCTGAGAGCAAGGGAGCCATCCTGTGCTGTGCCTGTGGGGCCGGGACATCGAATATGACCTTTATGGACCAGCTGACTTTGCCTTTTCAAAAAGGAAACTATAGGCCTGCTCTAACACTTCTAATTAACTTTTTGTGCTCAGAATTTTTCAACAGACTTTGAAGGATATAGGCCAGTTTACACAAGTGGTAAATTTGGTCCTAAGAACATAAACAGTTATCTCAAAACTGTCAGTCTTCAGTATTTTCTCTGGACATGCCCTCAACAGTGAACCAGACAACATCAGAAATTATCTCAGCCTTCTGAATGGCAGTGTGGGTGATGAATTAATTATCAGGAATTGTATGAGCTTTTGTTAAGCATAAAAGATTATTTACAGCAAGCTATTTTAAGTTTGAGCTGTAATGGGAACAGGCTGACTCACCTGCACTGCCTCTTATAAAATCAATCCAAGTATCTAACATGGTCATCACCTTTGTAGATGTTTTATGTGGAGGAGGAATACTTTTTAAAACTTGGCAACAGCAGTTATGAGCTGTGAATATGATCCTTCTAGGAGTGTTTGTGTACTGAATTTCTCCAGGTGGTTTTAAACTTGGATTAACATCTTCAGCACCTACATGTGCGTGTTATGCCTGTCTTTATCCAGTAATGCAGCTGCACTTCTCATCCTGGTCTTCAGGTCACGATAAGTCTGCACAACCAAGTTAATAAATGTAAGTGGAGTTACAATAAAGCAATATTCACATGATGATTCACAATTTAGGGTATCAACTCACTTACTTTGACAGTGCCATTTTCAAAGACTAGTCAAATGAAAGCTATTGCTTCTGAAGAATAAGAGAGATGATTTTGCAACATTGTTTGATGGTTTTGATATTGCTATTTCAGGAAAACAACAGAGGACATTTAGTCAAGGTGTAGCTTTAGCCAGTCCCTGCCTCCTGTAAATCCTGAGCACTGCTCAGCCCATTGCACCCACAGGCCAGGCAGCAGCACACAGCGAAGCTCACCACGCACACGTTTCTGTATTTCCTGCTTTAAGTATGCTCAGTCGTACACATCTGGTCTGTCCTGTGAGAGAATCCATATGAGTCATCACAGCAATGAGCTGCAATGAAAAGAGACTGGCCTTTATTGTGGATGGTAATTCTACTTAGAGGAGAGAGATACAAGAGGCCTTCATGGTCCCATATTTCAAAGGGAATCTCTAAACAGGAGAAGAAGGAATCTTACAGACACACTGAGCAACTATAATTTTTTTTTCTAAATTACCTAGCAGCGTAAGTATTGGCAGCCAGAAATATATTAAATTACTCTGTGTTCCCCAATTCTTTCTGTTATTAATCCCATACAAATGAAACATATGTACATAATCCTGCAAACATCTCATTTAATTCAAAACAGTATCTGTTTCCTTTTAAGGCAAAGTGAAATATGTGCTAAAGATGCAGGACTAATTTCTTCTGTTGGAAAACGTCCTTTTCCCCAGGCATGCAAGCATTTTAGTTGATAATTTTTTTTCCTGCTTCAGTATGGCATTCTTGCTCAAGTCTAACTTTCCTTCTTTGCGTAAAAAGCATTATACACAATGCAAACAGATGACAATTTTGCCTTTCAACTAGTTTTCCTATCGACCATTTAAAAACACAGTTTCTCTTAATGACCATCTCTGTCACCCAGGAGCATGGTTCACCAGAACGGTGCTAGGCAGTCATTTCCTGAGAGTCATTTCTGTCTGTGTGAGAGTGCTCACCCTGATTCTGACATGCAGCCATAGAAGCCCAGACATGTACACATTTTTTTATTATCGGGTCCATCTGAATAACGTTGCAAGAAAGATGCTGAGCATCAGGAGTATTGCAGTCATGAGAAAGAATGACATCCCCAGTCCTCAGCAGGATTCAGCTGCAGGGCCTCTGCATTAGAGAAAAGGGAAGTGTAGCTACAGCAGTGTTTCTCATTAAAGCCATGGCCCTGAGAACAGCTATTTAACGTAATTTATTTTGGAGAGCAAAGAGATCAATAACTCAGAAACATCTATTTGCTGTCTTTCAAATCTCCCCTCCAGTCTGGGAACATACTTATTAACCTGAAGCTATTTAAACAAAAACCAAACCAAAACAAAGTCTACAAAGTTCTACCCAACTTTATTTTCAGGAATCGAGAGGCATCTGTCAAGGGAAACGACATCTGTTTTGAGCTAAGGAAAGGCATGTGCTATGCATGAGTGGAGCTTGTCAGCAGCACGTGACTGAAATACTCTGGTTTGGTTATCGACGCACATGTTGGTGCATGCACACACAATGCTGGCAACCAGAGTGCTTATAATGGAGAGGAGAACATATAAATATTCTTCCTTTATGTTTCACAAACCACTTGGGCAAAAGAAAAAGAGCTTCATAAGAGAAAAGAAAGCAGAGTAAGATAGGAAGAAATTGCCAACAGAACAGAGTTAATAGCACAAGTTGTCCTTTCTTCTCCTCTGACAGTGCTGTCTTCTGTTATTTGCAGACAGGAATCAGAGCAAGCATAAAACATCAAGTAAGATTACTATACGCTGCGCCTGATGGTGTGAATTACACCTAACCTCTGGGCTGTCTCAGTTTTCCTAGTACAAACCAGATCTTCACTCTTCCTATTTTAAAGGTATCACTGGGCCATTGACAAAAACATGAGCACTACATGTTCTTATCTGCTACAGCCCCTCTTCTGTTACTTATAATAAAGTTTATGTATCCAGGACATCTGCTCTTTTAGCAATTGGTATTTGTAGGGATAAATGCAGCAAAAAGGTGTTTGAGATTGAGATTTCACATTATTCCCAAGTGTGCAATTTCTTCTTTGAATGCTGGAAACTGCACATAAGCAGCTACTGTTAGAAAAGCTACAAGCACAAAAGGATGAGAAAGGGCAGAGTAGAGGTAATTAAAGTTGATTCCTTGTTGCTTTACAATGACAGACAATGAGAAATCAAAGCAGATACCACCGGCAACTGGAGTCACCGTG